>NC_050479.2:53657391-54282391 GCF_012460135.2 Molothrus ater | reverse complement strand
ATTCTGCTCCATTTGTTTCTTTGTCAGTCTTCACACAGTGCTCCACAGAGTTCCAAGTGAACTCTAACAAGGAGCATTGAGTAGGCAACTTATTAACCTATTTCTCTAAGAAAATACAGTATAAAATTTTTCTGTCATATGACCTCATCATGCTGTGGGGCTCAGTCCCATCATGATGTGACTTTTTCTGCAAGTCAAATCATCTGTTGAGGATCTCAAGAAGGCATCTAATCCATCTGCTCCCTCTGACAAAAAATCCCCATGTATTGTTGTTAGCTATTTTTCCTTTCTATTCCTCAAAGTACCAAGCCCATCTCTAGGCAATCTGTTCTAGTACATCACTACTTAAACCATTAGAAAATGTTTCACAGTTCAAGTCTAAATGCTCTATTGTTTTTTTGGGTTGTTTTTGGTTTTTTTTTTTAAGTGGTTCTGTCTTTAGTAAGAATTGGCACAGCATCAGAATAAGTAGGACTAAGTAACTATGTCTATGCATACCTTCAATTTTCTATTTGGACTAAGGGATTTGGTCAGTGAAAACAAAAATATGAAAAATGAAAAAAATATTTGGCAAACATTTTTAGCAGCCTTTTAAGTGTGTGCATTACTAAATAAATAAATAAAGGACACTCTGTCTGAAGGAAAGCAAAAAAGCGAGAACTCACTTCAGAGAGGCATCTGTAACATGACAGGTTATGAATAATTTTAAGTAATATTTAGCCTCAAAGATAGTAAAATTGAATAGTCACCAATACTCAGCTGTCATCTCATTGGGTGCAGTGGGATTTTAAATTTTTTTAAAGGTCCTCACCTGAGATATCACAGAATTCCTGAAGGGTTTTTCCTTTTTGTCTTTTTTTTTTCCTTTTTTTTTTCCTGAGTTTTAGACAATAGTAGTACTACTACTGATTGAGCCAACCAAATGGTTGTGAATGAATGGCACTTACTAAATACATGTTTAGGGCCAAATTTAAATTCTGTGGAAACATCTGGGAAACATTAATTTAGCTTAAATGGAATTAAGATGCAGTTTCCAGTGCTGCAGATATCCTTCCTTCCTTCCTTCCTTCCTTCCTTCCTTCCTTCCTTCCTTCCTTCCTTCCTTCCTTCCTTCCTTCCTTCCTTCCTTCCTTCCTTCCTTCCTTCCTTCCTTCCTTCCTTCCTTCCTTCCTTCCTTCCTTCCTTCCTTCCTTCCTTCCTTCCTTCCTTCCTTCCTTCCTTCCTTCCTTCCTTCCTTCCTTCCTTCCTTCCTTCCTTCCTTCCTTCCTTCCTTCCTTCCTTCCTTCCTTCCTTCCTTCCTTCCTTCCTTCCTTCCTTCCTTCCTTCCTCCCTCCCTCCCTCCCTCCCTCCCTCCCTCCCTCCCTCCCTCCTGTCTCTGTCTCTCTGGCTCTCTTTTTTCTTTCTTTCTCAACTTTCTTTTTCTCCTGTCTTTTTCATTTAATAACCATTTCAAAGTAAGGTAAGGTAAGGTCTTAAGATGGGTAAGGTCTTAAGATTCTAAAATTGCACAGAATTTGAGAAAATTAGATAAGAAAATTTTCACCTCCTAGCAATTGAAACCAAATTTGTTTTAGCTCCTCCTGCACAGGTTGATAATAGGACAAAGTATTGAAGGTTGGAACAGACTATAGTTCTCTTTTTGCAGCAACAATCACTTATTTTATTTTCTGCCCATGATAGAAATAGTTTCAAATACATTCTGTTTAAAAAGGCATTTGTAATTTAAACCGGTTGGTGCTATTTGGGTTTTCAAATAATTGTTGTATTTCTGGTTTTAATATAGAACTCGGTGCATCTCTGCTTTGAAACTCAGCATGTTCAAAAATAGGTACTCTTATTGATACGTATTTTTCAAGGTTGTTCAGCATTTTCTTTTGTTTTGTTTGTTTTTTACCTGTGCTGCAACAAAAATTATTATGCAACTACTCAAATTTTCCTTGTAGTAAAGAATTTACTGTATTTTGATATGACTTAATTCTACTCTTCAAAAGAAAAACCAAAGTGTGGCAAGTGCTGTATTTCCTATATGTTACTCCTGTACTTTTACAGAGATTCATGCAAGGATGCTAATTCCATATGCCTATGTAGGCCTAACAAATGTGGGCTAGATTCTGTCATCCTTGAACTGAGTAAATAAAACTTTATTCAAGTCAAATAACTAATTTTTAATAAGTTCCTACTTACATAGGAATGTCAGAATATAGCCCTCAGGTTTTATCGTTTGCTGTATACTCCAGTCCTACACATATAGATAGATATGAATTTAATGGACCATGGTATGCTTCAAAAAATAACTCAGAAATTCAGAATGAAGCAAAGAAACAAATCAACCAACAATAACAGAAAGAAAGAAAAATTAACAGGAATAAAGTCCCTTAGGAATCTGCCCAAGAACTAACACAACACAATCAGAAATTCAGAACATTTATTGCAAAAGCTGAATAACTAAATAATGTTGAACTGGCAAAGCAGTAACAAGGATAACTGGTTAGATATTTATTCTGTCAAAGTCATCAAACACCCCTCACAAACTGACATAAGTACTGCAATAAGCAATGCACCCCTAACCCATTTTTAAGCCTTTTGTACTGTGGAGGAAAAAATAAAAGCAAACTGCTATATACAAAAGAATAAAGAAAGAAACAAAAAGCTTCTCTTTTTTGTTAAAAATAAAATCACCTTCAGATTAGCTAAATTTGTTACTTTAAGACTGATGTTTCACTGTGGCATAAGTAACTTGCTTTTTTTCCGTAAGGACTTTTATTTTGCATGCTATTTATTTGTGTAAATCATCTTTCATGCCTTAACAAAAACCATCTAAAAATGTTTTGGATTTGGATTTGCTTTGCGTGCAACTTAGATCTTACTAACATTAGGAGTCACTCTGCTGATTTGACTGAGGTGACATGATACTGGTACCTGCCAGGCATTGACCAACTATGATAACAAACAGTTAAACAGCAATAATTAGAGATTTAATTCCCTTTAGTTCCCCCAACTAGCCTACCAGGAGAATGCTCTGTTACATCATGAAGGCACAACACATTAAATATTCTGTGGCTATGGTCTAAAAACACTCGTGTTACTACAACGTTAACGCAGATGAAGATCAACACAAATGCTGCTGTTTCAGCAATACAAACTGTCTTAGATATAGACACACACCTGCCCAACTGGAAAAACATTATTATTGTATTTTGCCCCTGTCAAATTTCGTATTTCAGCTGAGATCAACATCAGCTACCACTCAAATGATGGACTACAACTAATTTGATCAAGGATCCCAAACAAATAGCCTTCTCCCTTGCCTACCACCACACATTTAAATATTATTCTGTTTTGCAATTTCCCTGTTTTATGAAACAGAATGGAAATTAAACAAAAAATTGCTAAGTTTTTAAGCCCTTACACAAGTCCTTTCACTTCTTAATATTAAATTAAAAAAAAATAGAAAAAAAGAAGAAATTCTAAATGAATGCTGGCATCATTTGCTACTACATAGAAAAAAGGGTTTTTTCCTTTTCTACAAGCAACCTTTCTTCCTACCCCATCACTTTTAATACAAGTGGCTTGAGTTTCTTGGAACATTGTGTGTCAGACAGACTACTAACACAGAAACACCATCACTGAAAATAAAAGCAAAACAAGAAAGCAAATGAAGGAAATTAAAAAGCAACTGTGAAACACAGAAATATGCTACAGTATCTTTTCAAGTGAACATTATAAGTACACAAAAATTGTAAGTAATAATTGTTGCTATTTACAAGTATTTGAACGCTGATTGACTTACAAGTGTCCACTAACATTGTTAATAGCACAATAGGTTTAATGTTTACAGCTTCAATTGTTTGCAATATGATCTCAAGTATAACAGTCCCAGCATAGATCAATGACAACAAAAGCACAATTTTCTAACTGGATATGCTTTTCAATCTTTGCAATCCACTGAGCTTTCGCACTCTCTCACTCTCCAAATGCATCTTCTGTTGTTCATAGCAGCAGTCCAGGGTCAAAAAACAAAGAAACAAAAAAGTATATTTTCAAACTGGAGAGATCTCTGCAGACATTAATCATGTCTATTTAACAAAACCACACAACTAGTAGAAACACTCTTTCATGTTGCAGGACATCATACCTTCCACGGTGCTAACATAAAGATATGCATATCTCTGCTAGGTGAAGCATAGTTCTAGAGGTCTACCCAGTACATAAAGCTCTGACACACACATAGTATTAGCAAGTCTAAGTAAGCTAAAGTCATTGGTCCAAAGTAACCATTTCTTATAGCTGGTGCTCCTTTGGACTCTCCACAGATCCCGGGGCCTGTTTATAAGACTTCAAATTGGCCAAAGGAATGTCAGTCATGTGGTTGCCAGTGTTGAAATGGCCCTCACCGGAAACATACTGCTTTCGATCATTGAACTGGTTTCTGTTGCTATCTTCTTTCCAGGTCCTGGTCAATGTGTGTCCATTAACTAGTTTGTCCTTCTTAACCCATTCCTTCTGAGGTGCAAAGGTGGAGAGAGGAGACTTTGGCTGTTGGTATGGGCCCAAGCTAGGAGGCATCCAACAGTTGTCTGAGTGACCCAAAACCAGGCATTCTTGAGTACACATCTCTGTAGCTTCAGCTAATCCTCGCGGACCAAGAGGCCCATCTGTAGAAGACAAACAGAAAAAGAAAAAAGGGGGAGAAAGGGAAAAAAAAAAAGACATAATATTAGATTTTGATATTTGTCATTAAACAAATATAAACATATATAAACAAATATACATATACCTCAGGAGAAAACTAACAATGATCCCGCAACCAAAAATTGTGCTGGTAAAGTCTACATACATTTTCATTCTATTAGAGATTAGTTGCTTTGTAGGGCGTATACTCCCTATATATGGTACCTGCTTAGTTTCCAGAAGTGGAGAAACAGTTCAATTATCCCTATGCTATTGGTCTCAGATCCTACTACGAATAAACTTAACTCCTTTTTTCTAAGTCATATCAAGGAAATAGAGCTAGGTAAGTGAAAACAACCAAGGAAGTAAACCTACCCTTATGGATTCTGAGTGAGAATTAATGCTTTTAAGGGCCTATTATTTGGATGTATTCTGTTCTGCTTTCAACTCAATTTACTCCTGAAGAACTCTGGTGAATTAACAGCCTACTGCAAACTGAGAAACATCTGTACTATCCAAAAACAGGTTTGCCCAAAGGAATGCGCTGTACACAGGATTATTCTAATATTTACTGCTTTACAAACACAGCTTGAGGCACAGTTCTAGGTATCTACCCAGTGGAAGCACACTCCAATGTATAGTCACAACAAGTAAGAGACAAGTTAAATTTTCTTGATTTAATATGTAACCAGTAAGAAATTCAAAACATTGGATCAGGAGAGAGAATAAAATCTGTAACTTTTCTGACCATTCAACACATCTCAGATGCTACACAGATAAAACCATAAAAGTCAAGGGGAAAAAAAATTCTTATGTAAATCTAGCACTTTAAAAAGAAATGTTCTCATAGTTCTTTGTAAGCTAGAAATATAAGACCACAGGAGACAGAAATGAAGATTGCTGAAGTACTATGCATATTAAATATCTGCATAACTTTTCACACACTATTGAGGACACAGCGGGCCAGCTGCAGGCCTCTTGCAACCAAGCAGACAGGTCACCCATGCCTTCAGCAACACTGAATTCCTCTTACTCTTACTGCATTTTTAAATTACTTAATTTGCTCATCTGCTCAGGCTGGTTGTATAAGGAAGGGCAAGCCAGGAAAAAGGCAGAAAAATCATTTTGTCTATTTTTCTTAGATATTTTTCAGTATCTAGGATATTCTTTGCCAGAAGTCATTGCTGTGTTGTAATTTTGAGCAAGAATTTTGAGATGTCTTTTCTTGACTTCAGAGTAAATCAAAGGGCTAGTAGTGAAAACATTTGAAGAGTTAAGGAGACATATTTCCTTGATTAACCAGCCCAGTGACTGGAAGGAAATTATAGATTGATTTTTGAGAAAGAACATTAGCAAGTAGGCATGAATAGCAAAGTTACTAATCAGAAGAAAAATGTCAGCAATGTATCAGGAAAAAAAAGTGCATCTTAATAATAATCTAATTGAGACTCAAAATGATAAGTGAAGACAGTCTAACAAAGATTTCTCTGTTAAAATGCCAAGGAATATTTTTGTTCTCCTGTACTCCACGCATATACAATAAATTACGCTTACTAACATCTTTTTCTGAACGCTGAAATTAAATCAATTAATTTAATGGAAACTTCTACTCACTTCCAACTGCTTTTAAACACAGATATAATAAAAAGAAAACATCAGGCATATTTCCACATGTTTTGTTCATAATTAGCTAATCTTCTTATCTCTGAGCAACAACTCTTTTTGAATACCTAGAGAATATGTGGTACTGTGTTGATCTGACAGAATATAATAAGCTATAATAAAATATAATAAGCAATAATAAAAGTTACTACTGAATTCCCAACATAAGAAAGTGTCCTATTGCTGAAACCTAGAACATGAAAAATGTATAGAATCAATGCTCCCTTCCATTTAGATCAATACAAGGTGAAATAATTAAACCAAAATCATTAGGAAAAAAGAAAAAAGCAACTGTTAAGTATGATCTAAGCAGAGATTTCAATGAGAACCATGAACCACAATTCTAAAATGAGACCTGAGAGATTTTTTTTTCTTTTTTTTTCTATAAAACTCTTGTAATCCTGTATTATGAAGTTCTAACAAAACTGAGGCAGGTACTTAGAGAGAAATAAACCCAAACCAAAACAATTTTAAGTAAAGAAAGGACTCACAGTACATTGTTCACTTTTCCAAAAATTAATCCACATGTTAAAAGCTGACTTTTAATTTTTTTTTTTTTAGCTGTCAACTAAAGTTCAGTTTTAATTAGGTTTTCTCCCATTTCAGAGAAAATAAAAGTGAGAAGTGGCAGAACTATTTTCAACCTGGCTATTCTCCCAGTAAACTACTATTTTACTGAACAAGAAAGAAAAAAAAGATTTTGCAGACATTAAAACTTTCCAAATAGAAAAAAAACCATTTTGCCACAGAATTATACTTTTCAAGGACGATGTATGCACTCTTTGCCTCTGCAGTGGAACGAAAGAATGACAGGAGAGCCTTCAGTATGATAGTTCTGAAATTTTCTGTTTACTTAAATAAATTTCAAGAGATAAGACTATAAATTCCATTTAAAAATTTAGCAATAAGCTGGTTTTTCTTAAGAATAAATATGCATGTTGCCCTATAAGCTACATGACAAACCCTTTGGAAGATTTACTTCATGTGTTTTGCTTTCTTTAGTAACAGTGCTAGGCAGTTAATGTTGCTCCACTCAGAGTGAATTTTAAGCATCCTTTGCTTTAGCCATCTCTAAGCTCATAGACTTTCTGGATAGCACTGGAATATTCAGATATCTGCTACTACTGTGAGCAGCAGACAGGAATGGGGTAACAATGCTGAGATGATTGCCAGTGCAAGAATTGTTCCTTGGGTGTTTTTCAGTTTAACAAAATACCACTGTCCAACTTAGAACTGGAAATTTAATTGTTGTGTGAGAGTCTTCCCCCGATCAACCTTCCCTATGCAGAGATGTCAATCAAAGGTAAGACCATGCAGTCCTTATAGCAGCCAATTACAATTTTGATATGGATGTTGGTCACACCAAGTGACAGCTGTAGACAGACTGAGACACTCTCCTTTTAGGAGAGGATTGGGAATCTCAGGGAACACCTGAAGGACACTACTTTTAGCTGTATAACTGTTCAAACAGCTGTGAGGTACGTTACAGGCTGCACACACCTCTACATATGCCTGTATGTAAAAATGCCCAGAATTGAGAAGAGGTTCAGACTCCTACTGAAAGGCATATCATCCAGTCCTCTGTCTCATGCCTTCCAATCAGTAAAATGCAGGGAATATTTACTTGCCTTACTAAAATATTGTGAGGTTTAAGTTTACAAAACGCCTTTCAAGGCTTCATCTAATATATAACTAAGAATTATATTTTTATTCCCTTTTGGTTTGAACCATCACAAGAGAAAAAGAAATCCACAAAGTGATTTTTTTTAGAAATGCAAATTGTTAGAATTATATACTTTACTCTTAAGCTACTAAAGGGAATGGTCATGCTTACTTACTCTATTATTGAGGAAAAAGGCAGCTTCATTCCTAACATGAGTGGTGCCTGCCATAGCTATCTCCTGTTAAGGCCTTTAGATAAACCATAATTGCTTGGTAAATATTGTTGCTAATAATGGTGATAATCATGATTTAGGGGATTCTACAAATTTTCTACTGTGAGATTAAAGAAAAAGATGAAAAGGAAAAAATAAAGGATCTCACCTACAAAAAAAAAAAAAGACTGTTTTCACAATTAGGTTTTTGAGTTTCTGTTTTGTTTTATTATATTCTCAATCAAAAAAATTTGTTCTTTTCTAAGACTCTTTATCATTCAGGTTGCTATTTAGCAGCATAAAGTGTAATGATCGTGAGTAATATGATAAGAGAGAGATCTTCTGGGGATAGTGTGACTGAAGAGTTGGCTGCTATGTATTAAGAAAGCCATAATGTTGCCTTAATGGTAATTATCTTTCTCCTCCACCACAGCTGAACAATAGTTTTCACCCAATTTTCTAAAGTTGTTTCATTAACACATACAATGACACCACTTAAAAACCTATTCCTGTTGCTTTAATTTTATAAGTGCATTAATTTGTTTCCTTTCTCTTCACAAAAATGTCGCTGCAATTTCTGTTTCAAGCTTTTCCATGCTGAAGTACTTTATTGATATATGGGGGATTTTTTTTTCAAAGTATTTGTTCTCTGAACAATCCATAATCCGTGCGGCTGGTTATCAGTCTTGGCTGCTTGAATATATAATGACACAAGTGCTGATAAAACTGTACAAGCCATCTGTCTCTGGAGTTAAATGTTTTGAAAGCAAACACAAAAGTGCATAACAAACACTCCCTTAAATTGTCTTTGTAAATATTTATACCAGATCTTACCCAAAAATGCTTTTTTGTTGTTATTTTATTCTGTTAATAGCTGTCAAGCAGATGCATGACTTGCCTACTCAAAAGCAGACAGGTGTAAGAAGGAAAATAATGTATGCCACTCAAGAGCTGGTCATACCCTAATGCTGGAATTTCTGTGTGGTCTTTTATCTCTTTTTATTATACGCAGAAGCTAAACAGCTATTTCATTGATTAACTTACTGCTGCAATTAGCAACTAGATTCTGGTGTGATGACCAGCTGCTTTTCAACCTGCTTCTTTAAAACTCTCTTGCTTACAGCCAGAAAATTCATTTTTCATTTCTGAAAGAGTTGAGGCCACAAGATTATTTCCACTTAGTGAGACGTTTTGGTCTCAAGCAAAATGAATAGGTACTCTTTGCCCCAGGGTGCTAACATGAAGTACAGTGGATTTGAACACGACCACAGTTGTGTTTCAGACAATCATATTTATTTAACTTTTCATATTGCATCTTAAAATGAAAAAGAAAACAACAGCGATGTTTTCAGCTCTATTTATCCCCAAACACAGAAAGGTTTTGGGGTTTTTTTGAGCTTTCATGGGCTACTTTACTAAATGACCTTCTCTGAGACCTCATGATTTTACAGCCTTCCCCACATATGGAACATTCATGGAACTGAAATGACATTATTCCATTTCACAGAGCTTTTACAACTAGTCATATATTAAATATAAAAACTGGAAAAAAGTTTATATTATGAAGATTCTTTTGCCTTTTATTTTACTCTTAAATATCAAACAAATAAATGGGGAAGTCTGTTCTTTATTTCTAGTCTGTTAAAAAAATAATCCAAGACTACAAAATCCCTACACATGCTGTGTAGGGTGCGCTTCCTTGGCATTATTAATTAAAAGAAACATTCAGTGTCTATTAAAAATATATATTTCTAGTGACTTATTCCATGGTCATTCTACCTGGCACAGCCAATTCACATTCCATCCTCAAATTACCTTGTTCAGAGGTCCCTGGATTCCGCCTATCACTGCTGCCAGTTTTGGTAGACTTATCACTATCACCTTCTACCCTGCTGCTTCTCTCTTGCTTTCCTGGTGTTCCATCCTCTGTACTAAGGTACAGATCAAGAAACCCCTGCTACTCTCTGTTCTCTGTCTTGGCTGAAACTTCTCTTTCATCAAGTCTGAAATAAATAACACTGTAAGGTTAGCTTATATCTGCATTACTTAGCAGAGATTAGCTGTGGGAATCCTTAATTAGCACAATAAGAGGAGGGGCAGGAAGCTGGGGAAGAAGGGGTGTGTGGAAGGGACTGCCCAGGATACAGAAAAGCAGGAACAAAAGTATTTTCTGAAAAGGTGGGAAAACCTCGTGCAGTAAGATTTTCTACATTGTTCTGTGAAATATTTAAGTGATCCAGATGGGTTCTATATCAGGTACATGACTCTGTACAAAAACTCTGCATGACTTTGATTCCTTGGGCAGCTAAATTTTTAACGCAACAATATTCAACTGCTTGAAATTTTGTTTCTAACCAGTTGTGTGATGACTGAAGTTTCATTATATCTATATCTTTTCAGAGCTAAGAAAGTGAACAAAGTAGAAGTTAAGAAAGTACTCTGCATTTCTTACCTCAAGTTCCTTTCCCTTACACCTTCTCTATCATAAAAGTTATAATGAACAGAAATGTTACTTAGCTTGTTTTATTTTTTTTTCTGATATATTTCCTAGAAATTCAATACCATTAATACTTACAAGATACACCTCCATCAGTCATGGCTCTACTGTAAGGATGCTCTTTTTACCTGACCTAACTTTCTGTTCCTATTTACAACTACTTTTTCTGCATTGACATGCATGTATATAAACCTCTCTGCATTTCCATGGGTGCATGGTCAGAAAGTACACATATAATTCCTGTGTCTGCTAAGCTCGTAAGATACTAGGGGCCAATTTTACTTAGTGCTGCCTAGTCTTTAACAACAAATGGACATGAACCAGCGTGAAGCCTGTGACCATTCTGCAGGCAAGTTGCAACAATCTGGACTCACAAGGTCACGGTCCTTTGCAACAAGGGTGTGGGAAGATGCCACAGGAGATGTCACAAAGAGCCATGGTCTGGAGTGGTGCTGAGCTACAACTGACAGCTCAAACCTGAATGATTCTTCACTGGTCACACAAATCCAGCTCCATTACTTATCATGGGTTGCATATTGCCTATATTCGGATCTTTATGCCAATACTTATTTTTATTTTTAACTTAACTGGGTGAAACTTTACAATTTATTGTTTAAAAAGAAAGAAGTAAAAAGCATGTTCACTAGATAATCTAGTGGTTCTTTCTGGTCTTAAAAATCTATGTATCAGCAACCATTAACATAAAGCTGCATTTTGTATAAGCTTTCACTGACAAATGAAGCCAATTCTAGCATACCCTTTAGAAATACAGAAGATACAAAATAATATCTGGGATTTTTATTCTGACTTAATACATTCTGTCATTAAAAACAAACAAACAAGTGAATAAACAAACAAACAAAGACACACAAATGACTGCAATTTGTATTCTTAGCTGAAGTGTCACATTGTGGATGCAGACAGTCACCTTGCAGGAAGAGCAGGAGAAAAGAAATGCAAACAGTATTTGGCAAAAAAAACCCTGTTTGTTAACAAATAAATAAAGATTAAAAGCTCTACCCATCTCTCATACAGATTTCATTCTTTGGGCACAGATGAAAAGTCAACATTTGCAAATGGAGATAGTCCAAATTCAACAATACATGGGCAGCCAGAACAGCAGATTCTCTCCCTGAGAGGATATTGTTATTTAGACAGACTTTATGGCACACAAAGAGCAGACAGCATATCTTTATAAATTTGCAACCATCTTCAGTATGGCATGGAACTCATCCATCTTTTCGTCTGTTCAAGCTACTCCTCTGAAGAATACTATCTCATCTAATTTTATTTCCTCAAAATTGGCAGTTTTTTCCTGCCATACATTTAATTTTAGCAGGACAATCTAATGCATAAGAACTCCTCAGAGGATTCAAATGAACCTTTTAAATTTGATTGTATCACTTAATGAGCCCAGTGGTCAAATATTTGGAATAATATTATTTTCAGCATTTATCTTTTTCATTATGTAGCTCTTCATTTTGCTGCCTAAAAAAAAGTCTTTGTTCCTAAAAGGTGATGATGGATGGTGATAATAAAATATTCATAAAGCATCCCATGGTCACAATAATTTACTATCTTTTTTCCCACACACCTAAATATTTATGATACTTGATCAAAATATTTTGTTGAATTGATTTACAGGCAACATGCTGAGACAGCACCACTTTTGACATGGTCATATTTTCTGATCTATTAATATGCCCCAAACATGAACCTGCTGTCAGTCTAAAAAAACTTAAGTCTCTATTTGGAAGATTCAGTCAACTGTTTAACATAAAATCAAATTTTGGTTAGTAATTTCTATAAATTCTCTTTGAGAAGAGGTAGGATTCAATGTGGAAAAAGGTAGTCAAAACAAGAACTTGCAGAATGTTTTGAAACTGAGCTGAACAATAGTTATTCCTACTCTGCACAGCGTTGTGTTGTTTTTAGATGCCTGGCCATTAACTTATTTACAGCAGGAAAGAACAAAACCATTCAGGTTGAATTTAATTTCATTTTTTATGATTGTTAAAAAAGGCTAAAATAATTTGTTTTTCTGATCATTTCCTAACTTACAGTAAAATCTTGGTCTTCTGACTTGTGATAAATACATATCCTGGCTCCCAGAGCACAGGCATGGTAACCTGGGATATATTAAAAAAAGGATATTGACTTTATTGAGCAATAACTGAATAAAGGCAAAATTCATCATCTACATATATATATGATGAATTGTGCTGCTAAATTATATATGATTTTTTTATTTGTATATCTATATATTTTTATTTTATCTTTTATATGTATATCTGTCCATTGATAAATAAGGAATCTGTGTATGACAACTGGGACTTATTTCCTAAGTATTATATTCCTAGCATTAGATTGACCTCTGTAAAGCAAAAAGTTTCAAATTGAACATTTTCATTTAAACATTAATTTGAGGGAAGGGAAGGGAAGGGAAGGGAAGGGAAGGGAAGGGAAGGGAAGGGAAGGGAAGGGAAGGGAAGGGAAGGGAAGGGAAGGGAAGGGAAGGGAAGGGAAGGGAAAAGTGATTACCTCCAGGGAATTCAAGGGGGAAAATCAGACAATATCAAAAAGCTACAAGCTTGTTATACTCAAGAAAGCAGCTCATCTAAGGACAATGAAAATGAGCATTTATGCTATGGTGTTTAAAACACACTGTCAATTAAGAAATATAATTAAGACTATTTTTGCAAAGAAGTATAAATTTATTCTGTAATTAGGTTAATTACAACTATCTCAACAAACATTCAATTTAGGTTGAAATGCATCTTCTAATGAATCCCTATTTCTAAAGTATGCTTCTTGCCACTTGTGTGTTTTTCTATTTTCCTTCAGTACAAATCAGACCAAAGTCAGATTTAGCTTAAACCGAATTTGTTGCAAATTTGTGGCAGATGCCTTATGTATATATGTTATTATGTAAATAAGTAGTTTAACTGATTTGAAAATACTTTTGAAGTACATTTCTCTTAGGAGAATTTGGACCTAAATCTGGGTACTTGTTCTCCTAACTTAAGCTTCTTGACTCTGAATAATTGAAAAATGTGACAGGAAAAAGTGCCTTAATAATAATAAATCAAGCTTAAATAGTAAGCTTGATTATAGTGTTGATTTTGTCTTCTATTCTACACAAAAATATATCCTTGATAAATATCACAGGACACAGATGTCAGAGATGTCATTAAACTAATCCAGAGACAAAACCACCATTTCCTAATTCTGTTTGTATAACAGCATCTCATTTAGATAATTTTGTAAAATTCAGCTCAGTGCCAGTTGAGTTGTCAGAACTGTGGGCATATTACACAGAGAATACTAGAAAGTGCTTTCTTTTATTATGTCTTAGCTATACCCATGCAACAATTTCTTCTATTTCTTTAAAAACTATGTTCATTTACATCATTTTTCAGAAGAGATATCTGTCTCTTAATGACCTCATATAGTTTACAGTAAAACTCCCACTAAACAAATGTTCCTGAGTCAAAACACTTGCATTTTATTAAACCATGCTTGAAAATTAACCTGTGCTGAATTTAGTCATTACATTCAATGTACTGAAAATTAATATGGAAGCAACATCTGTATGCACCAAATACTTTTGGTTAGTCATACAATCCAGTTTGGATGTTTAGAGAGCTATACTTCCAAGCTTCCAAATCTCACGTGGAAGACTGCAGAAAAAATTATCTTTGTGATTCTGAAGAGGAATTCAAATAATATTTCACATGAATAATGAATCTAAATTTAACGGAGGAAATATTTTTTGATAACCTTTTTTTGTCTTCTTCCTATTTGATGAAATATCTCAGCAAATGAACCCTTCTAAACATGTAACACCTCTTTTTTTATTATATTTTATTTATTCATGCAAGAATAGCTTTAAAGTAGGCTACTTTAAGTTGCATTCAAATGTAAGTACAACGTAAAAGGATTGTCTGAAATTAATGCACA
This sequence comes from Molothrus ater, assembly GCF_012460135.2. Lineage (NCBI taxonomy): Eukaryota > Metazoa > Chordata > Aves > Passeriformes > Icteridae > Molothrus > Molothrus ater. The sequence goes on along the minus strand of NC_050479.2, from coordinate 54,267,727 downwards.
AAATGCACATAGAGTAGGTCTAAACTAACACATTTAAAGGAATATCCTGGATGTCATCTCCGGATTCCTGGACTTTTTTTAAGAGAATATTCTAATTTATTTTTGATTTTTGAATAGGTTAAAATGGATTAAGCAAGATTCTTGAAGAAAAATTGTTACTATGAGCATAGACTATGAACATTTACACACACAACAAGCTACAAGTTCTGTATAGTCTCCTTTATGTCTGTACACATTCTGTTTTCTCAAGCATTAAAAAAATCATGGATTCATATGTAAAGAAAATTTTGGGAAGGAACATGCCAAGAAAAATAGTTTGATTTCCTCAGACCATTGGGTTTTTATAGCACCCAAAGACAAAATGGAAGGCTTGCTTACCTTCGTAGAATTCATTTTGTTGTTATAAAATGTGGCTAGAGAGAGATTTCTTGTCCAGTCACATAAGAATCTAACAATTTCTATAATATGAGAGTTGTGAATACTTGGCAATACACTGCATCTATTTTCTTGGTTCCAGTTTTAGATGTAAAGGTAAACTGGTTTTATTTTCCACAGGGTAGCAATAAATTAAGAAAAAAAATACATGCATGATATAATACTGGACACAAATTTAATGATGTATACTATAGGCTTATCAGTTTCAAGCTTCTGAAAATACTGGGCAGTATGAACACATTTGTGTTTACTGAACTTGCAGAAATAAAAACATATGAAGCAGATGAACAACCTGAGAGAAATAATATATTTTTCTTCTTGTATTATAAAAAAGAAACAAACTAAAAGGTGATTTACCAAAATGGGAAAAGCAGTCACTAGATTTAGCTCACTTAACATTTCCATTTGCCTCCCTGACAGGAATGGCAGTGCAGATGTTAATTACTGTTCATAGAATGTCTTGTCAAAACACCTAAGAATTATTGTTCTGTTAATGACTTCGTCCTGTGCTTGGGTTCAATGGCTGATTTCAGACCAAGAATGCTGAAAAGGATCACTGACACTTGGTTAAGAAACCCTGTCTTTCCCTGTAAACACCTTCAAATAATGCATGGCTTTGTGCCAACAATTTAGCTTTGGAAGAGAAACTATTATAAAACTGTAGTCATAAGGGAAATAACAGTTAATTTTAAGATGATTATTAGCCTTGTATCAAGTGAGTTATTTAATGGCAACTTCAGAGGCAGCAAATTATTTAAAGCAATGTCAAATGCTTAAAAGCATGACGAGCTGAGATACCAGAATTCTTTACTGATAGACAAAAAGATGTATTTCAGGTTAATTTATTTGGTGGGACAGCAGAGACAGGGAGCTGTTTTTCCCCACATTCATTGCTCGCATACATCCTCCCATTTGAAATAGGTTGGAGTCTTGCTACTGTCTTCATTGGGTGTAAAACTTGGTCTTTTGTCACTACAGAACACAAAATGAATTTTACAGGTAGGCCTGATTTAGGAAGGAATGCACTAAAGGAAACAGATGAATTCCCTTGTGATCTGCAAGCCATTTCTTTAGCATTTAGCTTCCCTACATACTATACCAATTCTTCCTTTACGAGTTCTCCAGCTCAGGACTCTACTTTTTTCCCAAGCTGTCCCTTTATAGTTGTGCTTACTGTCTTTTTTTACATGTTTTCAACTCACTTCTCATCTGTATTCCTGTATTTTTTCTCAAAAAAAATATTCCTCTCACCATCTTTTCAGATGCCTGGATGAAAAATTCTTCTCCTATAAATTTATATCACTGAATGTAGTTAAGAAATTTCACTTAAAATGAGTGATGGGGCATCTTCTTATAATTCATTTAGGTATAAAACTTAAGGTTATTAATGACAGAATGCTAAGTAAGGTAGGATTAATTCCAGCCTAGGGTTCAACTTTAGAAACATTCATCTGGAAGCATCTGGATGTGACATTTGGGGATATGGTTTAGGGGGGATTATGGTAGTACCAGTTTGATGGCTGGACTAGATGATCTTGAATATTTCTTCCAACCTTGATGGTCCTGTGATCTGAACCAATTATGAGAAAATGTCTTGCATATTTGCTGCTTAAAGGATCAAGGTGGTTGCTACAGAGAAGACAAAGATAGGACTGAAATAAAATTTTAAATGTTTGCAACGTATATACCTATATGGGAACCACAGATACATGTATTTTCTAATTCCTCCTTTTGATTAACAGATATCCTGTCAATCTTGTCAGTTGGTCTAGTCAATAAAATATAGTAAATCACCAAAATTAATGTACAGAAATGAATCTGAACAGCTCTCACAATTATACTGCTTTGATTAAATCTCCCTTAAAAACAACAAGAAGTTATAGCACCCATTATGTACACAGCTTCATCGTAGATAGCTAGATTTAGAATTTGAATCTGGAGCTATGTCTCACCTTTGGCTTTGCCATAACACTTCATCACTTTGATCTTTTAATGTGTATACTCAGATTAGGAAATGTTCCTTAAACAGTTAATTTCCTTAAAACTAATTGCTGCATCAAAAACCTAATTGTTTTTTTTTACTTGCAAAATTAATACCTTTGAGCTCTCTCACTTGTGAGTGGATTCCATCTAGACAGAGCCCCTCTTCTACCAAGGCTTTCAGATCATTCTCAAAGCACATGATGAGGCTTTTTTTTTTTTTTTTTTTTTGCTTTCCTGCATTGTGACACAAAAAATAGAATGGAATTTCATTTCTGAATTTCATTTTAAGAGTACTTCAGATATCACTCACCCTAGCAGTATGGATTTTTGAAGTATTAAGGGGCCAAAGCTGTAGCTGTAGGACAGTGGGCCAGGCCAACATAACTGGAAAAGGAACAACTGAAACTTCCACTAATGCTAATAGCATTTTTGAGTGCAAGGTGAGAGGCAAAACCCTTCACAAAAGTTTGAAAAGATTGATTACATTGTAATTTGCCTTTGCCCCCCCATTCAGGCATTAAGTGCTAGCAGTATTCCTGATTATAATGGAAAATTTTGTTCCCTGCTGTGGGGAGAAAAATAGCACTGAAAGCAAAACACACCTGGCAGACACCTTGAATATGGAACTTTTTATTAAGCACTGCATTTTTTTCTTTGTTAATTAATCTATTTCACAGTCTCAGGTAATCACTTTGCAACTTCTCAGTAGCCTGACTTTCAAAGGAACTTTATGCTCTGTCAGTTTCCATACCTGTGTTGTCAAGAGCATGGGAATGACATAAACCTCTTGGTAAATTGTCCAGTGCTGTCTTGCACCTGCCTTTCCTAGAAGGCAGCAGCATTAAAAGCATTCTGTGTTCTAAAATTGCATTGAGAATGTATTCTCTGTGTCTCTTTGCTTAGTTTTTGTCTTAGCAAACCTTTGGAGTCCTACTATTTTACAGCTAAAAGATGGAGTTAGTGAGATCTCCTTGTTGACAAGGCTGATTAAGTAAGACTGCAACACGTGTTTGCACAAATGCCCCCCTCAGCATGGGCTGCAGCAGGCACAGCACCAACTAGAAGCAGTTGCTTAAAATCATGCTAACTCAGTTGCATATCACCTAAGGTTCCTTGTTCGTGCTTTGTGTAGTTTTGTCTGGCACCTGCTGTAGTAAATGAGGGGCATTTACTACAGACAAATGGGCAAAATAAATTGGAGGGAAAATACACATTCAACACCAACCCATTTTATAAATAAATGATGTACATTTATGAGAATGAGTGCTACCTATCTGGAATGACATAAATATGTACTGAAACTTGGAGGGGAGAAAAGCAGGCACAAGTTTCCACAAATCCATAAGAATTGATCTGAAAGAATAAAACAGAACTAAAAGGAAAAGTATAACACCATGACAACTGATAAATGGGGAACTCTGAGACAAATATTTTAAGAATGGTAGATAACGGGAGAATATCATGGTAAATTACTTCATTTTTAGAATCAAAGGAAATTGAGTCAATATCATCTCTCTGGACTTCAGCAGAGCATGTGATGAAGTTCCATATAGTAAATTATTTATTTTAGCAAGAATATAGGCTAATGGAACCTGTAGGTTGATTCAAAGAGGGAAGAGATGGAGGTGAAGAGATGTCCCACATAATTCAGTATCAGAACTAATCCTGAATATTTTCAGTAATGCCTTTAATATAGACTTATAGGAAAAGGGTTGATGCAATGTGTTTCAGACATAAAACTGGAAAGTACTTTGAGTGAAAACCAAGTTATCAGAAGAATTAAAGAAATATTAAAAAAAAAGGTAGGATTGTTTCTTGTTAGAGAAGACTAGGAGATTTTAGCTTTTTTCATTTAGAAGAATAAACCCAGACAGTCAAAAAGGTGAAAACCATTGATAAACAGAGACATTAAATGACTTTGTAAAGTAAGAGAAAGTGTTGTCATGAGAATAAATCTGACCACACGGTGCCTATGACAAAACACTACTGGACTCCACCCCAACATTTAGTTTCTTATATTATCCCACAATAAAACCAGCAGACTTTATTTTGCAAATTATTGGAAGTTTATAGTCTCGTATTTAATTGCCTAATGTCTGACTACAGTCAAAGTATCTGATGTAGAATAGAAGCTTGTGCAGCAATAAAGTATTAAGAAACTACAGTCACAATGAACTGTTTCTAATGCAAAATAGATAAAAGTATTTATAATTCCTTAAAAAGAGAATTTGCAGCATTAAGGATAAGAAGTTTTAGCAAGAAGGTGAGATATTTCAATATGAATGCTGCTGAAAAATCTCATCTTGTAAAAGAAGGTACTAGAAGAAGGAATAATCTGATGAAATACTGGCATTTCTAATTGAAGAACACCTCTCAGCAAATCAACTAAATTCTTTAAACAGGCTCTTTCACAACGTGATTGTTCTGAACTCCTCTAGGTTTTACTTTACGATGAGATGAATTGTGCCCTGGAAGTGTCTACCTCTCCCTGCTGACTACTAAATTACCCAAAGTGCCGAGTTCAGGTGTATGCATGGCATCCTCAGCTTCTACAGCTGAAGCAACAGAAGACAGATCTTTCAAGATATCTCTTAAATCAAAGACAATGTGTGTGACCTTAGCAGGGTCATTTGTTTCCTCTGTGTCTTTATGCTCATCTATAAAATGAAGATAATAGAATTTCCATACCTTACAGGGTAACACATGGGATTGTGGATTACATAGCTCTCTAATACCATGGCAATGGATGCCCTGTAAGTACCCAGGCTTATTCTGCACTGTTAAATGAGGAAACCAAGAAGAACAAAAAGCAAAACTTGCAAACTAATTTATTTGCAGAGAGACCCATTTGATACCTCCCTGAAGCAATGCACCATTGAAAGATGGGATTCCTGTAAAGCATCCCATTATCCATAACACTAAGAGCAATGTTTTTGAAAGAGGTGGTATCCCTCCATCCTGAATAAGAGAATTCAGACTGGATATGTGTTTCTCTTTTGTCACAAGCTGGTCCATTTTTCTCATGACTTAAACAATTGCTGCATCAAGAAAACAATCCTTTATGTCTCTTACCCGCTGACACATGATACAACCTTTTAAAATGTCTGTGCCCTATCTTAAGATGGGTACTAGGGAAATGTTTTCTGGTATTGAAATATTTACTGAAGCCTTCATTCCTAGAGTTACATTTCTAGAGTAACAACTGGACTTATGCTAAGACACACGTGTGTCTCACATATGCAAAGGATATGATTTCAATCTTGTTTATACCAATACCAGTTGGCTTCAGCTAAATTACTCCTATTTTACCCTAGGATTGCTGTAAGAATCATCCTTATATTTCAGCCAGAGCTTACAAATCTCCAGCAGGAAAATGTCTTTTTATTGTAAGGATAAATTGGCATTCACCCAGAATTCCCTGGGAGAAAGGTTTTTTTAATCACATTGATTTAAAGAAATGTAGAGGCCTTATTCATTTAAAATCAAGGATATGAATATTTTAACAGCAAGAGCAGAAGACATAAAGAAAAGGCATCCAAAATTGCTACTTATAAAAAAAAAAGAAAAAAATACCCCTTTTACATTGTTTGGAGCTAATGGCTGTTGATGGAATTTGGAGAGTGCAGAGAAAGAGGTACAAAGAAGTACTTGTCAATAACAAGAACAGCCCTATATTTGCAATCCAGTGTTTAAAGCCAAAATAGACATTCTTTTCTCTGTTTGATCTCAGGAAAAGCTATCTACAGCTCACAGGCCCAAATTTGAGTCTTCTTATATCACTCAAAAGAAGTACTGAGATAACTGTGCTAGAGATGACAGACTAGTAACCCCTCTAGCAAGCCAGACTGGTGGGGGGGTGTCATGTTTTTTGTATCTGGGCTGAAAGCACTCTTCCTACTTAGAAATGCTCTCTTTTGTTCTCCCTGGTGCCTGAAATTCATTCTCAAGAGATATGAAAAGTTGAAATTCATCTCATAGAAAAAAAAGGTGTCTTCAATTTCCATAGGAACAAAGAATCACCAAACAAATGTAAATCCTTTTCTCTTTTTATTTTCTCTCAAGGCAGAACTGCTCACAGTCATCATAAACCTAATCCCCAGCTGTATCAGCTGTTACAGCAGCACTAAAGTCAGAGAGTGTCACCCCCAGAATCTCTCCCTGTAAGAGAGACATAAGAACAAGCCAATACTATTCAATATCAGCAATATAAAAACCAGTGAAATAAGGTCTGCTCACTTGTAAATATAAATTTGCAACAAACATTATTGCTAACCAGACTAATGTCAGGACAAGAAAGAAAAAATTATATCCTACTGCCCTATTGTATTTTAATTGGAAAATTTTCTTTCTCTGAAAGGATTTGCACAACGTTTTACTTGTTATAGTAAATTGCAACTCTAAATAATTCAAACCATATTATTCAAACCATATCCTGAAATATCAAAAACAGAGCTCCTAATCTTAAAATCTAGTAACATTATCGATTGAATGGTATCACTTTACTTCAGTTTGGTAATTCTCCAAAAACAAAACTTCCATGAGAGCAAACATATTGCTAATACAGTGCAATGGCAAGCTTTCACAGTTTAATTTTCAATGAGAAATCTAAGAGAGTGTCCTAGTATTGGCTTTCATTTGCAATGGCAAAGATCATTCAAATCTAATTGTCAAGTTCCTATTAACATACAATTTCTAGTTTTAAAATAATGCCTATGCTATTTGTATCTTTACATACGGCTAAGGATCCTCTGTTCTACTCTATTAACCCCATTAGTTTTCATATCTTGTTTCCTCTTGGAAACTCCCTATTACACAGAAAAATTGTAAAACCCACTTTCTTGTCCTGAAGTTCCCCTTCTGACCTCATCTATTGACCATAAACAAATAATGCGAGCAAGTAATAAGCATGATGTCCACTCACAGCCCAACACCCATCAGAGAAGGAGCTATGCAGGCGCAGTGCTGCCACAGGGTAATTTGCAGTGTAAGTGTGTGGACCTGAGACCAAAACCCTGCACACAACCTCCCTTCAGAGCCTTCTCCACCACTGACTGATTTGGGCAAAGAGGGAACTTTCTCAGCGATGGATTTGCATATGGTTTTGTGCTTCACATGGCATATTGCTTCTGATTAAGGTCTGCTTAAGTTTTGGAAGCTTAAGTGTAAAAGACAAACACATGTCTTGAAGACTCAAAAGCTTTTGGCTCTAGAAGGCTTCTGAACTGTTACTGCATAAGACAGTTACAACTTCCCTTGTACTCTAAGTAATTTAGTGCTTGAAGTACTTGTGCAAAGAGACAGTAAAAAGCGTTGATGACTTTGTTAATTATTTTCCTTCTCAAGCATCCTACTCTTGGGTCACTGAGAAAGGAGCAATGGGAGAAGTGACTTTTGCCTCATCTACACAGTAGACATATTATTGAAATTAGGAGTGATACAAGTTTTAGTGACTAGCTTACAGCAGAGCAAAGTAAATGGAATAGAAGACAAAATATACAAGAACCCTCACACACAATCCTTGCAAGTTCTGGTAAAGCTATTCCGTGAACACAGTTAAAGAGCATCTGAGACAAAAGCAATAAAAGTGTCTTTCAGCTCTGATAATGGGGATCCTGTTTCTTAGGCATAGCCACACAGTAAGCCTATCAGAGGTCTCTCTGTATTTGCTCATCAGTCCAAAGCCCCAGACATATTAACTCTGTTAGCTGGATTGTCTAAGAGGCAAGTCATTCCTTTTTTTCATCGTTGTAATCAAAAGGGTGTGCTTTGCTTTTACTCTTTCTAAAGTTTTATAATATTTACAAAACAGAATGATGGACTCTAAAATTTTTACTGTCCTTTGTCGGTTTTTTATAGAATATTTGCTTAGAATCTGATCCTGATTGACAGATATTTTACTGAATCAATCAGGTTCAAAACCCTGGATAAAACAATAGGAAAAAACCCAAAATAAACAGATGAAAAAAACCCTCATACATCTTTAAATGCTCTGCCAATCTGCCAAATTTTTTCTTTTTTTTAATTTCAACATGTAGAAATAACTAAAATCTTCTACTCCCAATAAAAGAACTAGAATAGAGAGCCTGATGTATTATTAATTTTACTTATAATTTTACTTTTGTCAACATGTGGAAACATTTAACATGCAGTCAAACAAAATACTTTTTCATTAAATATACGAGAAGACTGTAATTCTTTTTTTTATGAAAAGACTCTTTTTCTGGATAAGTAATATATCAACAAGAAAAATTGTATAACTTTTGCTTCATTGAAAGCCTGTGTGTGAATAAGGTACCTCTGTACAATCTAAATGTATGAAGAGAAACACTATCTGGAAATATAACTGCAAGTAATTAAAAAAAAAAAGTTTATTTAAGCTAATTTCCAGACTATAGTCACATATAAACTTTTGGGAGATGAAAAATGTGCATTATTATTTTCAAATACAAAAGATTCAAGACACATTAGGCCATTCTTCAGGGTATACATTTTATGTGTGATCAATATAAAAAAATTATCTCACAGCTAAATGTGCAAAAATGTGCCAAATATGTCACCCAAATAATTCATTAACAGTAAGCTGATTAAGACAACACATTTTATTTCAGAGTAAAATTCAAAGCCTGTTATGGCAAACAATTTAGGCTTACAGGATTGTATTGAGCCCTGTTATGCTTGACCATACTAATGTAGCTGGTTTTATTTCAGAAGCACTGGGGAGGGAAGCATGAAATCATTATTAATTATATAAACATTAAGGCCACACAACTGGCTCTATTACTGTTTTCAAATGGTAGCATCTGCAAATTCAGCCTGTAATAAACACTAATGCATCCACAGATGAGAGTGCTGACACATGAATGGGATGCTTTGTCAGACTTGCATAAAAATGTAGATGAACTGCAGTGAAAGAACACCAAGGAATTCAAAGGGTTTCTTGATTGCCTTCTTTAAAATGCCAAGAACTTAGGCTGGCCTTTCTTATCTTCCTCTACATGCATGTGACACTTTAGGAGGCCTTTCTTATTGTACTATAATTCAGTAATTGTTCCATCTCTGTGCACCATGCCTTCCTTCCAAAGGGCAGCATGAGATATATAATTCTGGTGATGAACAGCTGCATAATTTAAGGGTCGAACTAGCAGGGCACTGTTCCTTATTTTTGTTTTCTTAGCAGTTGCCTGGGTGTTCCAAGGCTATTTAGGAATACAATCCTTTGTCTGCCTTATTTCTCTTATATAGAATATATATGCTGGAACTTGGTAACATTCCAGAAAACAGATTTTATCAACTGAAGTTGCAGAGCAAGCTTTCCTCTCATTTTGCTTCAAAGGGCAGCAGTACAGAACTAGTATGAGGTAATTTTTTTTCCTCAACCATGAGCATCGTCTGTTCTAACACGCAGACTTTTTTCAAACCCTGAGCCATCCCCTTTGCAAAGCATGTCAGACTAAAACACAGAGCTATCAAAGGCATTTCCACACAACATTTCTCTCACCAAAGCTAATCTCCCAAATGTTAAAAAGGTCCAGGCAGCTAGGCCCTACAAGATGAAGGCTGCATGCTGATTAATCAGCTGCTTTTTTATTCTGTTCTGGCAAATGTTCCCTATCTGTAAATAAAAGGTTTACCCTGGATTTCCTGTAAACTAAGGAACAGAAGGCATCTTTGGATCAGACTCATAAAGCAACAAAGCCTTCTGCTGTCACATCCGCAGGGGTAGGTTGTTTGTTCTATCACAAATATCCTTTCAGGTGTCCTGGGGAGAATGAGCTAACCTAACACAAACATCCTTCCAACATAAGAAAATTACATGGTAACCACAAAGTCACCTCATTATTAATTACGTTCTTTGGCTTCCCACAGCACTTTAATTGTTGCTTGCTTCAGGAGACCTGTCTGCAATTTGTGTCATTGCAGAAGTTCAGGTTGGTTCACGATGTGTAGCTCAGCGTAGCACAAGTCCCTCAAAGAAACACTGTCATATTAAAGAAAAATACATTTATTTATGTCTCACAGTGCTGGCTTTCTATTCAGATGGTAAATAGGTAGTGTGAAAGAGATGTGACAGACTCAAGAAGACTAGAAATTGTCTGCAAACTGGCAGCCACTGTGGTTCACTGACAACCAGAATTACTTTCAGGCAGTTTGGCACATCTCCATTTGTCACACTTAAAAGCTTGAGCCAAAGTTATCCAATTAATACAGAGCGCAGTATTTCTCCCTCCTCAAAGCTGGAACAGAAATAGAAATGTTTAAGATTCACAGTGCACATCGTGCCGCCTATATATCACAAAGGGGTGTAAAACAGTTATAAGTAAAACATACATAACTTAACTCCCATCACACCCTCTTGGCTGCCATTCACCTCAGGTTGTCTTCTATGTTGTGCATAGCATCTCTGTGCTATTTATTCCAGACAATGATTTCTCATGTAGAGTGAATCCCTTCTACTGTAAATCATGCAAACAGCTGGCACAAATAGTTGGTGAATATAAAAAGTATCAGGGAATAAGCTTTTGAAATATCAATCTAGGCCAAGAAAGGGAAACGGTTCCCTCCCCCAGCAAGATTTTGAAGGCAAGGTGAAGGTTGCTTATTTTGAAAGTAGAAGACCCTTCATGAATCAGTATCGGTTTTTGACATTATTATATGCCCATCCATCACTGCACAGCAATAACCACTGTATCTTGTGCTGTGACCCAACGCTGCTTTATATATGATTTTATTTGAATTACTGGTACTGCAGTCATGAGGGTCAGGTTGATACAGCTCTCGTATGGATGAAATTTTTCATTGAACCACAGGATTTCCTTGGAGAATTTCCACTGTCCCTAAATTTACAGAACTCCTCTTTTATCCAGATGAGCTTGTGGTGTTCAAAGAAGAGAAAAAATTCAAATCTTTCAAATACTATGAATGCTAATCAAAAAGATCTGTGAAGTGCTTCTCTAGATTCCCTAAGGTCAATTTAGGTATTTAAAATAGACAAAAGGAAGGCTACACTCCTGGCAATCTATAATCAAAAGGTTTGAAATTCTTGTATTTTTCAAAGTAACTGGGTATACAGATCTTTTTAAGAAGCAAAGAAGAAATCACAGGGGTTAAATAATGAACAAAGAATGAGAATGGCACTTTTCCTACTCTCTGCTATTTGAAGAATGCTGCATCTGGCCCCCTTCTTTGCTTGTCCCCTTTGAAACTTTCATGAAAAACTGATTTAAAAATTCTGAGATTCTTATCTGAGTTACAGCCTATTCCCAGTCAAAAACTGATATTGAACTTAAATTGGTGAGAATTAATATTGTTTCAAGTTTAGGGGAGTAAATAATATCAGAATCTTTGCTTTCAGTTGCCAATTAACATATTATATCATAATTCTTTCTGCTTAATGCCATGATATTTTTGACTGCAAACTCCAGTAATAAATATAGAAAATTAAATGTTTGCTAGTGAGGATATTTCAGACCAAATTTTAAAACTAATCACTGGAATATATTCTGGATTTCAGATATTTTTCTGCTGAATTTTTCCCAAATAATTTCCTCTGCTATATTCTGCTGAAAATTCACCTTTGAATTGTTATTCTACCTATAAAAAAGTATAGCTTTGCTTTTTTGTTGTTTTATTCACAATGTTGATTAGTGGAGGAATAGTTTCTAGCAGTAGCTTGCTTTCTACATCACAGATATGTGCACTTTGCTATGGAGAAACTTCAATTAATTAGCCTTTATGAATCACTTGATGACACTTTTTTTATGTGAGAGAAATGGGTGGGATTGGAAAGAGGCGTAATTGCATGCCAAGATATATACATGTTTCTAACAGTGATTATTTTAGGGTTGGGATTATTTTTTTTTCTCTTTTGTTTTAGGCAAACCAGCCAAAGAACCTAGAAGGCTAAACTACAAAGGGTAACTTCTCAATTACTTCAGGGTCTCACAGTCATTAAAGGAAAAAAACACCAGTGCCCAAGTGAGATAGGGCTTAGAATGGTTTTCTCCTGGAACAACCTCTCCCAGGCAGAGTGTGGGGAGGAGAGCATGGGGCAGGGGTTGTTCCCAGCATCCAGCCATGCTGCTCCTGAGACTGCAGTGAGGTACAGGGTGCCCCGCTGGCCTCATTGCCTTGACACAGTCCCAGGCATATTTATGGTATAGTCAGACTCTGTAGCAAATCCAATGAAAGTACATAAAAGACATTTTGTAACTTGTGTGATTTTCTGCTAATAAAAATAGAAATGGAATTTTGGTTGTCTGAAGTTATGTATGTGAATAAACCAATAAACATATTCAGTTTATAAAAATAAACTTGGAGCAAGGGGAAGAACTACTGTGGCTTTTTTTTTCCCTCCAGAGATTTCAGTCTGCTTTTCAAAACCCATGTAAATATATTTCCTACATTAATTGTTACTGCCACAAAAAATATCCTGGTCTGTGTCACATTTTATCCAGTCCTTGGAATTACTGCTTGCATTTCACTGTTCTGTCAAGACTTTTTCAAAAGCACTTGATTTTATTTTTATCTTCTTTTTAAAAGAGGGGGAAAAAATACCTTTCATTCAAAAAAAGTTTGAGGCAACTTCCAGAAGAAAAAACCATAATGAACTACCCTGTCACAAATACCTAGCGGAATTGAAAAGAGGAAACAGAAGAAGATTCATTACACTTGTCTGCGTACAGATGATTGTTTGAAAGGTCACACAGATGAAAAATGCCCTAAAAACCAAAAATGTCTGTCTGGTAAAGAAAATCACACTTGTAGGACAAAAAAATATAAAGTGCTATTCTTATTATTTACATTAAGAAAAAAAATGATGTTTTACTGGTCAAATACACATATATCACTCTTAAACACACTGCCTTTCTGATGGGAGAAAAATCCACATATAAATGTCTTATTTACTTCTTTTACATGTACAAACACATCTAACCAGATTTTGCTGTAAATAATTTTATTTCTTTTTTTTACTTAAGACAACAGAAGTTTTCCAGATAAAGCTACTCAATCAGACTGTGAACACTGATTAGGGTCTGAATCTACAATCTACAAAACAGTCTTGAATAACCAGCTATCTTTAAAGCTTTCTCTGCCCTTGTCTCAGATGCTTTGCATTCCATACTGCATTATAGAAATTCTTTGCTGCAAATGCTGTCCTGACATGTTTTCAGTGAAAAATAATTCTATTAAAAGATGCATCATGCTCTTTCAGCTCAAGAAGAACATTTTCTTCAGATGAAACCAGCGTTGGGACACAGGCTGAGAAGCAATAAGGCTACATGAATTTAATGGGATCTAACTGGCAAATCTAGATCAAGGTTATGCTCCTCCATCCTAAAGAAACTGTTTGTGAAATATGAGGAACTTTAAGCTAATGTAAAGTCCATAAATAATAGAGAGAATTCCCTCAATTAGTTGCTGCTGCATGAGAAAATGCTGTAGGGTATGCTCTGAATTCATAACTGAAAAAGAAACTCTGCAAAGGATTTATATGAACAAATTGTGCAGTGTCTCCAAACCAAAAATATTCAGCGTGCTGTTTTTTTGGTTTTTTGTTTGTTTTTTTTTTTCTAACTACTGTATGTATGCTTCTTTTGTCCTAAATATGTCATGTCAACAGTTCTGTGTTTATTTCATGCACTGCAACACTAACTGAAGTTATTGTGGTTGCATATCAACATACAGGAGCCAACTGGCTGTTTAATGATAACAGAAATGTTTTGCTGAATGACTTGCATAATTACACAGGGACACACTATTTAGATAATGAGTTCTTTTTAGGATTTCTATGCTTGGCTGTCATGTTACTGAAATCTACATGAAACTGGAGGTTTAGTAAGTAGAGGAGCTCCTGTTAATGACAATAATTAAAAATCCATGCCTGAATGTAGCTCTGACCTAAAAGAAGTCTAGAGAGATTTTAATTAAAATTATTATATTTCATAGAAATGGAAGAAATATGCTTAAATTTAGTGCAGTAAAGAAAATGAACAGAACTACAGGTAATAAATTTCTTAATCCTTTTGAACAAAGTATTTTGGGTGATGAGGGTCTGCTCTCAGTAGCTGGCCATCATCCACATTTAACAGACGTTAAATTTTAATGGGGATAATATTAAAACTAGTATAAGAATTAGAATAAGAAAGGAAAACCATGTCCTTCTTTACTGAAGACCACCTAGAGCACAAGGATATGTTTATATAATTGCTTAATCTTGCTCTACCTTCAGGACACTTCCAACCTTGTGCAGGGACATTGTATGGATAAGCACGTCTTTCTACACATATATACTTCCATGTAGCAATAATTGAATAAGTATATAGTTAAAAGCAAAACAAGTTAAAAGCAAAACTAGTCAAAAGGATTGACAACTCTTCACGAGTTTCAAATGCTTTCTACCTCAATGCTTTCTACCTCAACTTTAATCTTTCCAGTTTGATAACACTGCTTTATAAATTGTCTCCTAATATTATTGCTTCAGGTTCTTTCAGTTCTGGAACAGAACAGAATAATCACACTGTTCTGTGAACATGTGGTGACTTATTAAGAGCTAACAGCACTCAAGTAAATTCTTTCCATTGAACGATCCATTACGGTGTAATCATGACCAAGCACACAGCCCTGATCAATACAGAGGTACATAGTTGCTGTAAAACAGCTCCACTAACCAGGGTAAATAATCCACCATTCTAAACACTTGAAGAACCAACCAATTAAGCACCAGATAAGGTCAAATATTATTGATTGTAGATTCAAGTGAAATTCCTTTTGTTAGTTTTCCTTTTCTTGGCTTCGCTTGTAATCCAAGTATTATTTCATTGAAAATACTTTCATTTTTTTCCCCAGTGGCTGCACTTACATAGCAATAGGATATGAGTGGCTTCACAGAACAACATAATGATGCATTGACTTGAAGATCAATACTGCTAAAAAACCTTGGAGACAGAGAAATAAAAAGGAAAACATATTTTTCAAAATCCACTAATCTTCGAACTTCTACAGCTTTTAAACACCAGGGTTTGACAATCCCACGAACTTTTCTAAAAACTATCAGATGACCATATTTTAATAATTGGGAAATGCTTACAATAGCTAATTTAATTTTTCTTCTGTGGACAGTGGAGAGAGAGTCTAAAATGCTATGAGGATCAAGAGTAAGGCGTTCTTGATGAATACATTTCTGTCTCATGAACACAGTAATGCTCTGCTACAGTCTGGTCCTATTCTTCTAATATATGCAAAAGTCCAAGATACCAACTACAGGTTATACAAACAATGCATTGCTCTTTTGTTCTCTTGTTTTGTTCTTTTGCTGCTTTAAAATCATGAGTGAGAAGATACAGATTTCACAGTTTGGAAAGAAGAAATATAAAGTACTAAAAAAATTACTCAGATGCAAAACTTTTTGCAATAAAAATCCCTTTAATTGTTAATCATTTTTCTCACTCTTTTAATCTTGGCCAAACTCACAAAAAAACCCCAATTTTTAAAAAATCCTTTGTTTCATATACCCTTCTGGGATATCTTGTCTACAAAGCAGTTAATATCTTTCATCTTCCCTTCCAGAAACGTTTTCATATCACCAACATGTGGTTTCTATTTTAGACCCACGAAAAGAAGGGAGTGAAAATATTCCTTCTCAGTTGGTAAGGAGACCACCTCCAAGCTTTTTTTCTTCTAAGACTCTTTCTTTCTGAGAACAAAGTGCCTTTGATGAAGTTTCACACTGGCCAGATATTCCCTACATCAAGTTCCTGAATGGGAGTCTCCAGCACAGAGAAGGAAATGGAAACCTTGATTTCTTTGCAGTTCTGTGGGGGAGACCTACCTTTGAAGCACCAAACTGGTAGGGACTAAATGTGCACTACAGCAGCCTTCTGGGTTCTGTGATTCCAAATAAGCCAGAGAGCTCTGTCAATCTGACAGTCATCTAGTTTCCTTTTTTACTCCAAGCACCTGACTTATGCAACAGCTATTTAAAGTTCATCATAAGCTGCTATAAACACTGATAATCAGGAGATAACAGCGATTATTTTAAGCTTCTACAATACAGCAATTTATATTTGGTATAAATCCATCCTTCTGGTATGCATGTTTTCATTTTTCAAATACATTTAGCATGCTCTCTTAGCTTTTCTCTAGCTTTCTAATAACATTTTCATTTACCCTAAACTCATTAATAAACTTCTGCTTTGACTGTCTTTTTAGTCTGCTATTAAATTAGTTGCAGTGTCATATGCATTTTCATTCATCCACAGGTAGAATGATATTCTGGTGTATTTTTATCTGTCTGTCTCCAGAAAGCTGTGAACAGAGATGTGGAAATATCACATTTTTGGAGAAATGCCACCTGGCACAAAGCAGTCACTGTGTGGCTGGATATTGTGAAGAGAAACAACTGGGTCAGTAGAAAATCTACTGATTAGAACCCAGCAGTGCATGTGACTATCACATTTAAGAGAGAACCAAAATATTTTTCTTAAGTAAGGCTTTGATGGTGTTTAACAATTTCCCTATTTTTGCCTGGTTCAGTAATGCAATCTGTTATTGCATTATAATTATTTGTCTGATGATGTTCTACTTTCTCTTCTTATTTGTCCATTTGTTGTTTTTTTTTTTTTTTTTTTTTTTTCCCAACAAACAGCAAAAGAAGAAGAAGAAGAAGGAAAGTTTTTATTGAAGAAGACACTGGTACTTTTCATGGGACTACAGAGACCAACACAGATAATCCCTTTACACAGTACTTTTAAAATTTACTTTCAGCTCAGTATGAAATAGAAGCTATCCGAGCTTCTCAAGTCCAGTGATGTCCTTTGATGTGACCTGTTCCTATGACATAAGCATCCTACCTGCCTCTGTATCCGTGACAGGCTTCTCTATAGGTCAAACAGAAACAGAAGCAAGAAACCAATTACCTGAGCTAGCAGAAACAAAGCATAAATTTTGTAGCAGATTAGGTAGACTTAATTGAAAATTTCCCATAAAAATGTGGGGCTTTTTCTAGTGGAAAATAGAACTTTTCATGATGTAAATGTCTGCCATTTCTAAAAGGTTACTGCAGATGAAAATCCAGGAAGGTCAAGCTACAGAAAGGTGCATAAAGAATGTGCATTAAAGATTTTTGGTGTACAAGCCCATATTTCTGAATTGAAATACTTTATCCTTGGCTAGAAATTATTTGGTTTGGAATTTTTTCCCCAAAAAAAGGTCCCATTTATTCTTCTAAATCCCTCTTTTTAGATGTTTCTGAGGTATAATTTGGATTGAGTATAAAACATGATTGAATTTTAATATTTACCATTTTTCTCCTTCTTGTCTTAACACAAAAGCATATGAATGAGGGAAGTTAAGTTGAGATCAACAAACATTTCATGCCACCACAACTGTATTCTTATGTTAGAGCTTTTATTGGATGTGACACTGAGGAGCACCAGATGTGAAAAATTCTGCTGAAGTCCTACTGTGTGTTACCTTCTCCCCATGCTTGTTTCAAGCCCAACACCATGGCACTGGGATAGTTTATGCTGACAACCTTAAATATGACAAGGAGGGATGATCTGCAGGAAACAGAATATCAAGTAGCAAGTCAAAGGAGGAGGTGCTATAACTAAATTTGATGTGATGAGACGCATGCAATAAACTCTGCAAGTGTAACATTGGACTGCATTTACTGTACTGCTTCTCACCTGTGCTTGGTCCACAAATTCTGTTCTATAGGGACCACTTTGAATGTTCTGAGTCTCTGAGGACCTGTCAAACACCTGTTCGTTTGGTTTTTTGCCTTTAAAGGAAATCCAACTGCAAAAACTCCATGTTCTTTTTCTTCAGCACATTATATTCATTTTTGTATGGACCTAACATTATACTGTAGCACTTGCAGTCAGAAGCCATCTCTGAAAATACTTGCACATGAAATTAAAGAGCAAGTACTTTTGATTAGTTAAAAAAAATCTAAATGTAACAAAAATAAAATAGTGTACATGCAAGTTCTTGATAATTATTTAGCATCTTAAGAATGTGTGAGTTAATGCACTCTAGTTTGTGAGACTGCTTCTTTTTGGGTCTCCTAAATCTGTGGTATAAGCATCCCAGATCTAACAGACCCATTTTACTTTTGTTCAGAGGACAGCTCTTTATACCCACCAAAACCTTGTCTGATTTCTGATTTTCATGTGAATTCTAGTGAGTTGATCTGTTAAAAAAAAAAAAGGCAAAAAAAGACAAAAAAAAGCCCAACAATTTGCTTCTACAAATTCTCCCCAAGAAAAATCCCCTTATCATGTGCCCTAAGTACATTGCCTATTACCTCTCCTTTAAATGGTTAGCGGCTTTAAGAAACTCATTCTGCAGGATATGATGAGGAAAAAACAGGGATGACCTTGATAGTTCATACTGCTTGAAGTGCCAGAGTCATTTAACAAAGTTGCTTAAAAAAATACTTCTAACCTGTGAAAATTTAATTAAATTGAATTACCGCAACAGATAAAGCACCTTAAGAAGGAAAAAGTTCTAATAATTGCCATTTCAATACTCTTTTTATACAATTATCATTAGCATTACAACACCTACAGTGGATTATTATTGTTTATGGGGATTCAGAAAGTAATCATCTACAAGATACAATTATTCCACCAGAGACATAGTTCAACATCAGTTAATTCTTCAGAAAGACTGTCCATACCTTTCTGACAGTTAACAAGAGTTAACTTTTCTATCAGATACATCTTTGTATACCAAACCAATTCAAACCACTACCCTCCTGCTCCTCCAATTACTCCCATTAGAGGAATGCACACAAAATAAATTTTCTTCCTTTGCTATATTCATTGTGTAGTCCAATGCTAATTCTGAAGTGGTGCAAAATTGACTTTGTCAGGGGAATCAGATACATAAGTGGTAAATGTGGTTCTGTGAGAACCCTGGCTGGAACAGTAAGCACAGGAACGCAAATGGAAGACGCACAGAATGGACAGCAGCAATCCTTTAACAAAACTGTAATCTGCAACAATTTATAGTAGCAGAGAATTTGGTTCACTGATTCAATCCAAGAGAAAAAACTCACAATGTATCTCTGCAGAAATGCTTCTCCTTGGCTTAGCTCATCAGGCACATTGTTTTATCCACTGCTGTAAACAAAGAAAAACTGCCTGTGCTCTCTGTGCAATCCTGAGACTCCATTTGATTTCAGCAATTTCATGGTTCATCTACTAGCTGAAAGAAAATATCTCCCAAGAAGACTACGCACATGAAGCACTGCCAATCTCAAGCGCTTAAAATTCTGAGTCAAGGATCAAAATTCAAGGCAGTTTACAGAAAAATAAAGATTACATTTGATTGCTTACATATGCTTTCTCCTTTACTGCAGGTCTTAAAACAATATCTTATTTCCGGGTTTCTTCCCTGGATCATAAGTAATGGGCATTTATTTACTTTTCTAATAAAAAAATTCTGTTCACACATATTTCCATAATTCTGAACTTCTAAAATAAGAATGTTCCAATGGCATGAACATGTAAGCGTAAAGAACTGGCACTGGTCTCCTTATATAGAAAATGCCCAGAAATAATTTGTACAGGAAAATTTCCATCAGACAAAAGATTTTTAAAAATAGAAATCTCTTCAACATTTTGCTGATTTACAGTCTGTAGCCTGAATTCAGGTCATCCACCATTTCTTAGCAAAGAGAGAAACTGAGCAAAATGACAGTGAAGATAGCTTGCTTTTCCTTTACACAGTGTCACGATATTTTATATTCTCTTCCCCATTCTACTGCTGATTTTTGATGTCTGTGCTACTAGAGGTCACACAACTTCATAATGTTTTACATGAAAATAATTTGCTATTCTCATTTGCTGGCCTCCCTACTACTATTGAGAACATATACCAGATCGTCTAGCAAATGGCTTTACCACATAATTATCCTTTTTTTTTAAATAATTTGATTTAGCTGTTATGCAATGTATAAATGTTGTGTGTTTCCAGCAGCAAAATAACATCTGAGTTCACTTGGGGGATGTGCAGTCTCTTTAAATTGCACCTATTGTACTACTGGAGAAGAGGGGGAGAGGGAAAAAAAAGATTAACTGTTCTACTTAATTTACAGAAAGAGAATAAATAAAGTGAAAAAAAAGTAGAATAACATGCTGCTTAAAACTTCTATATAGTTTTTCCAGGCACAATTTAAGAAAATTAAGATTAGGATAATCTTGAACTGCTATTGTAGGAAGTTATTGTAGTTATTGTAGGTCTTAAATTGCCTATAAACCGCATTCACACTTGTGTGCTTTTAATATTTTTTTTAATTGACTATGTGATTGTAGGGTCAGATCTACAAATATGTGACCATTTAAATATTTTCGTGTTTAATATTTCTGTAGTTCAACTCACTTGGCAATGTTGATAGTGCTTTTATTTCTTTTTTCTAACCAGATAAACTTTGGTAGAATACTTAAATAAAATGCCTGGGAGAGTTTAATAAATATTATAAGAAAAGGAAAAAAGGTGGTGTTGGACAGAAATTCATTGAGTTTGTACCCACTGAAAAAGTGTTAACCAGCAACATACTTGGTGCTCTCACCATTAAAAGTTTTACTAACCCAAAACTTTAATCTTATGAATGGTAATTAGACTGCTCACAAAAATTATGGATTCAATTGAAATATTAGGAAATGACAATGTAAGATCTCAATCCTTAATACTTCTTGAGAATTTCAAATTGAGGACGATACTAAAGCACTTTCATTTCAATAAATTACTGATTAAAGAAGATGTTGCTGTTAATATAAATTTAAAATATGAAGACAGCCCATTTGAAACCTTAGTCTCTCACCTTTTGTCAAATTTATTACTGTTTTCATCTAAAGTGCACATACTGACATATCCTGTAGGACCAAACCCACTGAATTGTTTACAGGAACACAGAGACAAATAGTATTGAATTATAAGTCTATAATGAGTAAACTTGGTTCATGATAATTATTTTCTTCTTCATTTGTAAAAATGAAAAGAGAAATAAGCCCAATATTTCCTCTATTACATAAGTATATCCATGACAAAAAATTTGTTGCATTGAAAAGATAACAGTGAAGTCCACTTGTTCAGTAGGAGCAGTGAATGAAGAGATGATTGAAAAAGCTTTAAGTACTAGAATGAAAACTGGATATAAATCTTGACTCACAGTTCAGAACTCTTTATTAGTAAACTGAATTATCATAGAAAAAATAGGATTACTAGGGAATCAAATCTCTCAGTAGAGCTAAGACAATACTGAAGGTAATAACATCAAATGCCTTAATACGCATGTGTATTGTAAGACACAATATATTGTCAAGTGAATGATGTATGAAGTGCTGCTCATAGGCAGGGAATCGATTATGGAATCCATGGGCTGATTATCTCTTATTGGAAGGAACACAGCACCTGATAACCTTTCAGTGGATATTCTAGCACATTAAACAAGGATAATGGTTGCAAAAGTTAGAGTTCATTTAAAGACAGAAATCTCCTTAACCCATTCCATAAAATAGAACTATTCCTGAGGTAGTTTTAAAACCATATGCTTCCATATCTATACTGCTGGAAGATTTTTCTACTGTTTAATATAAATCTTCCTTACTATATTATTGTTTTATCTTATTCACTGTCTATATGGACAACAGAATTTGCAGCAGTCTGGTACGTATTTTAAAATTATAATATCCTTCAGTCATCCCCTCTCTTCATGACAAGTCAAATTTCCACAATCTTTACAAGCAGATCACTGTTTTGAAATCTCTTCTTGATTTCTTCTGTACTCTTTCCAAATGGTCTGCATCCTTCAAGTTAGGGGTCTGCTCAGAATCAACTGAGAGAGCTTATTTCTTTCCATGGACTATTAAGGGAGCTTAGGGTTATTAGCCTCCCAAGGATAAAGTTAATCTTTGTGAAGCACTGAAGTAAATAAATTGTATTTTGTAGTGTCTTGCTAGACGTCTGCAATGTAAGGACCATTGCTCTTAAAATAGCTCCCTGACTATTATTGTATGGCAAATGATGTGAATGACTTGTTGCTACATTCACAATACAGATGGTCTCACAATGCAGAGCTATGTGACTTTACTGTGTGACTAGGTTCTAAAGTGTGCTGTTTTATTAAACTTACCATGTAGAATACTTCAGTTCTCTAAGGTATGTTATCAGTCAGAAGGCACTCCCTGGGTACAAAATATTTGAAGAAAAACTTCACTGAGAAATATCAGGCCCTGCATCTGAAAATGGCTATTCATCTCATTATGCTTCTTTTGCTCATTTTTTCATTGAAAATGTAATATTGTAATATTGTGTGCGGGGTGTGTGTGTGTGTGTGTGTGTGTGTGTGTGTGTGAGACTTCATCATGTGATCTAAACCAGCATCAATTTTGACTCTTCAGAATCTTGCTTTTATAACCACTGGATGCAAATTCTAAAGCTCTCCCACCTCTGGCTTAGTAAAAAGCTTCTTCATAGGCATTCAAACGCTGTTTATTGCCTCAGAAAAATAAAACTGAAATTCAAAAGTAGAAGAAAATATGTTGCTGTGAACAGCATTTCCTTAATGTTGCTGCCTGTAGGTCAGCCAGTTCTGGAGAACTGAATGAACAGCAGCTAAGAAATACTGGAATGGAATGGATACCACCCTGTCCTTCTTCAGGACATTTTAAAATCACTAATAAAATAAATCAAAATACTGGGTCAGTCCATAAAAAAAAAACACGACAACTAAAATTTTTCCAGTCACATAGCAAAGTCATAATGTATAATAGTGTAAGCATGCAATGTTTCCTTAAAAAAAATAAAATGGTTCTGCCATTGGAAGCTTTTTGCAACAACAATGAAAAGTGTTACTGGCTGTAAAACTGATGAGTAGGTTCTGTTCTTTCAGTAGAGAACTGATGAAGATGAATTGCATTCTAAAGGAAGCAGCCAGAAGACCCAGTGTGGAAGGATGCAAACTCAGAATCCGACATCTACAGTCAAGAGAAGGTACAAGTACACCACATTTTGCCAGCTGTCTTTTGCAATAGGTTACCTGCAGTGACTATTTATCTCACATTGTATAAAGGTTAATAAAGGCTAGACACTCAATTAATTCAATATCAATCTTTCATCTGACATCAGCAGCTATTGAATTTGGCGCTCGAACAAAAATGTATGAGGGCATATTTCAGAGATATTTTCTTTTATTATCTTAAAGGAAACAACATTGATAACAACAGAGGTAAAGATGTCCTTTTTTATATCTCCTGGATAAATAAAGCTGTGAATTAATAATGATAAAGTAAGAAAGCAGGAAATAGTGAGGGATGTTATTTCCTTGTAGCTGGTATTAACAGCAAGTCATAAATTCAGTCACACACACCTGCGCACATGCACACAAACACTCATCTCTGTTTCAGTGCTTCCACCAAGGTCACTCTATGCAAAATGGAACTCGCACTCCAGATGCTGAAACCAAGGTGGTGTTTATTAATCTCAAGAAGTGCTGTTTGTAAGGGGTTATCACCTTCACGACTGCCATAGAGTAGATCACAGATCTCTTTGTGTTGAGCAAATGCTCATTGCAAAATGTGTGTTGTCATTGTACTTGACAAGCGTCTGACACTATTTTTAAAACAGTGGTTTCCACAGGCAGCTCACAAGTCTAACACAAAGGAATGAGGACAAACACAATCTTTCAAAAATTTAAAATATATATTTCAGTATAGCAACCCTGGGTGATTTGAAAATACAGTGAAAACAGCCTGAAGTCAAGTACTTGAACAGTACTCGACATCACATAGGAAAAATCTAAGGTAACATTGATAAACATGAATTTTAGAACCTGATATCATCTTCTCTAATCATTACCATACAAACATATATGTTTTATTTGTATTTTCAGGCAGCTTGATCCAGGCACATCAAACAATTATCCCAGCTCTATCAAACTACTTTTTTTCTTTGAAGCTGAAGAAATCTTTACTTGTAAGAGACACAAAAGGTAAGCCAACATTTTGATACAATCTCTGATCAGAGAAAGTCTTTGAGAACAAGCTGAAGGTAATTTATTAAAATGGGGTACCACTCTGTTTTCTCAAATACTCAGTTAAGATCTTCTCTATTCCTATACTGGCTAACCAATGAGATAATCTACATAAAAACGTACCCCCACTGTGTGTTTCCACTGAATCAATACAACTCTCAATCTACACAAAAGCAACACCAGAATGTATTAAGTACATACTACCTGCACTCTCACAAAGAGTTTCCCACCTGATGCGAAGAGCTGTGTGTTAATCTTATAAATTCACTCCTACAGTCCTCCATCTGTTTCAAGTTCTGCATTTTAACAGAAAACACGTATAATTCAAACTAGTCATTCTTCTATATAAATTGAAATTTGCTGTACAGAATACAATGGTTTGAATTGAAGAGATGAATGAGAATTATGCAGATGACTTTTCCATATCAGAACCCATGATTTTTCCTTTAAGGTATTAAGAACACCACTTCACAATTCCAGATCTGAGAAGATACCCACCTAGAGCTTGAAAATAATACCTATACATACTTTGTAGCTGTGTTACTGAAGGTTCCTCAGTGCTCAAACAGGATTCAAAACATTGGAATTCATAGAATCACAGAATGGTTTAGGTTGGAATGGACCTTAAAGATCCTCTAGTTCCAACTCACTTGCCACACACAGGGACCCCTTTCACTAGATGAGGTTGCTCAGAGCTCTACCCAGCCTTGCCTTGAACACTTACAGGAATGGGGCACGCACGGCTTCTCTGGGCAACCTGTTCCAGTGCCTCACCACCCTTTCACAATGGATAATTATAGTTCTGTTATCTCCCCAGAAAATTTATACTTCTTAAAGAAATTTGCAAATCTAGTCTAATCTGCATGCCTTTTGTGCCAAATTTTCACTGACATAAAATGTAACTTTCCATCTTTTCATAGCTTGGCTTATTTTGTTGTAATGGATGGAGTATGTCCCTTAGCTTTCAGGATCTGTGTAATATGTTCTGGGCATAATAGCAAGAAATTTGGGGTGGTTTACTAAATCATTTTACTCAAAAACCTAACCCCTCTCTCTCCACCTCTCCCTCTGCTGGGGAGGAGGACTTTTGCTTTGAATTTTATCTTATGTGGCTCTGTGGACTAAGATCCCTACCATGTGTGTGCCAATTTGAAGCCAGTGTTTGGTTCAGATGGTGTGTATCTGCCAGAATTCAGCTCTCTCTGAAAGAAGTCTACCTTAAAACTGAATCAGTACACCAAAACTGCTCTGTAGAGCAAAACAACAGAGGAAAGAGAAAACCAGAATTTTTTTAGGGCAGAACAATGGATATAAACCAAAATACTAATGCAGATATACCACTATATAATCACTGTAATGTTTTTTCTTGATTCACACAGGGGAAGAGAAAAAAGAATAACAACACTGACAGCAGGCATTGGAAGCCACTTCTAAGCTGATGGTCCTGTGTAGTAGCATTAAAAATTGAATGCTACATCTGAGCAACTATTCAGTCTGACACGATTAATCAGAACACCTTATCAAGAGAAAACATAAAATTTTACTTATTCAATATAATATGCTTTTTTTTTTTTTGTCTTTGCTATATTTCATAGTGCTATCAGTATAACACATAGCTTAGAAATACAGACTCTTTCAGCCGTAACCATTGGTACTGCTGTCAGGAAACTGCAAATACATCCCAAGAAGACTTAAAAAAACCCAAACTTACTTTGAGATGAAAACAACTGGAATGCACATAGTTCTGCAGGTCTTAATTGTACACTCAAAATATATTTTTGACAGGTAATTCTCATACTTTTTTTTTTTTTTTCTCATGGCATTAACTGTAATACAAATGTAGCAATGCTGTGCTAGATTTTGTTGTGAAAGGAAGTAGATTATCACAGGCTTAATGTCATGTCCTAAATCAGATCAGGTCCTTGTCCCATAATTTCATACAATACACACAGCGAGTCCTAATCTCCCCTCCTGACCTAAATGTCTGGTGTGGTCAAACCCTCACAAAGCACAGCAAGTCACCAAATAGAGTGTGAGGAGGGCCCCCTCTTCTGACTAAGGCCATCACATGCCAAATGTTGTCACTGCTCTTGGACTACTCAAAATTACTCTGCTCTTAACTTGTTAAAACTCACCCTAGTGAGGAAACAATGCTTCTGTAAATGAATATAAATGCTGTTTCTAAAATCATATCTATATGGTCAGGTTTTGAACTTTCCCATTCTAAATCTTTCTCAGATATATGTTTCTCTACTAATCTCAGCAGGGGTGAGGAGGTAATTTTTGGGTGTGGTGTAGAGTATTTTGCTTTTCTGTTTTGGGGTTGGTGGGGTTTTTTGTGTGTGTTTGTTTTCTTTGTAAAATTAAATCAGTAAAACTATAGATGGCTATGATATTGTGAAGATATCCTAAAAAAAAAGAATGAATATGGTTTAGGCAAAGTGCAATCAAACAACTTAGGTGACAGCAATTAAAAGGACAAAATAAATTTGTAAAAGTGTCAGCTAGATTCAGAAAACAAAACAACTTGTACATCACCCAGAACTTTTAAATACCCTTGGTACTGCTTGCACAGTTAGCACCCTCAATATCAATACTGTCACCTTTAAGATATACAGTAAAGCAGATGCATTGCTAAATTCTGCCATTCTAAACAGATTCACCCCTGTGTAAAAGCAGAATTCACTGGTGAGAGAAATTGTTGTGTCAGAAAAATATTTTCTTTCCATTGTTATGAACTGTGAAGTATTTAATTTGATTTTTATTTTAAATTATTACTATTAGTAATAATAGTAATAGTGGAGATACTATTGCCATAAGCCTGCTTTGGTAAATGGCCAAGAAACCAAATAAAGATTTTGCAGCAAAGATAAAATATTAGCTTCTGTGAACATCAACTGGAAGTTTAGCATCTGCCTCCTTGTAAGAAGTTTAACACAGATGGCAAAGGGAATATGTTTAAGGATTTTATGGAAATAATGATGAGTTCAGTCATACAACAGACTGAAATAGGATCTTGTTTGAAGCAGGATTTTTTCCCCCAAAGTTCATAACTGAAAGAATATACTTGAGCTATATGGGAAAATAATTAAGAATGGCTACTTTTGACCCAGCACATTAAACTGCTAATTTTTTTGACAGCCAGAGCTGAATTACTAGTGTACACTGAGACATGAACCGTATGGGAAGGGAAATGCGATTGCCAAATAAAGGATTAAAATGAAAGCGTGTGTGGGGAAATCTCTGTCAGGGAAAAAAAAAAAAAGCATGAAGGAAGACCAAATGTTGTTATAGCGTTCGAATGTGCAATTTGCAGATTGATTTCCCTGCTCTCTTTGCATAGTAGATGTAAAGATTATGCTGAATCTAGGAAAATTTGATTGTACATGTGCCAACGTGAATCAAGAACTTGAGTAAAATGCCTGCCCCTGTTCTAAGAAATTCATAATGAGAAAATATCTCTGCAAGGCATTTCTTTGCAAACACATCCAACAAATTTTTGCAGCTATGCATTTTAAGAGTGCCGGCATGCAAGATGGGTCTCTCTCACTAATTTAGATAATTCTTGCAACAGGACTGACTTTGTGCAGCTTCAGCTTTCTATGATAAGCATGAATGTCAAACATCTTATATTTCTCACATTTCTGTGCTCTCAGTGCTGTTTGGCTGGGGCTTTTTAATTACTTGTTTTCCCTATTTCTGGCTCACATTTGGCAAGTCTGTGGCTGTTCCCACGGCAGAAGGTAGAAATACTGAAACCCCTTCTCCATCCCTCAAGAAATATTTCTCAAATGCCACACATAGTCTGCTTAACTGATAGATGCACCACCTCTGGAGCAAAACTTGCCACTCCTATTCTTCAGTCATCTCTGTTTATTTTGGGGAAGTTGGCTTTCTCCCTTCAGATACTTGTCAACATTTCCGGAAGATGTTTTAACTGGCACTCCATCAGCTGACATATCTAAGGCAGGAAGGCTGACTAGCTGTGAAAGATGTGACTCCCAACCCCAGCAAGACTCAAAGCACTGGAAATTGAAACCAACCCCTTAAGAGCATATGTTACCCTACTTACAATGAAGTTTTGTGACATCGTTTTAATTGCAACCATATGACACTTGCTTGTAAGCCAGAGGCACTGAATATGAGTGAAAAGTCTCATGTGAAGTACTAAGATTTGAATTTTCAAAGGTGATTTCTAAACAGATGAGTAGCTTCCCTTACAGCACAAAAATAACAAAAACCCAAAAGTTTTTCTTTCCAACAGTGCAGTTCTTATAAAAATCATTTCTGGCAAAAACTTATAAATACTGGCTAGCAACCAGGTTTTTAAAAATATACTGTTAAGAGAGTCCCTATTTTGTGAATGGCTTGGATTGGTGGGAGCAGAGTTAATCATTTGTACAGAAGGAGGCAATGTGATGGATTATTTTTAGTGAGTGCAAAGCATATGGCATTCCAAAATGCTTAGAGTCTACTGTTAGTCTTAGCTGCCCATGTGTTCAAGTAGTATTCCCCTAGATACAACTGAAGTAAGTTCATGTTTGCTCCAGAATAAAAGAAAATTTATTAATGTCTATGCCCTCAAAGCTTCTTTCCTGCTTTCCTTCTCTTGAAAACATCCAACACAAGTTTCAGCTTTTTCACCATCTCCATTCCTCTCTCTGCCTATTTCTACAACCAAGCACACTTTAAAGGATGTAGATACCAGTTATCTGATTCATTTATTTTGTAATAAGGTATGAAGCTCCAGAGTGGCTGCCATTAGCAGGTCTTGCTTACACTGTGTGAGATAGAAGTGAAAGACAGCTCTACATGACAGAGTTATGAGAATTCAGAGAGTGAGATAACATGCTGAGATACATAATGTCAGCAAAGTGGGATTCATAAAAAAAATGTAAACTCATACAATCTTCATTTCAAAAGAGCATAAATAATATCAAAGTATCAAATGGGAAACATCAGAGAAAAGAACAAGGAAGATATAAAGAATGAAATAAAATTAAAATTTGTATATGCTAGATTAATCTCACTAGAGATATCCAAGTTTAGCCCTGGATGTAATTTGGTCCAGAGTCAGGAAAGCACTTCAGCATGTGTTAAAATTGTCTCCATTTAGAGAAGCACTTTAGCACATCTTCAAGCATGAGCTTTAGGAACCATTGACCTCTGTCAATGAAACTTAAACACAAGCTTAAAAATGTGATAATGTAATTAAAGCTCTATATTGAATAAAGATTCTTCCGTGTAAGAGAACCTTTGCCATGTACCTTCAAGTGGTTAAATTGAAAGAATTCTAGAAATGAGTGTAGCATTTAAATGGTATTGGAACATTAATACTTAAAAAGCAGAATAGAAAGAAAACAGCAGCTACTTAGGCAGAATTTATTGCATATTCAGGTGTACAAATTTTGCCTTAACCATAATTCTGAAATGGTTATGGTTAGGAAGAAGCTTCCCCTATTTTTCTGGGCAAGGTTCTTAAATAAGTGTTTTCTGTTTCCTGCGTCCATGTGATTTGATTCATCAGTTAGCCCAGGCAGAAATAAAATTATTCTTCCACTTCTGTAGTCTGTAGTCTGCCTACACTGTGGTTTCCTAAAGACTCTCAGGAAAGAACAAACCTGGCAAATCTATTGTCTATGTCCTTGAAAAAACACACTGAAGCTTTGCAGCTTCCCATTTCTCAACCAAAAAGGTTTCCAGCTGGAAATGACACAAGAGTCATGAAGATTATGAGAAGAATGTCCAGTGGCTTTCAAAACAGCAAAGTTAGGAATGAAGCTTTAGCAAGACATGACTAGCCAGTCATGATTAGCATTTTTGTGATAATGGAGTTTTGTATGAGATCTTCAGAAAGCTAATGGATTTTTCCTCTGGCAAGCAAACAGGAATTAATTGTCAAAACAAAAATCATTTGCCCAATGTGGCACTGGGAGTCTATGTGAAGAAGGAAAATGAATATACACTAATATAATCCCAGGTTAACTGCAAAGACTGAACTAAATTAAATTAAATCAGTAAGACTGCATACAAATGCAAATACTAGAAACCAAAAGCAAAGATGAAAAACATACTTAATAAAAACATGAAAAGAACAGGAGGCATTAATTGTAATGGTAAAAGTAAAAAAAGAAAATAAAAAAACCCCTTGGTTTAAAGTTAGATTTTACAAAGGAATGGCTTTGCTGAGTGAACTGAAAAATTCAGAAGATAAATTATGTGCACAGTTTCTAGAAACAACTTTTGAAATATTAGGAAGAAGATTAGGCTGAGTGTCAGAAAACATATTTACAACCCCAAATCCAAACTAAAAACAAATGCAGAAAATTAATGTTTGGAAACTGACAGACTTGAACTTTCTGGTCACATGCTGCTCTGTGCAGATTAATTAGAACTAGGGCTCAACAAGGAACATTGCACAGTTTCGTAGGAAGGCAGATTAAAACATCCCAGCAAACCCTGTGCTATCGAGAAATGCTTTTAAATATCAAAAATGCTCTGAAATCTATTACTTGTAATCATGGATATTGTTACTGAAGAAATTTATATCATTCCCTGATCCAGAATCTGGTGGTTGTACTCACAACACCAACATTTTAGTCGAGAGACACATGGAAGAGCAAGAGTGGTCATAGCATACCTTGTACCTGAATCACTCCCTGGAGATATTTTCTTCCCTTAAAAAACAGCACGCTAGCAGTTAATAAACTTCCAGTGAGGCACCTGACAAAGTATCAAGTAACAGGATAAATCTAAGCCTAATTATATAGACAATCCTATCTGTAGACAACCTCTAATCCACTAAGAAGCTTTCCTGGAAATAGGCTAACCACAAACTTAATTTTCCTTCTCTAAAAATATTAGTTCTTCAGCACCTCATTCCCTGATTAAATGAGAATGTACTTTCCTGATACTGTCTTGCAAGAATTGCTATTTCAAAACTTACCTCCTATATATGTGTTTTGTAATGCATTTGCTGTGTACAATTTTTCATTAGGATCTCTAAAAGACTTATGGTGTCCTTCAAAACTGATTGGTTAAGAACTCTACTTTTTTGTTTGTTTGTTTTTGTTTGTTTTTTTGTTGTTGTTGTTTTGTTTTGTTTTCCCTTGCTATGTTGCTCAAAGTCTAAATCTTATTGCTAAATATTTTTGTCACCTCAGGCCATATCTGAAAACCAAGTTAAACTTGAAATAAAGTGAAAATCAGAAATAGAACTTTACTGAATTAGACTGAATTAGGGAAGAACACTGAACTAGATCATCTGGTTCACATTCATTTTCTAGGATTCTCTGGATGAATTATGAGCAAGGGCTTCAGATTAGACATTTTCCTTTTTTAACAGAAGAATTTTGTTAAACCAGAAACAGGGTAAGAATACCGGCTAAACCAGAAGAATTAATCTGGAGTATTTAATGAAAAATAGATATTCCCAACTTCAAATATAGAAAAATCATTATTATGAAATATGTGAGATGAACATCAAAATTTAAAGAAAGTATTGTGACATTCCCAGTATACTCAAAAGATTCATTTGGAACTAGTGCAATTTATTGTCAGCATTCACGATTACCTGAGTTGTGTTTTACTACTATTCACATTATCTTTTCCTCACAGTGAAAGAATCATCAACATCCATTTGTTGTCTTTTATAGTAAACAAAATTTTCATTCTGAAAAGCTAGTTTTTCAGGCCTTTTGAAATTCTTCCTGCATACAATAGAAACATGACCAAGAGCATCCCATAGATTAAAGGAGTCTGAATTAGTTTAGTTTTGAATTCAGTTAATTTCCAGCTTTCAGCCTAATAAGCTGTTTAAATAACAAGTTCTTAGATATCAAACAAGGTAATCTCTCTCTGCAACATATGATTGGCAAATTCTGGTCAGTAAAAGACCGAAATATACTATCTGCTAAGCTTTCTAGTAGAAAGTAGGCTGTTATCATGCCTGCTGGCACCCATGCCCCCAAACACAAATTAAGTAGAAACCAAACATGAGAAGGCTAGAGACAAATTGAACCATGGAATGGAGAAGGAAGCCATTTTAAATTAGTAACATCCAGCAAGAGTAACAGAGAGAGGAAACCAAAACATTTTGTCTATCGCCAAATACTTTCACTTCTAAATATTCGTAGGGAGATACCAAACATTCACTCATTTCACTGCATTCCAAAGTTAGCACTGACATTAATCCACCTAAAATACCATAATGTATTCATAATCACATATATTCCCAACTGTACTGCTTTCTAATCTGCATCTCCTAATTATTTTCACCCTTTTGCTCTTTTTCCCATTTCTCGTCACAAAATCTCCTCTGGCAATGAATAGCATTTTACATAGAACACTAAAAATATGTGACCTAATGAAAAAGCTGTTCCCCAGTTGTTAATTTGCTCTAGCATTGGAATTTCACTTGAAGGTAGAGATCTTTTGCCTGATGCTTAAAACACAATTCAAAAATCATGCAAAGGACCTTTCATTTTCCCTGCTGGAGAATGTAACAAGATGCACAAAGCATTTACTGCATATCAACATTTAGCTAGAAATAATGCATACCTTTGAGTCCAGCAGATTTTTTTTTTTACAAAATCTGGATGCCCTGATTTCCCTTGCTTAATGTCTTGCATATTTGTAAAATTACTTATCAAACTTGCTTATTTACAAGAACTTTAAATTCAATACTCTAGAAAGTAATATTAAGACCTGTAGGAAACTAATCAGAACCTTCTGCAGAACTTTGCAAAGAAAAAAATACCTAAACAAAACAAAACAAAACAAAAAACCTATCTGCAACATATTACTGACAAGCTCATACAATATACAACTACCTGCAACAATAGAGAAATTGTAACATGAAGTGTTATAGAAGATCAGCGAGAGCATAGCTCTGGATTTCTATTTTCAGGAATTCTCCACTGAATTGTTCTCCCAACTTCTTTCTAAATCAGTTGCTGCTGCTGGCTATTCTGGGGATATTTTCATATTTTGCTTTACTCTGCCACAAATGCATTTTCAGTGAAGTCCTAGGCATAGAAAGTAGCATCCATCATCTGTTGTTTGCTTTGGCATGCTGATCCTTCCTCCACCATGTCCTCATTCATCACAACCAGTTGTTTTATCTGGTCTTAGATTAGATATTATTTTTGAACAGAAATCATGTGTGTATGAATGCTCATTTTAATACCACTTCTGAGCACCTCTATTTCCAATTATGCCTTTTGAATGTTCATGGAAGTTGTTCTTTAAAATGTCACACATAAGCACATGTATTCTTCACTGCCTAGTATGTATTTAAATGTTATTCAGCTCAAAAAAAAAACCCAAACAAATTAAAAAAAAACCCCATCCCAAAAGACAACAGCATGCATATCATATGGAAAGAAAATAAAAAAAAATCTCAGAGTGTACTTGAGGCTGCAAATATCTTAGATAAACAGTAACCACAGCAAAGCTTCTAAAGGGCTTTAGGCTAAATGTGGAAATGTGTGTGAACATGTTCACTTTTAAGTTACTGACTTATAAATGACAACAGGTACAGTGTAACAAATATGACAATATTTATGGACCATACACACTTAAACAGCAGCTAAGAGAACCAATAATTTGGTGAAAAAATAGTAGATCCTTCAGAGGTCTGAGAAGTAGGGGCTACTTGGTACTGACAATGACTTAAAATGAAATGACACAGAAAATCCTAAATAAGTCACATTTCAGAACAAGATTTAAAAAACGGTGTATGAAAACTGTACTGAGAATTCTCCTAAGGCCAATGCATGGAATTAGGAGATTATTAGGGATCTATTAATAAGTCTTTCTAACAAACTGGCTATTTCTGTCAAAACCTACAGGGGAAAAAATCTGGAAAATAGTCTGCATTAATCTAATTTTGCATTTCTCAAGTTTCACATGTGACTAATTTATGGCAAACTTACAGCAGAAAAATACAGTAATTGGTAGCAAAAGAATCTTACAGTTTTCAGGAAAATTAAATTGCATGAAACTCCCTCTTTCTCCAGACACTTGCAAGTGCTTCAGAAATTGTTTCAAAGCAATATTAATAGTTCTATAAGTAATTGCTGCTGGAGGGAGACTGAAAATGGACCTTCCTGGGAACAAAACTGTAAATGATATTACATTCTTTCTCTCTGTATAAGCAAAAGTGGTCAGATATTAAAAATATACTTCCCAAGAAAACTGAATTACACAGAAATAGAAATACTCATTCAAAATGTGTTTCTGGGCTACATTTTTAACTCCTCTTTACGGGAATGATTATGGAAATCCCTTTGCTAGAAAGCCTGAAGGAGAAAGTAGAGTGCAAAACTATGTTTTTAAATGAAAATGGATTTAAACATGAAATATTGCAATTGTTTTAATTCAACACTTTCACAACATAATAATATTTTATACGGGTTTTTCAGATACTCTAGTAAAAGAATAAGTTGTTTCTGATTTATATAACATCTGGTAGCTCGTAGAGTTCAGATGCAAGTATACTGTCTCTCATTTCTGGCACCAAGAAGCAATATAATTACACCCAACTTTAAGATCTGTGTAACCTCTATCTTTCCTTCATGTAATAACTTTGCTACAACTCAAGTATACATGTCCTGCTGCAATTAATCTAAATATATTCAAATAAATAAGTCAGCAAAGGAAAAAATAACTTGCACAATAAAAATGAGCTACGTTCCCTGGCATTTACCCACTTTATAGTGTGATATTAAAACATAAACCCATGCTGTGTATTATGCTTTACTGTCATGATTTACCACATGATTCTACAACCATCATATACAGCATCAAAGTTTCACTTGTGCTGGTTTCCTACACTCCATTAAGGATTTAAATCTACATAGTGATCACTGCCTCAAGTACTTTTCATGTGAAACACCTTGGTACTGATATCTCTGGAACAAAATGGTCCACAAAGCTCAAGATGGAACATGGAATGGTGAGGAAAATGGTAGGCAAAAGACATCCAAAAGAATAAGCAAAGCATGTTACAAACAAACATAGAGGAATAAAATGTCTTCACTGGGACATTTTTGATACAGGAAAGAGAGGAGAACAAGCCTCCAAGGCTGTGACTTACACATCCTGACTGGTTTTTGGCATTGAGATCAGCAGCATGTAAAGCTTGTGCTGCTGTTATTAACTCTTTTGCTCTCCAAAACAATCAGGTCAGGATGAGGCATATCTGAATTGCCTACTGGGGATGGTCTCTGGTCTGTTCTGGCTGCTGGACTGTGCCCAGGAGCTGCTTGGAAGAGTCTTACTTGGTCTGGGCCAAAACCACACGAGGGACAAATCTAACAATTTAACAATGTAGACAATTTGGTAGACAATTTGGTTCCAGTGGCTGGAAACATTCCTTGAAGCTGTTTTATGCAGGATAAATATATCCTATGTTGTCACTAGAGATTTGCTATTGATAGTCAAGTTATGTGGAAGGTATTACAATGACATGTTTATGAATGACAATAAAAAGCCTTAATATAAAAGACAGAAGCATTGAACAGATTTCATTTCCTACGGAGCAATAGCTCTTTAGAGAATTCAATCAGGAAAAGATACTTGAAGCCTCTAATACAAAATGCAAAATATAGATCTTTCAAGATTTGTTAAATTACACAGTGGGAAAAAATAGAATATTTTAGATAGTATATTAACATATTTTTTATCGATTATATAATTGAAATAATCAACTTGAATTTAGAATTATGCCTTTTAAGCAGCATTTTTTGAATTCAAGATATCCTAAGCTCTTTTTAGAAACAGCAACAACAACCCCCCTCTAGTGTCAGAGGCAACCACTTTAAGGTGTAAAGTGACACATTGACAGCAATATTACCAAACATACTAACATCTCTGTGTTCTCAGGCTAGTCTGTAGGCTTCTCAGACATGTCCACAGTAAAAAGTATACTAAGTACAAATTTGATCAAATTATTAAAAAAGAAAACCTCATAGACTTCTATTTATGAGAGAATTTGTGCAGCAAATACAAAACCTTACCAAGATTTCAACCGACTGTGAAACCCTTTTTTATTTATAAGGGAACATCCAAGTTGATGAAAAAATAGGAACATAAATCTAATAAAAGTAACACACTCAACATTGTAAAATACCATCACAAGGCCCTAATAAATAATAAAGTCACAAAACTAAAAAAGAAGAAAGGTAACTGGATTACTTGTGGAATGGCATTATAAGCAGGATATTTATATATTAAAAAAAAATGCCTTCTTTTGTCCTTATTTTCAGGACAAAAAATAATAATTTGTCCTATTATTTGGACAAATAGGTCCAAAACTGGAAAATCCCATTCCTCTCCTTCCCTTTCCCCAAAAAAACCCCAAAAAAACTCCCAAACAATCTAAATCTGCTTTCATATAAATATTTAATTACTTTCCCTGAAAAATAAAAAAATTGCAAGCATAATTTCTTTTATTTGAAGAATAAAGAATAGAAACAAGTTCTTGGCCAAGTTGTGAAGTTGTGCTCTTGTAGCTGTGCTATAGGACATGCAGAAATTCTGTTTTGACCTCTTTTAACTTCCAGAAAATAAATGGGACAGCACATGTTCAATCAAAGTGATTATATTACCTGAGGCTTCCCCCTCAAATCTGCAGCTGCTAGCTGGAAAGCAGTGAAATGAGGTCATGAGGATGAACACAATGACTTCCAGAGCTAAAGAAGCACTCCTGGATGTTCCCCCAACCGACAACATGCTTGAGCTGGCAAATAACCCCTTTTGATCAGATATTTTAAGATTAATAGATAAAATTAGTTTTGCCTGTAGTGACCAGAACTACTCCGGACATTTAAGTCATGGTAGGAAACAGGTCCTGGGCACACCACAGCTGCTGCCCAAAAGAATGGAGAAAGCAAAGAGTTTAAATTGGGAGAGAATCTCAGGAGGTTTCTGGTCCCCTGTGTGATCAAAGTAGCATCACCCTTAAGATTAGCAAAGATTGCTCAGGGCTTTTTCCATCCAGGAGAACCTCTAGAGATGGAGACTTCAGAGACCTCCAGGGACATTATTCCTGTGCTTGACTATCTTCAGAGTGAAAAAGTTTCTCCCATCTATAATCACTGCCAAATATGCAGAGACAATCTTATACCATTTGCTTAGTAAAATAATCTTACTGGTATGCATGCAGACAAACCACGCATCATGTGAACTGCACAAGTGGTGTGACATCACTTGTAGCTGGACTCTCATGTGCTCATCTCTTGACATCTTAGGTGTGAAAAAAAATCCTTTGTCAAAAATTAAGAGTATGAAAATCCATAAACATACTTCACACAGTGATCAAAGAAACCATTATCTGCAACTCTTGATGTTGTTACCTTTAGGAGATATTACTGTGACTATACACAAATGGGGAAAAAAAATTAAGTTTGCTTCTGCATACCTGGTCAGGTCTTAATGTAACACAGCAATCATGACCACATGTGAGCTATCATGTCCTCCTCAGGGCTATGTAGTGCCAATAGCAAACAACTTATTCTCATCTACCAAATTAGTTTAAGAGAAAAGAAATTTCACTTTTTCAGATGTGAATACACAGGGATATTGAAGCAAGGTCCCAGTTTTCTTTGTAACTTATACTTGAAAGAATGTTTGCAATTTTTCTAGCTATGAAAAGTTACTCTTGTAAAGAGAGGCTGTCTGTTCAGTTGTAATTTTTAAGTTCTTTATAGATGACAAAAAGAGCTTGTCAGCAACAAAGCACTATTTCCAAGTATTTTAGCATGTACTAAAACTATTTATGATACAGCTTCTAAATTAGAGAAATTTGATCATCTACGTGCTCAGGTTTCCAGCATCAGTGAAAGATTACCTGACAACAAAGAAGTCATGACAACTAATTTGCTCATAAACATAACTTTTATCTAAAAACACCCCAGGGTAAAGCAAAAGAAAATGAAAAATAATTGTAAAGGCACAATCATTTGCAATAACCTAATTCTAAGTCTTATTTTGAAGAATAAAATTTGAATTCTGATACTTTCTTTTTGGGCCAAGGGAAAAAATAATATATTTTCAAAATTTTATAGATTCTGCAGAAATCCCTCCAACATGGAAATGTTTGGAGGGAAAAAAGAAAATTATCTAACTATCTGAGTAATGTCATGTAGTTAACACTGGCTTATGTGTTTGAATGCTTCAGAAATCTTGCTAAGAAATAGTATAAATAATTTAATATTTTATCTTAAAGTTCCATATTTTTGAACTTTTTTAAAACTTGTCATCTTTCCTTCAGCCATTTCTATAGCATATGAAAAAATATTTTGATTGTGCCAACTGACTGGGCATATTGTAGAAGTCCATTAAATATGGGTTTCTGTTAAGGCAGAGATTAAAATTAATTTCAATTATATGCCTAAAAAGTTATGAACTGAAATTCTGAAAGAAAAGATGTATTGAAATACATTGAAACTGATAATATTCACCAGTTAATATTAAGTCAAAGCTAAAAATAATTAAGAGCATTCATTGAGGATTATGAGAGCTGTGTGCATTTATACACAGGAGAAAAAAATACATCCACTGGTAAGGGAAATGCTAATTTTCTTCCTTTATCCTTTAAAATAAAACATTTTTCTATAGTTAATAGTGTTGTTGTTGAAAAATGGTTTTCAAGTAAAAGGGAGAAAGTAGTATGGTTGAAGACTATTTTAATTTTCATAACAACATTATGTATATAGTTATTACTTTCTTCTTGGTGTCATTAAGGAACATTTGCAAAGGTTCTCTGACCACTCACACCAGCCAAATATTAAGTAGATCACCAAAAACTTAAAATATCTTTTTTTAAAGTAGCCAGCAACTTGATTTAAACTTAATTTTATGTCACCATTATGCTAAGCAGGCCAGGGGCAGCAACTTAACTGAAGAAGGATACAACATTTTGCTCCCCACTCACACCCATCTCCCCAGCTGCAGAGGTAGCACATGTTACTACTAGAGAACTCAATTTCCTGTGAGATTCTGATGTCAGACTTTCTACAATTCCAGCAGGTAGTGTTGTTCAGGATCTCAGAACAGCAGAAAATTATAGAGAAGGTAAAATGCAGTGCAAAGCCATGAAACATACTTTTTTGTCTTTTAATCGGAGGTAAAGCATGAAAAGAGGTTCATATTCCCCCACCTTATTAATTTGCTGGCTGAATCTAGCCTCGTAACCCAAAGACAGTGCAATGTCCTGTTATAAAAAACATATTGAAACAAATAAAGCAACTGGAAAAATTCTGTAATCTGCATTATAACGTTTCCTTCATGGGCCTCAGGATCTGATTTTACATACTTTCCTATCTGGCATGCCCACCTACAGGCTTTCAGGAAAGCTGGGGAAGCCATTTCTGTGCTAGTCTTCTACTGGAGGAAACTAGAAACAAACTACCAGTGCCAAACCATCAGTAATGTTCACTTACAGAAACCAACAATTTAATGCAAGGTCAGCTGTTAAAAAATGTATTTCTTCCAAATAGAAATGTATTTTCTTTTCTTTGTAGGAATAAATGACTGAATTAGAAAATTATGTGGAATGTGACAAAAAAATTGAAGCACATTCATCAGCCAAATCTTACCTACAGAAGTAAAACATATTATGTGTGCCAGTTAAAATTCAACTCTTCATTTCCAATCCGCAGGGATTTGATTTTATTTTATTTTCTTACACTATGTTGAATATTTTAGAATTGGAAATCATCCATTTATTGGGACAATGTTCCTAAAACCGCTAAGGATTATTCAGTAATTTCATATTGACAAACCCATCCTCATCCAACTGCAGTCTGGAAATTTTACTCTGTTTTAAGGAACAAGTACATTGTTTTATACCACCCTACCTTTCGTATTCAAAGGGAAATGGAGAACTTGCAATATATTTGAGTTACTGAACAAGTAATCAAAATCCCTGGTGGTATCTGACTCCCCAGCAGGGTCTCTTAATAAAGAGAAAAACAACTACAACCATTTTGAAAAATAACCACGTTAATTTAATTCTCCTCAATCTGGATACATAGTTGTCATAGGCTAACAGAGTTATCATGAGTTTACCATGTTTTCAGGAGTATGACAGATGATATGCATTTTCAAATTCACATGTATAGGGACTAGAAAAGAGAGCCCAGAATTACAGACGGTAAAGTAATAAGATTAAATTAGATACTGTCAGATATGAAAAACAAATCCATCAAAAACCTCATACACATGCATTTTGAATAGAAGCAAATGTTTTATGGTTTATAAGGCAACTGGAATGGAATTCAGTATAATAAGACTAAATATCCACATCTGAGGTAATCACCCTTGGCACCTTTTGTAATGAATGAAAAACAAGTTTATCTAGCATAAGATTCATTTCTACATAAAGAAGTGAACCAAAATAGATGAATGAGTTATACCCTAAAATAGACATCCATTAAGGTTAACCATTTCCAGTGCAGATGTGCATCTTGTAAATGTCTAAATCTTGGCAAGATAAACCCCAGTCAGAATGACTTGTTAAAGCAACTATGAAAATCCATTAAATTGAAAAGATTTGGTCAGATTACTCCTCAGTACTGGTGCTTTAAAAACATTAGTCTGAGAGCCCTTACTGCTTTCACTTCTCCTTGAGAATGAATTTTTGCTACACAAACCTTTGACTAAGTGTCTTATGTGTCAGTGTTTTAAAACTGCTGAAGTTCCAAACTACCACGCAGCTTCCACTTTAAAATTGCAGTAAATTAAACAACAGTTCTTAAATTGTCTCTAAGTGTCTATAATTAAGTCTTCACTTCTAATGATGTCGTCCATTCCAAGGACAAATTCAATATGGTAAGAGGCGTAGGAAAGGAGAATTATAACAAAATCCTATGGCTTGGCATACAGCCATGTGTAAAGGGCATACATTACCACTTCTATGGTTTCTGCAGGAGCTGCTGGAAAAGAATCAGGCTGGACAGGATACAGATGACACACAGTAAAAGATACAACCACCTTTTCTTATTTTCCCATGCCCCTTTAAATTTTTTTTCTCTTGTAAAAAATTGTGTACTTTGTCAGAGGAAGCTTACCTAAATTCTCTTTCATATGCTTCTTTTTCAAGGTATAGGCATGCTAATAGACCAAAGATAGCCAGTATTAGGGTGCAAGATCAAATACAATTATTAACACACTCCCTTCCCTAACATTCTTTTACTTTCTTTGGAAGGTCTTATCCTTAAACCTTGTTAGATGATTTGCCATAGAGGAACCTGCAAAGATTCCTCCTTTTAACATGCTCAGGCTGAAAACAGATTATGGCAATGAATAGTAGAGTGAATTTTAACACTGTGTGTAAATAGAATATACTATTCTGAGATAATGTTGCCCCAAACCAGAGACCCCTAAAGAGGAAATTACCAATGACAAGCCTTGCATGAAATTGTCGTCACTTGGATTAAGCAATAATCAGATAATTGCAAGGGACTTATGAGAAACAAATCATTTTGACTGGAAGAATAAAGAGGCACGACATTTTGTGATGGGGGAGAGAAGTAACAGAGCAGCACTCCAACCCTTGTGTTACACTGCCTCAAGTCATCGCACCACTGTCCTGACCTCCTTCTGGGTCTAATGGGGTCTCTGCCTCATTTGACAGCATAGGCAGCTGCACTCCAGCTGAGGCATGGTGTGACAAGGTGACCACATGCTGGGGACCTCACCTTGGACCACTGTGTGAGCCCAGTGGACCTTTCACACCCACCATGGGTTGTAGGGAAAAGCACGGGCGCAGGTCACACACAGAGCCAGCACACTTGCAGCTCCAGCAGACGCAAGTTTGCACGTGCACAGAAGCACATAGTTGTGTGTGTGCAGCTAGAGCCTCCTGGAGTTATTGGAGGGCACTTAGAGATGTGTAGGGATACACTTTGTATGTGTACAATATCATGCTTTATCTGTTGTGTTGCTGGTATTGATGCCAAACATACAGTTTATCCAACTGGCCTATTAGTTACACAGGATTCAAAAATCCTTAAACCACTTTGGTTTGGTTTAACCTAAGTAAGCAGAGTAATTATTTCTTGCCACATTTGCTGCACTTATAATTTAGAATAATTACACCTATGTTAAAAATATCAAAATAATTCCAACCTATCACCTACTTAACTTATGCCCAATAAGGTCATGCAAGACCAAGTACTTGTAAAC
Organism: Molothrus ater; assembly: GCF_012460135.2. NCBI lineage: Eukaryota > Metazoa > Chordata > Aves > Passeriformes > Icteridae > Molothrus > Molothrus ater. The sequence goes on along the minus strand of NC_050479.2, from coordinate 54,225,078 downwards.
TAGATCGCATCTTAGATCACCTACACGCAGATTGCTGAAGATTTTATTTATAAACTGATTCAAAAATTGTCCAAGAAACTGAGAGAATTTCTATTGGGAAGCAGTACCAAGCAAGCAATAAACCAATTTATTTTTTACGCTACAGAAGTATGCAAATATTTTTTGTTTATATGTTTACTTGCATACCTTAAGATAAGTAATTTTTCTCCCTGGAGGGCTGACAAAATCAGGAAAACACAATAAGAAAAGTCATTGCTGTAGAAGTCAAGTCAATTGTCTAAAAATAAGGTACCTCACATTCTCTTTGAGTTGAATAACTGGGGCTTTTCAGATAACACATTCATTTTTTTCCCCATTTGATCCTTGTACTTACATTTCTGCAGAACCTAAAAATTGCAACTGTGCTGGTGATTTTTGTGATGGCTTTTCATCTAAGTTAACCTCTGCTTGATGTTATGGAGAAATTATGATTTTAAGGATAAAAAAGAGATATCAAATATAAAAGTAATAGAATATGCTAATGATGTAACTTTTTTAAAAATCTAAGAAAAGTAATGATATTTTCACCAAATAAAGGTGTATGAAAAAAGACATCCCTTTTCTTTCATTAGACACAAACCCAAAATCTCCTTCCAAAATTTCTTACTTAATATAAAATAAAAAACATAAACATAATAAAATTACTTCATCAACACTTTTATGACATAATCAGTTCATTGACTGATACTATGAATGTTTAAATGTGCTAAAATTTCAAAATTTTTCTTTTAAAAATATTGTTAATTTTCTAAACTATTTTTTCCACACAGAAGATTCTGTTGAAATCACTCTTATGTTGATAAAAATGGTTTACCTGAAACATCAGATTGTAAATTTGGCTTCTTTCCATTTACAAGCAGAAGGTGGAGAACTATAATGTTATCTAAAATGATTATTTCTCTTTTTCTCATATATCAGCATTTGTCAGCGTTTAGATGCTGTGGGGAACAACAGGAATGTAATTTTGGAGAAGGTTTGTCATAAACCTCTGCCAGGTCATCCCATGACACTGTGGCCAGAGATTTTGTTATGAATGCAGGAGTCAGTGTTCAGATTTGGCCACCACATATTTCAGGCAAAATAATCCCTGCAGCAGTCAGTAAATGGAGCTGTAATTGATCATTTCTATGAATTCTGCCTTGCAGAGTTTTGCAGTTTTTTAGTCCCTAGATCTAATGTCTATTTTGCAGGTGAAAGCAAGTCCTGTTAAGGTAGAAGAGCAATGAGTAGATATAGGGCTAAAAATTTTAGGGATGTTATATGAATACATTGTTGGTATTTATTTTAGCTAGCTTTAAAAGTATACAGAAACTTTTATATATATATGCATTTCTATTTAATGAAGCAGATGATTAGAAGGACTAGGCAAATACTTTTGGAGAGGGTGAGTGGGGTCACTGCAGTGTAATCAGAAAAAGTCTATCTAAAACCAGAAGGTGCTGTGTTATTTCAGTCTCTTTTCTTCTACAAGCTATTTTCAAGCCTTTATTTGACTTTCTAACACTAATTGGAGTATTGACTGACCATATAAATGCTTGCCCCCATTGTTCTACTCCCACAAATTAACTAGTGAGTGCCTCCAGTTATCTAAATAAGGTGCTGATTGATCGTGTGGAAATAATTAATCAAGCCAGACCTGATATGATCTCCAGCCATGTCAGAACTTTCTTTTCTCATTATGCTTACCTAGTGCAGAATTTAAATTTACAGCCTGTGGCAAAAGGTAATGTTTTTTGAGAGGTTTCTACAAGTCAAATTACAAGGAGGAAGTCAGATTTCATTGTAATAAGACTTTAAATGAGCCCAATTACATTTCAGTTCAAACAGTCTTGTTTCAAATATTGTTCTGCCTGTCTGGCAGCGTTTAATGGAAGCCAATATAGAGTTTAGTGCACTGGGGAATAATGTGCCAACTTTCCTACTTGAATCAGTAGAAGTAGGCGTCCTTAGTGGACAGGCACTTAAATGCATGTAATGCAGAAACTGAAATGCTGTTACAACTGTATTTCTCCTTAACAACAAGTACACACAGTAAGCAATACAATGCCTTTTACTGCAGCAACTCATTTATCATGAACAAGCTTACTGTCCTTCACCCTTCACCCTCCCCAGGTACAAAGGCTTGAAAAAAGAAAAGGCTCTTTTTAACTGAAAAAGCAGGAGCAGCATACACTGTAACTTCGTTCAGCAAAGTACGTACACTCTCAGTGAGCATAAAACGTCCCCAGATGTCTGCTCAGCATCTTAACAAGAAAAGCACAGCAGAAGTGATCTTCCAAATCATCAAATCCAGACTACTACACTGACAAACGGGTGCTAGTTGCTAGTCTTTTTTGACACACAGTCTCAGTTCTGGCTGGTGCTTCAGCACAGATGTTTTTACAGAGAACTGGAGTTACCTAGCTTCTCCTCTCGACACACTAGCAATGAGACAAGAGGAGAAAGCTTTTAACAAAGCTGTCATAATCTTATGACAACATAAGGAAGCTGAGTGCTAACCCAGCTACTCCTGCAGTGTAGAAGTGTGCCTGTATTCTCCAGCAGTTATATCAGAAGTCTAAAGGCACAGGATCTCAACCTACACTGACATTAGATATTTGCCCAAATAGCGCAGAATTTCTGCTATACCCAGAAACACAGCACAGTTAATGAAAGCAAAACAAAAATCCAACACTGGATTCATAGTTAAAAATACCTCCTAAATGTGCATACCTCAGCAAGTGTGAAAAGTTGCCTTGGATAAGCTTGGTTGTGAATCCAGGCCCTAGAGCATTTTCTATTTCAGAGGTGGCAGAAACAAAAGCTGTTTTAAGTGCATATGAACCAGCTTTAAGCTGATTTTTGCATTGTTAAAATGGTACAATTTACAAATTTCCTCCAGCCTACAACAGAAAATTTATGCTTTTACTCTTTGAATGCAGAGAGCATGTATTTGTAGTAAAGAGGAAAGAGCTGGATTCTGCACATTCAGATATATTCCTGCTTGAATATATCTGCAAAGTGTTTGACGTTAAAACATAATTACAACAAGGAATTTTCACACAGAGCATTTGAAAGCAATGCACTTAGTTTGCGATAATATATCTTTAATAGCCCTTTCAGATCTTCACCAAAAGGAACAGAACACAAATCTGCAGCATTGCCCTACTGGGAAAATAAATGGTCATCTTGTTTCACTCATAAATGAGCACTGTTGGCAGTGAACCATTACAGGGAAATTTATTACCTTATTTCCAGTGGTAGACCATTATCAAATGCTACCAGATGCTCATCTCAATTGTCAATGTCATATTTGAAGACTCTAATGATACCAGCCAGCTTTCTACATAACAGAAAAATAGGATTTCTTCAGCTCAAAGCTGCCTATCCCAGTATGCATTTGAGTTTTGCAAGCAGGTTCATTTCCATTCTGAATGCACAATTTCCTCAAAAGGACCACCACTTATTGGAGGGTTTATTACCCTGCAGAAGATTGCCCTGGTAGCTCTCCATAGCTTAATTCCCAAGAGGAGATAAATATCTGAGATGCAACCCCACTAGTTAGACTAGCAGTATAGAGTTTGTCATTGATGCATTGTTTTATGTTTTAAATCATGGTAGAGAATTTAAATCAAGTACCTATTTTCAATAAAATTTGAAAACCAACAAAAAACCCTCAGAAGTGTATTAATATACTTACGTACTTATTTAAAACAGGCTTATTCTGAATGCTGTATACTTTTAGATACACACAGATCTATGATATAGATATATACAGATCTATGATATAGGCAAGGCTTTCAATGCCACAATTGCAAGTTATGGCTTAGATTTTAGGACAGCTAATCAATTTTGGCCTCTGTTTGCAGTTTGAATGACATTTTAAACAAGGCTTGAGTAAAGTAAAAATGCCTAGCACCCTTGAAAGTCATGCAGTGAATAGCTATGTTTATGTGTTTATGTAAGTGGATCAAGCCATGAGTCAGAATGTTGAATGACCATTTGGTACCATAAATAATTGAAGGAATGTCATGAAATAATTTATTACAAATGGATTTTTAAAAGTGAATCACTAAGTGCATATGAGTTCATTACTAGGAGATCTCACTCCTTCAATCACTGTATTCAAATACCATTATTGAGATCCTGCTGGGAGAGCAGCATAGGTACTTTCTGTATTTGCTTCCGTCTCTATTCTTGCTGTGTAAGTGTTCCTTGTTCTGTAGAAAATACATAACTACTTAAAAGGTGGCTAGAAATAATGGGCTGAAAAGGTTTGTTAAAGTTGGATTTGAAATTACAACTGACTCCATGTCAGAAAAAACCCAAAAACATTTTATCCACATTAGAATAAAATTTAATTCACAATTCACTTTCAGACCAAGCCTAAATCCAAGCCTATTAATAGAGGCTTTGATAAATATGCTTCAAATTTTCTCTTAAGGTGTTGTGCTTCCATGCAGCAGTTCCTTTTTAAATTCACAGCACCCACTCTTTCCCAGGCACAAGAAACCCCAGCATCTCACTGCTCTTGGAGGCATCACAGTCACATGCAAAGCAACTCCTGCTTTAAGTAAAACCCTGTTTAGCAGCCACAATCTTCATCCTATTTTAATCAAGGGTTTTCCAGGATGTCCATTCTTGTCAGGGCATTATTACTTATAAGCAATCACTGTGAGCTAAAGAGAGCACTCAATATTTTAAAACTGAAGATCATATATTTATAGCATTTAAAATTAAAATTACAAACAAAAATCTTCCAGAATTTTGAAGATCTAATTTCATTAAATGATGAAGATATGAGCAGTTCAAAACTTTGTTATCTTCCACAAGAGACCACAATTTTCACCACGTGTGATTTCTTTAAGCTACAATTCTGTTTCATTTTAAGAATTTTCCTAGATCCAAAAATTGCCATAATTTCTTTGGTTATGGAAACAATGTTTCAAGAACATCAGTGGCTGCAAGAACAGTCAGGTACAGTAACATTCCACTGCTTTCATAAAAAAACCCCAACTTATTTCACAACACCTGGCACTGACATTATTATTCAGGTTGGGTGATTCAAGCTAGTGCTGCATGGCAAGAAGTTTATATGTATTCTTTAAAGCCAGAATTTATAAGTGTTCTGTATTTGAATGACCATGCTCGTGAGTGGCCTACAGCAACCTATAAACAACAGAATTAGCCTGCAGAATAATTCATCATGTACTGGGTAGGAACACATTTTAGGAGTCCAGCCTTGCCAACAAGACAGCAGCATGCATACAAATTCTCTTGCTTCCAGTCCTGGGGTATGTGCATAATTGTTCGGGAAGCACACAGCTAGCCTGGACAATCAGAAAACATATTTATTATATTAGCTAGGAACAAGTGAGCCTCTTAGGCTTTCTAGATAGAAGTTATATTTATATTCAACCAGCTCTCTTTTGTTCTTTTCCTTAGCATATTGAGTTATTTTGACTTGGGGCTTCCAGGAAAGGAATGAACACTGGTCGTGCATGCGATGACACACAAGTGCAAAAGTATGCTTTGCTGTCTCTGATTCCATTAAGTTCACGTGGTTTCTGGTTTTTGCCAGGAGCTCACTGTCCAGGATTATGTATGAGTGCTAAAAAAAATTCTGTAAGGATATCCTGTGGTAGTCACTTGGGCAGAGATTCTACTAAAATAAAAATATTAAGAATTCATATAAATAGTTCCTTACAGATGCCCTAAAGATAATGCCAATGTGATACATGGACAAACAGAAATAGGAATGACAAAAAATTGGAAAATTTTATCAGTAGATTCAGACAGATAGGGTACAAAACATTACTAATAAAAATAAAACTTTTTTTTAGATTTGAATTATTACACAATTCTACTTTTTCTCTCAGAAGCTAGTAAAGAAGCAGGCAAAACAATAGCCCAGAAACACAGTAATTCACTGTCTTTATACATATATAATACAATAGAAGGGAATGAAGACTGCAAAATGACATTAAATAACCAAGATTAATTTGCTTTACCCTGGTGAAACCATATGTGGGAAATAAATTGGAGATAAATTAGGTGATTACATATTGTGGTGATGAAGACTAAGAAAGTATCTAGAAAGAATAACTAATAGTAATATATTGCTTATTGAATATTTTAGAATTATTTATTATTCAACAACCATATGTATTTATTATTTAAGTATTTAAATAATTAAATCTATATATCTGAACAGAATTTTTCTACTCTCCTGATCTTGCATGCTAACTGATCAAGTTCTTTCATATCTTGCTATTGTGTCTGAGAAAAAAGTAGTAAGAATTCCTGAATACATAATAATATTGATTAAAAATTAAAATGTTAAACTAACACTAACAAAAAATTATAAATTCTTGCACCAATGAGACTATAACCTAGAAAAGACTAACTCAGTTTAGAAGATACAATGAAAACATTTATGGTGACAAAATAATAACACATTTGTGCATCTATTGTATAGGTAAAGATTACAATTCTATTCATGTACTGAGTACATGCTATGGATGCAATGACCTGTTTGTAAATAAGCTTTAAATTACACTTTTGTAAATTATCATGAAACATATTATATTGTGTTAATACTATTTACTTTCACAAGTGTTATATTGTATTGTTTGTAAAATAACCCAAATAAATGACCAATAAACAACCCCTACCCAAACCAAGAGGGCTTTAAGAAAAATTGAATACTAAAATAAAATCAGTCTTGAAGAAAAAATATCAAAACAAAGTATTGTCATATTTCCAAAATAAATTTGGAACTCAAACAGTGCTTGAAAGATTATAAAAACAGATGAGCTGAAATAAGTTAGAAAAATGATAGAACTATATCACAAAAGACATGTTAAAACTATAGCACTGAAGAGAAGGTACTGTCACAGACATCTTTCATGAAAAATCCTTTCTTAGGATTTTTCCTTGTGAGAAGCTGCAGTTCAGCAACCAAAGTAAACAATGGTTATCTGCTGCTGTAGAATGCAACAGGTAGAGCCGTGATTGGTCTCCTGTGGGTGTTTGGATTTCTTGACCACTCATGGCAGAGCTGGCTCTTGCTCTGTCTGAGACACAGATCTTTGTTATTCATTCTTTTCTATTCTTAGCTTAGCCAGCTTCTGAAGAAACCTTTTCCTTTCTATTGCTTTTTAATATAGTCCTAATGTAACATATATCATAAAATAATAAATCAAGCCTTCTGATCATGGAGTCAACATTCTCATCTCTTCTTCATCCTGAAAACCCTTGTGACCACAGTCACAAGATACCTGTCAAAAAGCAGCATGGAATCCAAACTACTAAAGGCTAGGGGAATGTAAAGATCATTGTTGTATCAGTCTTGAATTATATGAAAGGCTTTGCTGCCTAGACAAGGTTTGGGCCCATCTATGCAAATCACATACTAGATACAGATAGTACTACGAGCACTTAAAAGCATTTGGCAGCAGATGAGACCTTGATCGTTTCACTGGTATTAAAAAGAATACCACTGAAACAGTTACAGCAAAAAATTAGGAAAAAACCCAAGCTGGATCAGAAACAAATGTGAGATTCTTTTTGGTTTGGATGCCATGTATATTTCCCTTCAAGGCACAACAATTCAATTATTCTTTGTTCCACAGGCACCAAATCTTACTTTGAATGCATTCCTCAGGAACACAGCACTTATCCGTGTTCCCCTGTAACCTGATGCAGAGCTTCTGGATGATCCAGTCAGTCCAGTCCATCTCACTGCAGCCAATGCCAGCTGTCAACAGCTGGCTAAATAAAGGTCTCATTTAGACAAATCATCACTTTCCTGTAGCATATAAGGTCATTGTCTTGGGTTTGTATCTCTGCTTAAAAGCTAATCATCTCCTGACTCATTGTGAACTCAAAGGGCCATCCATGGTACTGCACATCAGGGCTGGTCTCTCTTACTGATTGATATGTTTCCCATTCCTGAACAAGAGATAGTTACAAATTTGAATACGGGGTATTTTTGGCTGAAAATTTGTTTGGGTGGTTTAAGATTTTTTTTTTTTTTTGTGAATAGTGAATGAATGAGCTTTCAGAGAAAAAACAAAACCACTCCCACCTCAAGATTTAATCTAATTCAATTAATTGAAAACTCCATCTATTTATTTCCCATTTACAATATATTGAACTGATTAATTTTGGTGAATTCTTTTTATATGTGAAGGAAATAAATACCAAAGTCCAGTTTCCCAACTGCCAAAGATATCTTTTGTAATAACTGGCAATCCTTTTCATCTCCCTCTGTCCCAGTTCTCACTCCATTGTTTGTTTAATATATCTTCTCATTTTCCATTGGCATGGTGGCTTTTTAAAAGTAAAGGCTTTTTAGAACAAAAAAAAACCCTGTTTCTGAGATTAAATGATGAATACTCTTAGAGTTACTGAATATATACATTGCTTTATACACATGTGTGTGTAGGTGTATATGTGAATGTATCTCCATATCCATACCTATATCTTTATACATACACAAGGAATGTTTTGCCAATTCATACATATGTGTGTCTAAGTTTTCATTGATCATAATATGTATATGTATATATACATATGTATAGCATAATCAAAACAGTTATTAGATCTATGCTAAGAAAACAAAATACCAGGAAAAATAAAGCTTGTTGCATTTAGTATAGCTCTGTGTATGAAATCTGTGGTGAAAGGTAAGTGGATACAGTAATATTATGCAGTCCAGAGTTGACATATTTATTTCTTTTGTACTAAAATTACAGTAATTTACCTATTACTAACTGATGCCAATGGTTGTACAGAGGGATATATATTGGTATAAAACTACAGTGTTAAGAAATGTGCATATGTTTCATGAATCATTTAATTATTAATATTCTGATTTAAAATCAGTAAATAACCCTTACATAATTTTAGCACACAAGAATTTCTACATAAAGGAAAGCATAAATATTTATGATTATACACCTCTTCATGGTATTTTGTTACATAGGCCAGCTATCACAAAAACAAGCCTTATTCCAAATCCAAATGTTACATGCAGAGTGGAAAAAAGGTAATGGATAGTTGATAATAAAGATAAGTAGCTAACATACTGCAAAACTACAAACCATCTAAAGGATGCTGTCTGTGAGCCTATGTCTAATACCCAGTGAGTATCTGTTTAGCAAGAATCACTTACAATAAATTAATTGCACTCTTTTTTACTACATACGTGAAAATTGCTTCACCTGAGAAGAAACTTTAGAGCTCAAGATCAAAACTGTGAACCAAAAATTCAGGGCAAGTAAAGTTATAATAGTTACTCAGCAGTTCAGCTACTATATATTAAGTATGCCAAAACTTTCCTTTGAGGTTAAAAAATATCCAATATTTTGAGTCTTTACAAAGGCAAATTTTTCTGTTGTACTTTGTACTGAGAAACTGTTTGTGCCACAGCAATTTGCTTCAGCCATTAATATTCATTTCACTAATTTTACTATTTGAAAGTTATAATTACTTGCAATTCTGCTGTTTGACCTGGATTTTTGATTTATTAAATATTCTTAATGAATAGTGCAGAGATGTCACTATTCATGTTGATATGGAATTCCTATTAATCCTGACACACTGCAAAGAAATGTAATATGCTAAATTCACCTACACTAAAATTCTTAATTCCTAGAACTTTAAATCAATATCATGTTTTGATTTAATCTTACAAAATACACTATGATAATATCAAATGTTAAAGTAAGAGAAAACAACTTATATTTCAAACTTGGCAATATTAATATCATGTCAACAAAATAAATTGTAAGAAACTAAGTGTAAATTGGCTTTCTAAAGCACATTATTTGCATTCACTTTCAAAACACTCATGATTTTGTATCATCCACAGCACACTGCCTTGATGCAGCTGTAGAACACCAGGTGATTTATAGGCAGAACATTTACAAGCATTCTTTATAATTACTATTATAGAATGTACCTATATCTTTTCAAGACACTTGTATATCATTGACAGCTAATAGATCAAAATAATAAGTGTAAATGCTTGATCTTCTTCAATACCCAACAGTCATCAGGTTTTATGTCTGTCTTGTGAATTAAATTCTTTTACAAGGCACACCAGGAATATCAACTCTAAGTGGATTAAAAGTCAGCCCAATGACAAAGATAAACTTGGATCTTATTAATGATTATTTCTCACACTCATCTTTTACTGTGGAAAAGTGAATTTGCCACTCTTACTGTTCACATACAAGCAAATGAGCTTGATTTATTTTCAAATTCAAACCGCAACAAAGATTTTAATTAGGTTACAAGCCCAAAGTATGTATCACCAGAAAACACATATTAGCTTGGCTGTTGGATTCTAGGCTGATTTTATTGACCTGGCATTTGGAAAATTTCTTTTTTCCTGGCTGGCAACAGAGCCCATTTAAGAAAGAGTAAAGGAAACACAAGTACATAGTGTCATACTATCATTTTTTGCAGTCACTTTCAGGGCTGCACTAATGCATTCTTCCCTGTTCCAAAATTTCAACAAAGGGCCTTTCATAAAGGCATTCTTACAGAACAGTACCTGGGCCCCTCATTCAAATAAATTCAAGCCAAGGTTTCCAAGGAAAGCTTCTGGCCATAATTCACATGACCTACACAAACACAGTGAAGAAAGAAAAAAAGACTGCCTAACAAAGCACCAAAAAGAAACAATATCCCTTGGAAACAGACCATCCATTCAAGTAAATAATTAAGTACAAAGCACTGCTATAAGTGAAAAGACCATGTGTAAAGAATACTAGAGAGTAAAACCTTCTTGCTAAAGAGATGCCATACTACCAGCTGACCTTCACACTTTCCCCCTCAGTGCAAGGCATTATGCACAGTACAGCGTTTGAAGAACTAACAGAACTAACAAGGAAGAGCAAAAGAAGCAATTAGTATGCTCAGGCACACATAGGAAGAGAGAAAAAAAACCAAACTAACAAAAGCCAATGAAATAACAAACACCCAAACTGCTATGAAGCAGTGTAAGAGCCCTATGTCACAGCTCACTCTCTCCCTGCCTTCCCCCTCTCAATGCTCTCTCCTGCATATTAAACAGTGGGTTCAGTAAGGGACACAGCTTTCTGGATTCTCTAATGGAGAAGCACCCTTTTTCCATTCCAAGTGCATTATGTAACTGTGTCAGCACTGGAAGCCAATTCCACTGCCATGCCCTTGAGCAGCATTCATCTAATGCAAACGGCCATGCAAAAGTCTGATGCTGCCCCACATGTGATCCCAATCTCAGAAAAATGTAGTTCAGGATTTGCCACACCTCACAGCCTTAACCATTTCCCTATAACTTACCAATTTCACAGGAAAAAAAAAATATTTTCATTGTGCCTCATTCCAAAGTAATAAAGTAAACTCCCTACAGTCATAGATGATTTTTACATGAAAGATTTAGCTTGACTAATTTCAGGAAAACAGTTCGGGTTGAATCTCTAACAAGATTCATGCTGATATTTAGAAATAAAACATAAGCTTACAATAGTTGCATTTATTGGCTGTCAGAGCAGAACTTTACTTATCTGAACCTCCTGACCATATATTGCAGTTTATATGCTAGCATTTGCAACTATTATTTTTCAGGACAGTAAGCAATGTTTCCTTACTCCCAGTGAAAAATAAACAAGGACCCACAAGAAAACCTTCAAACAACTGTATCATACAAAAGGGTCATTCATGCAATTCTTGAGTTCATGCTTTTGATGTTTAAAAACCCTATAATCTCTAGTGACCACTGATTCCTGTGATCAAGTTCATAAAAAAACCCCTAAATGCACTGGCTTGGCATGAAAAGTCTTTTAATGTAGTTACTTGTCCTTTGTGCAATGGAGAGAAATTACTTGATTTAAAGGGCATGGTTAAGGAAAAAAATCCAACAAGAAAACCAAATACAGACAACCCCCTCATAAAAAGAAAACACAAAAAGAGAGAGCAAAAACAAACCAGAAGCTGATCTTTCCCCTCACTGCTCCAGTTTGTTCACCTATGGGAAAGATGGTGTTGCAGTAAAGAGTAATGGGCACAAGAGGCAGGCAATGCCTGCTACTGTGGCTTCTGGGAGGTAAAGACTCACAAACAAAAAACTATCTAACGTGTTCTTGTAAGAAGCCACTAAGTTTTCCAGATTTGGTAGTAGAAAAAGCAGTTTCATTGAGGTTGCTGCAACTGCTGCCAGTAAATATTAATCACGGCTTGGTTGCTATTAAGTAAACTACTTGCATAGATCTTTAAAATAAAGTTAAAACTGTGTATTATTTTTGGAATTTTCAGTTACTATGCTGAGATTTTTAATGCCATTTGAATGCTAAATCCATACCAGTGTTTTTTCACAGATGAAACAACATTTTTCAATGATAGATTTAAGGCTCTAGCAAACTTGAAGGGGTAGGATTTCTGTCAAATAACTTCACCTATCTATGCCACAGAAGTGTCTATCTGGGGACAGGTTAGGGTCCTTCATGGTCATTTCAGAGAAGTAGAAAACTCCTGGGTGAAGGGTTTTCCTAGAGCCATCTGGGTAGAGATGTTCAAAAAATGAAGCAATAAAGTAGATATTCAGTAAATAACAAGCATTTTTACACATACCATTTCTTTCAAGGAGACTTAATTCAGCACATCTGGGCAATCAGTATTAAATTTCAGCTTTAGGCCCTGATCAGGTGAAGGATTTCAAAAAGCAGTAATGAGAAGAAGGCATTTCTCCTTAGTGTTTGCTCTCCTTGTAATGGAGTTGTTTTTGAAAATCACTATTTTATTTCTAAGTTACATTAATACTAAAAATAGAAAGGTCAAAACTACGAATGGCATAGTTGGTTTTTCAAAAAACAGATTATTCATGTGTTTTTCTTCAAGTCAGCTTTGACTTTGATGAGACAAGGATACCAAGGATGCTTTGATTACCAGTACACCAAACATTGGTCAATATACTTAACCACTCACTCAGTTGGGCTTTTTAAATTTTCATAAGTTAGCTCATTTTTTTTTCTTTTCCTTTGTAGTTATTATTTAAATTTTTTTGAAAAGTTGCTTTGGTTTGAAATAACTGAGCACAGGGATTCCAGAATAATGGAGATTCAGGCGTGCTTGGAAACCAGCCAGCTGCCACAATTTTCACCTAAACAGCTTGCTGAGCAGGTCAGCAACTTGAGGACTGTGATATTGCTGAGTATGAAACTAGAAACTAGTTACTGAGAGGGTATAAATCACAACAAAAATTTAGGGCCTTCTAAAGAGATTAAGAAAAAGAAGCATGTGATGCTTTTGGCATCCACAGTGCAATAGGGACATTGCTTATAAAGGAAAAATTGTTAGAGCATTAAGGCTCTTTTCGCCAAGATAAACCCAGTACTGTACTTAGCTTTGTGGTTTATAAAGTCTCTGCTTTATGGTTTATAAAACCTGATGACTGAAGTCAGGAAGAAGTCCAAACAAATATTCCAGGGTTAGGCAAATACTTCAAAAGTTTCTGGAGCTGGTGGGGGAAATTTTATGTAAAAGGAAAAAAACCAAGTAACTACTGTAAAGAAATGCTGGTATAGTTCTAAACAGTGAGAATGAGGCAAATTTTATTTCCTGAAAGATATCTGCAAATACTGAAAACAGTTTTATCTGGATTCACATGTATGTGTATTTATAGATATATCTTCATACAGAATGTGGAAAAAAAGTTAGTTAAATGCCAAAGATTGGATCAGCCATAAAAATAGTGACACAACTGTTCCGCGTTGCTATAGGAATACACAGATAAGAAGAAATAAACACAGAGTATATCTGTACTGTTAAATAAATGAGATAAGGGAGCAAACTGGAGCACCAGCCATAGCAACTGCAGAAGTTTCTGCAGCACTCTAACCAGCTCTCAGCAGGACTCAATCCTAGCACAGCTCTGGGAGAGACTGAGTAAAATATTATTGGTTCAAAAAACTCAAATGTGTGTTTGGGGGTTGCAGGGCAAGGAACACACTCAGCATGGACTATGAATTTGGAAGCTGTTCATGTCAGGGCCCCCTTCTAAAATTAACATGAATGTCACCACCGTGGTGCCCTGTGCTGTTCCCTTATCAGCACTTCCAGCAGGCTTACTGGTATCCTAAAATGGCCTTAGCATTCTTGAGGACAAGGCATGCTCAACCTGAAATTCAACACTCATCCTTTGTTTCATGCTACAAAACCCCTCTTTGATGGTTTGCAACACCTTCAGATTAGTTCAAAACATCCTGAGCTCTTACTATTTCCTTGTACAGGAGTACCAGATGAGGCTCTAAGGAAACCCACAGGTGAACACTGTGTGGAGCGGACAGATCTAGTCTGCTCCACAGGGACACAGTCCAAGATGACACATGTATGAACCATGCTGCAGAACTTTTTTGTGTGTAAATAATTTATTTATTCCTGTGTGAATATATGATAGAAGATACAGTTGTTCACAAGCAATAGTAAAAATGTTCTACTCTGTTTAATACTTGCTACATTCACTGCGCAACTCAGTAGTATTAAAAGAAAAAGCAAAAACATAGAAACATGCAAAATTTCAGGCAACAGAACCCTGATCACTACTTAGTTTTAGACAAATAAATTAGGAAGCCTTCAGTTACTCATCCTAAGCAGTGGAAAAGCTCTGGTGCAGCCCCATATTTCTGGGCAAGATGCTTGAGAATTCTTGAGAACTGAGAGCTTGAAAGAGCAAATCAGTGAGAACATGTGAGAAATGTAACAGAACAGCAGAGGAAGCAAAATTTATGTTTGAAATGCTGAACAATACAGTGGGGTGTTGATAGCCTGCAGAAAGAAAAAACACCCTTACAAACCTGCTAACTGAACTACTGTGATCTTTTTCTCTCAATAGCTGGATATGAGAAAAAAAATATATGTTTAGATGATAAATTGAAAGCAAGAGCACGAGAGCAAAGTTTGTGAAATGCTGTAGGAAATTTTAAACAGTTTTTGTTCTATCCACTTTTCTAATAAACTTGCTTTTTTTACTTTTGCTTGAAACTTTCAAGACCAGAATGTTTTATCACCATTCCCATATATTTACACATTATTTCTTTTCCCTGCAACTTAAGTAAACAAAACACTCACAACTTCAATCCCTCAAGAAGAACAGAGCATATACATATGCAAGATTTTGACTTTTAAGATTGTTTAGATTTATTATCCTTCTATTTGTTACCTACTTCACATTTTTTTTTCATATTAATCTGACTACAGTCCTTTAGATACTTCTTGAGCAATGAAACTGAAATTAATTCTTATGTACCACAATTTGGTTTGCTTCCACAGGAAAAAGAGGTAACACTATTCCACCACAGAGCCTTTTAAAGGATTATGTTTCTAATTATTAAAAAAAAATCTTCATGTAAAAGGAGAGCCTAAGGAAATACATAAAAAAACTTCAGTTTTTACCTTCACATCACTGCACAAGAAGTATCAAATCCTGCTTTAAAGAAGAATGGTGGAGGAAGAGAATCCTACACAACTGATAAATTAAACATCTTGACTTAATACCTTTGTTAAATGAATGACTAAACAATAAAGCATGATATAATGAATGTGTGTTGTGGGTGTGATGAGGGGGTGTAAGTGAAGGACAACTGAAGTATTTCAGTGGAAAACAAGAGTAAAAATAGCTGTATTCCATCATTTCTCCCAATCATAGTGATTTGATATCAAATAAAAAACATACAGTAGATTCTCTTCTGCAATAGTCACTACATGCATAAAGACATATATTTCAGAACACATGGGATTAGATTTTCATGTTTATCCTTTTATTTCTGGAAGAAGCAACTAACTCCCACAAAGCCTTTTTTTTTAAACTTACAGCTGGTTGACACTTGCGATATGAGGGGTGACAACAAACTTCTTAAAACTCTGTTTAAACCTCATGAACATTACCAAATGTTGATTATAGGGATTCTGATGAAATAAAAAAGACTTGTCAAGTCTAGCATCACATGATCGTTCTGGTACGCTAAGGAAGTATCATGGAGTTCAACAATTTTAATCTTAACTTCCTATAAGAATTTCCAGGAAGAGCCTTTAGGCTTGACCAGCCCTCAAACACTTTCACGCTTCACTCTTATCAGCTTCAGGGAGCTGCTCAGGTATGTCTAACGGAAGATTTGGGCATTCAGACAGATTAAAATAGTGATAGGCTACTGTAGATAGCTATATACAAAGAATATACATCTGAAATAGGTGAGAAGAGATTAGTGAATATGGCACTGTTAATGATGGAGAACCTCTGCAAACGTGTTAATAAACTTAACACTCTACTGAACGTGCTCAAAAATCTACATGCTGTTTTGGCATTTCAGTCTATAGCACTTCAAAAGATACTTTTAATTTTACAGATTTATTGAATATGTTATAGACAAATAGATTTCCCATTCTATTTTTATATCCTTGCTATAACCTATCCTAAATCTATAGTTTTTTTCCAGGCATCATTCAATCCCAATTCAGTTGCAATGATGCGCTTCTCAGAAACATGTAAAATGAGACATGGCTCTATATATCCAAATGTAGCGCATCTCTCTTTATCTTGTAAATGTTTGAAACCTTTTAAAGAATTCCTTTTTTTCACTAAGAAGAGTTGATTGTAAAGGAGCTTAGGAGAAGGAATGAACAGTGGAAATGGATAATTTTGTGCTGCCTTTAGTCATCTGAAGGGGGAAACTCACTTTTGTAAGTCTCCTGATACATGAAAGGTTGACTGGAGAAGGTAACCTTGACTTACTATTTGTGACTAAAGTACTATGTATATTTACAGTTCTTTAATTATAATTTCTTTTTGTGTTTAAACCTGGTGATAAGGACAGATGTAACTCTCCAGAGTTCATGGCATACTTAGTCCAAAGATGACTTTCACCCTGTTTTATTTATCTTATGTCTTGGGTGTAGAACCTCTACATTTCCCTTGAAAAGAAATTATATATATATATATATAAGACTCCAGTTTTACAGGCTGAAAGAATAGATATATCAGATATATCAGTACAGGTATGACAGATTTTCTATGCTTACACTTCATAGTCTCTTTTTTTCTTCTTTTTATTTTTTAAGAAAAATAAAAAGCCACCTAGTTAAAAAGTTTAGAATGCAGTGATGTGAAAAATCCCTCAGAATGTAGTAATGATATATTTTTCTTTCTGCACATCTGCTCAAATTTCAAGTCACAATGAAGACCCTATAAAAATTCTAAGTCAGTGGGAGAGAGACATTTATAAGTGTTAAAGCACTGCTGAATCAGTATTATCACTACAGATATCTTATGGATAAGAAAGCATAGCGGTTATAGTTGCAGTTTCCCAGCTGGGACATGGGAATGTATGGGCAACAAATAGAAGTGAGAAGACAGCCCAGGCCTGTTTCCTGTAGCTTGTTATCTTCATGCTTTGTTAAAACCTCACAAAGAATGGAGTGTGAACCTGGCCTTTGCTGATGTCAATTGAAAAGTTTTGTCATTTACTTGAAAGGTTCAGAATTACTTATCATCTTTCTATTCTTTTTTACTTTAAAAGAATCTTTCCAGTTAGGAAGCAAAACCTTTTTTTTAGTCTGAAGATGGCCCTAAACAGTAAGTCAAAGAGAGGAGATCCATAGTACTCATTAATTTATTGGATGTATTGAGCTTGCAACCAATATATAAAACTTTAAAGTGGTCATTACTTTTGACTTCTGTTGCTAGCAGGAAGACCGAGAAGTTTCTCTGAGGAAAAAGAAAAGATGGCTCTCAGTGAGAAGAAAATTAATGGAAAAGAAGTGTGTAGAAGAAGAAAAATAAAATCCAGTTTTTGTAATTTTCTTTTTCTCTGCTTAGGATAGAATATTTTTGACTGTGCTATATTGAAATTAACAATACTTTCCAGCCTTTCTGATATTTTCCTGTAGTCTGGTAGAACTATTATTTTTCTATTTTTTCAGTAATTTTTAATGAATAATCAAATTCATTATAAATATTTAAATATTAAAAATAAAATAGATACCATATTAGACAGAACTAGCTGCTTCAGAGCCAGCAATGTGACCAGGTGGCTAAGAACACCAAAGAAATCCTGATCTGTGTAAAAAATAATTTGTGCAAATAATAATGCATAAAAAATAATGTGGCTAGTGGGACCAGGGAAGTGATTGTTCCTCTGCATTCAGTGATGGTCATGCCCTGAGTATTGTAATTTGTACAGTTCTGGGCTTCTCAATTCAAAAACAACCTTGAGGTGCTGGAGTTTGTCTAGAAAATGGTTTAGACAGTGAGTCCTGTGAGGAGCAGCTGAGGGATCTGGGTCTGTTGAGCCTGGAAAGGAGGAGACTCAGGGGAGACCCTATTGCTCTCTACAGCTCCCTGAAAGGAGGGTGTAGCCAGGTGGGGGTTGGTCTCTTCTCCCAGGCAACCAAAGACAGGACAAGAGGATATAGCCTTAAACTTACCAGAGGAGGTTCAATTTGGACATCAGGAAGAATTTCTTCATTGAGAGGGTGGTTGGGCATTGGAATGGGCTGTACAGTGAAGTGGTGGAATCACCATCCATGGAAGTATTCAAGAAACCCCAGGATGTAGTACTTAGTGCTATGGACTATTTGGCATGGTGATGTTTGGTCTAACATTGGACTCCATAACTTTTCCAACCTGAATGATTCTGTTAGTCTAAAAAATTTCAATATTTTTAGAGTAAATCACAGGTCATATTCTTTCTTTCTTTGTTTTCTAAGAAAGCCTTCAACAGATATCAGTGAGTGCACATTTCACTGTTGAGGAATGTATCTCCACATCATCCTAAGTCTACGTCCAATTTGCATACTACTTCAGACTCAGAAGTGTTCTTCTGACCTGCAACAGTGGTGTGATTCTGGACAGACAAATTGATGCAGGACGTTGCCCTTTAGCTCAGGCACATCTGATGAACTAGAAGAATCCATGGAGCTTGGAAAACTGGTTCCCATAGGAATGACTTTTGCCATCCTTTACCTTTCTTATTTTCATCTTTTTTATCATGTCTGACAACTTTGGTTTCAGAGAGTTTATTTAGACACTGGGCAGAAGAGATGAGTGTGAAGTGAGCAAATAAAGACAGAAATATTCTAATAGAAGATTTACTTTACCCTTGGTATGATTCTTATAATGAAATAGAAAATGCATTTAAGGTATCTTTCCTCACACTAAATCTCAACAAGAACCCCAAAATCTCAGCACAGATTATTTTTGGAAAGAAATAAAAACCAATGAGCTTCAATATATACATATAATTATAACATTTAAACTGTCTCAATAAAGTTCTGCTGTATTAAATTGCATCACAAGTAGAAAGCAAATGAATGATTCAAGATCAAGCATAAAAAAGTAAGCAGCTAAAGATTTGCAAGGGACAATGATGAAATTATCAACCTAATTCTTCCTAATACCAGCATCACAAACTTATTTTAAATCTGTGCAGGAGTTGCGTGCAAAATACATAAAAATGCAAGAACTATGGTGGGATTAATAGCTGCTTTTTCTGCAGAGAACACACATTCTTCAAAAGAACCAGGCTGACACAGTGGAGAAGGAAGAAGTATCTCTTAAATTGTTTGAGTTGCCATAAAGAGTAATAAATGCTGAGTGAGGCACACCCACACATAGATCACTTTTTGTTTAAAATATTATTTTTCTCTGGAATTCTATGTCTGCTGTTAAAGTAATGGATTCTTCATTTGAACACGGCTGTCAGATCATTAAATATCACTACTCAGAGATAGCCAGGATGAAATACATTGTTGCCTTATCTGCATGGTAAAACAATTTGATACTTGTGCAACTATGCTTTGCAACCAATCTACAAATGAGAGAACTATGGAATACAATTTTATGAGATAAGGAGTGAAGAATAACGCCTTAAACCATACTCAACAAACACCTTTATGTAAGCTAAATAGCTTTGTTGCTGAGTTTACTCCTCATATCCTCCTACCCTAATTTTTATTGTCACACAAATCTCTCTAAACCCATTGTTTCCAAAAGAAAACCTGTGTATGGTTCTGAGCAGATCTTTGTCCAGGGATCATTTCTAAACACATGACTATATCAGATTTGTTTTCTTTGCTCTGCACAGTCCTCTAACACACTTTACACAGGTAGTCTGCCTGCAAATACTCCTGCCTGCCCTCAGGACCCTCTTAAGGGGAGGCCAACCTCACACTCCCTCTTGTGCTTTAAAATTTTCATGCTGAGGACTGCAGTACACTGTATTTCCAACACCCCGACCTGAGAAAGCACACAAAAAATGATTCCCTTGTCTTAGGGTGACATAGTCATTGCAGAGAGCCAGAACTCTGTGCTATGTAGCATAGTAAGTCTGGTCTGGTAGCCATGAGTGATGTCCTGCACATGAGCCATTCTGCACTGCTTGGCATGGGATCAGCCCCTAGGGGTGAGTGCAGGTGCAGCCAACTGCTAGAAATGAATCCAAGGTGAAAGCAGCACTACAAAGTGTGGCAGCTGAAAACAAGATTTCTGCTACCTGCTCTATTTGTAATGCTATCATGAAAGACTTCCATCTCCTTGAAATTCAGGACATTTTCTCTTTGGATGTAAATATTCATGTCTGTACTCAACATCACTATAGTCCACACCTCAGCTGCACACACTTAGAAAAACAAACAAACAAACAAACAAACAAATAAAACCAGAAAAGGTACATAAAGAAACAAAATTACCATATTGCTCTGCAGCTGAGATTTCTAAGACAACTTGAACTAATTCCACCACTGTCTACATTTGAATGATACATGAGTATGTCTATAAGCATATACATGCACACGAAGAGAAGATGTAAACTTACTCATCTCATCCTGAAGGTACCTATAAAGCTACCAGATGAGTGGGGTATGAAGTATAATCAGCCCTGGTTTCTCCTGGCTCATTCACTTCTAGGAGCAGTGAAAGCCTCAACACTAAAGGAATGCTAAAACATGATAAGATATAAATTTATACCTCAGAAGCAGCCCAGATAGTAATTATTACCCTGACTTACCATAAGTGTATGCATACAGTTGGATACATACTTAGCTGTAATGGAAGAGTATCAGAACAGAATTAAAAAGATGAAATCTTACAGAGTGTGTCTGATAATAATCTGAATCTGCAAACAAAAACTGTCTGACATTTTGTAGCATGAACAACCCAACTAGACCTTTCCCTTGCTGTTCCTCAACACATCTACACCTTCTATGGGACAGCTTTCATTTCATGTCTCAGTGCAGACCATGGCAAAGATCACAAAACAATTGTCCAAATGAAAATGGAGCCTCAAGTTCTACTTGGTTTTGTGCCTCTTCCACCAATAAGGACCACGCCATGTGGATACCCCAAGGAGACATCTGTTATGGTACCAGCACCCCCAGGACAGTGAGCATTAACATTCAGCATTAACAGAAGCACTTTTACTACTCCACTTTGGGCAGGGAAGCTGCATGTCTTCATTGTGAGCCCGTTGCCCAGTGTCTGCAATGCTATTTCTCACAGATAATAAGTTGGACAGAACAAGCTACGGGACTACAAGGATCAATAACAAAATGAAACACAACAACCAGAAAATAAACCATATGAAGGAGCGGTAAATGATCTAGTGCCATCTACCAAACAGAAAACACTAGGGACATGATCAGTCTCTTCAAGTACCTACAGGGTAAGACTACACAAAAGAAAGAAGGGATTTATTTAGTCTAGAAAATGATAAGGATGGGGCATTGGCCAAAAGCAAAGAACAGAAAAGTGGTGGAAGTAAACAAGAAAAAGGTATTAACGTAAAGATCAATTTGTTGCAGAAATAAGCTCCTTAAGGGCATTTGGTCAAGGCACTATTACTGCAGATGCTACTGCAAAGGCTAGATAAATCATTACTTGCAATGATGTGACATGGTTCTGCAAGGGGCTGAGGAACTGCCCAGCCTGATGGTTTTTTAGCATTATTATCACACAGATAACATCATAGATACAGCTCACTTGCCCCTAGGTTTCATAATTTGTCTGTAAAGCAGGTCTAAAAAAATACCAGGGATAGGAGAGATACCAATAATTTCCATGTCCAGCTGCTTATATTTTTAACATCTCAAGACTTAACTTTTATTTGTAGCATGTCACTGAAATATTACTGAGTCAAATTTTACACCAGCTTGTTATGTCCCAGAATTGAACTATTTATCAACACCAGCTAGATGATAACCACAAATTTCTTTTTTTTAAAGTAACTTTTTCAGAGCATGTCTATTTCTTACAAAGTCCCTCTTTGGAAAAAGTTTTTTTTTTTTTTTTTTTTAATGCTTTAAGTGGCAAAGAATGACTATAGAAGTATAAACTGTTTAAGAACAACCATTAAAACGGAAACAATTTTCCTTATATGTGGATAAAAATTTATAGATGCACCACTACTTCAGCAACAATTTTTTGAATGAAACAAAAGGGAAATCTGAATCCACTGAAGCCCTGATTAATGTATATGAATTTCTTATTTTAAAAAAGACAATCACAAAATTCCTTTGACACTAACAAGATCAGGATTTCATTAAATTTAATGAACATCATGTCCCACAAGAGTACAGATTAAAATTATAGGATTAAATAAACAAAAAAAAATTGTGCAATGCTATGAATTTATGCTCCTAGTAACAACTAAATCTTATGTGTTGAACAGGCTATTAAACAGATCTAACTGACATTTAAGTGTTGTGCATTCTTTTGCAGAAACTTTAATTTCAAATGCATGTTCTTGGTTATAGTGATAAGAAATGACATGGAATAGGGATCAAATGAAAGTGTCCACATGCCAAGCCATTATCACACAACCACAAAGGTAGCACAACTGCCTGGATTGTAACTGGGCTGTGTCTGTATAAGAGCAAAGCTTATTTACAGACTCCAGAGCTTGTAAAAGCCTGGTACAAGCAGCTAATAACTAACAGCACAATGCCACTGGGCTAGCTAGGATCATCAAAGACCATATTTTCGGTAGATGAGGTTTGCTTTCTTTCTACTAAACATGTGGGGTTACACTGCCTTCAAAACAATATTTTCTTCACCACTTCTCTCATGATGCACTATCAGAATATAGCAAGAACTAATTTTTTATCCTTTGAAATAGCACATTATGATCACTTCTCAGCAACAAGGTCATGTAGGAAGACCTGTATGGCCATGTAGGAAAATAACTGTCCCCAAAACTTATGCTTAAGTAGTTGTTACCCTAAATACTGTTAACTGAAAGAAAATTTGATTTGTTATGCTCTTTGTGTACACTAGCAAACAAGTACCATACTCTTTAACCTTGAATCAGGTTTCAATGTTTGTGTCCTGGTTGCAGTTAAGGTAGATTTAATTTGTTTTCAGTGGCTCTTACAGTGCTGTGTTTTGGATTCGGAATGAGAATGGTGTCTATAACACACTGATGTTTTGGTTTTTGCTGAGTGGTGTTTATACAAAGTCAAGGACTTTTTTCTTGTCTCATGCTCTGCCAGTGAGGAAGAATGCAAAAGAAACTGGGAGGAAGCACAGCTGGGACAGGTGGCCTGAACTGATCAAAGGGATATTCCATACCACAGAACACCATGTCGACTCAATGAACTGGGGGGAGTTCCCCAGAAAGTCTGGGTTTGGGATGGGCAGCTCTGGCATCATTCAACAGGTTGTGAGCAATTTCACAGTTCGTCACTTCTTTATTTACTTTTTTATCATCATTATTATTATTCTTATTTAACATTATTGTTGTATTTTACTTTATTTTCAATTATTAAGCTGTTCTTATCTCAACATAAAAGTTTTACTTTGATTTTCTTTCCTGTTCCACTGGGGTGGGGGAGGTGGGCATGTTTGTGGTTAAACCACATTTGCGTCTTTATATGGTCCAGATAATTTTTACAGGTGTAAAACATTAACTTGATGTCAAAGAAAACATTTGTTGCCATCTATTTTCCTAAATATATTTTAGAAATTTGATACAAATTAATGTAAACAAAAGTGTATGGAACCTAGATGCTAGAAATAAATAATGTATCCTGGATATGGTAAATTTGTTACTTAAATAATTCTGTGAAATTAAAAAATGCTGTTAAAAGGTAATGCTAATAAGTGTTGTTGTTTCCATTCCATAATGGGCTCTTTTAATGAATGAATGTATGCTGAAAAAATGAGCTAGGATTGCTGATTCTAGTTAGTGATTAATTTAGAATGTGGGTGTTTTGGGGTTTTTTTTTTTCCTTTTTTGGTTGGTTGATTTGTTGGGTTTTTTCATTTGTTTGTTTGTGGGTTTGTTTTGGTTAGATGGTTGTTTTTTGTTTTGTTGTTTCAGATACATCTTCCAGAAGAAAAAACACTATTACATATATTTGATATTCTAAAGCATGTTTTTTCCTTCAATATAACAGGCTCAAAATGGCTTCTGTCACCTCATACCTGTGCTGTGTTGCCTGATATTTACTCCTTCATGTGCACAGCTCCATCTAACACTGGGGAAAAGCAGCATTGAAAATGTTATTCACAGTTCTCAGCACCTTGGACAGATGTACACCAAAGAGATTACAGCACACAAGGACACCAGACAAGAACACCTGTAGTCCATCAACTTTCACACGGACTTAATAGTTAAAATAGCATGTTTTGGTTAAACACACATAAGGTTCAAATCTCAAAAAGCTGTTTTAATTAATTGCAACAATTATTTTGTTGCAGTGATGAGAAAATGGTAGGGCACTGCTGCAAACTGAAATAAACAGTTTGGGTAGGAAAAAAGCATAAAGAGGTTTAGAAGAAGAGGAATTATGAATTAGATACTGGAGCAACCAATAACCAAGAGCAAGACAGAATTTTACAGAGTCTTGGAACTGCCAAGACTGAAGTCTTGGCTAGATGTGTGATCTCGTTTGCAAGCTTGGTAAAGAAACCTACTTCATGTCTTTCATAGTTACTATTCCTCTTGATTCTACTTAGAATGAATTTTTCCTCACACACATCTCACATGTTCAGCTTCAGAAATTCTTATCATGATTAGAACAAATCTGCACAATGTTGTGTAGTCTATAATCTGTTTCCCATAATTTAATCAAGGAAGTGTCTCAAATCTTTAGAAAACTGATCACAAGGTGAGCTGGACAGATGTTTTTTCATGTTTACTGAAAAAATTATAAAGGAATTAATACATATTGTATTTCTTCTCTGCTTTTAATCATGGTGATCCAAACAGATGTGAACATATAGCCATAAGTTATTTTTTCTTGGGAACAGAAGAAATAAAAGTTGTCCTAGTGTTGTGGGTTAACCCTGGTGGGCAGATAAGCACTATACCTCTGCTCACTCACTTTCCCCATCCAGCCTTCACTGGGATTGAAGAAGAGGAAAGGAAAAATAAAAGAAAAATAAACTCCTTTATATCAAGATTTTTAAAAATAAATAAATCATTAAGCAGAAGAGGAATATAGAAGGAATGGTTTAATAAGCAGATGAAGAGAAAAGACAAAAATAAAAATTATGCAACAGCACTCACTGTTCAAAGGGTAGATAATATTTGGCCAGGCCTGAGGAAAAAGATGGCTAACCTCCTAAAACTTCACCTCTCCCTTTTTATTGCTGAGCATGATGTTGCGTGGTATGGAGAATCTCTTTGGTTAGTTCAGGTGATCTGCACAGATTTTTCAATTTACAACCTATTGAGCAGTGACCAATCTATTCACTGGGTGGTGGTGGGGAAAAGGGAGCAGAGTGAAAAGCAGAGATGCCTTTGAAAACAGTACTTAGCAAAATATAGATTATTAGTGTCTTATCATTACTCTTTTGGTCAGAAATATTTAACACAGCATCATAGGAGCTGCTACAAAGAAAATGAACTCCATCCCAGCCAGGTCTAGCACATACACGATATCAAAATGCACATCCCAGCACATACACAATATCAAAAGTAACTAGCAGGTAAATTAATTTTAAGCAGAAGATTTTATTGGGTATTTCCTTTCAAAATCAGTACAGCTATGATTTTAAGCAGGGGTATTAAGGCTGCATTTTACAAACTTTCAATTTCCCTTCATATTTTAAAAGAAGCTGAATTCAAACTGAAGTTATCATTTTTGTGAGGTGCTGGGAGATGAGGAGGCAAAGAAAACTCTGGAGAGACAGAAAAACTGTAACAAGTAAAAATAAGTTTTCAGGTTAAATTTTTACAGATTAATAAATTACTGAAAGAACTGCATTTAAATATTTTACTCTTAGCAATTATGCCTGCTAGCCTTTCTTTCTGATGGTTCTAAACTATACATGGAATATGAGGAATGGAATTATGAGTGCTCTCTGATATTACACTGCATACGTTTTCAACTTATGTTGATAGCTGTCACACAGAAATAAAGATAAAGCCTATTTATTTTAATTAATACATTTATTAAATAAGAATTAACAGATTACCAACTAAATTGAAAAGCTAACCTATAATTATCATAGTTTTAAAGGGAAAGCTAAATGTGTAATCAATTAAAAGCCTAATTCATTAACATAAGGGGAATTTCAGCAACTTTTTTTTCCCCCTGCTTTTGTAGTTCTTCAATTACAAAAGAATAGGTCAAATTATCTTGCTTTTCAAAGATGTTCTTGTAAAAGTTACATGAAATTAATGTGCAATTAAAGAAAGATGAAATGAACTTTTAGCTTTGCTGGGCACTTATGTGGCTCCTAAGAGAATAAATTAGGGAGTAAAAGCCAAGGGCTTTATGTCAGTGTGGAAATTGATTACTGCTAAGCAAGAGAGTATTAAGCGATGAATAAACTAAAGCGTGATTTTTAAACTTTTTATTTTAGTGGAATTCATCAAAGTTACCATCAAAGCTGGCAGAGCTGTCTTGCTTGACCTTAGCAGATTTTTATGGTACATAGTACCATGCACATTTGTGTGAGCAGCTAAACCAAGCCTTAGCTACTTGGTTACTGCGACTAAGCAGTCACTGACTACACCAGGAGCTTTCACACCTCTCTTAGAAGTGGGTACCAGATTTAAAGTACTTAGTGTTTTCTCTGTGTGTATATATACCTTTAAGTGTTTCTATTTCTCTTTGTATTCTTTGGGTTCACCCCTCAAAACTTTATCCTGGGTTCTGCTGGCAGCAGCAACATGGGATCAAGAATCGTGCGAAACATCTCCACTCCACGACTGATTTCAGCATTCTTGCTCTTGGTCATCATTTTAAGAATGATGACCCTTCAAGCTTGTTCCCTTAAAAACACCAAATTCCTCATTTATATCCAGAATGTTTTTGACTGTCACCTTTTGCATAAAGACATGACAGAGGAACATTAACCACACTTAAAAGTAGCATTTTTAAATGTAACATAAAATTTACATGTTTCATAGGAATCACAAAAATCACAGTGATAATTATAGTCAGTGATTGAAAGGATTTAAAGTCATCCAGACATCACTATATTCTCATCCAGATTTCTCTTACAATTTCATCAGTCCCAGCTAGTACTTTGGTTTTTTTCTCAATCCACTTCATGCTTAGAAATTTAGAGCGCTATGAAACACAAGAACTGAAATGAGTAAATGACTTTGAGACAATCCAGGGTGAAATATCTTTATAGCAATAAGAATTAGCAATTATATTGTTGGATAATAGTATTAAGCAGCTTGTGAGCTACATAATGCAAGCATTTATCAAGGAAACATTTTTTTAAGAATATCCACAGCAACATCCTCAAAAAGATACAGCTTTTTGGAAGATCCAAGGAAGAACTTCATTTAGATAAGCTTTTCACATTTTGCAGATTTATTATGACAATAGTTAGGTATTTTTATTTGAGAGACCCTGCTCATAGCATCTATCAATTTTTTAAAAGTAGTGAACAACATTACTTAATAGGTTTGCTATTTACATAGAGAAATAATTCATTCTGTTTAGTGTATTCTCTATTTTTGTCTTAGAAAGGGATTGGTATCTCAGACTGAACTATCATGACCCCAGATGAATAAATAGGATAGCAAAGAGCTATTTTCATAACCTTTAGATCCCTGAATTTATGCTTCAATGAAACACCCTTTGCCAGAGAAGGAATTAAACTAGAAACTGCCTCTTAAGGAAGGGATAGAGAAATCCATTAAGTATCAGCTGGATTTTTTGGTGTTTCAGGAAATGTCAACAAATTAGCTTTTATTATTTGTGCCTGAAACAATTACGAACTTGGTGATTAGAATAGAACATAGTTTACTGAAAATAACTAAATAAAGAATAATTTAAAAGAAAATATTTAAGGTAATGTAATGAAAATAGAATTAAAATACACATAGCAATGTTTTAATCTCAAAGCTACTGAGTTCAATATCTATTTTAGAAAGGGCAAATTCATCTCATTTATTGGGAGAGAAGTAGAAAAAGAAGCACATTGGTGAAGGCTTTAATTTTCCACTTTGAAAAAGCAAATGAGTGTTTAACAACTTCCTTTTGGCAACAAATTGAAAAAAAACAGTTAACTAAAAATATGATTAGCTTTCTTTAACTGCTGTCACCCAGATCTTAAGTCTTGCATTCGTCTTCTTATCCCAGTTTTAAAATGAAGTCAGCTGTGTCTTCTGAATTCAAGCTGAGAGCATATTTGAACATGCTTTAGAAGGCAACATCTGCTGGCCTTACTCTTTTCCAGCACAGGGTGCCAAACTTATGATCAGAATGAAATTAAAGAAAATGCACTTTGTGTATGGAAAGAGTAATTTTAACTTTCTTTCATTAGCATTAGACTTTTCACTGTTCATTTCTTTTTAATGTCTTGCCTATCTGTTTATGAGATAGAAAGAATTAAGCTTCCTATTCACCTGCTCTATGCTGCTTGCTTCATCTTTAACTATCTCTTTTTAAAAATCCACTTTTTTATTGCAGCCATTAACAGACTTGCCTTAATGAAAAGAAAAATCAGAAATTGAAATATGTAGTGTCTGAAATATTATAGTTTTACAATGACACAGCACACCTAACTTCTGGAGATCCCAGGCAAATCACAATCCAAAATTACAAATCTCTGTCAAAATAGTTTCAGCATTGCTTCAATGTAAGATTTATTGCATGGTTTAAAGACACAGAACTCCATTATGACTTAACAATTACAAGTAAAACAGTATCTATAATAAGGGGAAATTAACCATTACATATAATAAAATGTTAAGCAACGGCCCATGAAAGAGACTAAAAAACAAAGGGAAATCTAACAATGTAATCATTTAAATCTCACCACTGTTAAACTCCAGTAGGAACAGTAATGATGCCCTTAGCAATCATTGAAACACCATATTGCATAGGACAACAGCATCAATAAAAATGAAACATATTCAATATTTTTTTCTTATTTATTGAAAAGCTAGAGTGCTGAACATGCATGTAAGAACTTGTAGAATACATAAAATTTTTTAGGAGTTGTATTTAAAATATGTGTTCAAGCTCATGGGTTTACTGAAGAACACTCAGTGCCTATAAATATGCATATTATTTAAACTTGAGTTCCACATTTCTCAAACACAAGATTAACCTGAGGTTCATAAGAGAAGGTCTTTCACTCCAGGTTAAATTATAAAATATCTGTCTTTTAGTGGGATGATAACTATAATATTTGAAATGGAAGGGATAACATTTGAGCTGAATACTCAGATGAAATTAAAAAGTGTCAGTTACTCATGAGTTTGAGTTGTGGGCTGGTAATAGAGACGTTTTTCAAAAAAAGAAGTAATCTGATGATTTCCAAATTGCTACTTCATTGCTGATAATGCTCCAAGCTATACAAATAGCAACAAACAAATCCCATCCCTATGTTCTCCTAGGGTGGACATTAAAAAAGCCTGTCACAATTGCAATGAAGAATCCATTGAATGACTGTGTGGGAGGTTTTACCAAAGCCAGCAATATTCTGAACAAAGGTCTTATCATACACTTGCTTCTGTATCATATTAATTGGTTTCTTATCACATCAGCCAACTCCCCTCTCCCTAATACCATACAAAAGTGAATAATGTGTTAAAACATTGATAATACTTTAAGACTTATTAACAACTTTCATGAGATTAGCTTCTTCCTTTTTCACAAGTGCTCAGATCATACAATGTCAAGTACCTTTCATATGCCTTGGTTTAAATGAAATCACTAAGGCAAGAGACAGGCCAGTGACATAAAAGTCTCACTGTTTAGGCAACTTCCTAAGTAGACAGGCTTATATTTTGTTACATGAGATCACAGAGAGGATTTCAATCTGCACCTCATATGATAGATTATTATGTTTCGTACAACAGTCAAACAAAGGGCAGACTTAGCATGCTCTCTTCACAGTGCAGCCACAATAATAACTTGGGTTCCTGGAATACCTCTGTTGATATGTATGACTGTAGCATTGAGAGCTGATAATTTCCGTGGTCCTTTCCCTGTATTTCCAGCTAGTTGCTCTCTGATAACTGACCCCCATACTAGCATGGTAGCAAAATTAAGGAGCAGATGCAATCACTGACAGAGGGTAGAAACGGGGCTTTATAGATGCCTTTTAGTAATTTGGATAAGAAAAATATTCCAAGTTGAATTAACATAAAGTTAACAGGAAACAACATTTCTGAAAAGAAGATGCCAAATGTTCTCACAGAAACACATCTCTAGGCTTTAAGTTAAGGGGAAATTGCCAAAGAGGGAGTTCTTGTAACTGGATCGGCAGGATGTATTACTTCATTTTGTAATGCAAATGGTTCATTTACCTTGGGATCCAGCAGAGCACTGGGAGGGTCACCATAAGATCAGCAAAAGCAGATGATATGAGAAACTTTGTATGCATCTGTGCTTACAGTTATGTTACTGAGTATTAATAATATTTTAACAAAACTGTATATAGGTGTTATCAGCACTGCAATTTAACTAATAGTTATCATAGTATCACAGAATGAGAGAATATGCTGAGCTGGAAGGCACCCATCAAGATCATCAAGTCCTGGCCTTGCACAGGACCAGTGACCCAAGAGTCACAGGATGTGTCTGAGAGTGTTCTCCAAACTCTTCTTGAACTCAGATAGGCTTAGAACTTAGTTTTGTTTTGACTAGGCAGTACTAATATTGATTAAGCAATCAGCAAGTTGCTGGTGCTTCATAAGGTGCGTTCTTTAGTCAACACAAAATTCACAGGGGATGGCATGTGTCCACATAAAAATTATCTGTAGAATACTCATTGTATTTAGTGTGTACAAAACATTTATTTAGCTAAATGTAAGCTCAGCACAGGTACCCCTTTACCTGTGACTCTATAAATGTTATGATCTGAAGCCCTTTTGAATCTTCAGACTTGTCTACTCTCTGCTATTACTTGTATTAAAATGCAGGTCACAAAAGGATAAAATTAACCCAAAGGCATTTATAGCAGGTATCTCTGTGGGCTGCCACTTTTTCTCAAAAGAGAGAGGTGGGAACATGGAGATGGAGATAGAGTCAGGGCTTTTACTCAGCTGTCACCCTGGAATGGCTAGCACGGATGAGATACTACAGAAAGAGGCAATGAGTCAGATATTCGCAACTGACATAGTTTACTTTCCTTTAGGAACAAGAGTAGAAAAAATGACAGCTATGATTTTCTAAAGCACAATCTGGTCTCAGCTCTCAACTTCTGAACAGCAAGAATTGCACTTCGTTTTTCTAGAGGCAAAATTTCACAGCAGTATTTCTTTATCAGAAGCTGTAATAGCAGTACAGTGTTGAAGATTGAACTACAGTCTTGAAAACTGTGGCAGTGACCCATTATCTAAAGTTTCAGCTCTAAATTTATTTCTTTTTTTTAGTCAGTTCTGTTAAGAGGTCTTCTCTGTAGTATTCACCCTCTGGACTGTAGCAATAATAGGACAGATAAATCTTTAAAGATAATAAACAACCTATGAATCCCTCCCTTTCAAATACATAATATTTGCATATGAATGAAAGCAGAAGTATACCTCAACATATATTTAAGGAATGACTTACATTATAGTGTCCCAGATTTTCTATTTATCTAAGTTTAGATTGCTCTTGTTTCTTCCAGTTAAGATTGGGTTTGTTAATTTTTTGGCTTAACATTTATTTTTCTAAGAAAAATGCCTTGGAGTAGGAGATGCAAGAGAT
Source organism: Molothrus ater (assembly GCF_012460135.2). NCBI lineage: Eukaryota > Metazoa > Chordata > Aves > Passeriformes > Icteridae > Molothrus > Molothrus ater. The sequence continues at coordinate 54,192,912 of NC_050479.2, read as the reverse complement.
GTTATATAATTTTTTTAGCAGCAACATGGAAATCAATGGATCAAAAAAAACAGTACAGAATCCCCTACCAAACCATCCAACAGATAACCAAAACCAACAATGCCAAGAAATCAAATAGAAAAAAAAGACAATTTTCCAATATATACTTATTGAGATGCAGTTAGAAAAGAGTTAAATGGAGACTAAAATTTTCTATTATGAAAAACAAACATTTGACCTAATCTTTCTACTGTGATATAAGAGCCTTTTCTTGGTTACTTGTGTAAGTTTCATTTCTAAGAACAAATAACAGCTAAAAAAATGTATATGCATGCCTGCATAAGAATACGTAAGAATTTCTACATATATTTTGTGGCTGTATGTATGCATTCATAAATACTTATATGCACATACTTCATCAGTGCCAGTGGTTTATATTGATAGAGTCAAAGAACAATATAGTATAAATCTGTCAGTGTTCACATACTTCTGTAATGTAATCATCATTAACATTGAAAGCAATAGGGGTAGAGAATGAAAAAAATTTAACTACCTTTATTTTAATACAGCTTGTATACACACAAGTTCATTAAGAAACTCAGAGTAATAGTTAAGATAGTAAGTAATTATATGGTATAGTTTTAGATTTAGAAACACTTTCAAGACCTGCAAGTATTTCACAGATAAGAAAATTAAAGGTACTTTTTTTTCCTAAACATGATCTCTGAACACCTGCCTTCAGTACCACACCTTGCTCAAGTATAGTACACTTGCCTACCCCAGTCATTTTCTATCACTAATCTAACCTCCCTGTGAAGAACCAGCAACATTTTGTGGTCTCACTACCATATTTCTAAGGGGCCCGTGTCTCCTCATCTGTTTTCAGACAAATAGTCAAAACATTAAACCATAGTGACAACACAGGTACAATTAATCTTATCTCCTTGACGCAAAACCACAATGTCGGCAACAAACGAATCAGTTCAGTTTCCCTCAGAATCAATGGAGAGAAATAGGTGCTGCTAGCATGGAATTTATTTGATCTATTAGATATCTGCTTTAGGATAAGATGAATTATTCCTAGAACTTCCTTTCTCCTTTGTAGCCTGTAATCAGAGTCTAGATTGGTAGTTCATACACATGGGTGCTGCCTGTAAGATAAATACCATTCCTTTTTTTGCTCTATGTCCCTACTCCATTTTTTGGCATACTGATTTACATAAAAGGGAGAATTTAGAGTACTCACTCCTGATAAAGAACAAAGATCCTGTTCAAGTGCCTATTTTATAAAAAGTTCAAAGAGGGACAAGCACAATGAGACTGAGAGAAACAGCCCAAAAGAGTCAATAAATGGATCTGTTTTACTTACTCCAAAGAGCCAGTTCCAAATGCCTGCTTTGCCACATTCATGTCAATTTTCAAAACGAATCTATTACCCATTCTCTGAAAGTAAAGTAGTTCTCAGAAAAAAGGCTGTTATGTGGTAAACAGGTCTTGCTAATCTCTTGTAGATTTCCAGAAGTCTTAGTTTTATTAAATGCAGACCACAAAATGTAAAATATTTCAGAAGACTTCACAGAATAGAAAAATCATTTGCCATTGTGCTGGGTCTGGCTTGGACAGAGTAAATTTCCTTCACAGTAGATGGTTATGGGGCTATGTTTTGTGCTGAAAATAGGGTTGATAACACAAGGAGTGTGTTATGAATGAGCAGTGCTTACATTGAGGCAAGGAGCACAAGGAGCTGGGAGGGGTAACAGCCAGGAGAACTGACCCTTACTGACCAAAGGAACATTCTAGTGTTCTATATGCTCAGCATACACCCCTGAGGAAGGAAGAAGGAAGCAGGGGAATTGATATCCTCCCTCTTTCCAAGTAACCATTGTGGATGATGGAGCCCTGCTTTCCTGGAGAGGGTTGAACACCTGTCTGCCCATGGGAAGTGGTGAATTAATTGCTTGTTTTGCTTTGCTTGTGCATGTACCTTTTGCTTTAATTATTAAAGAGTCTTCAACTCAATTTACAAATTTGCTTACTTTTACTCTTCCAAATCTCCCTTCCACCCCACTGGGGGAAAAGTGAGCAAGTGGTTCTATGGGGCTCAGTTACTGGTGGGGGTAAAACCAAAATACCCATTCAAACAGAAGTTCAAATCATATATTGAGAAAACAACAATGTGCCTCATGATAAAGTTCAATAACTGCTGTACTTCATCTTTTCCATTCAGAAAGCAAATTTATCTTACATTTGAATAACTCCTTCAGCCAAACCTGCAGTAATGGAATCATGCCAAGGTCCTAGTTTGTCCCTTTGAGCAGGATGGAAGTCAAAGCACTGGAGCTAGCTATGTAAATGAGAAAAGATAAACGTATTAACTGATATTTAAGGTGACTTTGACTGCCAAGAAACAACATTAGAAGATTCTCACTCTGGCTTTGCCTTGGCTTGGTGTCAAACATGAATACAGAGCCAAGCCAGCCACAGGTGTTGAACTGTAATTTAACTTTAACTTTCATTATACTCCTCATCACATTGTGGCCAAAACAGTCGACCTGCCAAGTCTTCAGCTGGAACCAAAAAAGCTTTTAATTGGCCACCAAGGGTGAAGACAGTAAGAAAGAAGTCCTGTTTTATTTCCCATTGGGAAACTGAAAGTCTGATATTATAAAGTACAATGATGAGGTACAGAGTCCTTCCATGTTTTTGGCTTCCAACATACCAGTTCCAAATCACCAGAGTAGGCAGAATGTTTCCTTCATTTTTTATTTATACAAAAGCTAGGAAAATAACTATGTTTAGACAGTCAGTATTAATCCAGTCACACACACACAAAATAAAACTAGAAAGCAAACCTAAAACCAGCCCTTCTGTCACCACTGCCTTAGTATGTTACTATACTAAAAATGATCCATTCCCTGTCATTCCAATAGCTTTCTACCCCAGCCTGTTATTAATCTTGCAATCTGTTCTACAGAGAAAACTTATACCAGTGTGGACTGTTTTTTTTTTAAAGTTAGCAGGGCAGTAACTGGGACAAAGAGAACAAGTGGTTAACCACCAAATCACTCAGTCATTTGGGAGGATCCTCAAGTGCAAGATTCATTCACCTAGGTTAGTCTTCAAAAATCAAATTGAACATACAGTCCATGCTGCCTTTATAGTTAAAAGAAATAAAAGGCCACTTTGAAATTTAGGTTAATAACACCACTTTAAGATGGAGTTAAACCATTGTCTGAAGGTACCTAAACCCACTGCATACAGAAATAGCCTGGGAGAACAGTTTGACTGAGAGAAATAATTGCTAATTATCTATGTATTTAATCGTTAGTGAATTCACTGGGAACTGTACAACTTTTGTTCTTCCACTAAACGAGAAACAAGTAAAATAACAGATCTACTGATTAAAAAGTAAAAATATATTTTTATTCTACCTAAAGCAGAACCAAATTATTGCAATAACCATTATTTTCATAGATTCTTCATTCATTCTTTCCTCACCCTAAGTTTGTGATATTTTCTGTTTTTAAAACCTCTCTTTCTAGTCTTTTTAAATATGAACCACAAGAAAATTGAAATTCTATAGTTTTGATGTACAAATGTCATTTTTTCATGGCATTAGTCAACTTATATTAGCTATAAGAAAGTTTTTTTTTACAATGAGAGTGTTGAAACACTAACACAGGTTGCCCATGGAGGTGGTAGATGTTCCATCTCTGGAAACATTCAAGTTTAAGGTCTAGTTAAAGATGTCCTAGCTCATTGCAATGCGTTGGACTAGGTCACCTTTATTGGCCCCTATGTGAGTGCTGTCTGCTATAAACAAAAATTTGTGACATGGAAAATTTCTCAAGTCCAGAAACACCAAATGCTCAGCATTTGTACATGTTTCAAGAGACAGGGAACTCTTGGAGAATGGTGGCCTCTCTTTTGCTTCCACAGTCTTGCTACAAAAAACAAATGCTGTTCAAATAGCAGAAGCTTGAATTCAGATTCTATCTCATCCTCTCTAATCTCTTTAAAATATGTAGATTTCAATGTTTATTACAAACCGTGGGTGTTGTCTCTCTTTGAAAAACAGAAGCATTTTTTCTAACTTGAGTATATTTTGGCAAGAATAACTATTTACCTGTCTCAACACTAACCTGTGTACAACTTTCTTACTATTTACCTGTCTAAACACTTACCTGTGCACAACATTCCAGCATTAGGTTTTGAACCACCATTTGACTATCCTTGAAAGAGACAGTTAATTTTTCTCATGTCAGTTTTTCTTGTAACTCCTTAGCATCCAGAAAACTACCTTTATTTATGTCCAACTCCTGGTGCTCTTGTAGATGTTTTGGGGTAGTGGTTTTGGGTTTTGGTGAAGTTTCTTTTCTTTGGTTGCTTGGTCTTTAGGTTTATTTGTATTCTGGTAAGAATGTTGTGAATTAGAGGAGTTTTACAAAAGGAATAAAATATGATGAACAACAATTAAAATGAACTTACTGTATAACACTGAAACTTTTAATCATTGTTCCATGTGCTAATGGGAATGGTTCCATGTGCTAACTAAACTGCTGCAGGTCTCAGAAATTTCATGTCAGAAATGATCATGCACCTTCAAAAACAGTAGGTTTAAATGTGAGGATAGGTAATTCCAGAAACAAGGACAAATGCATTTTCCAATCCATGTTGTAAACATTTCTATTGTTATTATTATTATTATTATTTCCTTACCGATTTTCCATTTTTTTTCTTTAAAGAAAAAGTCCTTGGAAAATTCAGTATGACATTTTTTATTCCATCTGGTTCCCCTGGTATAGCAGTAGTCAGTGTATGATAACCATTCCAAATGAATACTTAATCCTTATTTTAGTGGCAAACCCAAGTTGGTTGATGCATGTTTAGAATTGGTTGATGCATGTTTAGAATATTAATTAAACTTGAAAAAAGGCAGATGAAAATTAGTATATATGTTTACATTTATCACATAACAGCTTAACTGAAAGGATGGTGGCATATTTACAGTAAGTACTCCTAGAAGCCCTAGATGGACTTAGGAGTGAAAGAAGGGGGAAAAGGGAAAAGGGGAAAGAGATCATAAATAGCACAGTGTTCATTTTGCAAATGAGAAAGACATGAAATAAGGCTGAATGGAGGGAAAAATGCATTTTTTGATGAGTCTCTAGGATGATTAATTTGCAGCTTTGGCTCAGATTTGAATTTTCACCCTATAGGCCCTTGTGTACACACACCTGATTGAAAGTATTTTTATTACATGGACCATTATAGCTGTACCAAAAATCAGACATCCATCTTTAAAACCATGACCATGTAGCTAGCCAAAATCAGACATCCATCTTTAAAACCATGACCCTTGCACTAAGGCATGAAGTCAATGACAGGAAATTACAAAAGGGAATGATAATGCATCTTTTCCTTCTAGTAACGATTGTCGACATTGTTATTAAACAACAGAGGAAAGACATCAAAATATTGCAAATCTGTAATTTTTCATGTTTGATATTATGAAAAGCTTATGACTACTAAAATTTGTGCAATAAATTATGGAGCATGCCATAGCACAGTTAGAAGTCAGCTTCCTAAAAATACTACTAAACATTATTCTAGTTCATGGAGCATAAATGCTCAGTGAATGCACACTATGAACATGCTCTGCAGCCAGGAGATACCAGGTGGTGGGCAGAGGTTTGAGCTGCAGAGCTGCAGGCAGATGCTGGCATGTGGAAGGCCCCGCAGCCAGATTCCTTGAATCCCATACTTGTGGCTGCAGGGCTGCCAGATTGTCACTGCTCTCTGTTCTTGAAGGAAGGAGCCCCCAGTCCTGGGCTTAAATGCTCTTCAGATCTGCACATGCAGTAAAGATTCTTGGAGCAACAGAAAACTCCTGCTGCAGAGACAAGACTCTAAACCTGGAAATCTTCAAATTTCATATGAGACCTGAACCTCCAGGGTGGTGCATCAAGAAGCTATAACAGTTAAAGAACAATTCTGATGATTATGGGAAACCAAGCATGGCTACCTTCATTTTGCAGGTCTAATTTTGCCTGGAGGTGAAGTTGTTATTTACTATTAGTATTATTAGTTCAATGCCCAAGAGATACAGTCAAATTTAAGGACCTAAATGTACCTGATAAAATATAAACTTGGAAAAAAAAATTTTGCAATTTTGTGAAAAATAAGACTTTAGGACAAGGCTTGGAAAACAGTTAAAAAAGAAATACTATGAAAAAGAAATGAGAGAAAAAAACAGAAGAAAAATTAGATAGAACACTTTGGAGTACTAAAGGGTATAAAGACTAGTACTACTAAAGGGGACTATGACTTTTCAATTTATGACAGATCATTAGTTTGTATGTGATTCGGTTCATTAAAACATCCAAATGAAGCATCACTGCTGACTGATGGCTATTCAATTGCTTATGAAAATTGATCCTACGATCTCAGGACACTTTCTGTTGGACAGATATCTGTATTCCAATTGACATGCTCCTTGACAGTATCAAGAGCTCTATGAATAGAGCTCAAGTGGAGAAAACCTTTAAAGAGATTTTGATTTCTTACTAAAAGTTTTTTGGTTGGCTCTTTCAATATAAATCTTTGAATAATCTTTCAGAAGATACTCTTTGTAGCTAATCTCAGACTGGCATAAGTGATTACCACAGCAGAAATATGGTGCTCAACAGTGTTTCAAGAAACACATGTAAAGGATGGGATTCTGCATTTAAATCACTTTCATTATTCAAAGCTGACTTCTTTTGGACGTGCCATTTTTGAATTAGGTAAACAGCTATTCCAGTATTTACAGAATTTCATAAATGCCTTTATCCTTGTAATAATTTATTCTGAAATCAGGCCCGACTACCAAATAGTAATTACCGACAAACTTTCATCATGAGCAGTCTCATTAAATTCATTATTATTCCTAACACAACTGCAGATAGTTGAAACTCTAAGTGTCTTTTTGAATCAGGGCAAACCTAAAGTAAAGTAATTTGTATAAGATAAACTGGTAAGACTCTAAGGGGGGACCACTGTGTACTAGATTTTAATAAAAGGACAAAAAGCTTAGCAAAAAGTAGTCATATGCTTATCACTCCATTTGTTTAAGAGGGAGGACAGAGAGCGAGCAGCAAAGGAAATGAGTTCCAGATTTGCCTCGTAATTTGCAAATGCTGGGTAATTAACAAATTAAGTTTAATGTTGCAAGGAAAAGCACAGAAGAAGGACAAAAGTGTAACATAATTAGAAGCACATTAGAATGAAAAGACTGAAGACCTGATCCTGCATGTGTTGAAGGCAATAGCAAAACTCCATTATATTTGACTCAGGCAAGATTGAATCCCTTAAAAAACTGTCATGTTTCCAAAATGCCTAAACAACTCATTCTAGCAGCAGCAAAAGGAAACAGATTGTTCAGACATTTCAAATAGAATACAACTAATAGCACCAGAAGGAAACTCAATCATATATGTATTAGTGTGAGATATAATGTACCATAATCTATGCAAAAATCTTTGAGGACCTTTAAGTAGAATATTTTAGATGAGAGGTAAATCCAGATTTATACTTTCCTCCTATCCACTTAATAATAATTGAATTGTAATAGAAATATCCTGGGGAAATTTGAAAGAAATGTTTCCATGTGAGATTTATCTTACTAAATCTACAACTAAGACAGAGTTTTTTATACACAGTAAGAACTATTATTTTTAGAATACGATCCTCATTTATTCCCAGGTAGCTATTAGTAATAAATTAGTTGACTCATACCCTAGAAAAGCCCACTTCTTTTCAGTAACTAAAGAGGTAATCTAAGTAACAGGGTGAAGCTGGATGAGTCTCACAAGGTAAATAACTAGAAATGGGGGGAGAGGGAAACTACATCATGGGGTTTAGAGTAGGAGCACTAATCTTCCATTGGGTTGGTTAATCACTACTGAAAATCTGGGAGTGGGGACAGAAGACTTTAATTAATATAAGCCTCTATCATGACCTGTCTCATAAGTATCATGGACTGAGATTTAACAAGTGATCCTTCTATATTCACACAGAAATGTTGGGGACTAAAGGCCTCTTTCACCTCTGTGCTCTTTTTGCAGAACATTCCTTCTCACAATTTAGCCTTCAAGAGAGCAGCCTCAGATGTACCCCTTGCCTGTTTAGAGGCAAGTTGCGCCTGGCCAACCTGTCTCCTTCAATGGGAGAACTGGCTGTATGCATGGAAGGAGAATGGTGCATGTGACATTCTTTGACTTTAGCAAGGGATCTCTGGCAGTCTCACTGTACTCTTACAGTCAAATTCATGAGCTGTGAACTGGAGAACTGCACAATTAAATGAGAGAAAAATAGGCTGGACTGTTGTTGGTCTTAAAGAGCAGTGATTGGCAGACAAAAAGCCAACTTTTAATACTATTAGGGAAAATACTGTCCAATGACTCTTAAAAACTTGGAGGATGACAGAGAGGACACTTTGAACATATTTGCAGATGATACAAAATTAGGAGGAACAGATGATATGCTTCAGGGCAGGACTGTTATTTGGAGGAACCTGGACAGGTGTGAGGAACAGGCTGACAGCAACATCACAAAGTTCAGCAATGTGTAAAATCCTGCATCTGGGAGCAAATAATCCCATGCAATGCTATAGGCTGGGTCCTGGATGGAGAGAAAGCAACTTGACAAAAAAAAGTCTGAGCATTCTTATGAAAAAACTGGACAGGAATCATGTGCACCCTTGAAGCACAGACAAAAATTGGTAACCTGGATGCATTAGCAGAAGTGTACTCACCAGGTCCAGGGAAGCAATCTTTCTCTGTAGTTGTGAGACTACATCTTAGGTGCTGTGTCCAGTTTTGGGCTCCCCAGCACACAAATGATACTGGTACACTGAGTGGGCACAGCAAAGTTCCTCAAGCCGGTGAGATAAGGGGAATGGAACACATGATGTGCTGTGAGGGGCTGTGAGAGGCTGCAAGGTCTTTCTAGGCTTAAGAGAAGGCTTAGAGAAGACCTCACATACCTTTTGGGAGGGCACAGAGAAGATGGAGCCAGTCTTCTTAGAGTTACATGGTGACTGGTCTAGAGTCAATGGACACAAATTGGAGAATGGGAAGTCCTCCAAAGGGCATGATAATGGGAAAACACTGGAAGACATTACCCAGAAGGATTGTGGGGTCTCTACACAGATATCAAGACTTTTAAATGCAACAGAGGATGAGAAGATCTCCAGTGTCTCTTTCCAGCCTGTCAGGTTCAATTTCCTGTGAATGTTTCTGGCTCTGGTTAAGTACTCTCTTGCTTCTGAAGACAGAGAAAGCCATGAAGATTTTCACTGTTTCCTACATCTGGAAGAAGCAGAAGTGCAGGATGAAATCCTAGTCAGGCCTGCCCCTGGGTTACAGAGAAAGAGTTGGGCAGACTGTTTAAAAATCTTAAATAAAAGGAAAAAATAAATTAAAAGAAAAGTATGTATTCTATATGCTGGCTCTCAGCAATGCCAACAAATTCATATTTAGTTCAGATAAGGGCACTTCAAAGAAGTCACTTAAAGAGACTTGATCAAGACTTAAGGGACCAGTGGAGTATGGTAGCCAAAGGGAAATCAATGTCTGGAAATAGAGTTATGAAAAATAAAGTAGTTATCTGAAGAAGTAGCAAATAGAGACATAGCAAGAGCTCTTGGTGGGGTCAGCAATCTTTTAGAAGGCATTAGTTCCTGTGTGATTTTGTTTTAAAGTAGTTGTCCACTGCAAATAAGCCAACAGATTTCATCTAGAAGCACACAGTCTAAGGTAACACTGCTTATAGAAAAATACTCGAAAATCTTGTCTTGCAGGCTGCCACTGAAGGTGACACTTGTTTAGTCTAACATAGAGGACTATTTTCAGCTTCTGTCATCCATCCAGCTTCCTGTCAGAGGACAGGAGACTAATATGAGAAAATTAAACCATGAAGACAATCCCTTTAATGCAGTTCAGAAAGAAATGTGTGTTTGTATATTAGGGATAAGCTGCATGAGCATATGTTCTTCTCTGAAACCTCCTGAGTTTAGTTTACACATAAAAGGGACATTAGGCTTTGAATAGGAATATGATCTGCTTTTCTAACAACTATATGGACGGCCACGGAGCTCAGTAATTTCAAAAGTAACTGCTTTGTGGTGCTATTAAGTATTCAAAAGAACTACAAAATAGTAAGGCTTGTAAAAGGAGTTTCATAATTCAATCCTTTACACAATGGAACAACTACAGTTTTAAGATTAATATAGGTCTGTATAACTGAGTACAAAGCAATACTAAGACTTTTCTTCCCTGAAATTGTAATCATTCACCATGTTGCAGTAAGTTTTCAAAAAAAAAAAAACACAAAACAAAAACAAAAACAAACCCACCTAATGTTTTTAAAGCTTTTTTTACCTTTTATTGCTAATCATTACAGTATGTGGTATGGAGTATCTCTGGTTGGTTCAGGATGTCTGCAGGATTGTGTCAGCTCCCAACCCATTGCACAAAAAGTTGTGCGTCACAAAATTGTGTGTCACAGTGAGACTCAGAGAAGGCCTTCTTGCTAGCACTTAAGTGTCTTACCAACTATTATTTGAGTATTGTTTTGGTTATGAATTTAAACCACAGCACCATATGAACTGCTATGAAAAAAATTATACTAGCCAAGTACACCTTACTGCCTATCTCTTTCCTTCTCTCTCTTTCTTTCCCTTTCTTTCAAGAACTGCTTCTCCAGAGTGCTATGATTTTGACTCTTTTGCTCTTAGTAATATAGTGTATATAATATGTATATATTTATATATCATTATATTTCACTTCTGCATGCTAACTCTGCATATAATTTCTCTTTTTTAGACCAGAAGGCTGGCTCTTTATGTTCTAAATATAAGCTTGTAGGAACAAACATTCCTATGGTCAACAGACAGGTACAGTGCAAAAGTACTTGTTCTTTATTTATCACTCAAGTCTTTCCTGAAATAGCTCACAAATATCAACAAGGACATAGCTTTAGTCAAACAGGAGCATAAATTGCAAAGAAGTTTGTGAAGAATTGGCCTTCAATCCTCAAAAAATTCAATTAATGACATTTTTATTATTGGAAAACTACTGAATCAATGAAAATGTTGTATTTGTAACTGCTTCTGCAAAAACTCCAGCCTTCATGTCAGTGTTTTTTAGTTAGGTCACTAGAGAAAGTACCTGAGGTCACATGAAGAGTTTTTCTTCCATGCAGCTAAGACACCCGTGTAAAACAAAAATGCTTTTTTAAAAACAGATATTCAGCTAATAAACAGCTGAATTCTGTCATCACAGACCCAGATAGCTTTAGACTTTTAAATAATTTAAGCCTGCTAATATCTGTTTTTGCAGTGAAGCATTTCAAAAGGTGGGGAATTGAGGCAAAGACAGACCAAACAAGTTGTGCATAGAAGAGTACAGGAAATCTGATTAGGAAGAGAAAAGATGTGTGATTAATGTCCAGGTACTGATAAGTTTTGCTAAGAAAACTTAGAGTTGCCACAAATTCTGCTGTTGTATAGACCTAGAGGCAACTCCAGAGAGGCCACCTGACTTAAACTGTGTATTTTGATATGTTTCACACTTGAAGCCCATTGGAAGAAATGGACCTGCACCTGGTAAGGCACCTTATCTGATAGGCAAGTCTGATAGGTGGACACAGCTGAGTTCACTGCAGAGGCAGCTCCTGACTAATGTTTTTTGTTTGGTAGTTTTGTGTTGGATTATTTTTGATAGGGAAATTATCAAGAAGGCACGAGAAGTACAGCAACCTATTTTCCAAGAGGGGAGGGAAGCAAAGGGAAGGAATGAGAAGGGAAAACTCAAGATGTAACCAAATAACTTCCGCTTGATTTACCACTCATCACCTGAGATAGTCAAATTTGATGTTTTGAACTATCAGCATATCATAAAGAGGCAAGTTTGCTCTTGGTTTATTTTTTTGTTTAAACCATAGTTGCTATGACTATTTGTGTAAGAAAATCAAGAGTGAGATTCATCTCCCTTAGCTTTATCAACCTAAAAGCTGAGTATCTACTATAAACTACTGCCTCAGACTCACTCTACATCCAGAAGGGTATTTCCAGAGGAAAATTCTTTAATTTTGAGACAGCTGTCCAAAATAGATTATATGACTTTTACTCAACAATAACTTCAGGAGTGGAGAAGACTTATTTTTGTGTAGTAAGAACAGCCTGATCCACTACTTAACTATACTTTGCAAAAAGAAAAGGATACAGTGCATTCACCTTTCACTTTGCAGGGTAACAATACCCACAGTAAAATAAAGATTTACAATCTATAGAAGGTCATTCTTAGGGTCAGTACTTTATGCAGACTTCAAAATATTTTATTTTCCCACCTAATCATTCACTCCTGAAAAGAAAAAACTCACTCTGTAAATACAGATAATGTCATGCTATTCTTAAATGTGTTTTTCTAAGGCTTTATTTGGGGCATCTATAAGGTTTCTATATCAAGTGATTAAGCTAAAAAACAGACATACCAAATTATATATCTATATATAAAATTGTTCAGTAGGGAAATGATTTGAGGAATAACTAGAAGTGAGTCTGCCCCACCCCAGATGCTGAGAACAGTGATATGAAGTGCTTGTAATATTCATGTAACACTCAAGCATTATTTGCAGCAAGTAATAGCCAATTTTCCAATATAAAATGCTTGATAGGTTAGCAGGTTAGGAGTATATTTTCTGAAGAATAATTAAGCATAAATAATGTTAAAACTAACTGGTACTAAAAGTAAAATGAAGTTAATTATTTTGTTAAAAGAAATAAAATATTTTACTGAAAGCAATAGTTTTCATTCTTTCAGTGTCTGTTGATTTGTTTGAAGTCTCAAAGAAAGCCCATTTCCAAGTTGAACCTATAAAATCTTAATGCAAGGGATAGGAAAGCAAATCAAGGAAACAGCAGGGAATTATTTTTCTTTCCCTTGTCACTTTGTCAACTCTGATAAGCATATGAACTCATTTTAAAAGCAGTTCCAAATCCGTGAGGTATTAGTTCATTGACAGGAAATCAGTAAGTTCAAAAGATAATGCACATGTGGTGGTTTTTGTGTCTGTCATCCTTCCTGCAACGACGTGGTCTTTTAGCTCTATACAGAGTGACAGTCTCAGCACTGGCAGTGCAAGAGTGGCTCGTGGCATTCTCGTCCTAAGATAAACAGAGCAGATGTTTCCAGCAACGGCTTCCCAAAATGCTAGAGTACCAGTTCACTTAGCCCTTGCTTGTATGCTTAACATTTAGAAAGTGGCAGCTTCCCTTTCACACATAGAAACTTCAAAATGCATGAACAATGACCTACAAATCATCTTTTGTGCTCAATTTGATCAACTCCAATCATGCTGTATATATATTTATGCAGTCATGTCAAAAGGAAACTCTATCTCTAACCTCCTCAGTTGCAGTACAGGAGATATTTCGAATGGACAACCATTTTTACAGACCCTTTGGTCTATGTTTATAGTATGTAACACAATTACTTCAATTATAATGGCTCTGCCTCTCTGTGACCTGGTTCCCTCAGGCTTAGCAGTCACAGGCGGTTAATCTGGTTTTCTGATTTTTTATTTACTCCAAGTTCCAGTAACTTTACTTTTATGCAAGTTTCCTAGAGGCTGTGCAATGGAGTGGATAGATGAACAATCTCTCATCCTCTAGTTCAAGCATAAACTCAGAACAAAATAAAATACTAGCTTTCCCAAAGCTCAGTTACAAGAGGTAAAGGTTGGGAGAATCCCAAAGTCATTAAAACAGAACAAAATCAGGGGACCCAGAAACTACAAAAAAGGAAGGAAAAAACCCCCAAAAAACGTAACTTGGAAATAGATATTATTTCCTGAAAGGCACCAAATTAAAAACCTCAATACAAATTTGGAGGATCTGGAGGTTGGGAGGTGGGAGATATCTCACTCCCCATTAACATTGCTATAATCTCAGTGAGGAATAAAACAGCTACTGTACTTTGAGAAAAAACCTCTGGGTAAAAAAAGCCTGGAGCTATTTCACTCACACGCTATGAAAAAATAATATTATATGCCATTACACATACAAGAATTCCCAATACCTGTCTTGTAGCAAATACATAGTAGCTTTTTTCTTCTGAAAAGGCTATGAACAAATGAAAGATCCTTTTAGCAGTTTGAGGCTAAATTTGAATATACTATAGGTACATATATATTTAAAAGAAATATATTATCTTAAGTACCATTTCAAGTCCCAGAAACCCACTTAAATGACCATATGGGTATCAGTGGCTGAAGAAATGTTTACTTTGCACAAACTATAATTCAGCTGAATTGTCTGCAGCCATGATTTAGCTGACAATAAAATCAGTAGCAAATAAAATGGTCTATCTAGCATCCTATTAGGTCATCCCTTTAGCTGTATCTAGGGAAGATTATTTTATTCTTGACTATGATAAATGGAAAAGACAAATATAACTGGTAAATCTTCTGTAAATTGGCCAGCATTTTCTAGACAGCAATTACAATGAGGAAAGTTACTTTTAAATGTATGTCACTCAAGCAGTTGTTGAATTTTTATTTCCTCATGTGGTGATCACACACTCATCTTCCTGTGCCCACACTTTTTGCTTTTCTCAGTAATATTTTGTTTTTCTCATTTGTCATCAATTCTATTAAAAAAAAGCAATTTTATGCACCATATACTAAGGTATTTTAATAACATTCTGCAAAGCCAGAAAGGAAATTATTAGTAACTTAGACAAATGCATTCATGATGCATTGTATTTGTTTCTCCTGCAAGCCTTCTAAATACATTTTAGACAATCCTCTTTCCTCAATAATAGTAAAGTAAGCTAGTCCAATTAGTGTCACTGGTATCACTACAATATTAATTTACATTACCCACTCTTGCATGAGATGATATGGTGATGATACAAAATAGTATTACAGAAAAAGGTGTCACCTAGATGAAAACCCTGTTAAATATAATAGAACTGCCAGTGAGAAAAGGTTTATTGAATAACACTCTTGTAGCTGCTTGAATCGAGGGCAAGACAATTTTTTTTTTAATATATGATGATGATTTTATTTTCTATATTCTGCTGTCTCACAGTTCACTTGCATAGGTTTTGCTTAAAGAAAGGTGGACTTCTATACCAAAATGAGACTCAGGAATATTAGAGTTGTTAAGAGTAAATTCATTCTAATAGCTGTGAATGTTAATATGCTTTCTTACCGCTACATAGTATCTGAATTACCACTTACACAGAGATTCATCACAAGGTTAATACCAAGACCCTTTTCTTTGAAAAATAGATGTTTAATATTATTTTAACATTAATGCAAATATTTGAATGTTATGGTTTTCTAAAAGTGTAGATTTAACTTAAATTTCATAAGTAGTGCTGGACTGATTTGGGTGGTAATTAAAGATCAAGCAATTAGTGCTAGAAAAAGAGATTCAAAAGGCATCAATGGAAGCCTTTGTAAATAATTATAAGAAAAAATCATATTTAGAAATAAAATAACTGTTAAGGTATTCAATCCCCTTTTTCCTTCCTCTCTGTTAATGCATTTTCATATGTTGTTACAGGTGACTTAAAATTGCATAATTTTACTAATGCATCTGGATTCATTTCTTTGGGATTCAGTGGCAGTGGTACAATTTCCCTAGTTGCTAAAATAATTTCCTCTTCCTTGGTTAACAACAGCCTGTTTACTAATTTCCTAGAAACAGACAAAGTATTCTGTCTCTTATTATTGGTTATTATGAATAACTTTAGCTGAAGGTCCTATGGTTTTGCAGTGCAGTCCTTAGCAGAATTATACTAATAAGGACTAAGCATGCTAATAAGTCATTTTAACATGGGCACTTTAAAAGTGTCCCCAAGGCAGGAGGTATCTTGCTGTAAATATTCACCACAAATTTTAGTAGTGAAATGGATAAAAACATACATTTCTTTCTTAATAAATCTTCTTGTCTTTTGCATAGTCCTTAATTTTTACAAAATCAATTTCAACCTACATATTTTAACTAGTTAAGGCCAAACTACAAACACAAGTTTTTTCATTTTCCTCAAAATATACTCTTTCCTATCGTATTACATTAAGAGATTCTGTAACTGAACCTTCACACCATGGTATTACTATGGAAGAGTGTCTTATTCTGCTAAAGAACTTGGTGAATGAAAGCTGCATGGGTCATCTGGCTAATTAATCCTATGATCTGTGTTTCGTGATTGTGAATTTATATAAAAGAATTATATTTTTCCCCTCTGATTAACATCAGAAGTAAATATACTATGCCATAAGACAGAATTCAATCAATAGTTAGTTTCCATAGAGAAAACAAACCTTGAGAATTCTTTGTTAGAGGCAAATAATTACCATATGCAAAATTCCAATAAAAACCATGGGCACACTTGAGAAGAGAGGAAAAAGATATTTTTTGTGTATCTTTCAGTTTGACTGAACCAGAGAACACTTAATGTCAGACTCCCATCCTCCTGTCCTAATAATCTGCTGGCAATGACCTTGGAAGAACGTGTAGGAGGATTACTTTTTGTTTAACTACTGTGCTTAACCTTCACAGCATTTGCTTGCTGTATTGTCAGTAAACACAGGACTTAAAGGATATGTGCTGCTGGAAGGATAGTTAAGTGCAGCATTAAGCAACTTTTCCTCAATCTTTGTGTAACTGCAGGTGGAAATGAATGGATAAAACCCCTGTATTTCTTAAGCAGAAAAACAAATTAAAAGAAAAAAAATGAGTGGAAATTAAAGACAAAGAGCTCACAAGCAAAAGTCACTTGTTTTCATGAAGATTTCTCCAAGTGGACTGCAAGTCTAATTTATTTCACACACACACCATACACACACACACACACACACAAAAAAATGCTGGTCATTTATCAAGCCTCCTGTAGATTTGTTTTTTCATTTCTTGTTATGACAGTATCCTCAAGAATTCTTAACTGATATCACATTTCTAAAAATTTTTTGCAGACTTGTGAGGAGACAAGCCATTGGCTAAAATTACCTTTATACACAAAACAGAGAAAGAATGTAAAGATAGATGGGAACAGAGAGAATTGTTCTTAGTCCTATAACAGTCAGTGGCAGATTTATGAAGAGAATTCTAGATTTCTTAGTCATATTTCAGAGGCTTTACATTGTGCAACCAGTCCTACTCACCAGGAAAAAAAAAAAACAAGTTAGCAAGGGCAGTGGGCTCTGTAGCCCTTATTTTACTGAGAATGGATGTTTTGCTTGAGCAGGCACTGCAGGATCAAGAGGAAGCATTGACTGTTAAGGAAGATAAAGCATTCACAAACTTCATTCTTCTGTTGATAAAAAAAACCTATAAACGCAAAGTGAATAGCCATGTGTATGAAAAGAAATTGATCATTTAGAAATTTCTGATTATTGTATATGTGAAGTCATTGATTTACCAAAAGAAACACAAGCTTGAGTAAGAAAATCAAATGCCTTTGCAACACTGAATCACACATGGATTCACTCAAACACAGAGACCAATAATATCTTTTTCTTCTACTTGCAGAATATTGACAATTTTGATTTGCATTAGCTAATATTGTGAAAGGGTTCTTTTTAGTTGCACAGCCACAGAAGCATAAAAATACTCTTATAGCATTTATTTGCCCTCGGTGAAATTCAGTGAAGGGTTCAGAAGCTTGCATGCTTATGGCATAAATTAATTTGTGCTCATCTGCCAGAGTCACAGAAAGCTGAAAATACACTTTTATGGCATTTATCCATTATTAAATACCATTTTGTTTGAAGTCAATAGAGTACTCCAGAGAAACTTCTTGGATCTTTTCTATTTTGTCTTCATTTAGTACAATTCTTAAAGTATACATTTTCTAATAAATTTCCAACTGGTTTGTGATGTTTGGCTTCTTAAGGACTATTGTGTTGTGTTTCTTTATGACACAGAGGAAGACACAGGACTTGCTGAATATCCACCATTCTCAAATGAAGAATATCTTTTAAAAAGTACTGACATAAAGGAGAATATTTTTTTCCCAGTTCTGGCAATGAGCAGACACTACAGAATGAATACATCATCTCTGACATCTCCCTAATATTTCAGTAAGACTTTACAAAAAACTGATGTTGAAGACAAGTAATCAGCTTTTAACTTGTTCTTGAAACTTTACTAACTCTTCCTGTAGATTACCATACAGAAAGGGAAATGAATTTAATCATGGTTTGTTCAAAATGTTATTCGTGGCATTACTAAGAAGCAACAAGATAATTAAGCTTTAATATCACAGAAAGAGAGAATCTTTGCTTGTTAGCCTGCTTTACTGCCTCTGAATAAAATGATGTAAGCATAAAAACAGGATTATTCATTTTAGATAGAGCTATTCATTTTAGATAGACTCCTATTTCTTTATTTATAAATTGCAATAGAAAACATACTCTTGATTTCAGCAGTTTGGTCATCCTCATGGTGAAGAGGAGGAAAAATGAATAAATAAATAAATTTAGAAAAATGAATAAATATTATTTCATCTGAATTGAAAAGCCAGTTGAACAAAATAAAAGTGCATCAGTATAAAAATATGGCAAAACTTCTCTCCACTCTGGAATATTAATTGAAAACCATTTGCAATGAGTAAACTGTGACTTGCCAGAAGCGCAACTCCATTAGTGCAGCATATGAAAATGTGTCCTCCTCCTAACAGTGGCAGGGTTTATTTGCACTAGGACTGCCTTTCTTAGATCAGCTTGTGAACAACTCACCCAGAATATAGTCTCTTATGTAAATAGTACTCGGCCCAGGATAATAACTGCCAAAAGAAATCTCCAAACTTCCAACAATATCTGAACAGTCTGTATTTCACTAGATTAACTTGTAACACCTTGCCAAAACCCCAACATTCTATTTAGACCAATACAGTAGCAGAATATGAAACCAAAGCATTTTTTCTCAATCCTTGTAGTTAATAATTAGTAAACAGAAGCAGGAGAGCATCCTGATCTTCATACCATTTTTAACTGCAGAATTTTCTCTGAGTTGTACAGACAATGCTGCCAGTGCAAATTTAGGGTTTTGCTACACATTCTGTGTAAAAGTGAATCAGTCTCCTTTAAGTGGCTGCCTACATGATGGGCTAACCTAGGGCAATAGATTCCATCCAGCTGAGCAACACAGTAATGCACATGCTCAAAGAGCTCTGCTCCAGGGAAGGTTGTGAGTCATGCCACTAAGTACAGCTGTCAGCAAGTACATAAGAACAGAGGGGAATGGATGAAAAGGCAAATAAAACAATTAATGGTATTCTGTGTGACTTGAAGACAAAATACATTACTTTTTGGTGAGACTTCCATAGGTGTTCATAGTGATAAAGTGTGACATGATCAAAAGCTCTGTATTTACAAAGAAACTCAAGAAACATTTAGAGTATCTTTGTTCAGACATTATTGTAGTTCTGACAGCTGCTCTTCTGAGTATAAAAGTCAGGAGTAAGCTCAGTGAAACTATAAAAAAAGGCTATCATTCACATTAATAAAATTAGTAGATGCATGCATAGATGGGTGTCTAAACAAGTTAAATTAATTTACTGTTTCCCTATCCAGCAGTTTCTTTGCAAGATCATGCTCTCTATTTTTCATCACAATGCTATCTAGCAAAAAACTCTTTCAGATATTCTGATGGTTAGTATTGAAACAACTAGTAAATAAATATGTTCCTGTTGCATATCAATTTAAACTCAGTACACACATTGTGGGTCAAACAGTGATATCTTCAAATATAAAAACGTTGCACAAACCCATGGAAGATATAGAAAAGAAATAAAGTAGAAATGTGCATCTTCTAATGCTATATTTTTTTCAAAATGTAATGCAACTGCATTCTGACTTTGATTTTAAATTTTCCTGAAAGCCTCACTGCAAAAATATGTATGTTACAGTTTTCAAAAAAGTCAATCTGAAAAACAATCTTCCAAAAAATTAGATATTTTTTAGAGTTTTTCAATCGAAATTACTTTATTGTGTTGTGTTGACTTTTTTTACTATGCTTAAATTCTATACTTGTTGAGACTTGGTGAACTACATATTGTCGGCCATACAAAAATTTCAAAGTTTATTTTTTAAACATTTGTATAGGAGATCCATCAATTAAAAAACTCCACACCAAAAAGAGAAAAGCAAGCAAGCAAACAACAAAAAAATCCCCAAATTGAAAGCCAAGAACTAGATATAATCATGACCAACAAAATCTATGTTGTCTATGAGCCTATTAAAAAGAACTGAACATAATATGGAGAAAGAGACAGGGAAAGGTGAATTGCTACATGGTAATAAGAATTAATTATAGGACCCAGTTTTTCTAACTGGTAGGAACACCTGAAAGGCTTTACCTACCTGAAGTGATTCTATCTCAGAAGACTAATCTACAGTTTTCCAATAAAGATTACCAATCTGAAGTAGTGATTGGAAGAGATGATGTTGGGTAGAGTTAGGAAAACAAGCTCAGGAAAAAGACAAGTTCAGTTCTGATAGTTAAGCTGAGGTCAGAATGAGAAATTCTCAGAGTAAATTTGTTAACTGAAGTGTTGCCAGCTTAGAAAGGAAAGCCAGCATCCCCTCCTGCTTCAACCCAATTTTTCTGTCTGCACTCCAACAAAAACATACCCCTCCTGGAAGCTCCTTATTTTCCTGCCATCATTTCCATCCCATTTAAAACTTGTTCTATTGCTAGTGTTACAAACCTCAATATTCTGTTTGCTTGAGTGGTAGCCCTCAAGGCATGTGGGAGCAAACTGTAAATGCACTGTTCTTGCATTAGGATCTGCTTTAGTGATCAAGTTCAACCCAAAATTATACAGTAGCTAGACAGGTACAGCTGTCGCTTTCACTCAATTACACCCACAGTTAGTGTAATTATTACTAAAATCATTTAATAGTGAGCAATTAATGCCAGGGTCCATATTTTTCCATGAGCCATAGAGTGAGGTACAATGCTTAGGTGCACATTTATTATGAAAGCATGCAGTGGTACAAGCTAAATAATGTAGATCTTCAGCTGAGAATAATTCTATCAGTTATATAAGAATAAGATAAACTATATCCAAAGTATGTCTCAGGGAAGAAGTGCTAAACTCCTTACTTTGGTGCTGAAGACAGGACTTAGAAATGCCTTTCTTTGTCCAATCCTGAAAGCACACGCCTTACATCAACACCTCTCTTTTGGATGCTGTAGCTACCCAAACTACTGCAGAAATAGGAAGCTAGGGAGTATCTCCCATTGATTCAGCCTTCCCTTACATTTTGAAATCATGAAAGCCTGTGCTCAAAGCCTGTGCTGGAATGCCAGCAATGGAACAGGAACTGTGTAGGGTGCCCCAGTGCTACTGCTGGTGCCAAACCAATCAGAACATTCAGTTACAAATATAATTCCTGGCATTGCCAAGTGGGGTCCCACAAGATATTCAGAAGCCGGGCCATTGCACCACATTAATTCACCACCACAGAAAAAATGTGAAAGCATATCAGATACCATATGGTATTTGTGGCCTTTTGCTCAGCTTCTCTTTCATCAGATTTAGAAGTATCTACCACATTCAGCACAAACAACAAATAAAACCATTTCCACAAAGAATGTTACAACTTTATTTGTGGACTGCAGGGGAAAGACATTATAAAACAGGGCTGAGGCCTGCTATAAATGACATTGCTGTGTGACTAGGCCTGAAGGAATAATGAAAGGCGCAAAAGGGAGAGAAAAAGGTAGTCATGGTCCAGAAGAAGATGAAATTTTGGTTTCAAATGGCTGTCATCACAGGCAGGATTAATGGCTTGACAGAATTTGCTGGTCTGTTCAGAATGTTTAACATTTTTGTCACAGCCTCCAGGAGCGTTTATGTGCTCTATACAAAAATAATTGACTTCAGAAATCCAGTCCCAGGAGCTGGGACTGGAATAATGTTTTTATATTTTGTCATCTTTCCAATTCTGCATTTCTAACTATTTCTATCTATGCATTTTCAGGAAAAAAAGAGAAAATTATTGTAAACTATGCATCTATGTATCCCATTGTTGTGGATCTTCAGCATTTTCAATTTATGAAATAAGATCCTGAATCATATTTTTTTTTCATTCAAAAACTATTTCAATTGATCATACAAGCACAACAGAGAAAGATAAAAAGACATTGAGAAAGTCTCTAGTAAGAATACACATATAGCCCTGTACTTGATGCAATCTTTCAGGAAACATACATTAAAGTTTCATCAAACACTAAATAGATCTAGGCAAAAGTTTCTCGTATGTTATATTTTCTTAATCAGTGGAATGTTACAGAAACTGTACAGAAATGTGTTTTTCTCTATTTTGTGGGAAGAGGTTGATCTTGAATCCCAATTTCCAGAGTATGTTCACCAATGAATCCAACAAGAAAGAGAATACTCTTCCAAAGGTAGGGCATGACACTCTTCTCAGTGCTCATTGCAACCCCAATCTGAATAAGAGTCTGAGTTTTTTGTTCCTCTCTCCTCTTTCCCCAAGTAAATCCATGCACTTGAGCTGCTCAGTAAAAAATGTCAAGTGGAAATCAACTAATAAATAAATAAAAAACTTTATATATTTAAGCTCTTCTGAATCACACTATTTAAAATCTTATTCTTACTGGTGCATAGGTGATGCACTAAACATCCAAAGAATATTTACATTCTCGGGGAATAAGAATTCTTTGAGTGAACCATTCTCCCTTTATGGACCTAGCCTTCAGCTACTAATATTTCCAATAGCATCCTTCCATGTTTCAGTGTCATGCTGTAATGCACAGCTATGCTTAAAATGTGTATTAACATTGGTAAAATTAAGAGATACACATTTTAAATTCAGAATTAGAAATAAAACATGATATTTTAATTATTGTCTTTAACATATTGAGGGTATTAACTAAAACCAGTCTTTTGTTAATAATTGAGCTGAATAGTTCCTTCTTGAACATTTTAAACATTTTTAAATTAAAACATTTTTCCTTAAAAGACAGACAAGCCTTGGCTACTCTATTTAAAGATCAAGTCAGTCCAAAGAACTTTCTCCAAGAAGTGTCATTATGACTAAAGACAGATGAAGTAACACATTTTCCCTTCCCTTCCCTTCCCTTCCCTTCCCTTCCCTTCCCTTCCCTTCCCTTCCCTTCCCTTCCCTTCCCTTCCCTTCCCTTCCCTTCCCTTCCCTTCCCTTCCCTTCCCTTCCCTTCCCTTCCCTTCCCTTCCCTTCCCTTCCCTTCCCTTCCCCTCAAAATCTCAGTGCTGTTTCCCAAGCAACTGACTGATCAGGCCTTCTCAAATTCTTTCTTCACCCATCCACTTTCACAAGATTTTTCTTAGCCATTTTACAAAACACAGTAGCAGTAAACTAATTGAATGCACACATCCAAATTAAACAATTCTGGTGCAGAAGTTGTCCTTTTAATTGGCTTAGCAATACTCCACTATTCATTGGACCAAAGTTAATTCCTTGATGCTTCCTTTTCCTCTCATCTTGAAAATGGAGTTGTCTTAGTTAACTTCCTTGTGGCTCAGCCTGTCCTTCAATCCAGAACATCCACACACAGGGAGCTGTGACACTCCCTGGCAGTCTGAGCAGCAGTGCCAAGCAGCGAATGAGCAAGCATTCAGTGCTCAGCCATGCATAGGTATGGCCTCATGCACAGCCGTGGCCTCGAGATTGCTGCACGCTGGCTAGGCACTGCAGAGGAACTATTTCCCTTTTCAAACTAAATCTCAAAATCTGCCCATCCATGGTCACTTTGCATAATGGTGAAGGCTCAGTTTAGTCAGCTTAACTTCAGGTAATTACAGAGAACACAGTAGGCTCTGTGAAAAGACAGACTCACAGATGAATGAGTCATCCTTTGGAAAGGCCTGTTTCTTCACAGAGAAAAACCCAGTAATTGTGACTCTTATTTTAGAGCTTTTAAGAGCACTAAAATTAACTTTAGTGCTTCAGGTAGCTGCCTTAATTCAGATGGGTAAAGCCAGGCATCAATTTAATCTAGCATTATGCTAGGGCTCCTGTTAGAGCTGCAAAGGAGTAAAGCAAAAGACAAAAAATGTGTTCATACTACCTTGTTAAAACCAAGAAATATCTAAGCCGCAGACAACAGAAGATACAGAATTGAATCATAAGGGAAAGTATTTTAGGCAAGTAGGTACTGTAAATATTTTTAAAGTAACAGTTTTTAGTGAATGAGTGAATTTGTAAGTGGAAGACTTTTTTTGTTTGTAGGATTTTGCTCCTTTTTTTTTTTCTGCTGTACAAAAAAAGAAAAGAGGATTTATGTATTTTTTTTAACTGAAAAGAAGCTCTCTCTCTTCCTATATTACCATGGAAGTAAATCACAGAAGAATGACATAGAATTAAAAAAAAATACATAAGTTCTAAGATCCAGCAACATATTTGGTTAAAACATATTACTTAAACCACTCTGATAGGTCAAACCTGAATCCAAATATGGAGGCTTGTTGTTGCCTTTTTTTTGGGGGTTGGTTTTTTTTTTTTGGTTTTTTGGTTGTTTTTTTGTTGTTTTTTTTTTTTTGTTTGTTTGTTTGTTTGTTTTGGTTGGGGTTTTTTTTGTAATAAGTCCTTACTTAATCCCTAAATACTTTGGAATAGATTTTTTATTCTCCCCATTTTTAATTTCAAAAAACCCAGCCATAATTGGAGAATGAAGTAACTGAACACTCTCACATCCTCTATATTTATTCAGATTTGTGGCTAAGGATGAAATTCTGTCTCCTGATGTGCATCTCAGGAATGATTTAGTGTCCGGAGACTTGAAAGACCACAGCCTCTGACTCATTAATTTTACTGCAATCCTAACTTTTTTCCCAAAGGAATTTCTGTCTTCTGATAGATTTGTAGAGAGTTTTTCTCGAAATGACACAAATGCATTTAACCTGACATTAGTGACAACATCAAAGTGAAAGATACCATGAAACACTTCAGCCATTTTCTACATAGAGCAAGTTTGACAATATGTTTTTTTGGCTTACATTCTATGAAGAACAAAAAAAAAAATTATCACAGAAGTGAAGAAGCATACATAGATGTTACACTCGAGATGACATGTTCTTCAACACTGGTAAACACTTGATTTCCCAATCCTCCCCATAAGGGAACATGAAGGAGAGGACCACACTTTATTTTAACCTAGAGACACAGGTCTACTGATCAAGAAATAAGAGTAAATAGCTCAGGATTCCTCCTCGAAATAAACTCAGGACTTAACTGAAGCATGCAGCCTAACCCATAAAATGGCACTCAATGTTGTATTGTGCCTCAATGTTGAAACAGCCTAAGGGATATATTTCTCTACAGAGAGGGAATAGAAACATGGGTCTATGTTTCCAGTAAGTTTCCATGTTTTCTTGGGTAGATTTCATAGGCTTTCTTGCAATTTACATTAAAAAAAATATGTACTCAAATATTTTGTTAACATGGGTGATACCTGCTGCAAAATCACTAACAATGTCTCATGAACATTTCACAAGTAAATTCATTAATACTTCTGGATTCCAAAACAGAAGGCTAGAAGTCCACCAAAGGGATTTTAGAAGAGAATAACTCCAAATTAATTCTCAAAATTAATTCTGCATTAAAATTACATAACGGTAAAAGAATTTGACCCACAATTAAACTGCAGAACTTTTGTCACCACAGTCATGTTTATATATTGCAAAGCTTTAGTGTATTAAAGTTAACAAGAATGTAAACAGACTTCCTCAATTTCTCCCAGACATAGTGAATTTCTGATAAACAGTCTGTCAAAATATTCCACAGAGATTCCTCTATTTGATTTTTAGGTAGCTATGAAAGCACTTATTTTTCAAGATTTGTTCTGCTACAACCTGAAGAGACTAGGCTCTCCATCTCTCAGTTTTCTATATTTTATAGCATTGTTAGCATAATTTCAATTATGTTTGCTTTGATCTTGATGCAAGACCCAAAATCCTGAAAACTAGTTAGGACGTCTTACTTCCCATATATCAATGAATAATTCACTATGAAGTCACTCACACCTCATTTATCAGTAAATCTCACCTTTATTTGGGTTGAAATGAAATTTTAAAATCATCAAGCAGAAACTTTGAAAAAATGACAGTTTAATTTTTTATATAAGAAATAAAATTTAAAAATAATAAAAAAACTAATATGTGTAGGCTTTACAACAAGTGAAAGTGAAGAGAATGGACTGGCATCAATCTTAAAGCTATAGTCTGCCCTTGAGCAGGTCCATGGGTCCATGGAAAATGACATTCTGTAAGACGAATCTGCAACTCCAAATTATGTTCTTTCTCTTGAGTCCCAGTTTATTTTATCAATATTCAGCGAGTGTGAAATCTGTGAAAGACAACATATTCCCTGTGAATCACAGACCAGGGAAGTGATTGTCCTTCTGTAGTCAGCACTGGTGGGGTTGTACTTTTAGTACTTTGTCCACAAAATATTGAGGTGCTGGAGCATGTCCAAAGGAGGGCAACAAAGCTGGTGAAGGGCCTGGAGAATAAGTTCTGTGAGAAGTGGATGAGGGAGATGGGGTTGTTTAGCCTGGAGAAAAGGAGCCTCAGGGGAGACCTTATAGCTGCCTACAATCACCTGAAAGGAGATTGTAACAGGTGAGGTTCAGCATTTTCTAATGCTGACCAGGAAACCAGCAACAGGACAAGAGGACATAGCCTCAAGGCATGCCATGGAAAGTTCACATTGCACATCAGGAAGAATTTCTTCACTGAAAGGGTCATTAAGCATTGGACTGGATTCTCCAGAAAAGTGGCAGTCACTGTCCCTGGAGGTGTTCAAGAAAGGACTGGATGTGGCACTGAGTGCATTGGTCGAGCTGGCAAGGTGGTAATCAGTCAAAGCTTGGACTCGGTGACCTCAGAGGTCTTTTCCAGCCTTAATGATTCTGTGATTCTGTGACTGAGAACACTGCCTATCGGATCAGAAATGGTATCAAGAAGTAAAACCTGCAAAATGGAATCTGATAGACTTTCCCTGATTTCCTGATTTTAGTATTAAATCAAAAACATATATGTATATATTTTTATATCTAGAGATCTACAGGCATCGAATGATGCTACGACACAACAATTTCAAATACACCTCTTCTCAAATTCTTCACAAAAATCCCATCTGAATGTAATCAGGACAGTCCAGAAAAATATAGTGGTAACAGAAATATTTGGGATTTTTAATTCTGATTTTCATTCTTTCTCTGAAAGAACTGAACTAAAAACACCCAACCCTTTCCCCCCAGAAAAGAAACCAAAGCACCAAACAAAACAAAACCACCCACAGTTTTCCTGTGGAGGAAAGAGTTTATTTATATTTTCCTTTGGAGGAAAAGAGTTTATTATATTTCCTGTAAGAACTTGGAAGCCCAGTTGTCTCACTGAAGAATTAGATGGGCAGAAAAAGTATCAGTTCTAATTTTTTTCATGTACCTCCAAAATACTAGATTTAATCCTCAGATTATTTTAGCAGCCTGTGTTGAGAAAGGAATGATTTCTACTCTCCATTACTCTTGGTTCTCAAATTGTTGAGCTAGAGTTAAGCTATTGTAACAGCTTTTTCAATCTTTTCAATCGTGCACTTGAATTAAGAAGTGCAGTCAAGTTGCTAAATTTAAATTGACTTGACTCTGAAAATGTCAGTTCAAGCTGAAACAAAATTGTTTTGAAAACTAGTAATTTAATACAAATTGACTATATTACAAAGTAAGCATATATTTGAGTATGCCAGCCCCATCTAATACTATTCATTATACTCCCTGAGAACCTGTGAAAAATTAATATTCTATACTAGTTTTAGCTAGGAAATAATATGAAATATAATATCAAATGAAAGGAGAGAAAATGTGTGTTGTAAACCCACACAACCAGATGGGGTATTTTCTTATGTTGTTTCCACATAGGAATAGGAAGATAGTACATCTGCCTCCACAGGTACTGTCCCTTTCTCCCTTTGTCAAGCAACCAAGATTCAAAAGGGCCCCAAGTAATTTCCAAGCTCCAAATTACACTTGATACGTAAAGCACTTAGATATTTTTAAAGAAATGTATTTAAGTTCATCTGCCTTCTCTTACAGTCATTGAACTAAAAGAATCACCTTAAGGGCATTTCAGAATAGAAATGGGTACAGTCACTGGGAAGGCTTGTCTTTCTTCGCTGCCTCTTCATTAGTACTGATTAAATAAAATAGAAAAGGTCTCCTGGATGGCAGCTCCTTTGGGACTCATTGATGATATTCTCAAAAGATCAGCTTACCTATGTGATACTAGGCACTCAGCAGCTGACTCATGCTGTCATCTTCATCTGCTAAACTCAGCATCCACTTCTGTCAGATTTTGCAAGTACAATGTAGCATCTGGTCTGGCACAAAACTCTGAAGCACAGTCTATTTCTTTAAAATGCTGCATTTTCTCCCTTTTTAAATAACTCAGGCAATGGGGCTTCCACCTCCTCCTCCAAAAGACTGTTAGCATTGAGTTCTCTCATACACTGTTTTGCTTTGTGTATTAATTCACATATTTTATTATGTCCATTAATAATATGCATTACTGTAATAATAAGTATTTAGTACTTCTTTCCTCCAACCATAAAATTTCTCATTGTGAGCATGTAATTACTAATGTTTTAGAGACTTCATCATAAGCAGAGTATCTAAAGTGAGGTTTTTTTTCCCTGTAGTGTGAGTACACTTTTCTGGTATTATTTAGCTATAATTTTAAAATAATAAAGACTTTTCTACATGTCTCTTCAATGAATATTGGATTTGCTTTGCTGAATTATTATTCTTACTGACACTGTAATTGCCATCATATATAGCAATCTCTTTATAAATAAACATGTGGATGAACATTTGAAAACAAGCCACCAAAATAATGTAATGAGGAGCAATTTGCATTTAGCAGAACATCACAAAATTGCAGAGAGCAATAACAGAGAGAAATAAATATTTTTCCTAGTGTATCCAAAATTCTAATCGTCTTCTCTAAAGAATCTGTGGCTAATCAGTCACTTACTGGGAGAAAGCTCTGAGCTGAGAGAGGGACATACCATGGCAGTAAACCAGACTTGACCACAAATAGTGATGCCTAGGAAATTATTTTCCCATCAATATTTATTTTTTAAGTTTTCACAAAGTTTCTTATTCTAAAATTGAGGAAACAAAGTTCTGCAAGAGTAGGGAGAGATCTACATCCATTCTGGAATGAGAAACAATGGGAGAGAAGAGGCTGGCAGGGACTGGAGCCATGCATCCCTCAAGAGGACGGTGTCCTAGCTCCTTACACTAATGAGGCAAAGCAGAGGCATGAACTGTACATGCCAGTGAATGCCAGTCACCAAATATTGCAGAGTAGGTGTTTTCCTCTCTTTTCTGAAAAAGATTGATGGATGTGGGAAATATTTCTTGGGACAATCTTCACTGGAACTGACATGTTTCTGAACTTTTTTGCTGAATTTGAGTTTTCTAACAAAAACTCCATCTTCTTTTTTGAAAAATCAATTCTCACTGTCCCAGTTGTATTCTAGAAAACAAAAACATCAGCCTTGACAGCAGACCACGCTGGGCCAGATCTCAGCACATGAACTCTTGCCCCAGTGTAGCTTATCATTACAGAAACGGTACATCTCTATTACCTATTGGTTTCCAAGCTATTCAGTATTTGTATTCCAGACTATTTTGCTCCACTTAGCATTTTCCTTTTTTTTTTTTTTTGTCATTTTCATTCAAACTCCTCTTTAACTTTGTATTGTTATCACTGGTTGTTCAGCATTTCTAGCTAAATAATAATTAAAGAACAGAAAAAAAAAAGAAATAGAAATGTTTGGGCTTTCAATGTAAAAAGTCCAAAAGTCAGGCTACTTTCACTCTTTTCGGAAAATATTCAAAAGTTCTTTAAATTGTACTAGAAACATATCTCAACCAGCAGTATTTATTGAAAAAATGCCCAATGAATTTAAGCTAGAGCCTTAGAGCAAGCTGAGTTCCGTTGATTTATGCGAACAAAAGGTCTGACCTCGAGTCTTTTCTGTAACAGGGAGAATAATAAAGCTAAGAAAGAAAAGCCAAGAAAGAAAATACTGTCTTTACCTGGACATACATCAGTATATATCAAATACTACAAACCTGGAAAAAAGCACTTCACTCAGATTTATATATAATTTGCATTCACTATGTCTCCTTAGAAAAAGTCAGCAAACTAAATAATTAGATATATAGTCATTGTTGACAACCTAATTTAGTTTAATGAGGACAGCAATATACCTGTTTTCAGCACAAAGAAACATTGTGCTTTGATGAAAGCGCATTATGTTGTCTCACAATGGAAGTGCTGCAGAAACAACTATTGAGAGTACAATAATATAAAGTGAAAATATGACAAAGATCTTTTTACTAGTGTCTTTTTATTAATGAATCCTACACATCAGAGGTTGCTGGGGCATGGTACTTTTTATTTACAAGTTCATTAGAGAAGAGAAGGATCATAACTTAAAAACCATAGAAGTTTCAAATACATTAAACAATTCCTCCCAATCATGTGTGAATGAATAAGTATTAATCCACTTCCAGCTATTATTTTAACCACTAAAATGATATTATTCTTCAATTCTTTTTTTTTTTTGCAATTTTAGTAGTGGTAAAATAAGAGAGAACTAATAAATAAAACCAAAGTCATTGATTGCTACTGCAGTTTCCTTCCAGCAGAGCCAAGTCTATCAGAACAAGGCCAGGCCAAAGACAAGGCCTGTATCTGCATATACAGACATGACATCTTAGGCAAGCTCAGGAACTCATCATGGCTGCAGCTAATATGTGATGTCAAACATGGAACAGTAGATAAGCCAAACTCAGATGAAACCAGATTTATCTACTCAATTCTATTAGTATATGCCTTAGATTACATATATCTCCATTTCAACTTCTGTGGAAAAAAACCCACCAATTAAGCAATTAAGCAAGATCCTGAGAAATTTTGTATGCTGATTAAAAAAATTTTCCCATAATGTATTCCTTAGATTATGATATAACTCCTTGCTTTCAATTTTTTTTTTCAGGTACTGCTCATGGGATTTGAAGCTCAAATACAGTAAGATTTGCATCATTTTATTCCTCTTGGCCAAGTTCCACAGCAGAAACAAGTAGAAGTTGTAGTGGGAAGGTAGGGAGCCACCTGTTTCTCCATCCACCTATGCAGCTGGAAGAGGAAACTCACAGGCAAAGATCATCATCTCTTTAGTCCTTCACCTGATATACAGCAACCACTGTGGGATGGTGAAAGCACCAGGAGGGCATCTTTGGCCATTAAAAAGGACCCTTGCTTCCAAGACAGCCCAGCTAGAGCCAGGAAAATTTAGTGTGCAGCTGAGTCAGCTACTTCTTTTTTTTTTTTCTATTATTTCCTAAAAGAGATTAAAAACAGCATGAAGCATAATCATCTCAATATAATTGCACTGCTGGACACTGTCTTGAGAAATCAATCTTCAACAGTAAGCTTTCAAAAGATTTATATAGTTTAAACAATGAAAAATCAAAAGACACTGTGAGTTGACAGAATATAAACAATTTGATTTTGGATCATTCCCAGTTCTCAGTTTCCCTGTCCACACAGATGGAAATACTATTTGTAAGCAAAATTAGGACAAAATATGCTGACTGTGTCTTCTTGAGAATTAAATGCCTAACAGTACTTTTTGCTGGAAGAGAGTTATGCAGTCTGAAAGAAGAAATTACGTCTTTCATGGCCACCTTTAAAAATGATGATTTCAAAGTACTGTTAAAAAAAAAAAAAAAAAAACCAAACAAAACTACTTAGAGATCCAGGACAGTAAAAAAGCAGAATTTCAGAACTGTCAGCAATGAAGCATTACATAAGATTTAGTGAAAAGCAAAGAGGACTTTGGTTCTTTACTTTGTTAACTTGAGACAAGGCCCAATCACAGCACAATATTCTACACCATTAGATAAAGAGATTAGATATAAAGACAGAAACTAGTATTTCCTAGAATCATAGAATGGTTTGATTTGGAGTGAACCTTAAAGATCATTAAGTTTCAATTCCCCTGTGCCACAGGTGGGGTCACCTTCCATCCAATGCGGTCTTGTCCACTTCCGGAGATCACCCACAGTTTCTCTGGGTAACCTGTTCCAGTGCCTCACCAGCTTCATAATTTCTTCCTAATACCAAATCGGAATCCACCCTTTAGTTCAAAGCCATTCCCCCTTGCCTTATCACTACATGCCCTTGCAAAATTTCTCTCTCCAGTCCCCTTCTTGGCTCCCTTTTTTAGGTACTGAAAGGTTGCTATAAGGTCTCCTCAAAACTTTCTCTTGTCCAGACTGAACAACTTCAGCTCTTCAACCTGTCCTCACAGGAGAGGTGCTCCAGCCCTCTGATCATCTTCATGGCCTCCTCTCGACTTGCTCCATGTCCTTCTTGTATTGGGGCCTTCAGAGCTAGACACCGTACTCCAGGTAGAGTCTCAAAAGAGCAGAAGCAAGGAGAATCACCTCCCTTGACCTGCTGGTAACGCCTCTTTTGCTGCAGCCCAAATCAGCTTCCTGAGCTGCAAGTGCACCTTGCCAGGTCATGTTGTTTGCACTGTCCGCCAACACCCCCAGGTGTTTCTCTGCAGGGCTGCTCTCAATGCATTCTCCACCTGCAGAATGTGCCCTCTGCACTTGGTCTTGTTGACCTTTATGAGGTATGAACATGCTCACCTCTCAAGCCTGTCAGGGTCCCTTTGGATGACATCCCTTCCCTCCAGAATTTCAAAAGCACCACATTACTTGATGTCATTGTCAAAAATGCCAAAGATGTACTTGATCCTACTGTCCATGTCACCAGTGAAAATGTTAAACAGTGCTGGTTCCTGAATCAACCTCTAAGGAATGATGCTTGTCACTGTTATCCATTTGGACACCGAGCTGTTGACTGCAACTCTTTGAGAGCAATCACCCAGCCAAATCCTTATCTACTGAATGATTTATCTGTCAAAACCATGTCTTTCCACTTAAGAGGCAAGGATGTCATGTGTCAAATGCTTTGTATATAGCAAAGATAGAGAGATGGCATTTGCTCTTCCTTTACCCACCATGCTTCTAACTTCATCACAGAAGACCACCAGGTTTGTCAGGCTTGACTTGAGCTTAGTGAAGCCATGTTGGTTGTCACCAACCATCTCTGTGTTTTCTGTGTGCCTGAGCATAGTTTCTAGGAAGAATTTCTCCATGATCTTGCTGAGCACTGATATGAGAATGATCAGCTTGTAGTTCCCTGGGTCTTCAGGGTTTGGGTTTTTTTCCCCTTTTTAAAAATGGGAGGTTTTTCCAGTCAATAAGAACTTCACCAAACTCCCATAACTTTATAATATGATGGATAATGGCTTGGTCACTTCATCTGCCACTTCTCTCATGACCTTTAATACATCTGATCAGATCCCATGGCTCTTCAGGTTCCTGAGGTGTTCTCAATTGTGATCTCCTACAGTGGGAAGTTCGTAATTCTCCCAGTGCATCCCATTAAAATTAGTACATCCTATTAGCATTCAGAAAGATGTCATAGTTCTGGAGGATTTCCCACTAATCAAGTAAATCAGGGAGGTATATTAAGGCATCTGACACTGCTCAGAATCTTATAGCCCTGTATCACTCTTTCTTGTGCCTCACACTAAAAGTTATGGAACCAAATTTTTGTTTGCATAACACCTAAAAGTCTCCTTAACCCAGCTTTTACATAATCTTCAGAACACTGTTACTCTCATTTCATATTAAAAATTTATTCCAAAACAAAATTACACAGCTGTTTGCTTTCACCAATAAAGTTGTTTTGCTGTGTGTTTATTTTATTTAGTTCTTGGGGTTTGTTTTTTGGTGGTTTTTTTTGTTTTTGTTGTTTGTTTGGTTTTTTTGTTTGTTTTGTTTGGTATTTTTATGGGGGTCATCTCATCTGTTTCTCTCTTATGTAAGTCTTATCTCTTTTCATGATAGGTCTTAATGAACATATGGTGTCTCTTAGTATTTGAGAACTCCTACTAAAGCTAAACTTGAACTGCATTACTCCCAAGTAACAGATTTATTAGACTCCCTACAATATAACCTATAATTTTCTCTATAAGATGTGATAAATGACAAAAGATGAACTCTTCAGAATATTTTGAATATCATTCACTATTCATTTCACATTCTCTCTTATACTAAGTACCTTATAGCACTACCATCCTTGGAAAATAACACCTAGCTCTAGTTATTAATATCTTTCTTTAAATGCAGATCTTGATTTTCCCCTGGAGACAAGACTTATCATTGAGCTATCAGGGGAAAAGAAGACTTTGAGTCATACATTGTCCACAAAGAAAGGATTTTTCTAGGGTCTGGTGAGTAATCCTATTTTTCCTTTTTTTTTCCCCTCAGGTGTGCTGGAAATCTATAATTGTACGTTTGCCTTTAATACCATATTGTACTTTCAGTCACAGGACTATATGTAAAGCAATTGCTTTTGTATCATGAGTCACTAGGCACATTACAGTCTATAAATGTAACAATAATAGTGATATTAATAATACTTGCTTGTCCTATGGCATTCTTTTATCAACATAATTCAGTAAGTTTTAAATGGAGAGATTATTACTCTTGGTTTATGGGTGGAGAAACTGAGGCATTGAAGAGATATAAAAATTGGATTCAGTGTTTGCAAACCAGTTTATTAAGTTTTGTTCCTTCATAAATTCTGTATTCCAAGAGACTCCAGCTGTTTAATTGAAACTAAAGTGTTACAAAGGCCTGTAGTGGCTGCTGACTCAATGCGGTTTCTTCTCAGTATGCTGTCAGCTGATTAAGAACTGGTACAGAGCAAGAGAATCTATGTTAAATGTCATGTTCTAGGGCATTTAAAAACTGACCAAATTTCTCCCCAGATTTTTAAAAGAGATACAATGAAGTTAGCCAGTCCAGACACAAAAATGGAGTTCCAGATATGTTTCCTGACTATGAACTCAACTGTAATAACCACTTGTAATAATCAAATTATAAGCTTTCATCACAGAACATGCCCCCCTCTCCCTGTCTTCTACATCCTAAAATAAATGTTACAAAGCAGTAGAGAAAAAAAAAGTTTTGTTTTATGTTTAAACGTAAAATCAGAATAACCCTGGAAGATATGCCCTAGAAGAGACTTTGGTACCCCATTTTAGTTCTTTTCTGAAGTCATAAGGTCCTTTCTTTGCACAGAGGCTATGTTGCAAAACAAACAAACAAAAAAAAAGAGGCAATTTGCAGAAATTAGGCTTAGTAACTATCTTCTAATAAGAAATAGAAGCACAACAGAGGAGAATTTGATAAACTGATTTAAGAATTATGCTCACTTGATACTGAAGAAAGAGTGGAAACCAGAGGAAGAGAATGACAACTAATCCCTAAAGGTCAGGAGATCTGGAAACATTCTAGATGTTAGGATAGAGATGAGAATAAACATGGAAAGACAAACACATGCTTAGAGGTCCAGGTAAAATTCCACATGTGGAAAAGGTCCTTTTAAAGGAAATTATTCCTATTTCATTTAAAAGAAGAGAAAATAGGTGAAAACAGTTGTTTGGCTGGTCTAGCAGGTTAATCATGGCTACTCACAAACATAAAGAACTTAGTGAGCTCAAAAAAGAAAAAGAAATATTTTTCAAGGACTCATTACTGAGAATAGAAAGAGTATTCTGTGTCAACACACAGCTAGTAGGATGATTTTTTTCCCCATTGGGTAAAATTCAATTATCTTCAGTTAGGAATGGCAGCAATGTGCTGGAATGTGTAGTCAATGAAAAGAAATAACCATTTCCAGATGACTCAGCTAATCATTAAATGAGTTCTATCCCTGAACATGAGAGATGGTATTCCATCTGGGAAAATTTTATCTAGGCTGTTTCTTCCATCAGCAGAGAAAGTGCAGATGATTAGTCATTTCAAGACTGCTTTTAAATTTAGAGAATGGAGACACCTTTCTCCATGGACTATAGAGAAAGTCTATGGAGCAGCTTAGACCAGATGCCTGACTTAGATTACTAAATAAATATTAATCACAACATAAATACAGGATTACTTATGTCTCTCTAGTCACTGTGCAAGAATTTATTGGTGATGGTCCATTTTAGTGCATGTGTTATTTATCTATCTGATTTCACAGAACTTGTGGGGAATCAGCTGACTCAGCCAGTTAAAGTACATAAATGAGCACCTACATAGGAGGGGGTTAAGGAGAAACAGATGAACACTCTTTTAGCACAAAATCAAGATGTCAAGAATAAAATTAATCAAGGCACCAAGAAGCTTGAACAGAAATACTCTAGTTTCCTGTATATGAATGGTAGAAAACTGGATAATAAAAAAGAGAAATTGGAATTGGAATTGCTCTTTTATGACCTAGCTAGTATTACTGACACATGATGGGAAGATTTGCATGAGTAAGATGTTAAAATCACCGATATACTGGATTTAGACAGGATCTAGTGAGAAAAGAAGTAAAAAAAGTCACTTTCTATCAAAACAGGGTATTACCTGTACCTGAGTTCTCTGGTAACTCAGGAAAAAATATTTTGCATGTTCATAGATTCATGTTCTAAACATATCAGCAAACGAACAACACGAACAACATGAACATATTTGTGTTCAAACAAATCAACAAAAAGCTTAGATAAGGCACTAGCAAGTATCTTTAATAGACCAATAACTTAGTCTAGTAAAAGAATGGCTGATTTCTGCTGCAGAAATGGAGAAACTGCATTATAATGTGTGACTTCAAGTTGAAAGGCACAGTTGGAAATCTCATGGTCCTTACAATTTCTAAAAATTATCAAAGAAAAAAAATGAAATAAAATTAATGTTTCTTCCTAAATGTTCTATGCTTGTTGCAGTTATCTCAAAAAACCATGGAATTCTAAAAGCACAACACACCCCACTTTAGATGTTGCTTTTTTGACCTTACAGTAGCCTTCCAGAACCTAAAGGAGACCTACAAAAAAAGCAGAAAAGGGACACTTGACAAGGATAGGATAGTGCAGCGATAGGACAAGGGGGAATGGCTTTGAATTGAAGAGGCAGGTTTAGATGAGATATTAGGAAAAATTCTTCACTGTAAGAGTGATGAGGCACTGGAACAGGTTGCCCAGAGAAGTTGTGGATGACCCATCCCCAGAAGTGTTCAAGGCCATGTTGGATGGGGCTTTGAGCAACCTGATCTAGCGGAATGTGACCACACCCATGGCAAGCAAGACTGAAACTAAATGATCTTTAAGGTCACCTCCAACCCAACTCATTCTATAAGTCTATGACCTAATTATATCTGTAAAAGGTAAATAAGACTAAGTCCAAACAAGTATGGTATGTATTCTAGGCAAGTTTGTGGATGACACCAAACTGGGGGGAGTAATCAATATGTTGGAGAACATGGCTATTATTCAGAAGGATTTCTACAGGCTGGAAGAATAGGAATGGCCATTCATTCTGCGAGTGGCTGGGAACTGAAAAACTACAAAGCCACAGATGTGCAAGTGCAGTGGCAGAACTCCCTGTGCTGGTACAGACTGGCTTGGTAGGATTTACAGATCCTGTTCAGCGGATCTGTACCAGCAGATCTGATGGGCTGGAAACTAAGCTTACTTTAGTAGATATTTATTAAACCACATTACTATTTTACTGCAGCACTCTCAAGGATGCAAGTTAAGTATAGAACCCAAGGTTACTGTTAGAATATGCCACCTTCACCTTCAAAATTAAAGCTCAGACATTCAAGGCCACCAAGCAAAGAAATACATACATATGTTTCAAAAATTAGGTAAATTTCATATTTCAGTAAAAAGAAAAACCAATTGAACTTGGCACAAAAATTTAAAAGTCAGTTTTTAGGACATGAACATGCTTCATTACTATTTTTCTTTTCTTGTCTGAAGTACAGTGTCAAAATGACATGCTGTTAAGATTTAGAAAACTTTCTGCCTTGAAGGAAGAAAAAAATTGTTTTCTTCTTAACTGGAAGACTAGTATGAAACAGATTCAATAAAAAGAATGCAAAACATTCCAGGTGAGCTATGTTTTGGAGATTAAAATTAAACTAAGGAAAGGCAAGGACAAAAGGTTAGTGTTGTGGTGGGTAACACTAATCCACAGATCGTTCTCAGAGGAGAATTAACCTTTTTTGTTTTTAAGTTTTGTAAAAGGAATTCAACAAAGCATCACTAAGCTGTCAAATGAAAATACTAGAACCATAATTTATCTTTTTTTATCAATGCTTATCTACGTAGGGTTTTGGTTTTGTTTCCATTTGATTTTTTTTTTTTGTTCCTTAGGGAGTGATCCTATACTAATACATTTGTATGCTTTGTAACAGTAGGAGGCTATGTATGAAATTAAATGGTGATGATTGTACTTGAAAAAAAATAGATGCAGAAGGGAAAAATATACTCTGAAAGATTTTCAATATAGTTTCTTGCATAGGTGGCACAATAAATAAGATGGAATTTACTGGTTTGAACTGGATTGCTTTCCTTTTTCTGAGAGGAGACGTTATTTATTACTATTTTATTTATTTGTAATTATATTTCTCTTTCATTGTGGTTTCTGAATCCTGACTGCAAAATTAATGGATGTTTAGGAAAAAAAATATTAATTTGCAATAAAAAAGATTTTTTAATTAGTTTCTCTTTTTTTGTGTGTGTGTCTTTCTTTTTGTAGTTTCAGTCAATTTAAAGACACCTTATGTATTCTATAGCATGCAATCTGCTGAGCCTTCTAATTATATTAATATTTCTTTACTATTAAAACTTTATTACCTTTATTTATAGATCTGAAATTTCCATAATAATATTTCATTATGCTACAGAAAAAGCAAAAAAACAGTCTTATTCTAGACAGTCCTCACAAAAATGATAAATAATGAAAAAAAATATTAGAATACCTTCAGAGCTGCAAAAGGTGCTTCGCTCCATAAGTACATGTGTTCTGCCATCTGAGTTAAATAGTACCAGAGAGTAACAGTAATTGTCAGTTGACCTTCTGATTAGACCTAGTCCTATTAAATATTATGAGAGTAATCAATTGGTACTAAATAATGAGCAAACAAGCAAACAAAATTATTTAATTAAATGACCTTTTTTAAAACTATGTTAGCTTAAGAAAGATAATTTTTGGTTTTAGCTTGGTTGTGACAGAAAAGAAAACCAAAATAATTCCCTCTAAGGGTATCCAACTCAATAAGGAAAAAATCATAATGGTTATCTAAATCCAGTAACTCTCTTACAATGGTTTCTGCATTTTCCTGTGTAGCCCTTCCTCTTCCATCACCCTTATCCCCTCCACCCCAACAGCATCTATCAAATGCCTAGGTTAAGTGCAGAACAGGAGACCAGAAGAACTGAAAGCAGGTCAGGGCATAAAAACTTTGCATAAGGATGCTTTGTCTTACAGAACCAGATGTGGAATGACCTGTGAAGAGTGATGCAGATACCAATATCCTTTATGGACAGTGTAGGGGGTTCCAATCAACAGCCTTTAACTCTTGCAAAAGTATCTTTATTACAGAAAAAATTGCTACTTAAAATCCATATAGTCCAGCACCCACTACATTTGGTTATTTTGTTAGCTACTTTTCTTACAGTATATTCAATTGTCATGGTAATTAATTTTTATGCTGACCTGAGGCTATCTATTTCCATTTCAGGGTGTTCCATTCACTCATTCTCCAAGATAGGTACAACTATTCAGCTTTGCTTCACAGTCCCTGAACTCTGAAGCAGAACTGCTCACCTTTTAAAACAAAAGTCTCTCCCCTCCAGGTACAATAGCAAAATAAATTGATGGTACAGCATATACAAACTTATTTCAGCCTTCAGAGAATTGCTTACTGCCTTTCATGCTAAGACACATATAAACACGGTAATTCACTCTGATTTTATGAATTGCCTCCTGACTATCATTGGGGAGTGATGGCTAGGCAGTGCTAAATGAAAGCATCTAAAGCAGGCTGAGAATGAGTGCATTGTGCCTCTAAAGATCGATGAGTTGGCAGGTACTGTTATAAATTACCATCGGGTGCCATTCACAGACGATAAGAGCTTCATCCTGCATGACAGCCATTGATCTGATTCAGAACTAAGATGCAACCTTTGATGACACTCCTTGAGGATAAAAGGTTATGCTTCACATTTAGTTATGAATAATAAGGTCATGTTTTAATTAAAGTAGTATCTCAGTGGAATATTAGGGCAGTGAAACCGTACAAATTAGTATGACTGTATAGCAAGTGTTGCTGAAAAACAGTCTAGTACTGAGTGTAATAACAGAGAATAACAATGAAATTACATTAATGAGGTAAATAGCCCATGTTATTAGAAGGAGCTTAATTAGTCAGATCCCAAAATTAGAAGAAACAATAGTTTTTAAGCTTATGTTTGACTCTAAACCTGGCAAAACAAGAAAATTGAAATTAAGGTAAGAAATACTTAAATTATAAACCTATGTTTTGGTTACAGTAATTTCAATACACTTTAATTTTAAAATATTTCATGCAAAACCTAATATCAAAGCTAAAAAACAAGCCTGGGACTGACTGTTCATGGAGATTTTTGAGTCTTCTTTTCTAGGAAACTCAAAGGATTGTTCACAAATCTCTTTTTTTGGCACAGTCCCAACAACATTTCCTGACCAAGGTTTCTGAAAATAAAGCTTGCTATATAATGAACATGTATCCAGAACAGCAATTAAATGGAGCAAATATTATTTGTAAATATTTGTGAAATCCTATTATATAATAAAACATAATTGATAAATATGTGTGCTGCTGATACAGGAAAATATTGAAGCTTGTGCTTTAGTAAATTATCTAACCAATACCAACCTTAGAAACTGAATTAAGCAATGTAGGGAGACAAATATTTTCCAGTCTACTCCATTGTAAATGAATTGCACATATTCTAACTCACACTCCAAAAGGCAATTTTACTCACCCAAGATTTGGAAATTAACCTCTTATATTGAAAGTGTTGTAAAAGTTCAGTCATGAAGATTTATCAAGAAACTACAAATGGTCCCTTTTGCATTCTGTCAGCATGGCAAACTTTATTTATTTATTTACTTTGACATACTGCAAAAGTATGTACAACCAAGTCCTTCTTCACACCCACAGCTGTTGCAGCTTATGGTGTCCTCAATCCAATCTAAATGTTCATTTTGCAATTACTCTGCTGTCAAATGATAAGTGAAATACAGAATATATACGCAGTAAGTACTTAATAGCTTTAAAAATATACTTTCTATCATAATGTCACCAGTTGCTTGTCAGAATTCAGACATTTTAAAATGTTTAGTGCTCAAACTAGCAGAACACATCCAGATCAGAAACCAGGGATAGCGGCTCTGCAGGAGAGCAGCTATGCAAATGCCTTGAAAACATAAATTGCTCTGAAAAGGCTGAAAACACAAGATCAGATT
Source organism: Molothrus ater (assembly GCF_012460135.2). Lineage (NCBI taxonomy): Eukaryota > Metazoa > Chordata > Aves > Passeriformes > Icteridae > Molothrus > Molothrus ater. The sequence continues at coordinate 54,151,394 of NC_050479.2, read as the reverse complement.
GGGAGGTCAAGAGATTATGGAAACAAGCTGTCCACCTCCCATAGTGCATGACAGATTTTCATTTCCCTTGCTGTTCCTAATATAACTGACCAGCCATAAAGCAAAACTCACTTACTACAGACATAGCAATGCTTGTTTTGGGGATCTTAGTAAGTCTGGGCGCTTAGAGAAATGCAAAACCTCAAGGCAACTACAGGACTGGACCAGTTACTTTGAACTGCCTTTAATTAAACCAAAACTGGGTTTGAAGCTGTTATGAGTTTGTTTATATATGTTTTACAGTCATAATCTATAGCTTGGCAAGGCAGATATAGAGCTTTCTCATTCTGATGAGAAATACGTGACATTCCAAATGAAAAATGTAGATCTACTGAATATTTATTCTGCTTGTGTTCTATATTGTTACTGATGTCAGACTATAGCTAAAATTCTTTATTAATACAAAGCATGGACAGAGATTCTTCTTCAAAAGATTCTGTCTCCAGAATCATTACCTAAGATTTTATATAATTATTTGTTTTCAACAATTTTTTATGCAAACTTAAGAACATTATTTAGCATAATGTGGTCCTGATTTTTCTTGCTTCCAGATTTAATGAGGAAATGCACGTTGCTTCCTTGGAGAAAAATAAAAACGTAATTTAGCATGCTTCAAGACATATCCTGTGTTCTGACAGTCATATGCTATAGACTTCTGCTCTTTGAGGAACACAGAGTAACCTTACTTTTACATTAAAGTCTATTTTCCAAAATCTTACTAGATAGCAGTACTTTCTAGAATAGAGAAAATATTAAAGGTAATTGTGTGTGTACACAGGGATTTGGTAGAAGAACAAAACAGTTATGGCTGAGATAGATACACATATACATGCTGACATAATGCAAGCATCTAATATGTAGATATCCCATTTATTGAGTGAGAAAATAAAATTGCACCAAAGAGAATAGTTTAGAATAATATTGTATTTTCTGACAATACTCCTATTAAAAAAGATTATTCTTTCTGCTTGTTTTTTTTATTTATTTAAAATATTTCCTGTTTCATACTGGTCTGTCCTTTTTTGTGCAAAAGTATGAATCAAATCAAGAATTGTAGTCAGTATTCTTCAAATGAAATCAGTAAGAATTACATTAACAGTTTTAAAGGATGAGTTTACAATCAATACCTGGATGATATTTGAACTATCGATTTGGTTTTGAAAAATGCTCAGAAATTTCAATTTCTAAGCCAACATAAATGTATTGTATTAGTGGGGCACAACAGCATCCTATCAAGCATCCTCTTAAGAAGACAAACATTAAATAAAAAAAAAATCACATACAGTACTTCACCTGTCACCTATAAACTAACAGACTCTGAAATGTTAGATTTTTTATCTGACAAACAACCTGGATTTGATTCCCAAATACTTCATGACAGAAGCTCAAACAACCATTTCCCAGCAATCCAACAAAACTTATAAGGAGGAAATGGCAACAGATTTCCATGCTGTTTAAACACTTACATTCTGTGTAGAAAAGTAACAGATATCTGAGTAGAAAAGAAAAAGAAATAAAGTGATATAGTAAAACAAAAGCCAGAAATCAAAAAAGGCATATGCTTTTCACCTGCAGGCAAAGGAGACTTGATTATGAATTTCCAGGTGCAACAGCACAGTTCCAGTAAATGACCATATTAATATAAATTTCCAGAGAGCAAAAAGGTTTCTGAAGGTAAGGAATATTACTTGAAGCTCTTATTGGTTACATCTCAGTAGAAGAACATGTGTAGAAACATACTGAAGATCAAAGGTCTAAATAATTATCTTCTTTATTAGTTAATTCTGAACTTACATTTTATCAATGTTCTTAAGATATCTGTTTCAAGGATATAATACCAATACTGTAATACATTCAATTCAGTGCAAATAGTATTTACCCTTTGGTGATTGATAAATGATTACATCATCAAGAAGTCTCTGTCTTCCTTTATCCTTTTGGCAAAACCAGTATTTTTTTTTAGGCACTTACCCTTCAAAGAGGTAAGACAGAGCATGATCTCAATAAATTTATTATGAGGGAAATTGACTTTTTGAAGTACAAAATTGACCAATGGGATTTGGTAAGAAATATAAAAAGAATAAGAATTATAAATCACATCGATGATAATATTTTAAATCTTCTCTAGATTTACTTATATATTCACCTTTTTGCTAGAGTTTAAACTAATGCTATGTTAAAGCTTCATTTGAAATCTAAAAAGAGTGGTATAGACTGAAGACTGACATCTCCTAAGTTTGTTAAAATGTATTAAAATTAACACTAGCATTTCATTTCTGCTCCATTTCCCTTTTGGGTTACACACATTTTCCCTTAGTGAGAAGCACACAAGATCTATTGTATTGACAGTGATCTACATTTGGTATGTTAATTAGGAAACCACCTTAACAGTGGATGAGCAACAAACATTCTTTTACTCCACACATTAGAAATCTTCCCAAAATGTTTACAGATTTATATTAAAACCAAAAATTATTAGAGGATGAGGGAGGGAGGCTTGGGTTTTCGTTTTTTTTTCTCACTGATACCCAATACTGATTTCAACGTTCTGTTCTGTGTTTATGCCTACTGAGACACTGCTAAGTGATTAGGACCATATCCAGCAAAGCACTTAATATTTAGTTTTGACATAGAAAAGGATATCTACTGATCTCAGTAAGCTACAGGAATCAATCTAATAGAACCAGTTGAAAAAACTAGCACATTTTACTTCCCTTCATTCATCTTATTAGAAAAGTGAGCAAACTATCCCTGAAAAATATTAAAGAATATTGCACACAAGCCTACTCCCTCCCCCACACACAGATGCAAACAACTGTACACAGAAAAGATACCATTTATGAAACAAAATTAAGCTAAGCAGGCAGGAAGTGAAAATATGAAACTACTCAAAGGTGCATTTCTAAATAAATTTTAAAAACATAATTTGTTTAGTTTTCATTGTTTTAGACAGAAATACTATTTTTAACAACTCACAGCTCATTGTTATTTTATTAAACACAAATAATAATTATTTATGCACTTTTGTGACTCTTCAAAGCACACTGCAACATTGCAGTTGAATAACTAAAAGACTATATAATTATTTTACCATAACTACTTGTCAGAGTCAGATTTATGCCCTGATATTGCACCATCAGGACTCAGTTATGTCTCTTATTTCTATTATATCACAATGAAACATTGCAAAACCAAGCGCAGTGTTAAAATTACTGTGACTTGTGGTGTCCCTCAGGGGTCTGTACTGGCACAAGTAGAGTTTAATGTCTTCATCAATGACATAGACAGCAGGATTGATTGCGCCCTCAGCAAGTTTGAAGAACGACACCAAGCTGTGTGGTGCAGTTGACATGCCCGAGGGATAGGATTTCATCCAGAAGGACTTGGACAAGCTTCAGAAGCAGGCCCATGGGAACTTCATGAGGTTCAACAAGGCCAAGTGCAAGGTGTGATACTTTGGTAGGGCCAATTCCAAGCAAAAATACCGGCTCAGCATTGAATGGTTTGAGAGCAGCTCTGCAATGAAAGACTTGGGGGTGCTGATGGATGAAAAGAGGGACATGACCCAGCAATGTTCATTTGCAGCCAAGAAAACATACTGTATCCTGGGCTGCATCCAAAGTAGTGGGGCCAGCAGGGCAAGGGAGGGAATTCTGCCCTTCTGCTCTGCTCTGGTGAGACTTCACCTGGAGGGCTGCATCCAACTCAGGAGTCCTCAACACAAGAAAGATGCGTACTAGTTGGATCAGGTCTAGATGAGTGCGATGAAGATGGTCAGAGAGCTGGAGTACCTCTCCTATGAAGACAGGCTGAGATAGCTGGGGTAGCTCAGCCTGGGGAAAAAAAAGCTCTGGGGAGACCTCATTGCAGTTATTCAGTATTAGAAAGGGGTTTATGAGAAAGAAAGGTGGGGGCAGACTATTTTTGTGGTGACTTTCAATCAGACAAGGGATGATATGTTTAAACTAAAAGAAGATAGATACAGACTGGAAGTAAGGATGAAATTTTTTACAGTGAGGGTGGTGAAACACTGACACAGGCTTCCCAGAATGGTGGCAAATGTCCTATCCTGGAAATATTCAAGGGCAGGTTGAAGGGGCTTTGTGCAACCTGATATGATGAAGGTGTCCCTGAGCTCATCTGTCATTGCAGGGGGTTGGACTCATTGGTATTTAAAGTCCCCTCCAAACAAAACTACTCTATGATCCTATGATCCTCTGATCATATTCTTGCTGTTTCAACTCCATGTAATTTATTGTAATTTCTCTTTTCTCTCTTTTTTTTTTTTTTTTTTTTTTGACCAGACTGGCAGGTCCTTTTTCTTTGCACCAACCTTTTTTCTCAGTCATGGATGCAGACACGCGTAATGAGGGTTCTGCCTAGTAGCTTCCACTATGCTAACTGCAGAAGTTGGTCAACCATGTTCTGGTCTGACCCTAGTCCTAGAAGAGACAAGCAGATGCCCCAAAGAAAACTTCCTTGGGACTGAGATAAATGTGAGTAATTCTGACCACAAATGTGAAAGTCCCAAGAGTGGATCACGAGTGCTCAGTGCTCATATGTGGCTTGCAGGTGGAAATAGTACTGTTCTGAATCATTTATACTGAACAAGTCATAAACTGCAAACCCAGGAAAATGTGAAGAATGCATTTCTCCATTATCCTCAGGCACTGGCTCTTGGTATGATTTTACATATGCTGCTTGTTATGATGATATTGATTACTAAGTCAACAGAAGCATTCACAAGGGAGTGCAGATCTCTTTACTACTGCTCTGTAATATTAAAATATCATTACTGAGACACCAACTTTTTCTTCTGCTGTAATATTATTCTCTGATGGTTGCCTGCCTGAGATGAAATTTGAAACTGTCACCCACAGACTTGTAGAAGTGATTCGACTTCACTTATAAGGAAAGTGAAATTAAATATTCATCCTTGGACTGCATTTCAGGTTCAAACTGCCTGAAATTCCTCAAGGCAAAAAGTACTTAAGTCACAGAAGAATTTTTTCTAGTTTTAAAAATTCAGGAAGTCTATTTATCAGGGCTGGATAGTCAAGAAATCATTTATCTGGAAGTTCTGTACACAGATATTATTTTCCCTGCTTTGCAGCATGGCTTTAATTATTATGGCTAGATAAGCTACTTCCTAACCTGGATTAATTTTAGTACACTGAACATCCAGACTGAACTCTTCAACATGTAGCTGTTCAGATAAGTGGTGGAAGAGCTTAAGTTTGAACTATCTGAACATTTTTACATTCGTGAGCAGGTTTCTGCAGGTAGCAGCCTTTGAAATTAAGGTAAGCAATTACAGTAATGACAAAAGCCCAGTTAAATGTTTAAATGGATGTAACACCTTGAGGCTTAGCTTCCAATCTACAGATTCACTTGAGGATTTACCCACTCTGAAACCAAAACTGTCTCAGCAAATAAAGATAAAATACTATAGTTCCCGCTAGACAAGATTTCCTCTGAATACCAAAAGTGATAAAATTCACCGATCCAGAACGTAGAAGCAAAGGATTCTTCCTCACAAGGGAAATTTTTTTTTTGGACAGACAAATTAATTGAAAATGGCCCACAGACTTGAAAATTGGTTCTTTTACAGAGCTCAATTGAAAAACCACTATTTTGTTTAGAATTTTCTTGTTTTATTCGCACTGTTCTTGCTCTAACACCGGGAATATATTTGGTAATTTTAAATGCCATATCAATAAATTCTAGTCAGATATACATTACATTTCAGGAGTGTCCCAAAGCCATATATATTCACAAAGAAAACAGTGAGGCAGATACTGCAGGAACCAGCACAGACAAAGCCATCAAGAGACTTTGTAAGCTCTGAGTTCCACGCAGACTCATGCTGCCCAGGCAGCAGAACAGAGGGGAGGCAGAAGATTTGGGAAAACATTTAACTCATGGTTGTTCTTCTGTGACTGCTGTCAAATGGCACCGAGAAATATATGACAATATTAAATATTTTCCCTTCTTTGGCTACTACTATCATTTAGTCAAACTAATAGTAAGCAAATACAAGATTTATAGAATCCAAAACTTAAAAAAAAATTTATGTGACATAAAAAGCAATATGCTTACATATTCATATATTTTTCTAAAAATTACAGCCATCTCAGATACCCAACTCTGCGTGTAGAAGGGTTTTTTTCTTTTAAAATTCATTAGTGCAGTGTTTCTTTCTCTCTGTGTAGGATGACCTTGTGATAAAGGCATTTCTGGACATATTTTCCGGGGTTCCTCCTTCCTTTAATACAGATGATGTGTAAAGGTTGAGGTGGAGTATAAAATAATTGTCATTATGAAGACAGTAAAAGTGGAAACATATTTTTGGAAAAATAAGCAACATACAGGACAAGTATTCAAGGATAAGGCTGGTACTGGAATGAGAACCACTATAATGGACAGTCGGTGCTGTTAGTTATTCCCAGCCCCTTTAGCTCTGGAATAAAACTCCAGCTTTCAATTAAAAAAACCAAAAAAATGTCAAGTACACACCAGCAAATATCATTTATTCAAGCACAAATTCTAACCTTTGTTTTAGAACTTACGATTTTGGCCATGAGAGATGTATTCAAGTAATAAAATGTGGGGTTTTGATTTCTCCTGTTTGGTCAAGAAGACTAAGTAAAGTGCTGAAACCTAGTCTAGGATTATTTGGGTCAACTTTTCCTTTATAATGGAATTTAATTTCATTTTTCAATGGACTCAGTATGATTACATGGCATTTAATTTGCACGTTGAAGTTTAACCCAATGACACAGCATAGTCAACAAGACTTTTCTTCTAAATTTCATTCCCATCTTTACAGAAATTTCCATCTCCTATTAAAATAATGTTCTGCTTTGTCTTTGATCTCCATCATGAACACAATTTGTGCTTTTCCAAGATTTTAAAATTTCAGACAGGCTCCTTTGTTTAAATCTATGACACCCATGCTTATCTTCTTTGTATGATGTGTGTCTCTCCCAAGGCTACTCATCTGCTTGAAAGATAGTCTTGGCCTCATGCTTTTTCTCCCAGTAGAAAATACTGTGCAGGAAAATTACTTCTTGATTAAATTTGGTTTCTGTCTAAGCAGGTGTCAGAACCAAATTATAAAAGGATCAACTCAAATTACTAATTGCAGAAAACATGTTTTATCTCTGCTTCTTTTTGATGAACAGCACAGCTAGAAATATTTAATTATTGTTTAATTATGTTTACTAGAAATACATACAAAAGCTATAATATTCCAGGAGTGAATTCTGGGAAAGAAATTTTAGTCAATGCTGTCAAGGCAGAGAATGCAATACTTAAACTTATCCTTCATTAGAGATGCTTCCCCCCTCCTTCCCCCTACCCCATCCCCCCATTTAATTTATATGCATAACAGGAACAAAGAAATTGTTTGTTGCTCCTCAAGGATCAAAATTCCTGCTTAAAAGAAAGGGAAACTATTTGAAGAGGATACAAGTACTGACAATGTGATTGAATTATTTATCCCTTGGCATCATGTATTGTCCCTGAATAATGGCTTAGGCTTTGTCCCTAAATCATTAGCACACTCTCTTAAACTGTACGTGTACCTGAAATCCCAACAGAGTTTTCATCTCCAATGGGAAATAATAAAAGCAGAGACACCTAGCTATCATATATCCATTTCTCATGCCAAAAAAATTAATGCTCTCATTCTGGATCTAAGCCTAAAATATCTAAAGATAGATATTTGGAAAAAAATATTACTTGTTTATCATGCCACTACTTATAATTTGCCTTCAGCTGATTCAGAGAGATTCAGCACAGGATTGTACTTAACCATGCAAGAAGAGGGGAAAAAATGTTACAAAAGGATTTCACAAAAGATTAAATGACTCAAGGTTTCTGAATTTCATAAATAATCATTTTGAAAGGACACACTTTTTTCAAGTCATGGAATAATCTTCTATTTTCAATCCTTTAGAAGCTCCAGAAATGACACTATATTCAAACACAGTGGTCAAGAAAGATGGTACCTAACTATTATAGAAAATTGTCAATGTTTTACATAATAAGCATATCTTTATCTTATCTACAACAAACCTAAACTAAACTTTGAAGGTTTTGAAAAGTCCTTTACAAAAAATGGGAAAAAAGAGGGGATTATTTTACTTTGAGGTTTTTATCAATAGAATGGTTGTATTTTATCACTTAGTACAATTCATGCTTAGAATAAATTAAAACATACTCCTTCTATAAGGGAAAATTAATACATGTTGCTGCTATTTTGCAAATCTGTAAATTGAAAATGAAATTCATGAACATATGGATTCTCTGCTTTCTCAGATGTGTTACAAAACTGTTATTAGTTTAAAGTGATAATTTACAACTAAAAGAGAGAATCATCTCACTTAACTTTAGAACTCATAAAAGTTACACATGTAAGTGTGAAGTAGCCATGACAGTCTCCTTTACAATCAATATGGAATATCAGAGTACAGAGGTGTTTTAAGTACTTATCTAGCAGATCTGAAGAGTTATGATGCATAATTCCTTTCATTTCATAGAAATATGGTTGAGTATGTCTTCTTTCATGACTGGCATCTGTATTTAGGAAATCTAGCTTAATATCGATCAGGGTGTATGAAACACAGAGCCTGATATGTAATGCAATTTTCTGAAATATCAAATAGAAAGCTAATGGCAAAGAAGTGGAATCTCCTTTGTTTGTACAAAAATGTCACTGTTTTATCTTAAGAAATAGAACACCACTGAAATCAGTTAAGCTATTGAAAGTATTATGTTTTGTTTTTTTTTAAAGGACTAAGAGTATTAAACAAAGTTTTTATTAAATGGTATGAACTCATCTACACAGATGAGAGTTTCATGAGAACCCACAGTTGCCTTGTCCAGAATACTTGTCCTTAGTTCAAAGTCATACTGACTATCTGAATAAGGAACTGCTTGTATTATGTTGATTTTTTTTTATTATTCTTTTAGCATTAAAATAGATAATGTATGAAATCAAAAGAGTACTTGAAAAAAAAAAAAGTACCTAACGTATCTCTAAAATCACATTTTTCTACAAGGACTGTCCAGACATGTGATTTGAGTGGCAAGAAAAAGTCTTTCCCTTTCTTGAAATGTAGTGGAATGAACATGCCAAATGAGAACACAAGCAAGAGTCAGCTTCTTGCAAAAAAAGCAATAGATGGGAATTAATGAAGCATCCAGATTTCCTAAACCCCACTAATAAAACATCTTCTGCCTAAACAGGTTGTTCTGTGGCAGAAATAAGATATCTTACATGTGCCTCTGTCTAAATTCTTTTATACAAACTGCTACTAGATCACAAATGTGTGGGTTGTGAGAAGGAATGTGGTTTGAGATATTTTGTTTAAGCATTAGTAAAATTGCTTACTCAATCACTTTAAAAGGAATACAGCAAGGCACAGTGGTGCCCAGTAACAGGAAAAGGGGCAACAATCACAAACTTTATGACAGGATATTCCACCCAAATATGAGGAAAAGCTTCTGACACAGACTGTGGAATCCATTTTCACATATTCCAGATATTCCAAACCAGCCTGGACACAATCCTGTGTAACCTGGAGGGAAGTTGAACTAGATGATCTCCAGACAACCCAACCATTCTCTGATTCTGTGATCTTTCAGACCAGAGACATTCTTGTATTAGAAGCTAAATAGCAATCAAGCTACCTTTTACAGTACCCAAAACTCTTACTTGTTTACAAGACTGCAGTTTAAAATAAAATTGAAATTTGTACTACCCAATATTGATCACAGTTCAGTATATCTTGCTTCAATAAAAGTCACACTGAAAAAATTACAAAACCTGATTGAATTGTGTACTTTGTCTATCAAAAGAAAATCATGCATGCAAACAGAATTGAACAAAAAATACATCCTTATTTTTAAGAAATTAACCAATAAAACCCAAATAGGCATTAAAAGAATAAGGTATTTTAGTATTTTAATGATCTAAAAAAATTCCTGATGTTTAATTGAAGTGTCAAGAACATATCTTCAGCTTCTTGAAGTTCACCAATTCCTCACTTACACACCTCTGCATAATGACTGTTTAGCACTGCAATTATGGGCACTATTTAGAATCGATGCTAAAAAGAGGCAGTTGTACAAAGCAATTTCTGCAATACTCTAATTACTATCAGAGACATTTCAGAGCAGAAATTTGCTCACATCCATTTGACAAAACATAAATCTCTCAAAAGTATAAAAGTTTGCATATACTAAAAATACATCAGGATTCTTGTATTTGTATTGAACTTTACTAATAATGCAAGTGACACCTTGCATTACTGCAAATATGTGTGCAGTGCAGACTGTAACTATTGTCTAAAGTGTTTTCCCCAAAATCAGTAACTCAGATTTTGACTTACACCATGAAGCTAATATTACACAACCATGTTAATAACAGAATTATTAATGCTTTGTTGTCTAAAAGCTGTTATGTACATGATATTCATACATATGCAGTAAATTGTGTAAATAAACTCTCACCAAAGAACCTCTTTTCTATTCTTCAGCTCTCCATATCTCCCTCATTTCCTTATTTTATTTTTGTGGTCATATGCACTTTAACTCTTACTGGTGCAATAAGGCTTCCTTAAGGCTCAGCCATAAGATCAAGCAAATGAGGTTTTCCAGACATGGCCAAGTCAACCTATCTGTAGCCAGCTGCTTGTTCTTAGATCACAGAAAATTCAGGTAAACTGCTTTGTGATAACATATTCTGGCTGTGGTGGTAGTAGTTTCATTCTACACCTAGCTTCCACTGTGCTTTACAGTAATTTCCAGTGGCTTCTGCAGTAAATGAATTTTTTTACTGTAGATAGATGAGAATGGAAACTCTAATGTAAAGTCTTTTATCTCAGCAGCACGGTGTTTAGCAATAGGTGCCATAACATATCATTACTTGTGAAATTAAGTATCACAAGACAGCAAAATATGTGGCTAGAAGTAACCTGTCCAGTGGAAGGTGCCCGTGCCTAGGGCAGGGAGGTTGGAACTAGGTGATCTTTAAGGTTCCTTCTAACCTAACCATTCTATGACCCTATGACCCTATGATTCTGTGATTTTGGACCTTGACAAGTGAGCAGCAATATCATTCTTCTCTCAGAGTGTTATGCTCCTCCATAACTTAACTTGTACAAGAATCCCCAGCAAATGAGATTATAATAACAAATAAATATTACTGTAGAACACATTCTTACCTTGTGTTCCACAAATATACTTCACTCTCAGTCAAAAATTTTATTTCATAAAAATGCATTAATAATTTTTTTCCCTTAGTTCTCCAAGCAAAGTAATGTTCTCCCTCTGTAGTTTGAGTTTGACACAAGACAAAAGTTTAGGAATTTTTTTGTTTTGCTTTGTTTTTGAAAGAGAAATATTATTCTGACAATTTGGACTTTTAATAATGAAAAATAAATTGTACTGCCATTTACCTGGACATAGACAACAGGATGGGTGAAATATTCATGAAATGTAAACTACATTTTAATGTAACATATATTTTGCTGTCAGCTCAGTTTAGACATCTTAAGTGTTTTCAAAAGCAGTCACATCTTTTTGTAACCTCAATAAAAGAGATATGCACTATCTTGTAAATTATATCTAGTATATTGGCATACCACACATATGCCAATATAGTAGATATAACTATGACGCTTTCCTGCAGTTTTTGCATTTGGAATTTCTTTTTGGGGGGAGGGAATTTTAAGGGGACTTTTTATTATCTTTTTAATTTTAGTGACAGATATGAAGATGGGAATCAAATTACCTGGAATATTTTACATCAGTGATTGTGTACAAAAAGTAAATTGTTCTCTTTTCTTCAACATTGCTCTCCCTAAAGTTTTGTTAAAATTTTTAAGCTTTATATATGTTACATAGCAACTTCAAAAGCATGAATAATTTTTCTCTGTTGCCCTTTTATCTTCAGTGATACCTGTTTTGGTACCTGGATGTCTTTTACATAACTTTGCTCTCCAGTAAAATTCCAATGCCCTTGCTCTTTGCTTAAGCAAAAAAAAAATGAAGCCTATAAGCTCCAGGCATATCAATCAAAAACAACATAGTCAGCACTAACTCTAATAATGAAAACTGTGATTTCATAAATCATCCTGCACAGGTTGGGGTCATCTTTTAAAAATTTCTTATCAGGCATGGCTCAAGATTTCTCAGACTCTCACTCTTCTTTCTTTAATAAAAACAATAAGAAGGATGTCAGCATACAAATGATGTGACTCTCTTCAGCTTAAAAAGATCCTGAAAATGAAAAGACTATGCTTTGCTTTGCCCTTGAAACTGTGGAAGTCAGGATTTTTACCTCCCCTCCCACAAAGTTCAAAGAAAAAATTTATCTCAAAGCTCCATAATGAAATAAAAGTATATAATCTTACATCGACTTAATTTAATAAACTGTAGATTTAATTTGAAGGAGCTGGTGGTACAGGATACTTTCTCTACTGCCTGTATTCACTACTTAACAGGTTATAATTGCCTAACTGGCTTTTGTTGTTGCATATCCTTAAGCAAACCAAGAGCCCTCTCTTAATGAAAGGATATAGTTTTAATTCCATCAACAAGTTTCAATGCATTGCTTTAAAATTTAGATATTTCTGTAGTTTGAAAAAAAGCCACCAAAAACACTAGCAAAATATGAGTCCGTTGTTCTGTCTTTCAAGACTAATATATGAAAGAAAGAAAAAAAGAGTATGACATTCAATCTCTGCTAATAAAAAACATATCTTTTAGCCTTCACCTCCTGGATCTGATGCCCCACTGTGCTTCTGTACTTTTTGCACTCACATAGCATGACACGACAGCAACATTCAAAATTCCATTAAGTTTTTTGCAAGCATCTAATCTACTCCTCATTAACAAAATAATTATCTCCCAGTAAAAAAACAAACTAACAAACAAAACAAACAAATAACAAACATACAAAACAAACAAAACCCAAAGAAACTCCAAACCAAGCTAAAAGCCAAAAGGAGAAAATCAAAAGAGATATCTAACGCACAAAGACCTATGGGAAGGAAAAAACCCAAACCTAGTTTCTATCTGCAGAACTAAAAGAGTATCACACAAATATGACAACTTTAGAAGCATTACAAGACAACAATATCTATCTTAGTTAATTGCATCTGCCCTAATTTGTAAACAAAACCTGGGTTTGTTTTTTACTCAAATTAGAAAAGTTTCTATGTTAGTATGGGATGGATCATGATCACTTGTTCAGTTTTGCTCTTACAGAAGGATATAAATGATTTGGATGCATCTACACTGCTGACTGAGATATGTCTTTAAAAATAGACTCAGACTCTGCACAGAGGGCAAAAATGCAAGAACAGATCCATTCTGATCAAAGTAGGCTTCTGAATAACATGGCTGTGAGCTGGCATCACGTTGGCTGAACTATGTACCACCCTCTATGAAGGAAGAGACACAGCACTTGACTGCAATGAGAGATACCAAGTTGTGGATGCTATATTGAACAAAGATTTTTTTTTCTGTGTTTACACAAATTAAATTATTATCTTTGACTGAAGCAATACAGTTAGCTCAAAATGTAAAGAGAAAAAACTACAGGAGTGGTTCACAGGCAAGAAGGGACAAAATCTCCTGAAAAGACCTGAAAACTATATAGAAAACCTGACTTAAGCAGACCTCACCCTGACCTGGTGATGTCAGCTCCAGAGCACCTTGCGCCTATGTTTGGAACACTCAGCAGGGCCTTGCTGCCAGCATACGTGAAATCTGCAATTTGAGCTGCTGAAATGCTCCTTGGTGGTAATCCCTCTTCTAAAGTCAATGCAGAAGGCTTCTGAGCATGTTGCCTCAGGCAGATATTGCTATTAACTTTATAAAAGAGCTTGAGATACTACACTGCAAAGTGAACAGTTCAGATATGAGCAGACCATATGACTGAGTAGAAAAATTGTTTGACTTTCAGCATTCTATCAGTTAGTAAGTGGTGGAAAACATAAAAAAAAATGTTCTGGTAGGAAACTACTATTTATTAAGAATTCATCTTCCACACTGAACAGTCCTTGGGGTCCTGTCCCCACTTCATAAAACATTGTTCATCTTGAGCTATCAAAGTAAAAGTTAAGATGTAATATTTGAAATAGGTTTATTTCATCACTTGCTTGAGTAATTTTTGTTTTTTCCTATCTAGTCCAGGATCTGTTTGATTTCTGGGCCAAAACCACATATTGTCAGCTCATATCTAACTTTTCATACATCAGTACCTCCAAGTCCTTCTTGTCAGGGCTGTTCTCAACCTCTCCATCCCACAGCCTCTGTTCATACTGGGGGTTGCCCTGTATCAGGTGCAGGAACATGCACTTGGCCTTTCTGAGCCTCATGAGGTTCCCATTCCTGGCTATCAGGGTTAACCCACAAGAAGAAGAATGAATTTTAATCTAGCTAGCTGTTTAGCTATCTATCTATTTAGCCATCACACAAAAGCACTTGAGATTGTAGGCATATGTACATAGAAAGAAGGTGAAATATATACAAACAATACATTACATGTATACACGCACACATATATATATACACATATACATTTTATATATATACACACACACACACACACACATACACACACACACATACATATATGTATCGATTGAAATGTTTCCATTATTGCAGGGCACATATACCACTATACATTTGCAGCAAATTCAATTCATTTTGAGTAAAGGTTTTAGATGAAAGGCCTTCGTAAGCACTTCATAAACATACACACTACAAGTTTACTGATTGTCTAGCCAGCCCTATAGCTGAACGATGGCTTCTACACGTCATAATCCTATGAATTGTGGAAGAGTCATCCTTTGGATTAGTATGAATACATACTCCTCAGAATTCACAGCATAGAGCAAATTCCTACTCTAGGCAAGTATTCCAAAGTTCTGTGCAAATTGATTGGCTCATAAGACACGCTGGCAATAAATATTTCAGCGCTTCATGCTTAGGAAAAAAGAATTGTACATTTGAGTCCTTCTTAAAAGGAAGTAGAGACTTTAGAATGCAAGTTCCAGGCAAAGGTACAAAAGTCCATCCCTTTCTAATACTGGGAAGACAGACATCTAACCTCACAAGACAACTTTCTGTTGTGAAAATATTTTATCTGTTAATACAACAGCCCCAATCCAAACCCAGAATAATGTGCTTAAAGAAATAGACACTTTATGCTCCTTTATGGGGGGTTGGGCACTGTTTGTTGTGGGTTTTGTTGGTTGGTTGGTTGGTTGGTTGGTTGTGGGATTTTGGGTTTTTTATTTGTTTGTTTTGGGTTGTTGTTAATTTGTTGTTTGGGGGTTTTGTTGTGGTGGTGGGCTTTTTGGGGTTTTTTAAGGTTTCTTGGTTAATCAGGCAAATCTAGTGGATTATATAATTTATACGTTTTTATCCTTCTATTCTATGGGGCTAGTGTTGCTATGATGAATGTAATATATGGCAAAATAAGATGGTTTTAAAAGAAATTAACCAACCCTTGCTAAGGTTAAGAAAATACATTTTTAATAGTATGAGAATTCTTTATATGTCATCCTAATGTGATTTGAATCCTCCTGTTTTACAAGGAATTAGTGTATCAAAGAAAGATTACATTTCTCTTTCTCATTTATTACTAACATAAGGAAGTATATAATAATTCAATTTAATTTATATTTCCCTCAAGAAGTGCAATTCAGTGGATAATAAATACAGAGCTTCTGTATTAATAACACCTAGCTGGAGACAGTAGAATACATATGGCATGTAGTGGTTACAATTAAGTAGGAAGACCTGAGACAGAAGCATTTATATCAGCAGCTTTGTACTGCTTAGGAAAATAATGGAGCCTGAGGCAAAGCTGAGGGACTTATTTATCTGCAATGATTAAAACTATTGATAATTCCCTAAGTGGTAGGTTCAGCTGCTGTTCCAAATTATATTGCTTAAGATATTAAAGAGAAAACAGAAACATTGTCTGTGCTATTTAGTTCATACCAGAGGCCATATTTCATTTGCCAATTCTACTTTAGATTATTCTGCATTCAAGTTGAGATTAGTCTACATTACTATTGTTGATTTCATGTTTTATGAAATGTTCCTTGGCCTAACCCTTCTATTAAGAGAACATGATAGCATTACTGCTGTGCCAGGTCTTTTGCGATACCTAAAGAATATCTTTATTGTGATTTTCACTTATTCCTATTCACCAATATTTGAGTATTAATCCAAATTAGAATTAAAAATTTAGTTTGGATTAAAATCACTTCCATATATATTGTTTGTTCGTAGAAATCGTGAAATGTTGAGTGCTGTAGAGAACTGCTACCCACAGAGGAAAGTAGTAGAGCTGTCTTCCCTGTAATCATTACTCTGAAACGATGCTTGACACTGATCTCCATTCAACACCGTCTTTGTTAACTCTGAGAGTTATCCTATCAAGTGGGATTAACAATGAAATATTCCATCTAAGCAGCAACACATAAGAGGAGCAGGGATCACTGGCTCAGTCAGTCACATGAAGATGCAGTCAGAAGCCAAGCAATGAGTTGAAGCTCTGATTATAAATTGAAGTATGAAATGATTTTGTCAAGTTGTGGTGTTTGACAGTGAGAAAGATTCATCAGAATGACTCCATAGAATGGGTGCTTGGGACATGAGATAGTAGAAAGTATAGGACTCAAAAAATCACTTCTGATAGGCCGTTAAACCCATTAAAAATTTTAAAAAATATGCATAACTATTTAATAGGTTAAAGTCATTACTTTGTCTCTCTGTAAGCATAAGGAGGCTTTACACCCTTAAATCAGCACATTAAAGCCTTTAAGCCACCACCTAGAGTGTTAATTGCTCTAATTTCATATTCAAAAAGACTTTTGACAGATGTCCTTTCTTTTTGTCCTGTCTGGGAAGCCCCTTTTTATGGCTGGTCAGTAAAGAGTTTAAAGACAAAAAAACCCCAACAAAACAACAACAGCAACAACAACCAAAACCAAAACCAAACAGAAAAACTCAAAAAAACCCCAATAAAACAAACAAAAAAAAAAGGAAGAAAGAAAGTAACTCCATGCTATGTTTTAGGAACATCTGAAACCATGAAAAAGAATTAAAAATAATTAATGTTTAATTTAAAATGAGTCTTTGCACAAGGATTCTCATATTTAATACAGATTATGCGATCTCACCTGCAGGCTGAAATAATCCACTGGGTGTCATTTCCCAGTGTTCACAGTACAGAAGGTGCACTCAAATATGTGAACTCTAAAGGCTATCCTACTATTCCCATTACAGCTCTGGGGTGTTAGAATTACAGTACTTTAAAATGAAGGCTTAGCATATTTTCATATGTTTTATAACAGCCATAAACATGGCTTCATGCATTTACTCTGACAGCCATGGATAAAACTATAAAATAGTAATGTTTTGGGAATAGTACAGAGTGGAAGAGAAAAGAATCTAACTGTCTGATGGCAGGTTTTAGAACAAAACACAAATATCTCAGTATTTTCTTTCCTGAACTGGGGCTTGCTACTCAGATTATTAGAATCAAATTATAAGAAGGTAAATATGGTAGGAGCATAATAGGTTCGAAAATAATAGGAGACTCTTTGGAGACAGATGAGGAAAGAGCTTGTGTATTTTACCATCCGTAAAGTGCTCAAAAGCCAATTTTTGAGCCACTTGGTCTGAACAAACAGGCCTAGGAGGCCAGATTTTTCTCTCACTCCTGAACTCAACACCTACCTTCAGAGTCAGCAATCTGAGGGAAGAAACTGCAACATGAAACCCCCTCACCAGATTAAATATGTTATATAATTCCTATAGAATATTCCAGTTATGATGGGAATGAGTTTTCAGACAGAAGCTCTCGGCTATCACTAAAATTCATATTACAGAAATTTCAACTTTTCCATGAACAACAGATGTCTTTCATCCCATATGATACTATACATACAAGAGTATATAGACTATATAGTACATACTATACTATATAGTACATACTATTCTATATTCTATGAATATAAATATACATATTTATATAAAAATATTTGCATGACAGTGGTGCAGAATGTATGCTTCATACAGACACACAATTTTACTGTCACTCTTTATCACCAAAGAACAGAGAATGACCTTTGACTACTTTCAAAAGGAAAATTTTGAATTTGCAGAATTGGCAGAAAAAAGTTGATTAAATATTTCACTAGTGAAACCCAAATGTGTTATTTATTTCTCAAAACACTATGTCATATTGCAAGTAGGACAAATAGACAACTAATTCAATATAACATCTCTTTACAGAATTCACAGATCTAAGATAATGTAATAATAATTAAAATTCCATACATATATTGAAAGCATATGTTATGATTATTCTGTTTTATATCCTTATAGAATATCCCATCCTTTAATTTATTTTTCTGCAAAAATAGAACTCACAACAGATAAGATGCTTTTAATTCTGACTTTATTGCATGGCAGACCACCTGCTTTGATTTCTCTGGCCACTGTCAGATATTTTGGTGAGATGGCTTTAGACAGAAGAAATGGTTTGCATTTGGGTGTCTTTTTAAGACAGAAATACTAACATGTTTAAGCTACACAACATACTCTTTTTTATTTGACAGATCAGTGGCAGTCCCATTAAAATAAGATATATCCTTCTACATTAGCCTGACAAGGGATTACACTAAATAAAATGTTTTTGACTGGCATGAGTTTCCTATTACTCAATTTGTCCTTTGCTGCCAGAACAGGGATATAAAAAACTACATAACATGAAAAGTCCTTGTCCTTGGTCTCCTTGACATTACTTGGAGGCCAGCAGTCCTGAAATTAATATGTATTCCTTATTTAGGTTTTGCTAGTATGCTGTTTTCTAGTCATAATGCTAACAGGTAAATGCATCTATTTCTCAGAAATAAATACCATCCCAACTGATAGCTCACTAGCAGTTTTATATTGATATTTTTGCACATGCGCAGAGCTGTTTGTTCAACCGCAGATACAATCTAAAAATAGTTGTTATTCAACACAATATGCTATTATTTTTCTGCTGTATTTTATTTCTCTGCCAAGTCAGAAAGTAAAGGCTGAACTTGGGCTCTTCTATTATAATTTTATTCTAAAGTGATATTGACAAAGGTCATCAGTGGAACTGCTCAATTAACAAGTCTGCTCTCAGATGGACAGTTCATGGCCTGGTTTCTAATACGATCAACATTAAATCATTTAACACTTCTGTGACATTCAAAAAGATTCAGTTTTTGTCAATCAAACTAAAGAAGAACCTCAGTCAACACCAAAAGAATTATATGGGTCACCAAATAGCCTGTCTTTTTAAATAAGCTAAAAGGAAAGGAAAGGTTCACTCCTGCTCAGGAAAACATACAATATGTGTCCTGATTGGAAATCACTCTTGCCACTTCGTTGCCTGCTTAATGGTAAGGAGACATTACAGTTCCTCACCAGGAAGAGTTAAAAGCTAAAAAAGACCTAACCATCCCACAGAATCTTTCAGCCCTTTAGGTACAAAGAGTTGCTCCTTTATCCCACTGAAGAGAAAAATCAAATTGGGGTTTAGAGAGGGACAAAGTAATAATTCACAATTAAATCTAGACATTGCACATCTTATTCATGGTTTTGAATTAGCTCAAGCAGTCCTTCAGTTTCCATGGCGTCAGAGGTTCCTGCCTCACCAAATCAAAAGTGTGAAATAATTATGCTTTACATCTAACAACTCAAGTGGGTTCACACAGGCTACCGACTTGCAGACACTGAATGCCTAACTCCTTTGATCAAACTATACTAGCTCATTAAGCAATATTTTCTCTATAATTTTTTGTATGTAAACATTGAACAAAAGGCTAAATATTGTGCCAGAGAAGAACTGAATACTGCGCAGCAGGGTTTGATGATAGCAGCCAATTGCCTCCCCTGCAGTTGGAAGACAGTTTGGATAACTATTCCAAAGATTAATGAGCAATCAGTTCTAAATTAAACCAAGACCTATGTTTAAATCTTTCTCACTCACACCCTTTACAAGTCTAAATTTGAGTTACACTCACAGAGAGAAAATGCAGTATTTGGCTTTGTGTGTTGTAGAACATTATTAGCAGAGTAAAAAATTGCTTCTTTAGCATTTTCTTCACATATTTCAGCTTTTATTTTCCTGAACAATTGGAAAGTAAATGGACCATGATGACGTTTGCTGCTTCTGCACCAGGCTATAAACAGAAGTTTCCTGACATTTCTAGAAACTATACAATCCCATTTTGGAACTGGAACAGAAGTATTAGATCTGTGAGGCTCGTGACATCTGACACACCATTTTCATACTGAGCTCAGTTTTTAATGACTGACAAGGCAAATACGATAGTGAGCAATGTGAAGGAGAGTCATTGAAGGGCTTTGACACAGTTCAGGAAATATCACCTTGTTTGTCTCTATGCAGTCTCTGTAACTCTACACCTCTCTCTCTCTATCAGCTCACTTTCTAAGTGTAGCACTGATACAGTGAACCATACTGATTAGGTTATGTATTAGGTGCACATGTGTACAAGCATGTAACAGTAGCTACATATCATAAGTACCAAGGTAGCTTTTAGAATAGTCTAACTAACAGTGTGTCAGGAGAAGAACATTCCCACTTTTGGATAGATGGCAGAACTAACAGAGATCAATTTCTTACACATTTCTCTTCTAATTTCCTAGCTAACCTCTTTTTCCTCTTCCTCTTCCCTTAATTCCAACCTAAAAAGTAGGAATGAAGCAGGAATTCAAAGACACCTCAGAGACTGTCAAAGAGATCAGACATGCAAAAGCTACTGCCTAAGAAAACTTTCAGAACACATTAATTTGATGGGTAAATTTCCTTCTTGTGTGAATTTGCCGCATTTTTCCACTCACGGTTTATTATTCATGTATGAATGCAGGAATGAAACATACATACCAACAAATTGGGTTTTTCACCTGTTACTTGTTTTGGGTAAAGAGGAAAAACACAAGATAATTTTGCAGATTTAAATCTCCTAAGGTTCTAAGCTTACTGAGAGTAATTAAGATACAATGAATCAGAGTAAATAGGATTAAGAATGTAATAGGGTTTGGCAAATTCATTTAAAAAATTACCACAGTCATACTGTTCATTTTGCTGCTAGATAGTAGAGGGGTTTAAAGTAGTCTATATAAAGAAGCTTTCAATAAAAGGCTTTCTATTCAATAAAAAAAATACAAACGAAACAAAACAAAAAGAAACAAGTAAACCAAAACAAATAAACAAAAAACTCCTGTGAAAATTACAATGTACTACAACTGTGATACCATAGAGCTATCACAGGTCAACCTGTGGGTGATGGTGATGGTGGTTAGATGAAATATGATCTCTATTATGGAGTTCAGCTGTTATCTGAAAATATACTCTTGAGCTTTGTGAAATAGATAAGAGGAAGCACTTCTGACATGGTGGAAAATACATGAACTGATTTAACCTACTTAGTATTGACAATGTGCTATCATTATACAAAATACAGGAACCTTCAAAAGTCTTGCATTTTTCCTATCTGTAAAAATAATTTATGAATAACATCTGATCATTTTCATATCATCATCTAAAAGTTATTTACAATGATTTTTTTAAGCATAAATACTTTTATAACATACATATATTTAATTTAAAACTGCTGTTATTATTAAAATCAAGCTAAAGAGAAAAAATCTCAGTGAAATTAGTCACAGTCTGGGTGTGGTAGGTGTTGCAAGATAAATAACCCCACTAGAATGTCCATCATTACTAGAAACATACTAAAATCCTGAGATGCTCAATGTAGACTGGGATATTGCTCATCCAAACTGGGAAT
The DNA here is from genome assembly GCF_012460135.2 of Molothrus ater. Classification (NCBI taxonomy): domain Eukaryota; kingdom Metazoa; phylum Chordata; class Aves; order Passeriformes; family Icteridae; genus Molothrus; species Molothrus ater. Next base: position 54,129,468 of record NC_050479.2, on the reverse strand, counting down.
GGACCTCTGAGCTGTAATATTATGTCTGTGTTCATCCTGTCAGCATTCTTGGGATACAGCAACTTTATGAATGTGTTCAATTTCCTGTCAGGAGTTATCAGTTAGGCATAGAGTTCTGCAAAAATAGTCCCAGTTCTTCTAGACCCAAGATATACCACATTAAGAGTTTCTCTACCAAACTCACCTACTTTTATTATATATATATAATTGAAGAAAAAAAAATAAAAAAGATGAGGTAAGACTTGCCTGCAGTCATCACCAAAGATAAGACAAGAGGCTCTATTTGGTATCTTGATACCTTGATTTTGTATGTGTCAGAATCTCCTGCACATCTACTTTTATGTACAGTTTTCTGTATGTATCTGGTTTCAGTACATAAAGGATAAACTAGGAGGAAAAGAACCTCTCTGTAGTACATAGTCTTTGAGTGTTTTCCTGGAAAACCCCACATGCTGGAAAGACCACTAAAAATTTTCCTGAAGGTATTTTCATATAGCTCACCACATGAAATGTTTATTACCGGTAGTTTAAGATTTCCTGTCAAAAGAAAGTTAATGAAAGCAATTTATTTATCCATCACTATTTGATTATATAAAAAATAGATATGAATCATATATAGAGAGACAGACAAAAGTAAGTTCTTGTTTTTAAAAACCTTATGTTTACATTATTTTATCATCACTGTGTTAGAGAAATGACTGGTTTATATTCAAATAAATGAAAAGGAATGGAAAATGAAAAAGGAGAATTGTCTGTGATAGAGATTCAGACTTTAATAAGCAACAACAATGTTGTACAATGGTTATTAATTTCCTTTAGAACCAAATATGCCCTTTTCTCACACACAGATTATAGTTTGTATTTTGATTTTCATCACTTTTCGGTGCTTATTTACTCTGGGTGATTGGTTATTCAAGCATGTCAGGAATATACCATTCACAAGATTGGTCCCAGCATTACCGTGAGCTTTCAGAAATGAAGTCTGTTTCTCTCATATGCCACAATTGAAAGCTCAAGACATTTATCCACTCACTACTCTAACTACCTTGCCGTCCCACTGTAGTTTCCACAAGAACAGCAAGTGCTGTGCTTCTCTAATTGGCACTTCCTTGCCAGCCCTCTGTCCCATTCATCATCTCTGTCTGCAAATGGTCAGCTCTGAAGGGCAGACCAGCTACAAGTCTCCAGAGAAGTCACAGATGAGACACACAAGGATAAAAAAAAAAGAACCAGGGACACTGCTAAAAGTAAGGACAAAAAAAGACTGAGCAAAAAAGTGAGCTAAGAAGAGATTAGAAGAACATGTCAGAACAGATTAATTTGAGGAGATGAAGCATAAGGCATAATATTAGGAATTTTTATGGAATAGCTAGAGAGACAAGTCAACAAGGAAAAAAAGAGAGAGAGAGAAAGGCGAAGCGAATGAAATAAGCAAAGCCTTTTCAAAGTATATCAGAATAGCCCTAGATTAAAATGAAAATAAACTTGTCAAAAAAAGGAAGGATGAAGTAAGTGGTAAGCATAAAGAAGGAAGGACTTGGTAATAAAATACTAAATTAGGAATTTAGTATGTAGGAATGTAAATTGCTGGTTAAATGCATTGGTTGAAGTACACTTTATCCTGACAGAGGAGAACATCACCTTCAAAATGTAATTACAATGTCACTTGCAGTAAAGACCAAATAAATTATATGTCACTTAACTCAGAGGAGGCAAAGTTCAATTTGCCTACACTGCTGAGAAGCTTGCTCAGAGCCTGCATCTGCTTTCCTTTGTAAAGTAAGACCATTCAGCTAATGCTGAATCATATTTTAATGAATGTACTTGATATTCACAGTCTTAATTAGTTATATTTTTACACACAGCTATCCTGAATGTTTATGGCCCATGAACTTAGGTTTTTTTTTCTAACGTTTATGGTCTGATTGTTGAAAATTAAATTATTTGCATGAAAATTAAATACCTTGTGAACATTGGCTGAAATTTAGCCTTCTGTTCTCATGGGAGCTTATGAGGAATTTGAAAATATATAGTTAACACAAAGGTTAATCAAAGGTTAATAGTTCTTATGATTGAGTAGAGTGGATAGAAAGTAGGGGCAGTTTAGTGGTGTTTTAAGATGTTAACTCATTTCAGCTGGAAATCTCTCAGGGCTCTCAGTGACTCTCTTACCTCTGTTTCTCAGATGAAAACAGTCTAGTGACATACTAGGGCATTAGTGTCTAATCAATTTGACGTCAGTTAGAGAAAAAGTACAAAAAGCTATATTTAGTAAATCAAATGTGATTTATACAAAAAGTACTACACAAATTAGTCTTCTAAATAGATGCTGAAAATGAGTAATCAACCCTGAAAATAGCTGGCATATTTCTTACCTTGAAACAGTTGTTACACTAATAATTGTAGATATGCTGATATTTTACACAGAATTATAAAATTCAGAATATGTAGAAAACAAAAAAAAAAAAAAGAAAGAAAGAAATCTAAATTGGGCAATGTATGTCAATGTATGTCTGTGTTACTGACACATACCGTACACTTAATATTCTTTGATATAAAATCATAAAAACATGTTAAATTAAGTGTTTTTATGGGAAACCTTTAAGAAAAACAGATTAATAAGTCATAAATCACAGCATTTTCAAAATTGACAAAAGGAGGAAAAAGGTTGGAAACTGCTCTTTCTTGAAAGAGCACACAGAACCCAGGTTTACATTTTTTTTTTTATTTGCCTGAACAGATGTGACTCTTTGCTTGTTCTTTACAAAAGGATATGCTAGAAACATTTCTGGGAGCTGCTGTCAATTTACTTCATATAAACAATTAAAAATTAATGGAAACAGAAACAGAAAGTTGCATATTTATCTCCTGGGTAGATGTGCTAATCATCAGGCAATAGCAATATTTTCACTCTTGGGTCCTATAAGTATTTGAATAACTTCCCAAACTGAGCAAAATGTCTGCAGCAAGATGTACTGAATGAAATCCAAGTCTAAAATCATTAGACTCTAGCACTTTGGAACCTGTACTGAAAAATGAAAAAAAAAAAAAAATTAAGCTCCTAAGACACTGAATGCATCTTGCTCTCTCTTCCTTGTTGAAAGTTTAGCCCCTGAAATGTTGTGTAAAAGAAAGGTCATAGCATCCTTTCCAGCTCAAGATAATCATAAATAGCTCGAGAAAAGTGGAAACACAAATTTCAGGCATAAAAATAATTGAAACAAACATCAGCTACGGAGAAAGCAATCTGAGAAAATACAAAGGAAAGGAAAAATCTTAGCTTCATCCTTTCAGTTATCCCGCAGCAGACATTGTGTTGATGATGAAAAAAGGTGGATTAGAAGATATTTGGCTGGCTACTCCATTTTCAGGTACTGTAGCAATAATATAGCATGACTAGTTTTATCATGAAGAAATAGAGTGTGATTGAGATCAGGCTTCTGACATGACTACACCCTTGCACTCAATATAATTGGGTGTCCTCTGGTGCCTCTCCAATGGTCACCAATACTGGAAAAACAGTTGCCCATCAGAAGGCTGGCCAAAGGTCACAAAGGAGAGGAAACAGATACACTCTGCATCTCACTCTCTCCCAAAACTGCACTGATCGCCAGTGAAATAAAGGGGAAATAAAAACAAACAACATAACTGAGGAAATGGTAAACATGGAAGACAGCTAACCTCTAAAGAAATGGAGGGAGGGTGTGTGTTTGGATTTTGTTTTTCTTTATTTCTTGATTCCCTTATAAATAAGAGACTTTTTTTTTTTACATGGGATTCTTTTGATTTACTTCTTATTTCTGAAAAATGTTACAAGAAAAGACCAAGTAGCTAAGTTTATCTTATAGGGAACCTTAGAAACATATAGTCTGAAACTGACCTAATACAAAATCTAATACAATTAGTTACAAATAGTTATTAGTATTAGTTAACCTAATACAATTAGTTACAAATACCCAGTACTGTTTCTAATATAGACATTTGTCATTAGTATTTTATATCAGCTGCTAGCATGCTATTCAGTCTTTTTATATAAAATAAAGAATGTAGGCATTTAAACGATTTCTGTATCAGACCAAACTGGGCAAAATCAGAATATCAGCCAAAAAATTGACATCAATTTTAAGACATCCTGGTTAAGGTTAAGAATAGATTTTAAGAGAGTACCTCCATAAAAGCTGGTTTAAAGCTGACAAAAAGATTAGGCCAGCCAACAATATTATTCAATAATATTCAAATAACTATTATTTGAATTTTTAGATTTTTATTCCTTTCTCTTTTCTCTACATATCAGTCAAGCAATACCTTACATTTCACAAATGAAAGCAAAAGCATAAGGAAAAAGTGGTATTTTCAAAAGGGAATTTTTGCTTGGATGACACCATGGATTATGCCTGCTATAATCAGATGGGAAAGTCATGGTACTGGTAACTTTGATACCACATAGTCACAAATATTGAACAGTGCTGACTTTTAAAATTATTTTAAGGGACTTTTGTTTTCCCTGATGGACTTCAAATCTTACAAAGACAATAACCATGCAAGTAACCATGCAAGTTCTACACATGAGTCACAATTCAAAGTTTTAAAACTTTTTGCTGTTTTTTCACTACTACCACAGGAATTAAGTTTTTGTCTTTCTGTTCTACTGCACAGGAAAATTTGAAAAGTTATAAGATTAGAAGAAAAGGGTACATTTGCACTTTAATCACTTGTCTGGATTTGCTGCACATAAATCAGACAGTCAAACCCCATCAGCATACTAGAAATTATACTCATAGACTTTCAGTGACAGTACTTAGCAATTTTACACATTTCCTGTTTTATGTCAGAATTTTATGGAATCTGGTTTTAGGGTCTATTTTTTTCCTTTTCTTTTTAAAGTTTGGAGTTAGAATAAAGGGAGGAAGAAGAAGAAAAGGAGCTTTAACATTTTCATTTCTTGGGGAAAAATTATAAACACAAACAATTACAAAAAATACTTAAATTAAAAATTACTGTAAAATATTACTAGAGAAAAGCAACCAAAACCAAGAAAAAAAATGCACTGAAAATGCCAGATACACTTATTTGACTGTAGATATGCACTGAATTTACTCAGTCCAAGACAGGACTGCTTCATATCTATATGCCATCACAGACACCCACCAATCCTCAATAAAGCCTTCCTGACAAGACTCCTTCACAGAACTGGCTAACTTTCAGAAGATACATGATTACATGAACTTCTGTTGTGTAATTCTATGAATCCTGTACAATTTTTAATCACTTCCAGAGTACTGTAAGTAGATGTTGGTGAGAGATTAGTTGGTCATTGTCATATACAAATGCTGTATTTCTCAAGCAGAGGTGGTAGGGATGGTCCCTAGGACAAAAAGGTGCCCTTCCTTATTGGAGTATAAGTTAGTTAAAGACTGGAATACAGTGTTGAACTCTTCCCTATTTTAAAATTGTATCATCTTACTGCATCTTAATAATCAATACATATATATTTCTCATTTCTTAATGCTTAAAGGGAGCTTTTGTGGAATATTGAGTTTATATGTACACACCCAACTTTTGTGCATCACGAATATCATTTGATTGCAAAAAGCCTTCTTAGTGCAATGACCTTTATATTGTGACAATGATTAGAATTATTAAGTTGGTAGAAGAAAAGTAAAAAAATTAAATGTGTTCCAAAGGAGGACAGACAATAAAAAAATCCTGTTACAAACTATCTTCATTATCTTTAAAAAGCTCATAAGTATCTACCACCATAACCTAATATTTCTGACTAGTTTCCCATAAAAGGAATACTAAGAAACAGACTTGACAGCACAAGCTTAACAGAGAAGCATCATCTAACACACAATAATTTTAAGGCTTATCAGTACTATATTAGTCACTTATTTGATCTCCTGTACAAAAGCAGTAGATATTCACCAGCCTCTTTTTTTAACATTTCTGTGCATAAAATTCCTCACTTTCTTTAAATAAAATTAATTCCAATAACATTTCCCAAGGAAAGATTTTAAAAATAAAACAACTAATGACAAAAAAAGGAATAATCATTACCAACACTGATACATTTGATATAAAAATACAGTAAATATGATAAGTTCCATAACAACTGAAATTTTTTGAGTGTTCTTTATGTAGTTATTTTCATTATATTATTTATCAGAATCTACCATATCTATGTATCTATAGACATATATATCTATATATATATATATAACTTCAGCAACTCATGACTCATGTTTCTTCATAAAGAAGCCCCTACATGCTTTTTGTTTTTCATGGAAAAAAAAAACCCAACACATTATTCCATATAATTTTTACAGCATAACTATTTTGAAACCACTATTTAAAAAGCCATTAACCCAGACCACTGAGTACAAATAACACCTGTCTGAAAAGATACGGCAGTCTACATTTTTCTGCCAGTACACTGAAATTACTCAGCCTGGCAGATAGCTTCTAAGACAGATCACATCTCCCATTGAGAAAAAGGCATCTGCTTTTTCTTTACAAGCACATTCTTTAAACACCTCCACCATTTCCACAATCTGCTGGGGTCTGTAGCTCGGTAGGGATTAAAAACTGCCTGGCAGTCACTCACAGTAATTCCACCGAGGAGTGGCAAAGTCAAATGGTGCACCACTGCCAAGGCTTGAGCGGCACTGCTTCTGCACAGCCAGCTTCCCCAGGGATTGACTGCTACCACAGGAGCAGAGAATCTTCACTGCTAATCTCCTCTAACTGTTGTTGACCTGTCTCTGCCTTCCACTCCCAAGTACACAATAAATCAAGCACATTTTACATGAAAAATGAAGTAATTACTCAGTGAATCCAATGGCTAATTGCGCACGGAAGCCTCTGGGAGATGTGGGACAAATCCATGTCAGATTTCGAAAGGCAGAGAAAAAGTAAACTAAGTTAATAACTCCTCAGATACTGACAGACTGAAAGGGATTGAAATGCACCATTTCTTCAAAGAAACCAATACCCTGCTTAAAGGAAATGGAAAATTCTAGCTATAAAGTTTAACTTTACAGCAACAGCAGGAGTGATTTAGAGGAAACATTGAACCAAAAGCAACCAGTTTATGGAGAAAAAATGTTATGGGGCTGCAGCTTCTTATGTCAGATATCATTATTACACAATATTTAAAGTAACTTTCTCTTTTTTTATATCCTCCTTTCTTTCCACCTGCTCTGCAACTGTGTACTTCTGAGTCCCGTAATTCCTCAGTCAATTTAATTCAGTCCACTTGCTCCCTCTCCCCAGCTTCTCTCTCGATTGCTCCATATCCAGGGAAACCTTCCCCAAACTCCTATTACAAATGCAGCACTCTGCCTGCTTAAATGCCATGTACCTGAGCTTGCTGGCTTTCTCAGACGCGTTGTGGAGGGAGAGGAGAAAAGGGAGTGGGACAGGGACAAAGAAGGTGAAAGATAAATTCCCTTGCTCCCTTTTGAGTTCCTAGCCAGTCTTTGCTCAAAGCAGAACACAGCAGGTGTGATTAGTTTCACCCTTGCAGCTCTGACCTGATTGAAGCATTTTTTGATGTATTTAAGCAGAGCATCTCATCATCTGGACAGCAATAGAAACTGTAAGAGATGAAAACATGCTCAGTGACTTTTTTTTAGAGGTAACAGTAGTGAACTTCTGGTAAGTATCTACTGAACATATGTGCTTTTTCAACTTGGCTAAATTTGCTTGGATTGTCACAGGATAGCAAAAGAAACATTCATGACACAAATGCCACTCCTCTGCCAAGTTTCAAGGTCACTTGCAATTTAGTTTTGAAAAGCAACACATTTTTCTGAAGCCTAGCTGCTGTAAACAGCTGAACCATTTTGGCAGACTTTTTTGAAGTCGTGGTCCTCACACAACTAGCCAGAATGGAAAATTCCAGCCTAAATAGTTACAGAACCTGCCAAGCCTAAAGTGTTTAATGTGAGAGGTTATTTCCTTGATGCTGCCATAGCAGTTACCTTCATGTCATATAGCCACAGTGTTTTTTGGGGTCTTGCCCACAGTCCAAGGCACCATCAGCAGGATACAGCTGATCAGCTGATAAGTTCTTTTTAGTACAGGGGAAAAAGAGGAAAGAAAATTTTCAAAATCAAAAAACTTTTCAGTTTGTTCTTTAAAAATACAACATTAAAAAATTTGCAGTGACTCTTGGAAATTAAATTTGGATGTCTGTGCTTCTCTTCTCTTTATTGGTAATACTTCTCAGTGGGGGCTACAAGCTTAGTTATGTTAGAGGATAATACCATGAGAGAGAAAAAGGAGAACTGAAATCTCTTACCTACAGTTTCTTTAGCTACCAGAAATAAAGCACATTTAGACTCAAAAGGTTTGTATTAAAGATTTTAATTCAGCAGCAGAACTTCAAGATTTGTTAAATGTAGAGGAGACAGGAGACATTTGCGTAAGAGTTAAAATGTTTTAATACAGAGAAATATTTCAAAACAAAGAGCAAAAAGCTCTTGGGCATTGGGAGATCTGAAGTAATTGGATTTGATCAGATAAAGAAGAAGGCAATTATTTACATAACAACAAAAAAATCCATAGAGAAAAAATAATCTTCCTTTCATGATATCTTAGAAACAATCGGACATCAAACATTACTTTCATGCAGCCATGTTTTATTGTCTCCTTAGGCTTAATGAACATGCACGGATGAGCTGGAGATACACAGAAATTAAAAATTCAGTCGTGCTATCTATTTTTCCTTAAGTTCTCTTCAGAAAGTTTAACTTTGCTAGTATAAAGTACTTCCTTACATAAAGCAAAACCAATTTCCTTTTCTTTTATCACAGTAAAAGACACATGTCACTTTTGGCACATGTCACATTTTGACACATAATGGATGATGCAGGTACTATTACAGGTGTTGCAGCAAAGATGTTAAACTTGGAAAACTTGCAGCAGTCAGTACTACAAGGTGAATCGACAGATGGACACATTCAGTGGACATTATACCACATATGTGTGTGCTAGAAAGATTACTCCTTCCTCCTATCTTTTTTTAATAACTACTTTCTCAACATAGCTCAAATTCAGTTCATTTGGCCTTTCAAATCAAAATTTCTGGCATCATTTCAGAGCACCTGAATGTCACTATCTGCACCTCATACTTGAGACGATGGAAAAGACAGGAGTAACCTACTCTGATGCATTCATATGCCTCATGGGTAGGAGGAAAATTATTCTTTATTCTTGTGTTAATTGGTTAGACAGAGGAAGGACATCAAAGAAGAAGGTGACTGAGTTTTCTCTGAGCTTTGTGCTGACATGGCTGGCACTCCAGTTAGCCTGAGTACACGTATACAAGCCAGAAACACAGAAACAGTACAGGAAGTCAATGTGGCAATATATTAACGTCATCCAACGATTGTGTGTGTGTAGGGGGGGAATTGCTTATATTTCTAAATTGTGCTGAAAAATTTTAATGCTGTACAAAACAGCCCTTCTTTAAGCCCAAATACTATGATTTAAAATTGTTGAGAATGAGTATTTCTTCTTAATTATATTATAGATGGACATCTCACATTTACACGATCAAAGCCCAGCAAAGTTGTATTAAGTACGAAACATATTTTTATATTTGTACATATCAATCATTTTTCTGAGAAAATATGTTGTCACCAAAGAAATTAAAATTAATGCAGTAAATATACTAGCTTCTTAAATACTACCCCATGTGCAAAGAAAATGCACAATTTGGAATAAAATGAAGACACTAAGAAATTTGTCTGTTTTCAGAAAAGTGTATGTGTTCTAAACTGTGCCAAGTGTCCTTTAAGTATATTTTTTTTACATTATCTTTTTGTTAAATTTATAAATATTTTCAGTCTTTTCTCAAGAACAAATCCAAAAAATCATGTTGCCTGTTTTATGATTTAAAATGGTATCATCTCAGTGTGGTTTTCTTGCACTGTAATCCAAAAGAGTTTATACCGAGGAACAAGTATCAAACATGTTTACTGAAATATTTGAAATATAATGACTGTTTCATTTGCACCATTTGTATAATCATTGTGGAAACTGATTTTCAGAAAAGGTTTTTGTTTTCTCCTCACTCACTTCAGTATTTCCACACTGTATTTCTAAAGGAAACACTGATTATCTTTTTAATGTCACATTTGTTTCCTCAATACTTATTATTATATGAATAGTCTTTTTTAAACTGCTTAAAGGGCAACCTTAAATCACTACAGGGGAAAACAGATTGCTATATATTGAACCAAATATTAAACCTCTGAACCTCTTGCAACTCAGTTTTTGGGTTATCCCTGTTACAATGCTATGCAGTGATAAGACAGTGAGTTTGATGATAAAGTGCTGAATCTGACACACTAAAGATAAATCAGAATTACTGATAGAAAGCTGCTCTACTTTTGCTGCACTGTATGAGAAGGTGGGTCCATTTCCATCTCCCTGTCAGGCACCTGAAAACAACAGGCCTTATGCCTTCTTAATCTCAATGGGTTACCTTCATAAGCTCTTTAAAAGTTATATATGGAAGCTCAAGTAAGCCGATTAGCAATGGTTGTTTGCAATCGGACATCAGCAAAGTACATAATAATACTGCAACATAACTGAGAATACAGAATGAGGCTGGTACCACTTGGAAGATATAGCAATGTTATTTAAGACACAGAAGGATTGCATAAAAGTCAGAAAGCAGCCAATGTGCATTTTAAATTATATCTCTTCCATCCTGAAACAGCTCAAAATTTCCTGACTTTGAAGAGGGCACCTTTGCTGACACTACTCAACCTAAAAAATCTTCACCATATATCACTCTCTAGTATTTGCTCTTTATCAAATTTTAACTTTCTGAAGTTCTGCAGCAATGATTGATAGCACTTAGTTATGTCTATTAGGTATATTTTATTGAAAGACTCTTCGAATGCCTAGCACTAACCAAGGCACATTTTCTTTTTTTTACTTCATTAATGCAGCATTTATAACTCACACTAGTGTTTTGTACTGGAACATGCCCTCAACTAACAGTTGTACTGTGACAATAGTTGTTATAGTACAGAATCATCACAGAACCGTGGAATTGTTTGGGTTAGAGGGGACTTTAAAGGTCACCTAGTTCCAGTCTCCTCTGCCATGGGTAAGGACACCCTCACTAGACCAGGTTGCTCAATGTCTCGTCCAACCCGGTCTTGAGCACTTCTAGGAATGGAGAATCCACAGCTTTGCTGCACAACCTGTTCCAGTGTCTCACCACCTTCACAGTAAAGAATTTATTTCTTATAGCTGATCTAAGTCTAATCTTTTTCAGTTAAAAGACATTGCCCCTTGTCCTATCACCACATGCCCTTGTCAAGAGTCCCTCTCCAGTTTTCTTAAAGGCCCCTCTTAGGTACTAGAAGACTGCAATAAGGTCTTCCTGGAGAGCTCTATTCTCCAGGCTAAACTACCTCAACTCTCTCAGCCTGTCCTCACAGGAAAAGTGTTTTAGCCCTCTGATCATCTTTCTTGGTCACCCCCTGGACTCGCTCCAAGAAATCAAGGTCTTTCTTATGCTGGAGACTCCAGAACTGGATGCAGCACTTTTGGTGGGGTATCACAAGAGCGGATTAGAGGGGCAGAATCACTTCCCTCAACATGCTAGCTACACTTCCTTTGATTTAATATGTTTGGCTTTCTGGGCTGCAAGCTCATACTGACATATGGTGTCAACCTTTTCATCCTCAAACATCCCCAAGTCTTTCTTCTCAGGAGTGCTCTCAATCCCTTCTCTGCCCAGCCTGTATTTGTGCTTCGGATTGCCCTGACTCACATGCTGTACCTTGTATTTACCCTTGTTGAACTTCATGAGGCAGTTAACCAATGTTGAACAAAATATGATGCCTAAAAGCATTCTGAAAAGATTTTAGCCTGCCTTTCAATGTTTGAAATTGTATCTGTCATGTTTTCCCATTTGTCAGTCCCAAATAACAGTGAAAATTGAGAACACAGAAAAAAAAAGAGTTGATTAAAGTAAAAAATAAGGCAGAATAGCATATATGTTAGCTGAAGTTCTGTGTGATTCTCCTCTGAGATCAGACAACCTTTTGATTTAATTTTTCCTGACAGTTCAGTATAATATAATAATAGACAGAATGTCCTTGGTTATCATTTTTGCTTCTCCTCACTGTTGTCCTTGTCTACTGCAGATGCTCAGCCTGAACCAAACCACTTTTTAGACAAAGCAAATAAGCCAGAAAGTGTTTTACCCACAATTTTAGGTGAAAGTAGTACAAAGGGCCCATCTGTGATTTTTGTTGCAATTCTAAGTATTGATTACCTTCCCATTCTTTGTTACACAGCTTAGACATATGGTACCCTCCAATTGTTTGATAAGCATACATGCCAACTTCTAGGGCTACGTTTCCCCACTATGTACATCAGAAATGCTCAAGGATATGTTCAGAAATGCCCACAGCCCAAGCTCCTTAAAATCCTGAGCATGTTAGCCTGTTTCTGTAGTTGTGCTGATCAAGGACAACCACAGCCAAGCACAGAAGAGCCCAGGCTGCACAGCAACTCAAAGTATTTTGGAGGTGCTTTCAGACTTTGCCACATCTCTGTTATAGGAAACAATGGTCAGAAATAGTGGATGCCTACTATAAAGTAAAGCTGGGGACATGAAGCCCTCCCTTCACCCTGTGACATACATGGCCAGAGACACTGGCATAGTCACTCAGAGGTATAGAGGTATCTAACCTTAGCATGGGGTGGATGAGACTTAATCTTAGGGGAGTAAACGTGAGGAGGTTTATGACAAGTAAATGCTAACACTCAGATCCTAACAGATGTTTTAATGACGTGGGGTAACACATGATATTTGGGGTGCATTAGGTCAACATATACAGCATATTTGCACAATTGAAACTACTTCCAATGTTACAACAACAAATATTGGTCACTCTTCCTTAACATATTCATATACACCTGGATATGGAAAAACAATTTTTTTTGTTAAATTATTTCTAGCATCTTGAATCCCAGTTTCAAAAGGAGAAACTGAGATTTTTGGCTGCAGATTTGAACATTGTAATCACAGTTTTAGAATTGGTAATGTTTAATCCACACAAGTTAGTCCATATGCAGTGGTATATATTGTCCAGAAACATCATTAAAAGAACAAAAATTATAAGCATATTTTGAATGTCATATGTATGAAGCTATCACCCTATCTTTAAAACAATGATATCTTTATATTTCAACTTGCAACAAAGATACTACAAAAATTTACTTTTTAAATAATAATGATTCTTATCTTTTCATCTGTAAATCTCTATAGTTTTGTTAGTACAGTCACATTTACCCTGGAAAAACAAGACAATGATGAGTGACATCTCTTTTCCCATAATAACGATGGAAAAAAATACCTTCTTTGACATGACCCAAAATCTAGTCACCTTGTTTCCTTTTCATTATTTGAATGTCCATATTAGAGACACAGACGGCAATGCAATACAGGAAAAAAGGTAGATGAACCATTTTGATTAAGCAGAAAGTGGCTACAATCTTTATAAAATATTCAATTATTCTTTTGCAGTTACTGTTCTACAACCTACTAAAAAATATTTCTAGGTCTCCAAGCATATTCTAATTTCTCAAACTGGGAATTTAATGTCTCCCTGGAAAGGCTGAGTATCCTACTCTTCATGGTTCACATGCTTCATTACTTGCCATTTCTTCATTGTAATGATTGCAGAGGTTTTTAAGGGACAACAGAGGTAATCTAGCTTTGAAAAGAGATGGGGATGGATGGAAGATACTTGCCTTTCCCTCTTGAGCACTTAAGGTGTATGAGAACTGCTTTGAGAATGAGAAATTGCTTGGCTGCAGTTTTAGCCACCAATAGAGATCTCCCAAGAATATATACTGAAGATATTTTTAAGTAAGATGATTATCTAAATCTCTGTGAGACTGCTGATTTTTAAACTGATTCCTTCACTGTTTTTATCCCATTAACTAATATTTCTACCAGACAGTTAGCCATACTGGAATGTTCACAGTAAATATAGTGGTAAACCAAAGAATGCATAAAACTAGCTCTGTAAATTGTACTGAAAGCAATTTTATTTTATTTAAACCAATGATACTACTACAGAAGGTTGTGCAGCTAAGACCTGCCTAAGCTCTGATTGCAAATATGTTTTTTTATGTAGCAATGAAAGGTAAGTTCAACTTGGAAATTATTCAGAGTCCTTTTAAATCTATGACTCCAATTTGCATATCTAAAGAACAGTCTAATTATATTCTGTTTCCTACCCAATTCTGTACACTCACATTAAATCTTGAAAATGTGGATACATACAAAAAGAATCTCTATAAAAGGTGATGGATGACTGCCTACTTGAGAGGCAAATCCCTGCTTTAGCTCTTAGTGCAAAAGGATAGCTTTGCATTGCTTACAAATATTGTCCTGTGCCTGTCTGGTCCCTTCTGGCTTTCAGCACTGTGAGATTATCAGCCATCCATATATTCAACACAGCCAGTTTCCTTTCACTTCAACAACAGCAACTGAATTAGTCTTGTGTCTTTTAAATTATGATAAAAAAAGTTAATTAACTACATAGACACTAAACAGACCAACACAGCCAAAGCCTGACCTGTTATCACTGCCAATAAAGTATTTCAGTTCAAGTATCCAACTGCTACCCTTTGGATGGAGAATCATTGTGATGTTATCTTTAATTTATCTCACCCTTTGCATTTATACAAATTGTGATAAATAATGAAAACAAAAGGGATTGAAGTTGTTAAAATGATGTTCTTGAAAAGTGCTTAGACTGAACCTTATTAGGATCTTGTCCCCAGACATCCTAAAAGCTTTTCTTCTAATTTTGGTTTTAAGAGGCAAAACATAAACATGGCTTATTTGTGTTATAAAATTAAGTGTAACAAGTCTACAAGATAGGAGTCTAGAAATAAAATAGATTTTAAAAGTCACAAACAAACACGCCCAATCACACACCCAGTAGAGTAGCCCACTTTTCTGGTAACTCTTTTTGGGAACAAAAATGAACAAGAATGAGATAACACAATCTTAACATGATATTTTATTGAATGAACCAGTCTTTCAACCTGGACATAAAAGAGGCACATAAACATTTTTCTTCTACAATATTTTTTTTCCTTTGGTCAAGTGTTTAAAAAGAAATATATTTTTACTACATATAGTTATATGGACACTCACACAGTGAATTGGCAATAACATTTGAGGTTTCTGATGTTTCTTGAATACAAATGAAGGAAAGCAAAGGCTTTTATTTTCTTCATGAATACTGTACATATACATTAAAAAGCTTTCAATCAGTGAAGTAGAGCATCCCAAAAGATAAACTGTATGAAACCCTATGATGTAAGGACATAGTGGTCTTTATACATAAATATACTAGAGGCCACATGTGAGACAGTGTAACATAGAGTAACCATAGCAACAATACTGTATGTGAGTAAGTCAGCTTAAAAACTGTCGAGTGCATTAGATATGCAGGGCATAGAGGGGTTTTTTTCATGCTCTTGTTGAATCAGGCCCATACTAATGCTTTATATTAGCCATCTCTATTATAAAAAAAAAAGTCCCTAAACCTTCCCAAATTAAGCAAGAATCACTTCAGGCTCAAAAAAAATGATTGCATACTTTAACACAGTTAGGAAAATGCTTTGTTTGTAAAATGCTTTGAAGATAAGTGCTAAGCAGAGCTTTTTATCTGCACAAGCAGTAAAATAGAGTGCAGGACTGCACATAGTTATATCAGAGAAAATTGAGAGTGATTTTGTGCAAAAGTGTATGTTTAATGTAACCTATAGAACTTAATCTAATTCCTGGCATTTGATCACATGGGATTCTGCATCTGAATTTCTGCAGGAAAATCAAGCAAATAATTGTCTCTTCGTGAGACTGCATCTATTAGTTTTTTTGTTTTTATTAATTTATATGGTTCTTGATGTATTTTGTATGATCAGAATATTACATGAACAGAGGATTATATATTTTCTTAGTTACAATTAAGTAAACAGATAGTTAATTAAGACTTTGGGCAACACATAATTTATCATTAAGATTTTGATTTTCATTCTATTTACAAAAAAGAAATGAAAGCATTTCTTTAATATAAATATCTAGGTAGAAGATAAATGTTCACTAAATTAACTACATCAGGGGAGACTCCTAAGTTTTCCCATTAAATCCAAAGAAATTCTCTTTGAGGTCTTGTAAGATTAGATCCTTCACACAAAAAACTTTCAGTCAGCTTCAGTGTTTTTTCAGCTGTCATATTTTATAATGTCAAATTTAAATGTGATAAAGTCCAGCCCTCCTGTATCCCTCAATAAACACTGTTGGGTGAAAATAACCAGTTTTATGTATTTTTCTTTCAGTTCTGTCCTCCAGTTAGCTGTAGGCAGTGTTGTGGAACAGCAGCAGCCAGAGCACTGTTGCAGAGATGGCAGCACACACTGACTCTGGGGTGCTTCTATACATGTACAAAAGTAATCTGTTTTCAGGGTTATTGAAATGGACTACAGATTTAAAGCGGCTTTTTTGTAAGGAGTGACAAAAGATATAGTAATTAAAACCCAGGTTATTTTTTTCTTTCTGTTGTGGTTGCATAAGAGATGCTCAGAACCTTGTTTTCCTGTCCTTTCTCATGGTGCCTTCTCTCCCTATGACTTCCATAGGCCAGCTGTTTCAGATCATGGGGATTTTTTTACTAAACCATGCCTATAATAAAAACCTTCAAATAAAAGATGGACCAGGTATGTCAAAAGCCTGCAACTAAATTCAGGTTGCCCGTTAGGAAGCCTTCATGCTCCGTTAGCTGCTAGAAGGTATACGTGATGACTGAGAAAGCAACCTCTGACCCACTGGCTTTTTCATGCTCTAACTAGTAAGTAGGAAACAACAGGGGTTGAGAGGAGCTCTATGAAACAGTGCTCGTCAGAGCGAGACAAATTGGAAAATGGGCTCTTCTGTATTCTGTAATGACAAGAATATTTAATAGGCTGTGTAGGGGGTACATTAAAAAAAGATGTTAGCTAGCCTGAAAGTACACTCCTGGGGTGAAGTCCTAGTCCCTCTTGAAGTCAATTGCAAAAAGTTCCATCAGATTGAATGGGGCCATAATTTCACTCCTGGAGTATACCCAAGTGAAAATGTCGATTTAATTCTACAATAGATAGGAACTCCAATGCACACTTTTTGATTCTATATGAAACACTAAAAATACCTGTTTAGGTGAAATGGCATATGCCATTAGAGCTCCTGAGGCTTGAAATAAACCAAACCAATTTAATTTTGACTTCCTACCTCACCTCTCTCCAAATGAGAGTCTACCTTTAGATGAAATGTGCTGAATTATGTCAGTTGCACTTTTTTATCCCACAATTCAACAGGGTGTAGAGGGCCATAAAGTGGATTATTGAAAATTGGCTTGCAAGAGTGCAAAATAAAATTTATCTAAGTCAGCTTTTCCTCACTCTTGGCTCGTAACTCTAACACTCGTAATTTTGCTCCCACTGACATTTATTAGAATTGTGACCACAGAAAGACTGGAAGGGTAAAGAAATGATCTAAAGGTTGGGGCATAAAGCTAGGATCTGTGTTTAAGTCCTTTGTCTTCCAGAAATGGCTTGGCAAAGTCTCTCTGGACTCAATTTTTAAAGGTGTTAGGCTTCAAGAAATAGCAATGGGCACAAGAATAGATTTTCAAAAACAATTTAGGGTATCTAATTTTTTTAAAATTGTATGCTGACTATACAGAATGGGGGAAAAAGTTTCTAACAGAAATAGCGATAACAGAACTTAAATACCTTACACATGCCACACACACACAGTGAAATATTTCTGTACAAATAATTCATGAACACCTTAACAGTCAAAAGAGAAAGACAGGCCCATAATTATGATATTTTTCCTTTGAGTGAGAAGTATCTTATTAATCAATATTAATTAGTTAGTTTTTACACAATATACATATATATATGTATATATAAAATACACCGATGTGTTGGGTGGTGAAGTAACAAAGTATGAATAAAGGTAGCAAATTTAGCCTGAAAATTATTTTATTTTCACATGCAACACTAATTACCAGTTGGATTAGACTGATGTACCACTTATCATTCCAAAGCAGTGTACAGGGAAGGAGGAATGGAAGAAACCTTAGTGTAATTATTATTCTTTCTAAGTCATTCAGTATGCTTTACATGTCTGTTTTCTTTAATCTACTTGTGTAAAATTCTTTTTTCACAAACTGCTGAAGAGTTCATTTCATTAATCCTTTAGGAAGAGTTTCTGTCAGATGCTTTAACTAATGGCTCTTAGCCCCCGGATGAGTTAGAAAGGAAAATATTACTTGGATCAATAATTAAACACTTGAGTTTTGGGGTTACTTTTTAAAAAGGAATTATATATTATTATTCTTGTCAACCTTGCTTGGCATTGACTAGTGACTTAAAAATACTGTTAGAAGACAAATCTTTTATTTGCCACTGGCCATTTCCTTTAAGCTTAAATGTCCTAAACATTGTGCTTTGGAGAACATACCTTCAAAGTGCTATTTAATCACCACTATGTTAACAGCTGTCAGTATCCAGCCTTTTCCATGAATGTTTAACAGGATGCTTGGGATGTTTGTTTCTTTCTAAAGTTTGCATTAACCATAGGTAAGTAAACAATTGCAGTCCAGACAAGCAGTATGACTCTATGAATAAAAGCCACAAAGAAAACATTGAAACAGAGTAAATTTTTTCTTTTCTTAATATGAAAAAAGCTCATATCTTAATTCTGGTCTGCAAATGACTCCATCAATTATGAATCCTGAACACTGTTTAAAATTTACTACTTTAAGATAGATTTTAATGTTCTTACTCATACTGTGAAGCACTTCACTGTGAAGCAGTCTCATTACTAGTCTTAAGAGGTCTATTTATTAAGTAGTTTTTCAATATTAGTCAAGATTTAACTATTAAGTATTTATTCATGTAGTCTTAATTAGGTATTTTAAGTAAGGAACACCTGCACTAGCATTTTACTTGTGATATGCAGCACATTTTTGAAGGGAATCTCTTGAATTTCCCATTTACTGCTCTTTGGCTCACAGCACAAAGAATTACTAGAGCACACAGTTTTTCTCGGATTAAATTAAGACACCAATGATGGGTACTCAGTCCACATGATCAAACCAGAGCTACTCTCAAGAGCAGGAATACACACCCTAAAACATGCTCAGTGAGGACACAACACCACCTGTTTTACTCTATGCATCTGCTTCTACGGGGCCACTTCACTTATTACCACAGAGATATTCCCAATACACTGTAACCAATAACAAGCATTTAATCTAAAATGTGAAGATAAAACCAGTCCAGAATAAAATGTACAGAATATGAACACTGTACCTTTTGAGAATTTATTTGCATTGGCCCACACTCTTATAAGTTTGAATATAAAAATATGAGCCTAAAATCTTCACATGCTTAAGGGAGATAGGGTGATGAATTAGCAGTGGCAAGTCAGTGATATAAGGAAAACACAGCCAATAATTTTCTGTGACTATGTTACTCCTTTCTCTTTGACACCTGCGTGGCTAATATTACATCTTAAGAGTAATAATGCAAAATAATGTAGAGGAACTGCTAAAGCAAGATCTCTGGACAGTTCTGAGGTGCTCTGGTATAATATGTTCCAAGCTGCCATCAGGAGCCATAAAACCATAAGCATCTCCCAGTTATCATTTCATGACTTATAAACACTTTCTCTCTCATTATCATTTGAAGAGAATGCTTTTCTATTTCTATCTACTGATCTCTCAGTGGCCAACCAATGAGCTCCTGCTCACTGCTAAGTTTTAATCACTCACTTAATGTTTATCTCAATCAATAGCTGATTCAGCTGCTGGCCTAACTGATGGGGTGGAAAGCTTGTGTGGCAAAGGAAGGTTAGAAGAATGGGAAAAATTAAAAAATCAGGGAAAAGTAAGACTTTCTCTCAGAGAAAGAAGCAGTGATTTTAAAATGTTCCTGTCCTTGCTTAATATATTGTTCCTATTCCCATCATTCAGTCTTACTGTTTATTTATATCACATTACACTGTAAAAATAAATAACATTGCTATATTTTTATTCTGGCTTATTTTCAGGTCTTCAGGATTTTCTTGTTTTGAATGTTTATTTGGTTGGGGTTTTTTTTCCACCACCTGTTATGACAAAACTGCTAGAGAGAGGTAAGCCACTGCAGGAGGAAATGGAGTACAAATTCTATTCGCAGCTATATTCTATGCAGGAATATGGACAGAGAAATAACGTTTGAGGAACAAGAGTCTCTGTCACAAAGAAAATCTTTCTTGTTTCATAATATTAGCTAGAATAAGGAACTCAGCTTATCTCTGCCATTGAAGTAAATCTGAGTTCTATATAACTCAGTGGCACTTCATATATGTAATACAAGTATTATTTATACTTTGCTCTTAAGAAAAATTAAGTATTTACTTAAGGTGATTAGAAAACCATGTGGGGTTTGAGAGAGCAGGGAAGGGATGAATGAAAAATAATTGGGATTTCAGAAATAAAGGTAAATTTACACTGTTAATATTGTTAGACACACCCTTTTTTTCCCCCTACGAATCTCATTACTACAAATACAACAAGCAGCTGCTTTGACCTTGCTTTTACAGATGTGTGAATGAAGTTTATATTTAGTATTACACATTAGACAGGTATTTAGACAATTTATTTTGAGGAAAGACACATAATCTCAGCAGAAAGTAACATATCAACAAGCATTTTCTTCCTGATGAAAGGAGAAAGAATTACCAACTCTTTGTTAAAAAAAAGACAAAAAAAAAAAAAGTGCATTAACAAAGATCAATAAAGCAATTCATACCTGCAATTCAGTCACTGTGACGCTTTTATTTTAGACAGACATCCCAACAGTTACTGCAGTTATGACTATTATTCATGTCTGGTTCCCAGATGCAGCCAAGGAGAGGAAATAGGCCATGGCTTAATAGTTGTCTCAAGTCTGCACCCTACTTCACCAACTGTACATTTTAATTCCAGCCTATAAGACATAATGTCTTGATATTGACTCAGCTTCCCAGGTTATAGCCAGCAGCAGTCAGAAATCTGCTTGTAGCTACCTCAGCTTGTAATTGCTGCTTCACAGCTGATTCCACAGCCCAAGTACATCAGTATTCCTGCTTTGCCTCATGCATTGGAGATGGCAGGTTAAAACTATGAGTTCCCAGCTGAGCCTGACGCCCAGCTGCACTTCCTAGGTAATGCATGCACCCACCTAGGTGAGACGCAGGCTCAGGTGTGAGCCAGCACTATTGTCTGATCATAAACACTCTACTAGTGCTGTTTTCACTCCAGGTTGGAAAGAACCACATTGACTCTCTGAGGACACTTGGTCTGGTTGCTGTGTAGTGAAAGCTGTGTAGTAGAAAACTTTCACAATGGTAGTGGTAGTTTCAGTTGCTACTTTCCACTGAAAGGATCACCACCATACCTTGTCCATTTCACCGTGCAATAACCATCATTTGGATACAGGAAATAAAACAGTAGTCCTCCCCAAACAAAGATTTAAGAGCACAACCTTTACCAGTGCAAAACTTTAATCATACAACTTAATTTAGATTCTTTAGAAAGGCAGACTCTGTCACTTATCATTCTCAAATCTAATTACAGTTTCTGAGGTGGGTTCTGAGATGTACTGTAAGAGATGATATAAAATGGAAAAGAGTATGCACATTCATCAGTTCTTTATTTTGAAGCAATTGTTTGTATATTTTGATG
This sequence comes from Molothrus ater, assembly GCF_012460135.2. Classification (NCBI taxonomy): domain Eukaryota; kingdom Metazoa; phylum Chordata; class Aves; order Passeriformes; family Icteridae; genus Molothrus; species Molothrus ater. The sequence goes on along the minus strand of NC_050479.2, from coordinate 54,107,656 downwards.
ATGTTCAAACTGCTGACCAAGATAGTCAGTTCAGTGCCAGCACCTCTCTCACTGTAAGAAAGACAATTATTTTGCAATTCTAAAAGGTCAGTTAATTTAAATTAAATACAACTAATTTGCAGGACATGACAAACAACAAATAAAATGTACCAAGAATCAACATGCGGAATCAGAGAATCTTGGAATGGCTGGGCTTGGAAAGGACACCTGGAGATTATAGTTGGATTAGATAACTAGTCCAATCTCCCTGCTAAAGCAGGCTAACCTACATCAAGTTGCAGAGGATTGTGTCCAAGAGGTTTGTGAATATCACCAGGGAAGGAGACTCCACATCACAGAACAGGCTGTTCCAGTGCACTGTCACCCTCAGATAAAAGAAGATTTTCCCTGTATGGAGCTTCCTGTGTTTATGTTTGTGTTCATTGGTCCTTGCCCTGTTGCTGGGAAGAATTGAGAAGAGTCTAGCCCCATACATATTTGTATGTATTGATGAGTTCATCATCAATGCATCTAAGTCTTGTCCAGCCTAAGGTTCCCAGCTGTCTTGGTCTTACCTCATTAGAGAGATGTCCCAGTCCCTTAATTCTTCTTAGCCCTCCTCTGGACTTGCTCTAGTAATTCCTTGTCTTTCTTGAACTGGGGAGCCCAGAACTGAGCACAGTACTCCAGATGTGGCCTCACCAGCACTGAACAGAGGGACAAGATCACCTCCCCTGATGTGCTGGCCAGATTCTTCCTAATGCATCCCAGGACACCACTGGCCTTCCTTTCAAAGATGATTGAGAGTGGTTTAGGAATAACATCAGCCATCTCCTCAGCACTTATGGGCGCATCTCATCAGGACCAATGGATATGTCGGTGTCAAGTTTACCTAAGTGATCTTTAACCCAATCCTCCTCAATCATAAGTCTGTCTTTCGTCAGACTTTCTCTCTTGCCTCCAGGAACTAGGCTTAGCAGTAAAGACTGAAGCAAAGAAGGCATCCAGTAAATCCACCTACCAACCAACTTCTCCAAATACCATAAAGTTGTTTTTGATTTGAATAAATCAATAGGACTATTACATAAAGCCAGCCTTTGCATGCTTTTCTGAAATGAAATAAAACTTAAGGTAGATATACATCAGTCTGCTTTGTGCCTTTTTTTATTGTCATATTTCAACTGTAATACAAAATAAAGTATCAAGCTACCCAGAAGGCCTCCAGAAGCCCACTCCTCAGTAAATGGCCTCCACTTTTATTACAAGTGAGAAGCAAAAACTGGACTGCTTTTAAAAATGCTGGTCCTTCTGAATCAAATAACAGTGCCCCTGGAGACAGAATGCACTATGCCATTTGCTGTAACACTTTAAGGTTACCAATTACTCTTTTGCTAGATATACAACCTATAAGGAGAAAACCTATAACAGATTGAAACAGTTATTTTAATTAGAATAAATGAGTGGTTTAGCCTGCATATCTTTGATCATTGTCATGTTAACAAACTGAATAACAATGAACTGTTCGAACAGCGGGCTCTGTTGGGATTTCTGTAGCACATAATGTCCAACTACAGCTAAAACCCGCTAAGCCAATGCTTTTGTTTCCTTATGAAGTTTCATCACAAAGGTAAATGTTATCCAGTATGTTACACATTAAACACCATCAATGACTATTAAGTCTTTTATAGAGAATTGTCACTGTCAAAGGCTAATCTTCTTTCCTTTTTATCATAATTTTTCTGCCTGACAAAAGGCACTGATAGGGTTTATACAGATATAAGCAATGTCTGCTCACACTCATTAGACTTATCCTACTTGTCTAGGTAAGAGACAAAGGTGTACTTAAATAAAGCTTTCCATCCCAATGACACGTGAGTAGAAATGCAGATATTCTACTCCACATAGTCTTCATTAATTTAGCCCACTTTTATGTGCTTACATTCCTATCTACCTTCAAAGAAACAGAATAGAAAAAGACAGAGGCAAACAGTTATATAAATTCACATCCATTTTAATGCTCCACTACTGCTAGCACTTTATTGTGTCTTGAAGATGCTCATATTTTCATAGCAGACATTTCAGTTCACAAGACTAACTATTCTTTCAGTCCTCTGTACAGCTCATCTCTGTGTGTTCTATTTGATTTAGAAAAGCCGGAAACATGTGACAGCAGGACTTCTTATCAAATAAGGCCAGTAGTTTAAAGAAGCTTTAATAGCTTAAAAAAACTGAAAAAAGGAAATCCTATCATCCTTCAAAACTCCTACAGGTTTTGCAAAGTGCTGGAAACAAGAGTGACTTGCAGTGAGCAGGTGCTAGGCATGTGACAGATGAGTTCACAAAATAACAGAATATAATAAAATTTTCTAGCTAATGATTTAAAATATAAATTCTCCTATATCATTATACAGAATGGTTAAAACATGTCACAATTTGACCTTGCAAGCAGAGTCATCCAGAACTGTAAATTTGCAGAGCGAGGTCCTTGACACTGTTTCATCATCATCATCATTATCATCATCATCATCGTCATCATCATCTCTTTACCACTCCCACAAGCTCACTGGTTTTGAGCACTGCACTGCCTCAAAACACAGCCATACATTGGCACCACCCAACGCTACAAGTACTGAGCACCTTACTTTCAGTCTCCATTTAAGACAATGGGTCCCATGTCCTTAAATGATCCTTAAATGGTCAGAGGAATCTGTGGCCAAACTACTCCACTCCCTGTGAACACAGCACAATATCTTACTGGAAACATTAAAGGAAGGAGAAAAGTTTCCTATTGTCTCTATATTTCTCTATCTGCTAGTGCTGGCCTACTAACTCAGCACTTATTGTGGTCCTGCTGAGAGGGTTTGTAAATCCAGCACAATTTCTATACATTTTACTAGTATTTTACTGACTAAGTAGCTTTTTTTTTTTTTTTTTAATAGTGAGGTTACAGATGATACAAAGACTAATGGAGTAATAAATACTAAGGACAGAATATTTTTACAGAATGATGTGGACCATTGATATCAAAGGTTGTATTGAACAAGTTGTATTTTAATAGAGGAAGTAAAAGATAATATATCTAGGAATTAACAACACTTTACTTAAAAATCAGCTGCCTAGGAAAGCAGTGGCTTAGAAAAAAGGATTGTGAGAGCCCTGATTATTCACAGGATTCATTTTGGCCAGGCTCCCAAGGACCTCCCTGTACCCTGCCCAGGACCCCATGTCAGTCCCCTGTGGCCATCAGACCCTGCTCCATCAACTCCAGAGCAGGGCTGTCCTCAGCACCCTACCATCCTGCCCTGCCCTGTCACAGGCACTGCTGAGTCTGTGGGCCCACAGCCTGGCCTCAGCCTGTTCCCAACCCAATGGATGTGCTCCCTGGCTGCCCTACCCCTGGCTGGGGCAATAGGATGAATGCTGACAGACTCTGCCCTGATGGTCTCCATGCAGAGCCCCAAATGCTCCATGTCCAGGGAGCTATTTGGTACCTCAACAAGTACTTGGGAAATTATGCAAGTTATTGCTCTCAGTGCTATGAGCAGATAAAATACTTTAAAATTTACAGAGTTGGCACTGGTTGAAATGATAAAATCTCAGCCAGTCAGGCACGCTTCAGTAAATAGCAAGAAAAAACAGGAACAAGGTCAGTTCTTATCTACGCAAATACTGAGTGTGTGACTTGGCCACTGTTTGTGAGCACTTGGACATCCAGAGTGAGAGGTCAGATAGCAATAAGCACCAGTCTTCCAGTCTGAAAAACATCATCAACTGGCTTGAACCTGAATTTAGACAAATTCAACCATGGAAGACTTTACTTTTCCACCTGTGTGGAATGACAGGATCATGCTAAGGACTTGCATCACATCTCATATGTGTTGACACCATGACTCATCATTACTACTTAAAGATTCTTGTCTTTTGTAAGAGTATCTTTCAGTCCAGAGGTACAAAAATATTTATATATTCACCCAAAAGTAACAATGCAATCCCTGGATTTCGGCTGGATCGCTGGGATGTTTTGACTTTCCTCATACACATCAGATGCTTGCTCATACAATTGGCAATTTTATGCCCACTGCCTGCAAAAATGGGGGGGCTAAAAGTCACTCAGATAAAGCAGTAAGTACTCTAAAACAATGAAAGGGGATGCTTTGAGCATCTTTTTTTTATTTTTGTATACAAAATGATGTGCAGATTTTTTAATCTGTTTTAGTTTCATCACGCATATCTGTGTTTAACTCTTTGCTGGTGTTGTGCTTTTGCAGTCTTTCTGTAATGGGCTGAGACACAGCCTCATGTTTCTGTCCTTTAAAAGTGAGAAAATAGACTTTTCTTTCTGGATTTAAATAAGCTATGACCATTAATATAATGACTTGGGAAATTACCTAAATATAAAAACTAGGAAGCTGCTGAATTTGAAGTTTCAACTGCAGCACGTTCTTCACCTTCCTATATCTGAAGATAAATGAAAACTTGAAAATAGAGGAAAAAATGAAAAACGAGTTTACACAAGATATAAACCTCACTTCATTGAGTCTATTTTTGAGACTGATAATGAGAACTACATTGGCATTATGACTGAATTATACATTGCAACTGCTATATTTTGCTAAGCATAAATTACATTCATGTTGTGTTTTCAGCATATTTTGTATCACTCCACTAAATCAGAATTCCTGTGTAACATAGTCTTCAAATAAGTAAATTTGTTATAAATTTTAGCTATTCACACATGCAGTATCTAAAAGAACTTGATCAAAGAGTACCAAACTCTCATGCTTTATAAGTAATAAATGTAAGTATCTTCAGGAACCACTTGCAGCTCTTGATACTGAGGCTAAATCAATTCTAAAGCTGGTGTAAATCAAAGTGACTTTAGTTATGAGTGAAATTATGCTAATTTGCATTGGCTGGATATCTGATATGTGAAGTCCACAAGACACAGAACACTAAGCACATACTTCAATGATTTACAGAATTAGATGATAATGGAATTTATTTATTGTTGAAGTGCCTTCTTGCTGTCAGACTTAGAAGAAAAAAGCATCACCACACATAAAAAGTATGCTTAGCTGATTTCAGACAGATAGACAAAGTTTCCTGTAGAGACTGAGCTGAAGATAAATATCTAAAATATCTGAATGGCAAATCACATAAGCAGAAGGATGCAGTAGAAGATTAATGGCCACAGGTGCTTGGCAATGGTCATTCAGAAGTTTGGTTAGTTTGGGATTCTTCTTCTGGTAACTGAAAGTAGCTTAAAAGTTCATTCTCCAAAAAAGGTCTGTCATAGAAAAAAAAAAAATAAAGTAACCTCTTTTGCTAGCTCCCTAGCACTTTTCTTTCTTGGAAATAGTAGCCCTTCAAAAGGTGGCACTAATTGCAATACAGGACAACTATAGCAAAGTTTCTTTTAATGTATGTTACGCTGGAAAGGCAGAAGTCTAGTTAAACTATGTTCATGGTACATATCTTTCTCTGCAGCAGTGAAGAGGAGAAGTGTTCTGTGAGCTTAGAATAAAATTTTCACTGACAGTGTGAAAGCTTATGAAAATCTGACAGGGCACATTCTCCCTTACAGAGATCTACAACTCTAAGAGAAATACCTTTCTCCCTTCTAGATCTAAGCAGAATCAAAGAACTGAATAAATGTAAAAATGAATGTAAAAACTGATGGTTAAGCTCCTCCTGCCTAGAGCAGGAGAAAACAAGATTGGCGACAAAATTCTTAATTTCCCCTAAGATTATTAAAAAACATCTGTTAGAGTATCAAAGCACATTTGATATGCTGGGCCAGTTTTGCCAACTTAGACATTTCAGCAAGAAATTCAATTTGACCTGAAACATGTATCAAACTGTCACTTTCATTCTCCCAAATTTAATGCAACTTATGCTGTTGGAACTCTTGAGGTTATTCCTAAATGTGATCCCACTGAGGACACAACTAAAAGTTTATGTGCACTTACACTTCCAAGAGTTGTGATGGAAAAAAAAAAAAAAAAAGAGAAAAAAGGATAAGCTCAGAAAATCTGCACTATTGTTTCTCTATAAGAGTAATTAACACATATTCCCAAAAGAACCAAGGAAAGAAGGAAAGAAACTGAAGATTCCCTCTGGGCAGGATAGTAACAGTAGCAGGCATTAAATATGCAGGCAGCCATTAGGCATGATTAAAGATTAATTCTGTGTCATAGAAAGGACTTGAGGTTGTCACAGGTCATGACTCTCATCTTTATTATTTGGCTTACTGTTTTTATTTAATTAGCTGGACTTAATGAATCTTTGGTTATAGATGTCTGGCAAGCTAGATTATTGTGCACCATTTATTAAGTTAAAGGCTCAGCTATAAAACTTTTTCTTAGCAGGTAGCTTCCACAGTTTCATCAATAAGATTCTGGACAAAACCAGAAGGGGTTCTACATGTGTATGAATGATGTAATGACTTTATTTACCAAAGTCAGCATTAGAGGTTCTCCTGGAATTGGTGAGATATGTGAGCTCATAATTTGGTGATAGTATTTCAGTGCTGCCTATTACATTATTTGCATTGGTAAAATTCTCTCAAAGTCAAAAATCATAGTTCTCAAGAGGTACCATGTATTGTAGTGGTCATGTCAGTGTATTCAAGTTTTTGTGTTCTGCTCACTGTTTTTTAACAGAAATTATTAATTTAAAAATGGAAGTATTGAGTATGTCAAACATTAATTTAAATCACTTTTTTTTTTAATCTATACTTCCCTAATTTTTTTTATACAATGGTGATCTAAGACCTTCAAGTACTTCCAAAATAGAAAACATTTTCTTTTGCATTTGTTTTTATTAAATCTTCTCATTTAGCATTAAAGGACTATCTTTTCTTCCCTTTAAAAACAAAAAGAGTTCTATTTCCTAAACTTTGCCGAGCAGTCAGTTAAATCACATGGATGACAGAATCTCAGTGTAATGTATTTTTTCCTTCCTGTATCAATTAGCAGGGTAGTCAATCAAACAAATAATAATTAAAAAGAGCACCTGTAGGAATGAAAGAACTGAGGAAAAAAAAGGCTTATGATACAAGGTAAGGGAACAGTAGAAAGTCTTTCATCTTCTTCTCAGATCCTCTGTCTTCCATACCATAATGAAAAGAAAATTACCTTGTCCTTAAAAGTCTTGAAAAAAATAATCAGAACTTCACAAAAACATATATGAAGCAGGGGTTCCCTTTCTCAATGCACCAGAAAATACAAACTTTTGCAAGGTAAAAACTAATAAAGCCATGACATGAAGTTTTCTGTGAATTGAGTGCTTTTATGGCACAACAAATCCTAGAGAAGAGAGCTAAGGTCATTGTGGCCCAGCATAAAATAAAGACAGCTAAGGATTTAATCAGACTTCACAAATTCACAGAATGTGCCTTAGAATAATTTGCAGTACATTTGGTGTAGAAATTAGCCAGATATGCTGGTAAACTACAAGGTAGCCTGGTGCATAATATGGAGTTTGGAATCTTAAAGGAAAATAGGAATCCATGCTAATCTACTGGTTACATACAGAATTTTCTGAATGATGAAGCTAAGGGACGTGGAGAACAGGGAGAAGATGCTGGTACTAAGCTCAGGTAAGTAATTTTTTTTTTTTAATAGAGCAAATTTTAATGTTGTATAATGTAAATTATAATGTTGTATAATGCATGTATAATGGAACAAATTATACATGTTAGACTCAGTAACATTTTTGTTAGTTTCAGGCCTAGCAATTTTCTATCAAAGATGCTTGTCTTAGCACTTTGGAGAACCCAAATACTTTGCCTATGAAAAGAAAAATTTATTTACAATTAAATATTTGGAGATGGTTTAAAAGAACAAAAGGTCCTAGAAAAAAAATGTGGAAATGCATATCTTGGTCTTAGGCCTGCTATGAAATTGGAAGACTCTATCTAGAAACTTCTGGCAGAGATTTGTTTCAGTTTTGGGATAGCCACAATAGGACAGATATTCTTGGCCATTGGTCCTTGTAATCATGTTATTAAAAAAAGACTTATACCCAGAAAGAAATTTAATGATTTAATGGACTCTTTATCCACTGAGCCTCAAATGCAGTCAAGTCAGCTGCAAGTTCTTAACTGTGCATGAAGGATGAAACTATTCCCTTGTTATGAAGACAGTGTCCCTTCAGCACATGCTGATGGCTGGGTAACAGGCAGATAATCTCCTAATTGTTTACCTTGATAGTGACCAGAAAGCTTACAGCAGAACAAGTATGAAAATTAAAATTCAGAGGACATCGAATTCAATGGCAGCTATTAGCAATGTAATTAGAGTGGTTGATTAAAAATGTGCATGAATGTATTTGGGACTCTGAGTTTGTGCCAGACCCTGAAAAACAAAGGTCTTTAACAGTCTGAACTATAAAGCTGCTAATACAGTATGTTCTGAAAATATGTGAAATGCTCATAAGTCTATCTGATGAATAAGACAGAAGAACAATTTAAGGATGATAAATTCTACCCGCTGAACAGTGCTACTTTGGGGACTGACTTTGGCAAAACTACTTAGAACAAGAAGAGTTTGAACAAGCTACTTTTCATTAAATGGAAAATACTTGTGACATGTACAACTAAATGAATTTTGGGCTAGGAATTAGCTTTTTTCCTAAAGTTTTCACAATCTGAGTCTTGAACATAGTACCTTCTCTTTTCCAAATAGAAGGAAGTAAATATGACTCAAAACTCAGAGAGTGGTACTTTTATTATTAAGTATTTAAACGGAAGACTAGATCAAGGCAAATCAAAATTGAACCTCTCATACTGTTCTCCTGCCTGGGCTTATACTGATAAATTGTATATATCTCCCATCTACGTAATTTCTTCTGTCACCTATTTCCTTTCATCAGTAATGTCCTTGGCTTCATTCCCAGCTCTTTTTCCCTTCTCAATTTTGGAAATAAGGACGGTGCATCACTACAGGGAACCTGCATTTAGTTTGGTATTAATAGATCTTTACTATAAACACATGGTGCACTGAGCAAAAGAGAGAACTGATACTTTGGAATGTGCCCAAGAGTTATTTAGTTCAATATCTTGTCTCTGATAGAGGATGATATAAGAAACCTACAACAGGCAGATCTAGGGTTATTCAATCTAAAAGAGAGCATACTTTAACCTTTAGATTTAAATTCTCATTTAAAAAATATGGCTTACAATTTGTTAACAGAAATTAAATATATTGTCAACATCACTATTCCTTTTTAAAAAACCTCCTTAATACTTGACCTAAATCATGTCCCGCTTTTATGAGCTGCATAAACCATTTATATGTACATAAATAAAACAACTGTAAACGTAAAAGTATTTCTGGATTCCATAACATTTAATTTCAATTTACTGTCCTTGTTTCCTTTTGTTCAGAGTCACGTAGAGTTTGGTATGTGAAAATAAGTGATACATAACATAAATCAGAAAAAAACCTATTTTAATGTTCCTCATTCCTCTTTTCTTTTGCAGCAGTTCTTATTTCTCTCAACACAACTTTTTAACAAATTTCATTATTGCATTATATATAGTTAAACCTCTTTTTGTTCTGTGATATCCTTTAAGATGCAGGACAGATAGTATTACACAGCATTCAAGAAGAGGTGTTTAAAGCATTATGATATTTTTTCTATTCTTCGTTATCCCTTTTCTTATGCATATTAAAACTTGCCTTTTCATTCTAATATATCAATATGTTAAGCTGACATGCTCCTTAAGTTCTGTACCACTAGAAATTACACAAATACAGTTGTGGCTTTTTTAAGTTGATATATATTACTTAAAAGAACAGAAATTATATTACTAATTTCAATTCTAAGCTACTTTGCCCTACAATTTTAGTGTATTGTGTTTAATTTACCACTTGTTTCAGCTACCTTGATTACCTAATACCCTCCCACCAATTTCTCTGATCCTGAATTAATATCTCATTGAAGTTAAATAAGTCATCCCCAAATATAGCTACCTCATCACTTTCTTTATTTTCACATTATTAATAAAGATATTTAAAATAAAGGTGAAAAGACTAAATTCAAAACCTTAACTCAGTCTCATTGCTGCAGTTTCCCCAAAAGAAAAAACACTTTTTTTTTCTTTCTTTGCATGATGTTTTATTGAATATTTGAACTGTGACAATATTTCACTTCACTATGTGTAATTACTTCTTTTAACAACCCATATGTGAAATAGCAATTGCTGTGTTATAAGGACATTAGCAACATTTAAAAGTGAACCCAATTTATTGATAATGGACTATTTTTGAGTTATCCGAACATTCCCTCAGTTATAATCCCATAATGTCAAAGTATTTGACAGGCAATGAATGTCTTTCAAATATATGTTAATCTGTGCTTTTCTCAAAACAATAATGGTTACTTTTTTAGTTTTTTCACCATATGATAAAGTGAAAAACATTTAGACAGAGAACAATTCAGAAATGGCCATAACAATTCTTATTAGCAAAAATGTAAAGTCCAAGGAAAATGCCATAGCAGGATGATACTGGAAATAGTCTCTATTTTAGGCAGTACACAAATAGGAGAAAAGTCAGTGGTTGTTGGGTGGTGCATTTAATTATTTATTCAACACACAATTCCCATGTATCATATTGGTGGCTTACCTTGAATATGCATTCCTGAGTATAAGCCATAGAAAGAGTCAATTTCACATGTCAAGGACCTTTTATTTATTAAGTGCTATAAACAATTGATATGACTGAATTTTGAGGGGAAAAAAAAAAAACAAAAAACTTTCCTCCTTTCTATTTTCTCATTTTACATAATGCTTTTCCTAAGGGAATAGAATGAGGGAATGGAAAAATCAATTGTACATCAATTTGTAGAAACACTGACACATTCCTCTAAATCACTAAAGTTATCAGGCAGTAAGTGAAAATTGCACATAATATGTCTTTCAGAATTTTTCAAAATATTATAAGAAATTCATTAACTCACAACAATTCTAATCAGACCTGGCATTAAAATTTTGTATCTTTCTTGTTAACAGAACTTTACCAAGCCAAATTTCTAGGAGGATAAAAATAGTGCAGCATAAGTAAAAATCTGGTTTCACTGAGAGGAAAAGTCTGCTTAGTCCTGCCTTTCTTCTTTTCCTCATGAATTTATTTAAGGTTATTTGAGGTTAATAAAGGAACAACAAAAATAACAAAAAAGTCTCACAAAAGGATGGGCTTATGTTACAGATAGGAAATATTTCATATTATATGAAATAAAGATAGAGTGATAATAAGAAAACAAGGAAATGGTTCCTTAGGAGAAAATGTATTTACATAACTGCATAATCTGTGACACATCAAAAATACCGATTAGTTTATTTAAAAATTGCTAATTATAAGGCTCATATGTGCATTTTTCAGTGTCATAACTGGTATCAAGAGAAATTTAGCATATGAACTCAACATTTTTTAAGGATGCCTTAATATATTTTTTACTAGTTATTTGTAATATTTTGACTCTTCTTTTTATACTAAGAAAATACACAGTCTATTTTAGAATTTGATAATGACTGTCATTGCTATATATACCACAAATATAAATCAAAAAGGATTTCAGCAATCTTTCCTCTTCACAGAAAACTATGTGTACTTATTTTCTTTTTCTGAAGCAGAAGTATTTTTACTGATTCAATTCTCATAGTATGCTTAAAAATTAATAAATATGATAGCGTTTCCAGACTGTCTGTGTCTACTCTCTCCACATTTTGGAATTTTTGGTTAGTCAAAACTATTCAATGAGAAAGTTTTGTCTTTGGATTTTCAACAGGGAAAGTCCATAGCACTTGTGGAAAGAAAGTAAAGAGAAGCAGAAAGAAAATTTTAAAAAGATATACACACCAACAAACATACATATATGCTTCAGTCAGTTTTGGGGTTTGCATTATCCATGAAGAATGAAACTTTTCTAGTGGTTCATATATGAAACTAGCATTGCCTGGACCTGTTTTATTCATGAATACCAGATGAGGATCAAAGCATAAAATTTGAGATGGTAGCTCACAGGAGGAATCTGTGAGGCCAAGGCAAGTGAAAAGATATTGCCTATTGATGAGAAAAGCAGAGGTATTACTCACACCCTGAAACCCTTACTTTGTGTTTACATTTGTCCTCAGGTTTTCTATATGTATCCTAGAGCTCACAAATGTAGCCTTAATACATGAGACTGGATGGGATTCAGAGGATATTAAAAGAGCTTGCTGACATGACAGGCTGCAAGACTGAGGATTTGGCTAACAGAAATCTCATGAAGTTCAACAAAGTGCGGAACTATGTACCTAGGACAGAATAAACCCATGTGCTGATACAGACAGGGAAGCAGCTGGCTCAGTACCAGCCAGCCTCAAAATGATTTGGCTGATACAGTGAACAACAGGTCAAGTAGGATCAAACTGTGGCAAACGAATCCCACACAGGACTGCATTAGAAAAGATGTGGTCAGCTGGTAGAGGTAAATTATTATTTTCAACTCAAACCCAGTAAAGCTGCACTTGGAATACCTGTTCAATTTCGTGCCTCAGTTCAAGGGAGATGCTAGGAAACTGTGATGAGTTCAGTGAAAGACAAGCAAGATGGTGAGATTCCTGCCTGATGGAGCAAATTGAGAGAACTGGCTTTTTCAGTCTGTTGAAAAGCAGGTTAAGAGGAGAGAATAAGCCTAAAACTACTTGGACATCTCTAACCACAACTGTGAAACTCTTGGTAATGACAAATTGTAAAACAAGGAGGAACTGCTACCAGTTGTGACTTTTGACATCTACTCAGCATTAGGAAAAGCTTTTGTACAGCACTGAATCAGATCACACAGAGAGGCTGCAAAATCTCCATCTTTGGAGATTTTCAAGAGTCAGTTATGGAAAACCACATGTAATCTAAGATGGCCACTATTCAAGGGTTCTGCTCCTTGGCTTCAGTGGAGAGGCTGAACTACACAACTTCCTGAGAACTCTTCCAATCCATAGTTCTGTAATGCAGAAAACACAGATGAAAAGATGAATGATGTTTCCTACAGATTAATTAGAATAAATACTAAAATAGATGGCGAAACTATCTGGCCATGTAAGCTGCATTTTAAGTAAAGCAGGGACCCTATGTCCTGCACTGCTAAAATGAAAGCCTTTGGCTGTCTTTCTGAGGCACTTTGATTCACCCTTACCAATGACTGGGAACAGTTCTCAAGAGATCCTCAACAATAGAATTCTAGGAACAAAACCAGAATTGGTATTGATTAGATCAAAAGTTGACATTAACACAAAAATGGCTTTTTTTAGTCATTGCACATAAACCAAGCTGTTACTTTTTGACAACACATTACTTTCATGTGCAGTTTTCTTAATAATTTTATTATACATGTGATTAATACATTATTTGCTTAAGCCTACCATTTTGCTGATGTTGCACAAAACAAAAATAAAAGCTCCTATGTTAGAAAAAAGAGAAAGGGCCCATTATAAAATAAAAAATTTGGATATTGTTACATGATCTGCATTAAAATTGCCAACTATGGTAATACAATACTTACACATGAAAGAAAAGTTCATATTACCAGATCAAATGCTGAATTTAATACTGTTTGGAAGCAATGCGGCTAGCTGACTTTTGGAGTTTTGAATCCTTTGGACAAAAATTATTCTGCTAATCTACTATTACAAATAGTATAGCATTATAACAAATAATGGAGACTGCAAATAAATTCAAAGTAGTTCTAAGACTCACAAGCTTTGTTTGTGGCTGAAAAACCGCTCAGTTTTTAATTGCACACACACACACAAGAAGCCTAGATGATACAAAATGGGGGGGAAAAAGAGTCCTGTTTTTTTTCCTCCAGAATTAAAATACCTTTACATCACTCAAATGTTAACAGACAACTCTTTGAATGACTGATGTTACATAACAGACACAGCAATGTGTTTTAGGGTGGCAGGGTAAGCTAAGGACGCTGCTTTCTTCTGCACTCAAAATGTTTTTGGTACAGGGGGTTTAAGTCAAACACTTAATGTGAGCAAAATGTGGCTTCTGCATGTTAATTATGAGATAAGTAAGGATATACAAACACACAAACGTATCCTCTGCATTTTTAAAACTCTTTTTCTCGCTTCATGTATAACATGTGCCTTCACATCCCTTGATGTCAAGTCAGGTGCTATAGTGCTACATGATGGATATAATTTAATGTAACAGGTTACAATGTAGCACATTATTTGGAAAATTGTTGGAAAAAAGGCAGTTGTTAGGAAGGTCGTTGCTAAAGATATTCAGGTTTGTTTGGCTGGTGGTTTTCTTTTGGTTTTTTGTTTTTGTTTTGGTTTTTTGTTTTGTTTTTCTTTGTTTGTTTTTGTGGTTTTTTGGTTTTAATTTGTTTTGGGTTTTTTTATTTTGTGTGTGTTTTTTAAATTGGTTTTGTTTTGCTCTTGTTTTTTCAACCCTAATAAAAGAAAACACTAAGATGACATTTTTTTTTAAAGCATAATTTATCGCTAAGATAAGAGCTAGGGATTTCTCCAAATGCACCAGATGTGTAAAAGGTGCAAACAATTAGAGACAGAATCACTGAGCAGATATTCCCTCTAATGAGCCAGCAAAAGGAAAACTTGTGCATGTTGGAGTGATGGTGCTTTTTCCATTTTTCTCATAGGAAAACTCTAACTAGGCTAAAGTATATCTCTGTAATTTCAAAACAGGGAATAAAACCAAATTAAATTCATGTTAAACTACTTTGAATGGATTCAGCTACAGTTCTTGCTGTTTTGATGGCAAAATGTGACAGGATGTTACATTAGTAAAAATATTTCCATAATTAATGCATGACTGCATTCTCTGTTAGATAGGTCTAAGATAATAAAGCCAGGTTTAAACTGTAGTTTTCCAGATTCTCTGAAGTATTAATTTTGTGTTTAGTAAACCAGAAGTAGATGACATAACAGACACTGTCATGCATTTTTCTATAGAGTTGAAATGGTATCCATCATTATAAATCTCTATATTTCTACCATTTATACATCCATACATCAAGGGAAGTGATGCAGTATGCATATATGCAGGCCCAGGGGAAAAGATTTACTCATTCTCTAATCAATCTCAAGAACACTACTGTAGGAAGACAACTAGCAGTAAGATTGAGAAAACTCTTAAGTTATGGTCCCATTCTAACAGAAGTTATACCAGTACAAAAATAATACGATGAAATGCAGTTGTTTGTTCATAGATGGAATGCAGCTGGCCAGCACAGAATCTGTTCCATGGTAGTTCCCCAAAAAACATAGCCTGCATCTTAAGCATGCTAAGAGGGATGACAGGGAGGCAGGAGAGGAGTGAAGACACCATGGCCATGATCTGTAGTAATCCTCGTAGGGATGGGAGATTGAGAGCACCATGTAGTGGATGAACCTCTTGGCAGCTGTTAACCAAGGGTGAGAGGAGAAGATGGCTCCCTATTGAACTGGTGACTGTGGTGAAATTGCTCTCCTTAGATGAGCTTGGTTCATTAGAATCTCATTGTAATATTAACACACTTCCATAACAAAGTTACCCATCCGCAAGGTATGACCACCCCTCACTGAGCTAGTGCTCCAGATTTTATTGGCTAAATCTTTAACAGCAAAACAAGAATTTTACAGCAATCAGTAACAAAAGCATGTATGACTAGAATCACTCAAGTTCTACCTAAATGTAAAGATATAGTATAAAAGTGAGTTAGGGATGGGGAGAAGTGAGTGAAGACTCCATCATAACTTCTGGGATCAGTCAATGGACTGAAACTTCTACCACATGGGAACACCTATTGGTAAGAACTTTACATGCACTAAATTATTATTGTCAGTTACTTTTTCCTGGTGATTTGAGCTTGTCTCTTTATTGCTCCGAATTCATTTTTGCAGTCAGTTACTACCACCAGCAATCTTTGAGCCTTAATCTGTCACAATTTTCTGTTATCAGTATGTTTGTTGATCAAAGTGTGTTGCTCCCTAAAGTGATTAGTTAGTTCTCCAAGGGCACTGTTGTCCAACAGTGGATAACATAGTTGACAAAAATGGGGAGATCCAGAACAGGGGTGCCTCTTTCTAACCTGTAATTAAGGATTCAACTCTGATATGCTGTTGGCGCATGTCCCTAAACAACCCTCTGATCCAGCAGGCTGTCTGGTGGAGTGCCCATTATGGGAGACTGACAGACTGGTCAGGCACAGGGGTCTCAGCTTCCCTGGGACATTGGCAGACTGATCAAACATAAAGGAAGGGCTCAAGGCACCCACCCTTGTGGGTGACAACTATACTCTACTAAGATTGTCTGAGAAATATACTCTATTAAGATTGTTCTAGTCCCTTGAGATCAGTGAGGATACAAGATATTTTTATTACCCCAACCTGGTAAACAAAAAAGTGCGATATCAGACTTGAGCAGCATAACTAAGAAAGAAAATATCTCATAAACTGAATAAAAAGTACTTGAAATTTCTGAAGGAAAATAACAACTGCTAATACACAGAAAAAAAGGAATCATTCTGTAAACCTATGCAAGGTGATCGAGATTTTCAAGTACTATGAAAGTTTTCTTTCACATCACAGTTTTACATCAATAAAATTCCACCTCCCTTTTTTAAATTATTATTTTTATTTTTTAAAATTATTATTTCTATGATAATTGCAAAAATATTAACAGCTCACTCACTATGCATCTTATTATAATCTGTCCATTCTATCACAGTTTAGTACCAATTCAAGTGTCACAGGAAGGAAAGTGTATTATAATCATGAATCATGGGTGGCATTTTGCAAACATCTCTTATTACCTTCTATTTACAGCCAAATAATATAATATGTTTAAATAATAAAATATGTATAATTCCAAAGCATGTCTCCTTTGGAATTATTTAAATTTCAGTCATCTGGTATGATCTAAATCTCTAATAATTTGGCTGAGAAAAAAATAAATCTGAAATTACGCATAAAAAACTGGTACCAGTGCTTATCTTGGACCTACTGACTTTCTAAAATTAAGTATTTCCTATAATTTTCAGAGATGACATTTCTCTAAAGATAAGTTTCTACAAAACTATGTCCAAAACTCAAGGGACTGAAAAAAATTTGTATTTAATTGTATCAGGACTTTTTTGAAGTTCATGCATGTACACTCTTAGGAAAGCACAGCTGAATTCTGTGAATGCGATACCTTCAACTTCCTACAAATTTAAAACCTCACAAAGGAAAAAAAAAATTGCAATTATAGTGTATTTTTAGGTTTTTCCAATAACAAAAAAAACTTATTATAGAATCACTGGTTTAATATTTTAAAATCCTAATCATTGCAGTTGATTTTTAAGTATATTTGGAGAGACCTGTTTGAAACAAATAGGGAAGAAACTATACCTGAGCATGAGCCTGACATTTCATAGCAGAATAATCTTTCTTTATATTTTAGGTCATTCAGAAGCTCACAGGAAAGATGTCGAATAATGTAGCAGCATGAATGTTTATATCTCTGTGAAAGACACTCACTACTGACTAACACCCCTGCATTTTCTATTACACGATGTCTAATTAAGCCCCATGATGCCACTCTCAAATCTGACAAAGCAGAGATAATTCTTGACATTTTCAGAAACTTGGCTTATGTTCCCCTTCTTTTTACAGTGACACAAGCTGGGGCTTCAAACTGATAATGACATTGCAGCAAGTTTCTGGTTTTTTAATCTTTTTCAAACAGTAGTTTACTCAGAAGGAATGGAATCACACAGACTCTTATTTGCCTTTGCAATGTTCAAGCACAGAACCAAGGCTGCCAAAAGACAAAATTCTGCCCTTACTTGCCTCAGTTCAACTCCCAGCAAAATCAATTGAAATTATGTTCTGCTACCCAGGGAGCGATTGGGTCCATAGCACACAGAGAGAACTGTCACAGCACATATGAGGTGATAGGTCACGTCACTTCAATTGTCCCTACCTTCTTTCAGCACTAGACAAACATCAAGAGACAAACACAAAGCAATAAAATAGCAACAGTAATACTCAGTGCTCTGATACTGTCCCTGTCACTGCTGCTCCTCCAATCCAGCCATAATGCAGAATTTTCTCTACCACATGTGGTGCCTCACATCTACCTTTCTTCGTCAGCAGCAGGAGGCAGATCAAGAGTATTTTGAGGCTGTCTTTAATTTAAGACTCTTCTCTTTAAAATGAAAACTGCTTTTTAGATAGAAGAACAAGGACAAGGATGAAAAGGGTTCTGTATATGTTTCTGATATTATGAAAATTAACAGAGAGGAATATGCTTTTCTTTTAAAAAAAATAAAATTATTCCATTGCTTGCATAACTCAAAGGATATAAATTTCTCTGTCCTGGTAATACCACTTGCTCTTATTTATTTCACTCTGTATGCTGTGACACTAGCCAAAGACTACACAAGACCGGTTTCTCTATTAAAAGGAAAAATAAAGACAATTGATAGTGACTTACACATTTTTTCACAAATGTTCTATAATGATTAAGAGCTGGTTTGCATATTTTAGGGAGAAAAATAACAAAACTGAAATGAAAGTTTTTCTCAAAAAAAGCTGTAAAATCTCATTAATATATGATTTAAGAAGTCACAGATTGCCATTTCATTTCTCAGTCAAGACTGAGATGAATGATGAAGGACTTTATCTCCTGGAGTTAAGACTAATACAAAAATCATTAATATTTTCAACTGTATATTCCTGAGACCTGGGTACCAATAGCAAAATGTTTTGCTTTTTCCACAATTTTCTTCTAGATATTGCTTTAATACAGTTTTACAAGAAACATCATTTGTTCAGACTGTGTCCCAATTCACCCTGCAAACAACAGAAAACAGAAACTAATTATTTTCAACCCAACATCTACCCAACAATATCTTTTGAAGGTAGATACTAAATTGGTGGAAAATTACATCTTACATTGGATTTCATGCTTATCAGATTTTTATCCTATCTTTCCTTCTATCTATTTGATTAAATCATTTCACATCTTTCAGAAGTCATAAGTTACAAAGGAAAAAAAGAATTCACCATAGAGAGATTTCATGTGTATAAAGAATATTACCATTAAACTTGTAGACTTAGGCATTTGGCAGCCAAGCTAAAGAACACACAGTAACCCAACTTACTCCTGAGAAAAAGTAGAGCTTCAACAGGCATAATCATCTCTCTTCCAACACAAACTTACAGACTAGAAGATAAACCTATTCGCAATGAGTTTTTTCGCATCGGTTTATTATTTTAAGTATTGTAGCATTATGGTTCTAGTAAAATGAGATCCTGGGTGGCCATGAAGTAAGAAAAGGCTCCTGATTTTATTAAGTCTTGCAAAATTATCTGACCAGCTATAATAAATACGGTTCATTGAGATTTCATTTCAATATGGGGGGGGCGGGGTTTGCTATTTTTAAGAATCCGTATTTGTGCATTTCTTTTTAAAAGAAGAAAAAATGTAAAAAAAATCTCCAAAGGAAAATGTAATAAATTCCTCTATTGAATGCAAATCAGTAAGGTGCTGTAGCTTCGTTTTAGTGTTTCCCCCCTACTTTTGCATTGTGTGTCTAACACTCATATTTAAACAAAGACATTCCCCACAGGACACACACACTGACAAAACAGTGCCTTAAATCCTTTTGTCAAGATGTGTGCCCTTGATATCAGGAAAGTTCAGGCAGTATAACAGCCTGAAATCTTGCCCAGAACAGGGATATTTATTTGCATATATTTGTAGACTGTTTAATTCCCTACTGTAGTGCAAAGAAAACTACTGTTCTTCACATTACTTCAAACAGACTACTAGAACTACAGACCTGAAAATCACCATTCACTAAGGAAAAAGCCCACAAGAAGTTTTATAAATATATTAATGTGGCATATTCTCCTTTCACCAACAGTAACAGTAAGGGTTTCTGTGTAAATTGCTGAATATTGGGAAGGGAGACTGCAGTTTTCTTGAGAAATTTAACAAGAAAATTTGCATGGCAGTAAAGAGGTGAATCCAGGATTAATGTATTTCTATTTATGTGTTATTCAGATCAAATAATTTGCAGAAAAGATATTATTTATATGAAAGAGATTCAAATGAACTATTTTCTTGAGTCTTTCTTGACTGAATACTAACAATGAGTACCTTGATTTGACAGCTCGTCTGTTCTTAGGTAAAGCTGGATGACAGTCATCCACAAAAGCATTTGATTAGTTTATCATTACCTGTGTCTATGTTTAGCAGATGTTTTTGAAGTTCTTTACCTCAGTACTCAGTGAGATTTGTCACCATGTAATGTGAAGTGTGGAATTCTGTTGTTGTTCAAGTTACTTCTAAGTTCTTTCAACATTCTTCAGTAATTTATTTCATCACTGAATGTAAGTTCAGATCATCTGCAAAGTATAATATTTTGATTTTTAAAATAGAGGAACTCTGGGAATATCTGGAAAAGTAAGTTGCAATAAATGAATATTAGGTAGACTTGAAGAGAGGGGACTGAGAAAATAGCAGTAAACTAGTATGTTATGACCTGTCCCTGAAGGAGAGGGTAACTCAGATTCTTGTTACTAGATCCCTTGGGGAGATTAGAGTGAAATGACCCTGGATAATTGGTGTTCATAAATATTTGTGTATATGTAGGGCTTATTCTAGAACTATTTGTTTGCAATGGAAAAGAGGTATGGGTAATTTCTGTAGAAATAAAAAAAGTAAAAATATCACTTATGTAACAATATAAGAAAAAGAAAGAAAGACAAAGAAAGTATAAATAAGTATAGAAAGAAGAAAGAAGAAGAAGAAGAAAGTATAATGTAAATAATGGAGAGGAAAAATACCACCACCTCTGAATTCAGTGACAAAAGTTGATTGTTGCAATTTTGCTGTCCATCTGTTGAAATGATGTTTGCAATCCTGATCTGTCACGGGTGGGGGAAGCCCATGAAACACGAAGTTCAGTGGGTTAATGCACACTGAGATTCAGGTGGGAATTCCCAGATACTGCCCCAGAGTTTTTACAGTGTCTGATAAAACATTTTGAGTCTCTTCAGAGGTCTTTGATGGTTTATGACACCTTCTTAAACATGACAGCTGCCTCTCAGGTGAGCCTTTCACATAAAGCCAGTTACGCCCCATCAAAAGGGATGAAAACCCTCAGGCCTGAGAGTGAATGTCCCAATACCTTCCCTGGGAGGAATTTTACATCTGAGCCTGTGCTCAAAGGGAGGAGATTGCATAATAAAAAGCACTATTCCCTCTCACAGGATCAGCTGCTTATTAGTCCCTTTCCTCACCTGGCTTAAAACCCAGATCATGCTAAAAAAAGGTTGGAGTTTCCTGGTCATCCTCTGCTGCTCATGCCTTCTGCACCTGTGCAAGTCTTTTTGCCTTGCACATCATCAGCAAAGCACTCCCTGTTTTTGCAAGTGGCCATTTGGTTAGGCCATTAACCATTAACATTTCAGTCTCACACCACATTTTCAAAAGATCCCTATGTGCATTACTCATACATTAGTCCCAATGTCCTGTGGCCACCCAGCAATCATAGCATATGTTTTGTCATGTTGTATCCTAAAACTGAAGGATAATACCATTGTGATAATGAAAATATTGCAATGTGTCAGCACAAAAAGTATGTTTGCAAAAAGAAACATTAAGCAGGCAGTGGTAATGGCTTTAAAAAACAGAATAAGCATTGCTTCACTAATTGAATCAGAAACAACAGCAATAAGCTCTTTGCAAATCACTATTTTGGAATAAGCTCTTGCAAATCACTATTACTTTTATACAGTAACTTAAAACTCAAGTGTAGCTCCCCCAAAAGCCACCAATACACTTGGATTTCTATTTCTGTGCTGTCAGTTTCACGATGGACAGCTGATGTTTCATTTCCTCTCATTTATGGAAGGCTAACTTGGAAGAAGTTAATTCAAGATGATAGAGTTTTTCATTGAAGATTGACTTTTCAAATTTTATCTTATTAAAATTTTGGGGCAGGTGAACTAGTTAATCTTGGACATCTGGAAGTGTGTAAAAATGTACAGTCAAGTGACTCCCAAGACATCTTGCAAGAAGGAATTAAATTACTTAGTTATTTTGTGAGGTACGTGTTATAAGGTAACATTCCTTTGTCTAGAGAAGTTAGTGTTCTATCTTGTATCTCCTAAATAATACATTCACAAGTTTTAATCTGAATGACAGTTCATTTAGGTTAAGCAAAGATACTGTTATTCTAAAGCTCCTTTATTTCCTTCAAACAAAATTAATATTTAAGAGTTTTTATATTAGCACTGCTAATAAATAAAAGATATACAGATTCATCCTAATAAGAAAAATTCAATATTTTTACTAAGGGTAACAATGTACATATACAAACATAAAGACCATAGGTGTACATTCTATTATTAGATTTTTTTATCTACTTGTGAAAAATTATGTGTTGGACCACCTTTTTCTAATCCAAACCACTCAACGCAGACTGGGTGACAATACACTGAAGTTAAAGAGAAATAGCAGAATAAAAATGTGGAGCTTTGCCACAGCATCTCTACTTGCTCAGCTTCTGCTAGAAAAGTCCATTTTAGCAGTTGCTTCTGTTAAGTCCTGGAAACAATTTATTGAGGTTGGAACAAATGTATTGCTAGGGAATTAAAATATATTCCTACCAGAGAGCTTGAATTAAAATAAAAGCAAATCAAATAACTAAACCTTTTAATGAAAATGCAGTTTCTTTTTGAGAAATTGCAAACATTCAAAACAAAGGTAAGCCAGGTGTAGAAGCCACAGGGACTGGAATCTTCCTTTGGGACCTCTGCATAGACCATGCAATGTCAACCTCAGACTACTCCCAGTTTCTTCCTTCATTGATTCTTGACCTGACACAACCACCTAGCAGCCCAGAAGGGTCTCTTGAGTCAGACCAGGCAAAAGACAGTCAAAACAAATTATTTAGACACTACCTTGCCTCTAAATAATGCCCTAAAGAATTTAACTGCACTTAACATTTTTACTGAACAACTTTTTTTTTGTTGTTGAGAGTCAGAAAATGTCATGATGAGTATTTTCAGTTTGATATACAGAAATAATGGATTAGCATCCATCAAAGTGAAAAGAGATTTAAGCTCATGATATGCAACTTCTAATTTTAACACAAGTTTTCCTTGAGTTATGCTATATTTAGCTTAATTTTTAAATAATTTCTTGATGAGCAATAGTCTTAAAATATAAGTGATAAATATGGGTAGATCATCTGCAATAGCATTTATGCAAAGTCCAGTGTATTCCTGGCTCTCAGTGAGGATTCATGGACAGAGAATATAAAATAGCTGCACAGGGAAAGAAAGATGCACTTTCCAGTCCCTTGCTGTCACTTTCTTATTGCAGTGAAGCTGCATAAAAGATAGCTAGAAGATCCAATTTTTTAATGATTTCTTTCTTAATGAAATAGCTCTCAAATTTTGTTTGAAGAGAAAGACAGCCACCTTTACATCTGGGTAATTCCCCTTCACCCTAGCCCCCATTTAACTAATTAAATGTTCTTTAGAATTTGAAATCACTGAGTATAACAAAGCTCCTGAGAATCATAAGAAAGTCAGGAGGACATCTCAAACACAGGAATGGCTAGTGTAGGACAGTCTAGGGAGTACATGATGCTTTCAGTATCATTTTGTACTGTACTTTAGGGCTTTAATAGCCCTTCCAGCAATGTTGCACCAACTGCTAATCGATACCAATTATTTTTCTCACCATAGAAACTAGGCTTAGTTAACCCCTGGAGTGCCTTAGCCTGAAATAAATAGACAGTGAGTTTTCTTATGTGGATGAAGAAAACATCCACTACAGTGGAATTATTCCTGCAACAAAAGTGCTGCTACATTCAAATGCTGGATGAACACATAGTCATCCAAAAAATTACTCTGGCCCATCAGTTTAAGACCACATTCTCAGAGCATTAACTTCAATAAACAAACCACACATTGTATTGAAACAGTATGAAAATAGCTATTTTTCTGCTAATTTATGTTATTATAACATTGTAATTTTGCATGCGGGTCAGGGAAAAATTTACATTGTAAAAATAGTTCATCACCAAAACTGAGGGGAAAAAACCCAAACAAAACTCCCCACCCAAAACCAACGTTTTGTGAAACACTCCCTTATGCACACACATATTTTATGACAAATAATTATGATAAATAAATACTTCTTTGGGGTATTTTGTTCAGCTTAATACAAGTTTTTTAACCAAACATATAAATAGATTAGTCAAGATTTTTTTTCTGTAAATAGGCAGGCAGATAGTAGAATTAGGGAACTATTTAAACATATTGAAGCTCTTAAATATTACTGCTAAAATTATTTCCAAGTAGCTAATATAAAGGCAATATAAAAATAAGAGTATTGGAAATAAAAAGTACTAGGGAAACAGCTATTTGGTAGCCTTATTGTGCTGCACATTCTCAGCATCCCTGTGGTAATGGAAATCTAGATTCTCCTGAAGTAAATGGAAATTTCTGCCAAAATCCAAATAATGTTTTTTGTTTGTCTGTCTATCTATCTATCTTTAAGTATGCATGAAGTGTTTAATTCTTAAACACCTGGAAAGTCCTGCATACATTTATTCAGTACAATACACCATCAAATGGGAATAAATTAGAACACAAAATTTGATTGTTCAAATTTGATTGAAGAAAAAAGCAGGGAGTCTTCAAGACAAAGAAGTTGCTCCCATAGCAGTTCACAAAAAGGACAATTCTAATAGATCTAAGTGACTGAAAAGAAATAGCTAATACGCTCCTGCAATCTATCTATCAATAGGGTAAATAATTGGCTTTGCATTGCTTTGTTTAAGCTAGCTAAGCTAATACATCATTTAAATGGTCATTTTAGAAAGTGAAGCTGTCTACAGTCATGCAGAATTATGCAATTGTTCAGAATACAGTACAATATCCTGTCACTCTCAGCCACCATATGGACATATCTGAAATATTTTTTTCAAGCCAGTTGAACCAAAAGCAGAGGAACAGAGGTTCTAATAAGCCATTGCCCTCTGGAGCTGCCATAGTTCTCTGCATAAACTTGATAAACTGCTTCCTTCATTAATTTTTGTTGGCTTTCACAACAAATGGGCCCACATCATTATCATTGTTTGTCATATGTTCTTACCCCTTGAAGGCTATGAGCCGTTGCAATGAGGTACATTCCAAAACCATGTGATACTTTGTTCCAGGCGTTCTAGAAAGGTTTTCCTAAGGAACACAATTTTTCATATGTAGAAGGAATATATTCTGTACTCACTTGACAGGAATGGTTTGCCAAAAAAGTAAATTCGGGACTGATGACAAGAAGAGGTGAATCTTGATTTAGCAAAACTTACTAAGGCTTTTTATTTTCTCAATGTTTTCATTTCTCCACTGTTTTTTTCCAGGCTGTACTCGAAGGAAGACAGAACTAAGGATTTAGAATAATAATGGATTTTTGAAATACAGAAAAAAATTATGCTAACAGAGGATGTGATTTCCTTTCATTAGTTGTTCAATCCACTGCAACCAGACCCAGTAACATAAAGCATAATTCCTTAGAAGAAAAAACAAAAAAGGCCTCACCAAACTGCTCAGCTTTGCTTTCATCCTTTACTAAAGTACAGTCTTAATTCTGACTCCATAACAAAAACAAAACAAAACAAAAAAAACCCCAACAAAACAAAACAAAAAGATGCCATATACTTAAAAATGTGGTATATTCCTGTATTTGAGAATACAAAAGTACTTACAACTATCAACAAATATTGCCAGTTTCTCTTTAAATCCTTACTTATCTCTAATGGCAAGACAGCCAGCACCTGAGGTTTCATTTTTTTACATTTTTCCTGTGTTCAAGCTGATGTGATGACTAATCTTTGTAACTATTTTCACCATGGCATGCAGTTTAATAATTAGGCTGGCACTACTATTCCCTGAATAAAGTATCAATACTTCCCTTTTTCACCACTAATACCAAAATCCTCGTGGATATTTACAAGAGGTATTTTTTGATTGCCTGCATAATTTATTTCTTTTATTTAAAAGGGTACTGAGTAGTGCTGAGTAGAGGTTGGAAAAGGAAACGAAGGATTACTTTTCCAAGAAAAAGGTCTTAATCCAAAACTTGAGGCTGAGGGATAAATGGATGCAAATTACAGGCAACACAGAGAAAGCCCTTACTCTGTGCAGCATATCATTACATCTCTATCTGTATCAGAAAACCAGATGCTTAGAGGAAATAAACACCACACCAAAACATAAAAATCTGGTAGGATTTTATACTAGGAAAATGAGTATTTGGAATCATTAGATAACTTTAAAAATATTTTATGTGAGATTTAAAGGCTCAACTTTTTTTTCTGAAAACAAAACATAAAATATTGAAGGATCTTTTTCTCTGGAAAAAATTAGGTCATTTTAGGTGGTTTACTGAGTTAAACTCTCCATAGTATTCTCAACATCTTTTGTAAATTGAAATTGCTAGAATTGGTAACATAGCAGAGGGAATGGGAGAAAATTCCAATGAGACAAAAAGCTTCCATCTGGATTTCATTAAACAGTCATTTTCTCATAATTTGCTCTATCATTTTAAGGCATGAAAGTCAATGGATATATTATTGCATAATGAAAAATCTCAGGGATTATATAAAATTTTGTTTTACTCAAGCTTTTATTCTCTGATTGCATGAGCTAATATTTCCTAAATTAATTATCTGACCAAGGGGAAAAAAAAAAAGTTGTTTTCCAATGGTGTTCTGCCTTTCATCTGTCAGAAAATTCACATGGTTTGAACCAACCATTGACCTAAAAACTAATATTCTCCAAAATGTAAGGGACCATAATTTTATATAATTTTCTATATAAAAATAGAATATGTTTTCCACTCACCATAAAATATGTGGTATGTGATGAAAGACAATCCTTTTCTTTCTCAGGAGTTATGAAAAATAAATGTAAATAAGTATCTAAAATTATAATCATTACTCAATTTCACAAATAATTATTAGATCTTTAAAATCACGC
The DNA here is from genome assembly GCF_012460135.2 of Molothrus ater. Classification (NCBI taxonomy): domain Eukaryota; kingdom Metazoa; phylum Chordata; class Aves; order Passeriformes; family Icteridae; genus Molothrus; species Molothrus ater. The sequence goes on along the minus strand of NC_050479.2, from coordinate 54,080,634 downwards.
TTCTAACCTCATTAAAAAATGAAACAGGCAGGAAGCTTTTTTATTTGTTTTTTGTTTTAGATTAGGCTGAAAGAAAAATTATGGGATTGCATCTTGTACTATTAGAAAAAATTTTATACTAATACATCAATTTTTTTTAGAGAAATAAAAGAATTTAAAATAATCTGTACTTCTATGTCTAGTCTCTGTGCTGGATAAGCATCTCCACATGGCAAGCTAGTCATGTCTGAATTCCTCAAACACCTTCCAATTCCTGAAGCTTGGATGCCACACTTATCTACTCTTGATAGAGTATTCTTTGCAAAGCAGTAATTATTGTCACAACTTTATGTTTGTTGGCCTCTCTGCAACCTAGGTTTGTCTCACTTTTCAGTGCTTGCACAGCAGCACCCAGTATTGAATTACCTTTTTCGTAATTCTTTGCACCATTTTCACATTCTTCCTTTGTTTTTACAGAGTAACAATATGGATATAGAGAGGTTAATCAGGGAGCAGAAAGGATCTAGATCTTAAACAGAGCCATCAGAGGTATAAGCAGTGAGTGTGGTACTGGAAAGATGTATCTAGCTCTGTAATCTTTGCTTCCACTAAGGTGCTGAAAAAAGGAAGGAAGGAAGGAAGGAAGGAAGGAAGGAAGGAAGGAAGGAAGGAAGGAAGGAAGGAAGGAAGGAAGGAAGGAAGGAAGGAAGGAAGGAAGGAAGGAAGGAAGGAAGGAAGGAAGGAAGGAAGGAAGGAAGGAAGGAAGGAAGGAAGGAAGGAAGGAAGGAAGGAAGGAAGGAAGGAAGGAAGGAAGGATCAGTTTAAAGCTGCCTGTCAAACAAGACATATAAGAAAAGTTCTCAGAGAAAATTACATGGCACTTTGATCATGGGCTACAGTAGTCACATGGGGAAAAGATTTCCCGAAGAATTTAGGCTGTACTTAACAGAAGTTATGGTCTGGCAGCAGAGAAGATGCTGTTGCAATTTATGAATGTTATATATTGCAGCTATTATAGAAGCAGAAGCTTATTGCAGTGCTGCAAATCAACAGGTCTCTCCTGCTCTCTACTGCAGAGTTCAACATTAGCGTAGGGGTTACCTATGGAGACACCCAGTCACAAAATAACCCATCTTTGCAGTCGAACATTGAAGAATTCTAGAATTTCTCTGAAGTATTTAGGAAGGAATATTTGTATTCTAATAAAGGATAGGGAGAAAAAAATGTGGTTAGTAAGGGGTGAATTGAGCACTTAACACTTGTTTTAGTTTACAGGTCGATTTTAATTTTGTGTTAGGGATTACAGAGAAATCTGTCAATAAGACAATGGTACAGAAAACACTTGAAGGCAGTAGAAAAGCAGCTCTTAGATTCTAATAGAAAAGTTCCCATGTAAATTATAAAATTGAAAGCAAATTAAATTTATATTTTGTTGAAACAGACTATCTAGATTTTAAGACTCTGAGAGGCATCCAAATGGCTGCTTCAAACTTCTATATATTTTACAGAAAAGATAATTCCAGGTAGTTTCAGAACAGCTACATAAGCTGTTTACAGCTTATTTAATTGCAGAAACCCAGAAAACAATGTCAACTGAAGCACTTGGAACTATTATTAACTTTATAATACTTTTTGTATTACTAGAAAATCACCTTCACCAAAGCAGCTCTCATAAGACATTTCCAGTATATAAACACTCAGAGGAACATTACCTTAGTAGCTATATCTCTGTGCCTGTTCTGCACCTTCTGAGTTTTGAGGAGGACTGCTTCTGAGCGCAGACTGAAACCTCTCACCATCACTAAGCATCCTGTCACTCACATTCCCTTTGTGTGCCCCCCAGCAAGAGGACAGGAGTAGTAATGGTCCCTTTTAAGTCCCTCTGAGTAATTGTTCTCCAATTAATTAACTGCAGTGCATGTTACTTGATTTCTTAAACAAAGTAGGCATTTAGTGCCCCAAGACAGGAACTGTAGAGAAAGTAAAAGATGGGATTGAATCCGAGGTCATTAGGATTTATTTTACCAATTACACATATATCTTTTGCATTTTTTGTCACACCTCAAAAGCACAAAGATCTAAACTACTATTCAAGTACTCTGATAATTATGGAACAGTTACAATCCAGTGACTTAATCAAAATAATGCATTTGTACTGTAATTTAGAGAGAAGACAGCAGGAAGAATGATATGAAAACACAAAGTATGATACAAACTCCAGAAAGGATCATTTTTGAAGGGGTGATGGGGATGGAGATGCCTAGCAAGCCAATATTAAAATCCTGAGAAGATAAGCACTCAGAGGATGGAAGCACAAGCTGTAAATGGTTTATAGAGCAGTAGTCACACAGGAGAAGTCTGATAGCCTTTCTTGTCAAAAATTAAGACTTTTAAATGAAGCTAATCTAATGAAATATAACGTAAGCTTTCAAATGTATTTCCTAAAAGCATATTTACATCTAGAATTCCATTGAAACATGAATTTCTTAGGAGTTTATTTCATTAAAAAGTCCTAAAACTTTTAGAGTAAATATCCACATTGTTATCAACTGGTTATTTGAATAGCAATACTTATTTCTTCTTTGAAAAGATTGAAATTTGCAGATGAAAACCCTGTTTAGATAACTTTTTTTTCACAGGTTCTGAAAACTTCCTTTGTATCTTCTCCCAAAAATAATATTAATTTCCAAGAAATGTGGTTCTACTCAATGTTATATCAGGTTACACAATTTATTAGTATTACCATTGTATTGAAGTCATTGTTCAGACATAGTTAGTTTCCTTAAAGACCATAATAACAATCAAACAATAATGCTAATGACAGCTGAGGGAATAAACCTTAACTCCAAATGTCTGTTTCTCTCCAAATACCCCTAACATAGTTTTTCTTCCTAATAAAAGAAAGAAAAATATTAATATGTCATCTCTTTCTAAAACACAATAAAGTGGAGGCAACAAACTTAGATAAAATGTACAACAGGTAAACAGAAATGCAATATTTTTAAAGAATTTGAGGAAGAGGTAGAGCAGATTTTATTAAAGTGAATTTATAATTTATATCTGGAGATTTACTGCCATGCACTTCCTAGCAAATTTCATAGCTTCCAAGTAACCAAACTACATGTTTTGATATGCTGCAGGAATAAATCTATTACCAAGGCAACAAAACACAATGCAGTGTTTGCTATACTTTGTCCATTAAACTTAAGCATTTGCTTTAAAAAAATCACATTTACCAACATATTATGAGACTTGTATTTTAAAAAGGATATTTTCCTTCCTGTTTCCTTGACTCTTGAAATTATTCTGGCTTCAGTGCACATATTATTATGCTTGTATAAATGAAAACTATTGAGTTGTATGCTCAGGGAAAAATGCAACAACTTAAACACAGTATGAGATTTTTAAAAAGTAAGTGCTTACAGAATATCGATAAATAGAAAGCTTTTCCATTCCAGCAAAAAACACAGCAATATCTGGTTAAACTGAATTACTTGCATAATTCTCTTAATTAGTAGAAAGCCACTAAAAAAACCTTTGGTCCTGATTCTAATGTTTTTACTTACAGAAAACCAATCTAGCTCAAAAATAGATGCATTTATTTAGTAGTCAGTATTCGCCATATAATTTTTTTGGCCTTCAGGACCATTTGTTCCATTAAAAAGTAGTGAGATGCTCGCCATCTCTGTTATTTAATGAATTCTTTAGTTGATTATACATTATTACTGCTTAATATAAGTGGCAGCAGTATCGTCTACCAATTTCAGTATCACAAAACTTTGCAGGGTAGGTAAAAAACCACAAAAATTTCAGGTGAAACAGAATATGGAAATGAAAACCAGAAACACTTGAGCAGATAATAATGTGAATTTATGGACCTAGAAGATGATGGTCTGCTTGGTTTTAACGAAAGTTGGTCACAATAGGGTTGGATATGCCTGGCACAACCCCCCCTTACAGACTTCCTGCTCTGACAGATGCTCCTTGAGCTTATTCTGCTAACCAGCCATTTGTGAGCTGAAGCTGTTGCTGTCAAGATGCCTGAAGACAACTTCTCATGAGTCAGTCTCAGCAACGGCAATGACACAATTTTAATTTTAATGACATGCATTCTTGATTTCTGAAGTACATGACTGACGCTTGTCATTGGTATCCAAGTTAACGGATAATAGCAGAAATTTTCCTCCTATCAGAAGCCCATGAATTCCACAGGATTTAAAGCTGTGGCTTAGTTGGCAGAGACTGGAGGAGGGAATGCGGTAACATTGAGCCGCCATGCGACAGCATCCACATTTTTTAGGAAAAAGTGCATATGTAATTGCCTTTCATTGTTGTGGTTCTCCTTTTTTACAGTAGACTGATTTACAAGGAGGTACACCCAGGCTTATGTAATCTATCAAAGTACAGTAAACAGAAGCTCTTAATAACTTCACTATTTTAATAACACATTTCAACAAACCCCTCTTTGCTGGGATTAAAGAGCTCCACTTGCCAAACTGGAGGTGAGGAAGAACAGCTGACAGAGAAATAAGAACTGAGAAAGCATGAACATTTTCCACATTATTTGCTGAGTTGCTAAAAATATATTAATAGAAGAGGCGTTACCTTAACTGTTCCCCTTTTCTTTTTAGAGGGAAATTTCACTGCTAATCCATACTACTGTTAAGCCATCATAAAACTGTTTTAAAAGATCAATTACAATCCGTAACAGAAAATGCATTGGTGTGACAAAAAATGTTATCTCTAGAGAGTTATTTACCCAGTCTGCAAGTATGCAAAAAAACTGCCATTGCATTTTTAAAATTATAGTGGTAATCAAAGTTCCAGTCCTTTTAGATTAACTAGGGGAGCAGAAAAGGACTCTTCTTTCAGATAGCTGAGATGATACACAAAAATATAGTCTCAGTCCACTGAGGTCATTATATAAAAAACTACTAATGGGACAATCGTTTTTACCAGCCTTGGATATTTCCACTCCATTCTGCATGGTTGAAACCACACTAAAACTGTGAAATAATCTGCTTTGTTTTGGAGCCATAATTACATATTGACAGGTTAAACTTCAAGACCTAAATCAAGGGGATTTGGGTTATTATGTGACCATTCTCATGGGGCAAACCTAGAGGGACATCAATTATTTTGCCACAGCCTAACTCCCTTTCAATTTTACTACCCCGAGTGGCATTAAATACTTGGTGAAAAGGAACTGCTGAAATAAAAAATGCAAGGCAAATGTAGAAAGGTTGTCAGAAAAAAGTTGTAACATAAAATGAAAATAAAAATAGCTATGTTTTACAAGGAAAATGTTCACAGAGAAACATTTTATTATTACAAAATATCTCCTTTTTCTTCTTAATTATTTTTCTTTCTTTGTTTTTTTTTCCATCTTAAATAGCTTTGATTTTGTTTCTAAATTCTTACTAGAAAGGATTGAGAAAGATCTTATTTACTGAACAATTGCCATTGTAAAATTATTGGTCAGAGCATTTTCCAATCATCCACTAGTTGATAAAATGAATGACATATGTATTATGAATAACATATAGTGAAGATTTTTTTTTATTAAACCTATAAGATGCCAAAATTAAAATATGGTTTAGAGGTAATAAATATAGTGTACATGTTCAAGAATAACAAAATTATTTAGTTATTGAGACATCTTGACACATTATGAACTCACTCTTTATGAGCTAATTTTTGTATTTCAAATGATGCACATCCTTCCTGTGTTCATATTGCATTTCCTCTTTACCCATATCTATGTTTAATTTCAAGAACATATCTATAAAAAACAAATAAATGCCATCTATAATGTATGTATTATCTACATTATTAAAAAAAACCTGCTAACAATATTTTACTTAAATGTCTAAGCAAAAGCCAAAGGAAATTATAAAATATAACAGATTTATCAAAAGAAAAGAAAATAGAAAAATATATAGGTATCTAATTACCCACAAAGTGCAAAAAAAATCATTAATTTTCTGAGAAAAAGACAAAATTTCAGAGGAAACCTGCTGTTACATAAAGACATGCTGAAGTACAGAAATAGCTTGGTGAATTTGCATCCAATCATAAGAATATCATAAAAGTGTATTATTACATATGTTTGCATCATTTGTTCTTCTGCAGTATTTGATTTTCTGCAACTAAATCTCACTAAAGAGAAAACACCACAAGCACTGCTGGGATTGGTTTTACTGAACTCCTATTAAATTTACTTTACAAGCATAAAAGTATATTGCCCGTATATGAAAATTCAATGCAACTACATTTTTAAGGTTAACTTTAATTCTTGCTTGAAGGTTAGGGTTTGGCTGTGTGGGAATATGACATTACTGCACAGATGTTGCACTGCCTTGGGTCCCCCAGCACCTATCAATGAAACACATCAGGTGCAGCGTGTCATAGCTCATGTCTGCACTTTGATTGCTTGTAGAGCTCCATAGCAACCGAAATAGAAGCAACCTGTTCTAGCAACTGGAGATTGCTTTCATATTTTACTAAGATTGGGTGTTCCGCTTGAGTTGTATAGTAGTGGATGACTTACTGGTTTGAAAAAAATAAAAATGCTTGCAGAGCAAAAGTTTTGCCTTTTTATAAACTTGGATGTATGAAGTTCAGCAAACTTTGCTGATTCCCACTAAGGCATCTGATTCATAGTCAAGATTATATGATTGCATATTAAATTAACAAGCTTTAGGGATTAAATTTAGGTGAAACAGGAAGAGTGAGCATTAATCTAAACCAGAGAAGGGAAACAAAAAATATCTACCAAACAAACCATACCAAACAAAAACTCAAAGTGAAACAAACCAACAAACAAACAAAACTCCCAAACAAACTCCCCCAAAATGAAACACAAAAAGAACCCAAAATGAAACAAAATTACACAACTATAATGAGATGGCATAATAATTCTGATCTTTTCCAAGGGAAATTATGCAAAATCAAGAGGAACAATGAAAACATTAAGAATTTCTACATGCAATTTTTATATAATTCCTTAATTAGACTGCAGTTTGATGACTAAACCTTCTTCTCTCCCCAGCTGTAAAGAGCAAAAGCAGGGTGTTGGAAGATTTTGAGTTCTATTTCTGACCTTCCTGGCAGGTTCTACACTGCAAAGCTTACTTTTATCCTAAAAGAGATATTTACAAAGGGAATAGTGAACATCTACTGTTTCTTTCATCCTCGCTGCTTCTCTTCACTGTACTGAAGCCCACAGAGGAGTCTGGTGTGTTTAGAACTGATATAGTTGAAAAAGCCAAAAAAAATGTTTCAATTCTGTTTACCAAACTATTTAATGTGTGACTACCTAGAAAATCATTGCCTCCCTGAAGATGGAAGGCTAGCAGGGACAGTAATTCCCCAGGCAGTACCTGGATGCTATAAATGTAGGACACTAATTCTGGTCCACTTATGCCTGCTATGCCTCATAACCAGTTGGATGCCTCTAAGTAAGAGCTACATGACCATGTCTTGAAAGCTGAAGAGTGCCTTGCAATTTTCTGCCTATTGTGTTCTTGGTTCTTATTCTTGATTCAAAATCATTCCTCTTCAGTCAGCATACTTGAAATTCTTTATGACTTTTTTCTGGTGCACAAAATCTCCCCACAGGTTGTTTTTAGACAAGACTAATAACTAGGCTTTACCATGCATCTGTCATTAAACTACGAGACTGCTGTCAGTGGGCTGGCCCATCTATGTTCCATGAAAGTGCACTATAAAGACTTTTTTTTCCCACAATTGCTGCATCTTTTCTGTACTCAGGGAAGATTGCACTGGTTGTCCCCATTTATTACCTTGAAAGCATTTGTTCTCTACTATACATAGCCAGTTCCTTCCATTGTTCTTCTTGTCTGCTTTGCTTTCCAGATTTCCACACGTAGTGTAAAACAGTAACCCAGGAAAATACCCCAGAAGCAGGAATAAGACAGGTTGGTACTTCTTTACTACAGTTTTTCTTTATACATTATATCATTATGGCTATAATGTGTCCAGTGGTCAGAAGGCACAGGCAGTTTTCTGTGGTAGGACAAGACTCCAGCATCCCACATATTTCAAGGGAATCTTTCACTATTCATCTGCAATGAATTTTGTGTTCTTTCCTCAAAGCAGTCCTGTGTGCAATCTCCTACAGTCTTGGGTGATGCCCCATTTAATAGGTTATTATGTAAAACCAAGCATCTCTTATTTTCTTTCTCCAGGATTATTAATGCCTCAGCTACAAATTCAGGTGCACAGAAGCTATTTACATCAAATATAAGAATTGGATTTTTAATTGTGAATTGCAGCCTCAATGAGAAAATGTCATTTGAATCACAAATGAACAATTAAGTTTTCTGATACATTGAATCTTTCTTCTGACCATTTCTAACTCCTGATCTTAGAATACTTCTCCTCAGTATAATGACTTCTTGAATACTGTTCTTTTGTAGTTAGAGCTTCATAAAGAGTACAGAAATTAATTTTCTAAACTTGCAGCTTTCTGGGATCAGGTTCATGCCTCACCTGTCTCTCAGTTCCTCAGCAGGGTATCAGTTATGTTAACTAATGGTTAGGCACATAAAGGAAATTATGATACACAAGATAAGAGAGAGCAACGAAGCTGGGGAACACTAACGGGTGTCTACATCAAAACCTGGAAAAACTGGAATGTAAATAGCAGAATCATGTACTCTCACATCAAATACAGGAGCCTAAATTCTCTTTCTTTCTTCATAAATCAAGTAACTAAAATGTATCTCAGTGTCCCTGCTCAAAAAGATGTAGCGTCAGATTTCAGTACAGATGCTCTATGCTTTAAACTCTATTTATAAGAATAACATCTTCATTCAAAACATAAATCATGAAACTTTTAAATTGAGAGTTTCATATTACTGTTAATGAGCATGTCCAACTCCAGAGAACTTCAATACTGTAAATCAGAGCAAAATGTATCCCTTAAATAATTAATTACAAGTCACATTCTTAATAAATACTGTAATTTAAAGTTTGCTCTACAGCTATTCCTTGTCAATCAATATTACACTTGCTCTGAAAAAACAGATATTGCGCTATTATTTATAAAAATGTTTTGATACTGCTATTTTTTACATTGAAACATCACAGTTTAACAAAATCCCATAATAGGCAATAGCTTCAATTGGTTTTAGTAGGCCTTTATTCAAACTGTGAAAAGACAAGGGGAAAAATTTCTTGCTCTGACACATAAATACTGCAACTGGGACAATTTATTCTGGGTTTAATGTAAACTTTTGACTGAAGCACAAATCTTCCATAGGATTTCAGCATGCAGATCTATGGTTTTAAACTAGGCAGAAATTATTTTGAGTGATGGCTCCTCTTAACATCAGGGGAGCGCTTACCTCTCTCCCTTTACTTTGTACATGGCAGGCCTCCAAAACTCCTACTGTTAAATCTGAATTAAGTAGCCTTAATATGTATGATATTTAACATTTTCAGAAGCTATGCATTAAATCTGTAGCCTAAAACTGCTAGTTAAGGAATAAACCCAACACTTCAGGGCTTTACATGCATTTCTTTATCTTTAATTCCTCTTGCCAAGTGTTATGTTTCACTGAAAACTATATAAAAGTTCACATCACCTGAATCTTTTTCTGCAAGATTAATGGAGTAACATCTTATTCTGAAAGTGATCATTTTCTTTCATAGCGTTTTATTCCCTGAACTCTTAGGCTTGTATTAAATATGAAATAGGTATAATGAGTTTTAATTTTTAAAGACATTAAATACCCTGAACAAGATGGTTAAGAATTGTAGAGCAACTTTTTCACTAAAAAGAGCTTAGCAAATCCAGTAAAGTACCACATTAGTTTTCTATATGCATGATTATAGTATTTGCTATGTTATCAGTTTCTGAAAATGTATTCATTCATTCACATATCTCAGTATGAATTTGCATTTATTTCTACAGCATTAGTTGGCAAACAAAATTACATGACCTAAACCTCTCAATAACAACTATCAATAATAAGGTGTTTATTTGAGCAGAAGGCATCAAGATATGTATAGTTGCACTTCATCTGCGAAAACTGACAATCTGTGATAATCTGGGTCAGTCCAGCACTTTACCTCCTTTACCCATAACCTCCTCCAGGCCTGATGTTTTTAGTGTCTGATAGACCTGAAACTACTACATCAATGCTTTACAATAGTTCATACTTCAGCTGGCATATCAGTGTCATATTGTTTCTATTAATATCTCTCTTCTTGTCAGTGGTGTTACCACTGGAGAAAAAAATAATGAGAAATAATACTTGGTATATATACACATGCCTATTAAAGCCTTTACAAAGTAAATGGTAATCTCAGAAACTGTATCTAAAATTGTGTCTATAATCTGATCTAAAGTAACTGTCATTTGTACAGGAAGAACTTTCTATTCTCCTTTAGATTAAAAATGATGGAGAAGGGGAGACAAAAGTAAGGTGGACTGATGAAATCTTCTGTCCCATGGATCATTTTAAACTGATCAAACATAACCCAGAATGCTATAAAGGGGACCGAAACTACATTTTTAATAGGGTCCAAAGTAAGGACGTTGAATATTAAAAAAAAAAAAAAAAGCAAAGCAAAAAACAAATAAAATAAAATCCCAGTGTACAGAAACAGCAGGATAAATAAGACCTTGTAATCTGCGGGCTGCACCGCTGTTAGTGGCAGCTCAAAGGAAACTAAAAGGTCACATTGCTGTCAAGTCTCCTATAAATAATCAACCTTTGATTTTAGTAGTGTGGTGGGTTGACCTTGGCTGGTCACCAGGTGCCCACCAAGCCACTCTATCACTCCCCCTCATCAACAGAACAGAGAAAAAATGTACAATGGAAAGCTCATGGGTCAAGATAAGGACAGGAAGATTACTTACCAATTACCATCATGGGCAAAGCAGACTCAACTTATGGAAATTAATTTAATTTACTGCCATTTAAACATAGTAGGGTAATTACAAGTAAGAACAAATTACAAGTAAGAACAAAACCAACTTCCCTCCTCCCCTCTCTGCTTCTCAGGCTCAGCTTTACTCCCTATTTTCTCTTCCTCCTCCCCTCCAGTAGTGCAGGGGGATGGGGAATGGGGGCTGCTGTCAGTTCATCACACATTGTCTCTGCCACTCCTTCCTACTCAGGAGAACAACTCCTTACACTCTTCTCCTGCTCCAGTGTGGGATCCCTCCCATGGGATACAGTCCTCCATGAACTTCTCTAGCATGGATCCTTCCCTTAGGTTGCAGCTCTTCAAAAACTGCTCCATCTTGAGTCCTTACCATGGGGTGCAATCCTTCAGGAATTAACTAAATCCCACAGGATCACAGGTTCTGCCTGGAACTTACTCCAGCAAGGACTCTGCACAGGCTGCAGCTTCCTACAGAGCTTTCACTTGCTCTGGCACAGGCTGGACTGCAGTGTGGATACCTGCTCCACCATGGACCTCCACAGGCTGAAGGGGAATCTGTGCTCTTGTGTCTGAGGTCCCTCCTCTCCCTCCTCATTCACTGATCTGTGGTTCTCTCACATATTATCACTTGTCTCTCCAGGTGCTGCTGCAGAGCATTTTTTACCCTTTCTTCAATCTTTTCATAGAGGTGCTCCTAAAGACCCTGACTGCCCCAGATTTAGGCAGTGGCAGATCTCTCTTGGAGCCAGGTGAAACTGGCTTTGACTGACATGGGGGCAGCCTCCAGAATCTTCTCACAGAACCCATCCCTGTAAACGCATCCCCCCACTAGCAAACCTTTCCACTTAAACCCAATGTAAGAAGCTGCAAGGGTATCACATGATAATATAATATAGGAAATGGTGAAGATATGAAAACAAAAAGTATTTCTGTACTAAACTAAAGAGCACTATATGAGTAAAATATTACAGTCCTTCCATAGTACAATTTCTTGTCCCACAGTAAAATTCATTGTTCCACAGTACAATTTATTGTACATTATACATTAGAAGGTGAACTTATGCTATTTCTCACTATTTACTTTCAAATAAGATTACAGCACAGACCACACTACCTGCTATTCTCTCTAAGCAATACCTTAAGGCAAACTGGGAAAGCAAAATATTCTTGATGCCGAAGAATATCTTAATACCCATTTTCCATGTAGCTGCTGTCTTCCTAACAACATATTTCCAACAGTGAGAACACAGATAGCTTCCTGCAGAGTTTCTAATCTCAGGGCTATTTTGCAGAGCAGCCAGGAGGATGTGCTAGCGTAATAAGAAATCTGGTAACTACTGCCTAGAGATCTAACACTTCATGTCTGCTCACTTTTCAAACTCTCTTGGCTTAAAACAGGGATCCTAGCTTGGCTCCTAAATCTTTCCTTCCCTAGATAGCAACACATTATTCTCACACCAGATAGCTTAACTTGCTGGCTGCCTACAGAAGCCCTGAGAGCCCTTTTAATTATATACAAAACTAACACACAAGGTCCATAAAACACTTCCAAGTCAGTCAAGACTGCTAACTACTTGGATATGAAGTGAGCATGCTTGTGTTTTGATTAAGTTGGTACTTCTGTTTACGCTGCAAGTGAAGACAAAATATGCCAAAGATCATGGGGGACTGGTTGCACACTGGACTTCAAAGTTAGTGTCCCAGATTTGTTTCATTTAAAAGAAAACTCATGGTTGTTATTTCAGGAAAAAAAATAAATTATGTAAAGAAAGGATGCTATTTCAGTAGGATTTTCCCCACAATATATTTTTAAAAGTCTTCTTTTTGCTTGAAATAATTTCCCTGTGGCATTGTGCCACCTCCATACAGCCATCCATAACTCTTCTCCTGCTTGAAACAATCTTCAACATGCCACTCTTGTTAATGACTGAGATACCCCCTGATGGTGCTTAACATTTAATAGTGGTAGAACTCAACATTTGCCCAAACAACCTTTTCCATTTACCTTACCTCTAAGGCGTTCTAATTTTTCTTCAGAGACAGAAATCCTTTAAGCCCATTGTATCCTTAGGCTACAAATTTACTGAGATTTAGGTTTCCAATAAGAGCTCCAAGATGAATGCCACCTTCTCATTTATGAATCAATTTTTGCCCATCGGCTTTTCAGTGTTATTACTTTTTATTTTATTTTACACTCAAAGGAGAGAACCTCAGGAATGCATACATATGTACGCACACAAGGTTGGGATAAGTGGAGAAAGAGGAAAAAATTAAATCAGAACCAAATAAAACAAATGGTATTTTCCTCAAAATATAACAAATACAGAAATGTCAAAAAATGTGTAGCCACAAATATAGTAACTTTTTTGTCTTCAGGACTCTTGTTTTGATCATCAGCACTCACCACAAAGGCAAGCATGCTCCTTCTTAGTGTCATGAGCTATGTTTTTATATAACAGTTTTCAGCAGTTAAAGAAGCACTTTTCCTTTCTTGCACCACAATTCAACTGATGCTATCATCTATCTTCAGTGGTTAGCATGTGTTTGTTCTCAATAAAGACAACATGTATCTTGGAAAATTCTGTAAAGAAGTAGCACATGAACAAGCTTTACTTGCCTAAACTAACTAAAAATCCAGTGCAATTCATTTGGAGCTAAATTTCAAACAGGTGAAGCAATAAACTGACTGGTTTAAAAAACTTAGTTGCAAGAATCACAATTTTCAAATCAGTGACTTGTAAATTCTGATTTATTTAATGATGTTTTGTCTGAAATGAATGTTGAACGTCATGTAAAACACAACACAATGCACAATTCTAATTGGGGAACTATGTGTTTATGATCATGTATCAAGTCTAGATAAGCTATAATCCCATTTCAACTGCTTTCTGGGGGTCAGATATGATTTTTGCTCTATGGTTTAGAATTCAACCCATTTGAGGAATACAATGAAAATCAAAAGCTGGAATCAATCTTCTATCAGAAGTTAGCCTGCCATGGTAGAACTCTCCTAAACTTCAGAAACATTCCCTGCAAAATAAGAATTGCCTTGCTAACCAGGCAATATGTTTTCCAATTCCTGATAGTACTAGCTAATTAGAATTTTATCTGCATTTATGACAGTTGTTATATTACATTTAGTTACATCATTATATCATAAGCAATTCTTTAAAAAAAAGAACAGATTCATTTGATGGGAAGGGAGGTATCTTCGGGGTTCATAATTTATCTATAAAGCTAAAAACTGAGAAGAAGCTTTCTGCAACTGGGGCATTTGGAAATCCACCTCTGCAAGATTCTTTTGAGGAAACAGCAAGGATCCTCCATAGCTACACTTTGATAGTAATGAAAACAACTGGTGATCAGTATTATCTACATGAATGCTTAAAGGACACTCTTGATCAATGTGTGACTTAGGCCCCAGAGACTCTGCATGACCATTGAGACACTGGCCCGTGGGATGTACTGTAATCAGTCAAGCCTCTTTTGTAACACCACAGAACTTGACATGCTGACGAATTTTTTCCATTTATGTCTTGCTCACTACTAGGGGTTTTTTCGCTGCTGTATTCTATGTCTGGATTTCCCATTGCACAGGCAGGTGGAAGTGATATAAGTAATTGTGGGTTTACACTCCTAATTATTCCTTGTAGCCAGATTAGGAATAAAGGTGAAAAATAATTCAAGAAAACCAAAATAAAGCAAATAAAAAAGCCACAAGAGTGTTGTTGGTTGCACTTGGAGAACAGGTTTTGCATACTGAACATCAAGAAAAGCCTTTTTCAAAGGTTATTTGAACGCATGTTAAATAGTTGACTACTCAGCCAACTGAAAAATAGATCCAAAGGATGAAATAATAAAGCATCAGACAAAAGATCCACACACTATTTAGCAGAGAATGAGGCTTTCTATAATGGAAACATAAGCAGAGACTCTTACAGTACTTTGAAAAAAAGATTGCAAGCAAAGCCTTGTGAAACATCAATGTATTCTGTGACAGCTGTTTACAGGTTTTCTTTTTAAGCTGTTCACAGTTGTATGTCAGAGAAGTAATTTTAGGGAAAAAAATAGAGATCTGAATGCTTTTCCAGATATGGGCATGCAATAAAAATACACTCACCTGAAAATAAATGATAATGGTATTTTTGGGTTAAAAAAGATTTGTGTAGTGCAAATTGAAAGACTAACCCCTGAGTTTTCTAAAATGCATTTTTCGGGTTTAGTTATCCATTATTTAATACTCAGAATTCATTTTCATAGTTTCTGGATGAGCCATTCAGAATGGCAATGTGTTATATTTCAGAAGGAATGGAGGGATATAGAACATAATGCAAAGTGCCTACAATGTCTTCTGATCCACTTCAGAAAAAAAATCTGTAAGTATGGAAATCCAACACTTTTTGTTATGATAAAGCAAGGAAATTAAATTCTTACAGTACTGTGTTTAAGACAAAGCTAGATTCAATTTGAAAAGGGGTACTGCTTCAGACAGCATTTGGCTTCTTAATGCTGGCTTATGACAATAATGAAGGATTTTATTTATAGTTGCTGTACTAAAGGGAAAATATGATTTAAGGAATTAATATTGATATTTCAAGGCATTCTTATTATGCTATATCACTGTGTAAAACAGTCTTCAAAAACTCAGGGCAGCAGTGTGAATGAGGTGAGTGATAGCACAGCACGGGCTATTTGGCACCTGTAAGAGCTCCTGTTGAACAAAGTGGATTGGCAAATTTTGTGTTTTTTCTTCCAAGGGTCCCTTTTACTTATACAGAAAACAAAACCTTATATTATGGAAGTGTTTTATTTGAATGGTATGTTTGCAACCCCTGTAAGGAGATGAAATAGCAAACTGACTTGGAAAATAATCCATGTGCAGTAGTTCCTGGTTTCTTACTGCTACCTCTCCCCGCTGACCATAATATAGATGAGACACAGCTTATTATCTTTGGCTTTATGACTACAATAATATTCTCTCGCCACTAAGGAAGCTTGCCTTCCTGGGTGGGAAACACAGAACAGTACAGCTATTTTAGGAGAAAGCTTGCTGTCCCACACAGGAAGATTTTATTCAGAAGCAAAAGCTTGAACAAAACAGGAGGAGAACAGTATCTCTTCCAGAATAAGTCTTGCTCTGAAATCTTACACTTCTGAAAGTTGCCTCAGTGACATGACAGAATCCTCTGAAATGCAAATATATATACATTCAAAACATCATTAGTTTCTCAAAATTTCATTAGGTACAATCAAGAAGAGTTATGACAACTTCTGCCACAATTCCTCACATATAAGTGTATGGTAATGTCACAGAGTCAGTACATGACAAATTTCTCTTATAGGTAAGCATGGCCTAAATAACTAGAGAAGATAAAACTAGAGAAGATTCAGGAAGATAAAACAGAAGCTGAAACACTGGAAATCTAGAAAGTAAAAAGGTATAGGATAGATTAAAACCTAGCCATAATGTTTTAACTGGTAAAAATGAGTATATATTGAATAATATTTTTCTCTAAAGCCTGAGGCTACTTTCCTAGGTAACTGGTTTAAACTATCACTTGTGGTGTGTTGGTCTTGCCTGGATACTAAATGCCTAACCAGGCCCTCTCTTACTGCTTCTCCTCAGCAGGACAAGAGAGAAAGTAAGAAAAAAACCACTTTTGGGTTGAGACTGAGATGAGAAGACTGATTAACAATTGCCACCATGGGCAAAAGGGGTGATACTTTGAGAAAATAAAATTTTTTGCAAATTAAATTAGAGCTCGGTGATGAGAAGCAAAGAAAAAAGAAACAAAAGCAACACTTTGTACTCACTCACCCCTTTTTGAGGCTCAACTTCAGTCTCTCATTCCTGACTTGTGAATATACTTGTTCTGGTGACTCCTTCTTCAGAGATGCAGAGCAGTCTCTGCTCTGAATCCTGGAACATCTCGTTTCCCTCCTTCACTGGCCTGGGAGTTGGCACCAAAGTTTCTCCTATTTTTCCTCACTTCATACTGCCAGACAGTGTTTTTTACTGCAGGTGGTGTTTTTTTACCCTTAAGCATATTTTCTGCAAGATGCCACCTCCTTGGTGGCAGGGCTCAGCTGTGCCCTGAGGTGGGTGGTCTGGAGAGAGATGGAACCAGCTGTACCCAGCCACAGCTGCTCCTCACAGAGGTCACCCTGCAGCCCCCACCACCAGTGCTAGGGCACCTGCACCCAATTCTTATCAATATAAACCCACATCCAATATACATAAGTAATGAAGAAAAAAAAGGAGGTGAGCAATAAAAACTATTAGGTGAAGAAGGTTGAAATGTATGAGTATTAAGCAAAATAAAAGTGCACTCTTGTTTTGCTGCATAGAGCCGGCCCATGTAATGGGGCAGAGACTCTTTCTGTATGGTTGAAGAGAATTTTTCATATATTGTTCCAATTGTCAAGATTAAATGTGAAAAATGAAATATTTATCTTTTTTAAATCAACTTGAAACACTTCAGCCAGAAAGGTTAAAACAAGTTCATGGAACAATCACACAAACAATTTAAGGCCATGATTTATTTAGCAGGTTCAGAGTGATAATGAGCAAAACCGCTAATCAGTGCCCACAGATATTAAATAATAAATTCAATAGGTCGAAATGGGTATTTGTAGAGCAGCAAATGTTAGTCTAATGATTGAATTAATCTTCATGCAGAGAAATTATTGCATGCCAAATTTGTTTACCACAAAACACGTTAATGAAGATAAAACTGGTGGGTCTTCTAAACCCTTACAAATTAAGTGCTACTTGGGAAAAGTTGAAAGGGCATCAAGTGGCAAAGTTTTGTAAGAGTCACATGAAAAGATTGAGCAAACAAGAGACAGCAAGAGATAAGGTACTTGTTCTGTATTACACTTTGAATGGCTGAATATAAATTACTGGAGTAGTACAGTTTATCAAAGAACCTATTTTGTAAAACAGATCTAGAAATAACCATGGGCTTCATAATTAGCCGATCATTCTGGTGCTTCCTAAACCCACTTTTGTTGTCTAAGGAGGAAAATCTGAGTATAACTGTGCACAAAGGCTGGAAGTTCAGACCTCTGTGCTAAATAATGTGGTTGTTTCTTGGGCTTTTTTCTGATCATCAAAAGTGCTTACAATGATAAATAAGGACAATTTTTTGTCAAATGTATTGCCTAAAAAGAACCTTGGATAAACAAACAGATAGACAAACAAAAAAAAAACCTCTAACAATGAAAACCATTGCCTTTTTCTCCTTTAAAATTATCCAGTATCTATTATGAGGTACAACCAACTGTTACAGTAGAAAGTGCTATTTTCAAATTGCTCACAGTTTGGCATTTTGATGCACAGATGAATGGCCTAGTTTAACAAACCTTTCACAAGGCAGATTACCAGCAAAGCTGATTCTCAACTACAGAAAGAAGTTTATTTCCAATTATTTATTGAGGGGGTGGCTATATCTTAGTTTGCTGAAGATGTTTTTTGTTTTATATTTTTTTAACTGAACATTTCTCAGCTATTTTGAACTGAGACTTTGCTGAAGTATCATCCAGAGAAATACACTTGGCTACACTGACCGACCCCTTTTGACTGTGACAGGCCAATTCAAATGATCAAAACTGTTGAATACACTCCATCAAAACAAAACTAGTGCTATTGAGGTAGGCGCTATACCTGTTTAAAGTCACTTATGTGTTCCAGTGAAAAACAGATTTGAATTTTTTCATCGAGTAAAATAATTTAAATAATTAAATTAAATTAAATTATTATTGGTGAAAGACCTAGAAAATAAGTCCTGTGAGGAGTGGCTGAGGGACCTGGAGCTGTTTTACCTGGAGAAGAGGAGGCTCAGGAAAGACCTTACTACTCTCTACAGCTGGAGGCTGTAGCCAGATGGGGGTCAATCTCTTCTTCCAGTGACAGAACAATACAGCACCATTTTGAGCTGCACCAGGGGAGGTTTAGGCTGGACATTAGGAAGAAAAGAGTCATTGACAGGAAGAGTGATTGGGCACCAGAATGGTCTGTATAGGGAGGTGGTGGAGTCACCATCCCTGGAGGTGTTTAAGAAGAGACTGGACGTGGCACTCAGTGCCATGGTTTAGTTGATGAGGTGGTGCTCAGTCATAGGTTGGACTCGATAACCTCAACTGTCTTTTCCAACCTGATTGATTTTTTGATTCTCTAAAATGATCTAATTGTTTAATCTGGCTAAGGTGCAAGATTTGCTAAATTTACTTGAAAAAAAATCACAACAAAACAGTCATGTGATATAAAAAAGAAAACAAAAACACCAAATCTCTGTTGCTAGAAGGAATGTAGCAATACTCAATACCTTTCAGAGATGAGTTTTAAGTGCTCTCAAATATTACATCTGGCACCACAACAGTTTACCATCATTGGCTAGTCCAGACATGCTACTCCAATTTCATAGCCTCAGCCTAGTTATACAGATTTTGATGGGCAACCAGATAAAAAAGTAGAAGACTGCTGTCAGTGTACTGCCAGATTTGTGAGATGCCATATAACTTGTGGCAGAATACAGCACTGAGTAGGCTGGCATCTTGTAATAGGCAAACATTTGACAAGACCAAAAAGGAAGGAGGCTGAATTAAGCAATATGGCACTCATCTTTTCCCCTGGTTAAGCACTCTCTTTCTCAATTTGGGCTGTTTTCCAGATTGTTCTGGAACTTCACAGTCTTCTGAGGACAGGCGTTCTTTCGTTCAAGTTTGTTCAGTTGACAGAATGATTCATGGACATTTTTGAGTCATAAATAAAAGAGCTTTCTAACTTTTTAACCACAGAGCTGTTCTAACATGTTTCAATGTACATGGAAGCATTACCTATAGCAATTTCAGATGCACAGCACTCAACTTTTTCATTCACAATGCCCATGCTGTCATGCATAATCTATCCAGCTGGCAGTTTACCTGACACCTTCCAAGCCATTCCTTTCTGTGCTGCCCCAATGACACTCATCTAATTTCTCTCCTTTTCTCTCCCTATACTTGTGAAACAGAGTAGGCAATATCAGCAGTCACTTCTGGACCTGATCAACTGGGAAAGGCATTTTATCTTGTCACCAACCTAAACATATGGAATTCTAAACAAAGGACATTGGATAAGAAGAGACATCATCATACAGTGCTACCAGGATTAATCCTTTCAAAATTATTAAATAAACAAATAAATGCATACAACAATTGATTTAGATTAGACAGAATAGCAGAATATACTTTTTGTCAAACAAGCAAGCAAGGGAGAAATACACACAAAAGTTCACAGAAAATGCTCCTCTGAAAATGAAAGACTGTGGACCATAAGGCCTCTTTTGTACTAAAATATCTTCCAAAGCATTAAATTGCTTATTCTTAAGTGGTTCTTTAAATTTTATTGTGCTCTTATAAGGATTTTTTTTTATTATTATTCATGTATGTCCTTGTGAATCACCCTTTAGCCCAAAAGAAAATAAAGCACGTAAAGCAACTTTTTTTTTTTTAACAGCGTACTTTGTTTTATTAGAAGGCATAACTCATAGGCTATGTATTGAAGTGTGAATAGTGTTTAATTGGGGTCAAAAAAATCATAGAATCATAAAACCATATAATAGAATATTCAGAGTTGGAGGGAACCCACAAGGATCATTCAAGTTCAACTCCTGTCCCTGCACATGACAACTCCAAGAGTCACATCGTGTCCCTGAGAGCATAGTCCAAATGATTTTTGAACTCAGACAGGCTTGATGATGTGACCACTTCCCTGAGGTCTCTGTTCTAGCTTTATGCCATTTGTTTGAGTCCTGTTACTGGTCAAAAGAGTGACAAGATTGGTACCTGCCCCTCTGTTTCTGCTCATGAAGTTGTAACTGCAATGAGGTCTCCCCTCAGTCTCCTCCAGGCTGAACAGACCAAATGACCTCAGCCACTTCTCAAATGAGGAATTTCCCTGTAGACACTTCTCCATCTTCATGTCCCTAAAGAGACTATTTTAGTTAGATTTCTCAAATATGGACTGGGCGGTCATCCTATGCCTAACACAGCAGTCCAGATATGCAGAAATAGAACATGTGAGCATAGCTAGAATTTCTTGAAAATGTGGCCCTGAGAGTCTGGTAAGACCGCAGAGAGTATTAACAGAATATAACCACTGATGCTTCAGCTTATTTTTAATGATGTTTATGTTTAAAATCAGTCATGCTGTCTCTTTAAATGCTGAAGGGAAGTTGGGTAGACAAAGGTCAGTATCATTAACATCTAGATTGTCTGAATATCTCTGTACCCTAGTGGAAAGTGTTATATCTATGCATGTCTGTATGCATAGATATGCATATATTTATCTATTACAGCTGTCACAGTGACCTATATTCATCTATAACATATGTTACATATTCTCAGTATTCTGCAAAATGTATAATTAATATGTCTCCAAACAGTATAGCTGCTCATGCAAGAGGGATTCATATTACTAATTGCCTATTTACATCTGGAAATATATGGTTTCCATTCATAATGAAGTAATAATGAAGGATAGTATGTGTAGTATATGAAAAATTAATAAATATTAAGATCTGGAGTAATGGCACGAAGCAACTATCTTATACAATTCCTTTCATTTCTTATGAAAAGAAATATATGAACTGTGAAACTATAATTCAAACAGCTAATCCATTGTGGTGTGGATGATTATTTTTAAATAATTTCGTTTCTCTTCTGAATGATCCACAGAATCTGCACTTAAATCAGCTGAAAAAGGCAGCAGGCAAGGAAATTTTTGATTACATTTTTAATTTCACAAACTAACCTACAAATGACTTTAAAATTGCTGGTAACACTACAGTATTACTAACAACCTACACGTTTTTATTGAAAGAGTGTAGCTACAATCCATTAGTTAATGACTATGCTGAGCTTGCCAGATCACATTCACACTCCTAGCAACTGTAAGTGCCAGGGTTTCAAGGGCCTTGGAATAACACCACCAATTAAAACCAGCCTCTTTTGTTAAATTTTTGAAAAACCAAAACATTTATAAAAAGAAGAAAACCCCAAAACACTAAAATTGTATTGGCTTCTCTACTGAAAATGAAATCAATTTTGTATGCCTTTGCTATGTTACAGTGTAAGTCTTTGGAAATATTGAAATATGGTCTTGTATATTTCAAGTACATTTTAAATAGCAATGACTTAACGTGCTTTTAATAATAAATTTCTTTCCCTTAAATTCAGTAATTGGCTACTGCTCTTTAACAAAAAAATATTTTTAATATTCAGTAAAAGTTAAGCATCAAAACTGGTCAATTACTCCATCACACTCGCTTGTCAGTCATATATATATTTTACATAAGAAAAAACAAAGGATGTGTAAAGTGATAAACATCAAACCATTTGGCTCTTGGATTATAAAATATGCAATTATTATAAA
This sequence comes from Molothrus ater, assembly GCF_012460135.2. NCBI lineage: Eukaryota > Metazoa > Chordata > Aves > Passeriformes > Icteridae > Molothrus > Molothrus ater. The sequence goes on along the minus strand of NC_050479.2, from coordinate 54,058,319 downwards.
GTTGAGAAGGTTTTTGCTTTTTCCCAGTTATTTTAGATGAATGAATCATTTATAACTGATGTTTTTGCTTGATATGAGTATGTCTTCAATAGTTACCTCCATGACACTATTTAACAAATGCAGATATGGAATAGAATAGTTCAGTACAGTAAAGATAAAGTAAAATAATTAAGTTATTCAATCTTTCTCAATGAACTTAAACACATTTTTTAGATCTTGAAGACAACACAGATCTTATCTAAAAGAGTAGTGGAGCATATCACCACGTGAGCAACGAGAATCCTTCCCCTAAATGGTAGACACATAGAATTTAATTTCAAGTTTTGTATTGAAAATGACATTTTTGTGTGGTTTTCAGAGTGAAGAACTTAAAAATCGCCATACATATGCTGGTAATATTTTACCATGAAGTACTTAGATGACAGTTCAATAATGCAGATTTGTTTAAAATAATAGGTGAGTTGTTTCATGTAGATAGAAATATATCTTACTAAATAGTAAGACAACATTAACTTGCAGGAGTGTACTTTTGACATTAATCTCCTAATCACCTCTACTTGACATACTTGTGAAGAGCTCTTGGAGTACAAGGATGGAATTCCCTTGGAATGGAATGAAACAAACTCAGTAATGAATGGGCATTCAGTCCATGGACCACAAAAGTCTATGCTGCCATGGAAGTATGCACAGTAACCTCTGTGTTCTCAGCAGCAGTACTGGATCTTCACATCCAGATCTGTTCCTACTGTGCTGTGTAATACTCCATTGTGGAGCCACAAACACAGATAAAGGTACAAAAGAAATATAAGAAATATATATAGGTATACACAAGAAAATGTTTTCCTACCTTCTCAGAAAGGTGTCTAGATGTTACTAAACAATTTTTTGTGGGTTTTTTTGTTGATTTTTTTTTTGTTTGTTTGTTGGTGGTTTTTGCTTGTTTGTTTTTTGGTGGTGGGTTTTGTGCTGATGTAGCATAGGATTTCTATTGAAAAGCTTTTTGCCAAAGCTGCAAAATTTTCAAACTGTCCTGAAAAGTTAAAGATTTATTTATGTCTTTATCTATATTTTATTTCAAGATGGGAACAAACTCCAAAGTTTTTAAATGTTTTGGAAAAAGCTTTTTATATATTTTCCTTTCTTTGCCACAGGTAAATATGTCCTAAGTTTAGTTGCTTAAGTTGCTACCATGTCTAGATGGATTCTCTGTAGCACACAGGCCTTCACCTTGCAACCACAGAATAAAGATATTTAACGTGCAATGCACAGTGAAAAAAAGGTAAGTATTCTACTCTTATTTTCCTTCTCCCTACTTATCTTAACATGCATTTACCTGGATTAGTATGAAAGGGGATAAAGCATTACATTAAGAAATTATTCAACTCTTATTCCTATTTCTAGAAGGTTTACTTTCATGGGTTTTAGACTGCAAATATAATTCCTTATTTTTTTCCTCATCTACTTAATTCATCTTTCCTTGCCCTTTTCCTCCTGTTAAAGACAAACAGAGCAAATGTATGTACAAAACCATAAAACATTCCTTGCAAAGGCAATTATTTGGAAGAAAACAGAATATTCATTATCTACATAGTATAATTTTCAAATTTTAGTCACAGAACCTCCCTTCTTATGCATGGATTTCTCCTTAGGAAAAAACAAAACAAAACAAAACAAAACAACCAAACATAAAATCTGGCAAAAAGGAAAAGATAAATTCATAAGATAAGCATAATAAAATGAACACCTACTTTCTGGACAAGTCTAGGTCAAACCTGAAGACACTTTTGCATAAGGTTATTTCTTAAGATAGCACACTTTTTCTTCCAAAAGATTAGATTTCCTTCCCAGAAAGTGAAGCTTACTAAGATATTTGCTTTAAGGAAGGAAGTCCTGGATTCGATTAATGTATCGTACATATATTCTTAAAGAGACAGTCAAAATGCATCGTCTGCACTTCAAGACATGCTAATTTTCAAAATGGCATGAGACTTATCATACATCCCTGTCAATATTTGGTGATTGTTTGGAGGAAGGAAAACTGATTAGAGAACAGAAATTATTTTACTTTTAGAAATCCTTCCTTAGAATTGTGCTTTTAAAAGGTATGATGTTTTCATTTCAGTTATACAAAAAAAAAAAAAAAAAAAAAAAAAGAAAAAAGAAGAAAAGGAAGGTATGGAACTGGTATTTTTATTTAATTAGTACTGTAAAAATGAGGCATAAAAATTAACAATGCCCTTCTCCTTTGAAAAATGTTATGTGTAGATAGATAAGAAAAACTGATAAATCTCCCAAAACATATGAGTATTCCCTTCGCAACAAGAACAGCTGAGATTTATCTCACACAAAAGGTTGGATTTGTGGGAATCAACTAAATTTAGGTGTCTGAGCTTCCTCTATACACAATGTCAATCCCGTCAATGTAGTTTGGAAAACTATGCCTCTCACATTAGATGCATCTACTACACATTCATCAAACACAACTGTCTGGGTGTCTAGTCTCAATTATGATAATTAAGGTCTCCACTGACAACACCTGGATCTCAGACTCTCAGAATCACATCTACCTCCAGCTCACATCTGAATGCGTCACAGATACATCACAAGGTTACACACATGGCACCTGCACTCACAGCTTTTTGAATAAATCTCAACCTAAAGCTAACTTCTACTGTCTAACCATCAGCAATGCCAGGTAAGAAATATCCTGGGGGACCCAAGCTGTTCAGATGTGGATGTCAAACAGGAAAGAAGGGAGTGCAATTAACAAGAAGTAGGTATTCAACCAAATACTGATGTATAACAAATTTTTGAGTCCTATGCATATAAATTGCAGAGCCTAAACCTAATCCAAAAGATCTTTGTGTGAATTTTGTGTTTGAGCTCCTATTACACTCAACAGAAACATGGTGAATGGACTCTAGAGTGAAATTTAACAAACTTTGTATAAGTTCCTAGTTTAAATGAAAGTTTCTGTGCTCAATAAATCAAAAAGGAAGCTTAGACACTTAGGATAAATATTTAGATTTCTGCATGTAAGCATCCAAATTCAGGGTATCTAATATGAAGCTGAGTTCATCATTAATTTCTAGAACTAACAGGGATATTACTTGATTACTTTCTACAGTCTTCATTCATAACCTATGATTCACCTTAGAGAATACAGTTTTTTCTTTTCTTTTTTTAGTTCACATCTGTATTGCACAATCTATGCAAGACAAACTTAATAATTTATAGGATTTCAGAACCATTAACTTGGAAGGGAAGTCCGGTGAGGGTTTAGTCACACCTTCCTGCCCAGCTCAGGGAGTTACCACGACTCAGTTGGAGAAATGTCTTTTTTGATTTCCAAAATATCCATGAAGATTCCACAATCTCTCTGGGAAACTTGATGGAGAGTTCCATTGTTCCAATAGCAACAAAATGCGGTAGTTCTTTTTTTCCTTATGTTTAAAGAAAATGTCTCTCCATTTCAATTTGTGCCCAGTTGTCCCATTCTTTGATTTGGTACACTACTGAGCAAAGTCTGTCTCTCTCCCTACTCTCCTTCCTGCACCACATCAGGTATTTGCACACATTAATTAGATCCTTGCTAAGCCTTTCCCCTCTCCAGGATGAACAGTCACAGTTCTTACAGCACCTCCCCATGTGACAGATGCTCTAATACCTTAATAATCTTTGTGGCCTTTTTCTGGACTCAGTCCAAATTTCCATTTCCCTTCCATACTGGAAAAAACAGCACCGGACTTGGCACTTCAACTGTGTCTCACCAGTGAGGAGTAGAGAGAAAGGAACTTTCCCATCAGCTTGCCGGCAGCACTTCTTCTATTGCAGTTCAGGAGACTGATTTCTTTTCTTCAAGGGTGTCTTTCTGGCTCATGGCTAATTTTCTGTCCACCAGGACTCCCAGTTCTCTCACTGCAAAGCTGTTTTCTAGTTGTCAAGCCCAAGTCTGTGTGGGTGCAATGAGCTTATTCTTCCTCATTGTTATATAAGTTATTCCTCTCATTGCAACCATCAACAATTCTAATTCTACTTAAAATTTGTAACCATTTAAAGGCTGAAATTAACAATGCCATGCTAAATTCAACACTTTATTCTCACAAATATAATCTTTCTTTTTGTCAACTTGCTTTTGGGAATTGGAGTTGCACTACTAAGACTCTATTAGTAAAAGAACATGTATCATTGGTAAATTAATTGTAATTTCAAGGTAACAAGGAGTCACAGCTGTCACAACAGTAACTTCCTATTGTTGTGACTGAAGTCACAATACTAACTTCTACTGAATTTCAGAAACAGCAACCTCAAAAAAATCAAGCAAATATTTCTACCATAATCACATTATCACACTTTTAAAAGGCGAATTGTGTCAAACACAGTTAGGTGATAGAGCACCTAGAATGCTAAAAAAAAAGCTTTCAAATATATTTCATGATGATTAAAGATATATGTGTTCAGTCATGCTTTTGACTTTAATTTCCCATGGAAGGTCTTTAAACAGTAGAAAAATCTGTTGCTGTTCTATTGCTAAAAATTATTGTTAAACATCATGTTCATAAGGCAGAAAAAAACCCCACTCAGATCCAAACAATGACTGATAAAGAAAAAAACAATATTTTAAAACTCTGAAATTTAGAAGATTTATGTTTTATTTTTTTAATTCTGAAAAAAATATATATATATATATATATATATATATATATATATATATATATATTACTGGACATACATTGGACCAGTATTAACATACAGAGAGGAAAAAAGTGCTTAAGAACAAAATGTTGCAACATTCAAAATATTACTACTAATTAACCTGTGTATTATAGATTCAAGAAGACTTGAGCACTCCATTTGAACTATGGACACCAAAAACCTCTTTTATCAAATAAAAGCCTGATTCAGTTGAAGTCAGTAAGCACTGTAAGCGCTATTTCCTCTGTCACTGGAGATCATTAAATGAAGAAATCATTCTGTAACATATGCTGTAGATACCAGCAGAAGACACATGCTTTTTTTAGGTTATTGGCTAGGGTTTCTGATTTGTATTGTGCAGGATGCTGTTCTAGTCAAAAAAGTCCCTTGGGCCTCAAAACATACTTGCACTTCTGGAAGTCAGACTTCACATTGACAAAGGGTGGTACAGTCACACAGACAAGAGGTAGAAACTGAAAAGAAATGCTTTCAGACTGAGAATACAACACCAGCTTTAATATTCTGGTGGGTTAACCTTAGCTGCTGCCAGGTGCTCACCAAGCTGCTCTATCACTCCCCCTTCTCAGCAAGACGGGAAGAAAATGAGATGAAAAAGCTCATGGGTTGAGATAAGGACAGGGAGATCACTCACTAGTTACCATCACTGGCAGAACTGACTCAGCCTGGGGAAGATAAACTTAATTTATCATCAATAAAAACTGGAGTAGGATTGTGAGAAACAAGAAAAACAAAACTAAATACACCTTTCCCATTACCCAACCCTTCCTTCTTCCCAGGATCAAATTCATTAGATGCCACTAAGTGGTGTTAAGGGATATGAAAAGGAGTTGCAGTCGGCAAGTCAATCTTTGTATCTGCTGCCCCTTCTCCATCATACTCTTACTCTGGACAACATGGGGTCCTTTCCCAGCAACACATGGGTCCCTCCCACAATATGTGAGCCTCCAAGACAAGACTGCTCCAGAGGGAGCTCCCCAGGGGCCACAGCTCCTGCATGTGCCCTTTGCAGACTGCAACTTCCTTCAAGGAGAGCATACCTACCTGTTTCAGGGTGGGCTCCTCCACGGGCTGCTGGGAGCACCACCTTCCCCACAAGCTGAGGGAAGCTATTTGGTGTCTGAGCATGCTCTCTACCTCCTTCGTCACGGACCTTAGTGTCTGCAGGTTTGTTTCTCTCACACTGTTCTTCTTCCTTGCCCCCAGCTGCTGTGCAGCTTTGGGCAGCAATGAATCTGTTTCAGAGTCACTGAGAATTGGCTCTGTCAAACATGGGGGGCACCCCCCCTCTGGTGTCTTCTCAAAGAGGCACCGTCTGAAGCCTCCCTATCCATAACCTTGCCATGTAAATCCACATGAAACATGTAATCAAACACCAGTGGAAATATATCACTGGACTATTTTATTACTGGAATATTTTAAAACCTCAGTTTGATTTAAGGAAAGTTGTGTGAAACACTAAGCATTTTGCTATAGTAGAGGTTTGACTGGATAATGGTATCACTTTGAAACTTAAAAAAGTCTGTGAATGTCTGCAGTAGATCTGGGCTTGCTGTGATATGAAGAAAAGCCTTGTGAGCAGAAAATACTTACAGGAGAAAAATTACTCTTAATGCCTTAAGTCCCTTGTTTTAACCTGGCAAAAGCATCTGAGGTTTTAAACTGTCCTTGGTATCATCAGTGACGGCAGAGAAAGGCACCAGCTTTCATCTCATGTGGAAGCTTCCTCTCCCTTTAATCCTCCAACCTTTGTCATAGTCCCCCTGCCCCATGTGGCCTTTTCATCTGACTGCTGAGGACCTGCAAGTGCTCTTCTCAGGCAGCAGCAGCTATGAAGTTTTGGAAAGTTACCTGTTCCTCTTGGAGAAGCAATGAGACAAGTTCCCCTCCTACAGCTCATTCAATGGTTATGGCCTCCTGATTTACACTCCAATTAGCTTTGGTGTGCGGACGAAAAGAGAGTAGAATAGGAACAGAGGTAGCACAGTGGCTTTTCTGAACCAAGACAATTTTTAAATCCTCACTGCAATGAGGCATCAAAGAGATGTAAAGAGATAGCAATCTTCTTATGCCTCTCAGATTTTATTTATCTTTTTAAATTCATAAGTGCATGGGCTAAGATTGAATTCAGACTTCAGACTATTTTATAGCTCTTCTCTAGGCTAATTCACCAACCTGACTCCAGTTTTTCTTACTCCTGCTTGCCTGTAGCTAAATGTGACAGTGTTAGATTCTGTGTGCTGTGTGAGGTATGAACTTGTGTTTAATGAAATGGAGGATGTGACTCAAAGGCAAATGTTCCTATTTTAGTTCTCATAGTCTCATATTATGAAAACACAAGAATAACTATGGACGGCAAATTATCTAGATCTAGGCATTAATACAGTAGCATTTCTTTCTACACCTTAGGCTGTTTAGCTATGGACCACTCCAGTATTGCCAAAGAAGAAACTTTGGAGGCAGAAAAATGAAAGACAGGATTAAGCAGAGGGTATGCCCTCAAGGTTAAACCATCATCACCCACTGGGTGTAATGATAGTGACACTGTAAAACCAAAGCTCTTTGCAGCAGAGGCTTAGCTTCTCCACATGGGACACTATCATATGACCAAGTGTAATACAAGGCAGTCTTGCCATTACTCTGAACTTTAATCATAATTAAGCCACTGCCGCAGAGATATTCTTACTTATTACTGGAATTAGAGTACCATTTAACACCCCTGACATTACTTGACTAAACTGCCATAGTAATAGGTTTATTAAAAAGTGTGAACTCAGGTATTTATCAGCCAAATTTAACCACACAGTTTTTATTGCACTGGAAACAAAAAAGCTATCCACAAACCTTATTACTGAAAGACAGCATTATAACATTACTTCCAAGAATATGGAATTGCTTTGGAAGTAACATAGGACAAAATAGAATGTTCTATTTAATTTTGCTAAATAAAAACATGATCTTGAAACTGGTGGGTGTGTTACAATTTTTGCTATAGCTCCATGTTTTTTATGAAGCTATTACTTTGTTGATATATATTGATACTACTTATTAATGAGGCGTAGAAATTAGGCAAACATTTACTTAGCTTCGTAAACATGTATCAGAAGACATAAATATTATATTTCTGTCTGGTTTTAAACCGTTGGAATTATTGCATAGATTCATCCACAGTGTGCAGTAGGCTTTCTCCCTAGAGCAGTTCTAACACTCCACTAAATATATGCTATTCCTCTTTATCTCTTTGAAGAAAAATGAATCACATCCACAGCTTGCAGCTATCAAAATGTGATTTATCAAGCATTTTCATGAAAATGCATTTTTCCCCTTCCTTACACTAGGAGGCACATTTTTACTTCATACAATTCTATTGCACAGCTCTGCTGCATACAACTCTTAGATACGTTACCAATTCCAGGCCAAATTTAAGTTCCTGACAACTTTTACTAAACCACAGTGAAAGAAGAATTCTTCACTAATCAAGTGGATTGTTTCTTCACGCTGATGAAAACCACACTTATAGTAATGAGAAGTAACAGTCTGCACCCAACTGCTGGACAACAAAAGCACAGGAGTTTTTTTAGCAATACCTGAAAAAATAATTCACATCAAAATACATCAGAGAGCCGTACAGTTTTATTGCAATTGATGATAAAGATGTTTGTGTTAAAAGTACACTTCCTGATATGCACATTTAAAACCATTAGAAAGCAGGAATTTTGGTAATGAAAGATGTTTTAAAATAGTATAAGTAAATTCAATTTTACATTGGCCTTTTGGCCTTTTTTTTTTTTTACATCCTAAAGAAACTGGAATGTTTTCTAAATCCTTATCTGATATGCTAAAAGGTAAAGAACTTGTATCAGATGATAGATCTTTGGAATATATTCCTTTTAAAAGGAATCAAGTGTATCAAGCTTCAAATGAGACAAAGGTGAACTATAAGGAGTTGTAATTGACAGGTTAGCATCAAACTCCTCTGACCATCAATAATACTGATCAATTAACAATAGAGAAATGCAAAATATTTATTGGAAAAATGAATACAACCCTCAAAATAAAAGACCTAAATAAAGAAGAGGTTAAATAAAGTTTTCAGTGATGCAAACCAAACTTGGACTTACATCTCATTATGAAAGACTTCATATTTCTATCTTGTTGCCTTTCTCTCATAGCTACAGTGACAGTGTGTGGCTGACAATGCTAATATTTGGCTTCTCTCTTCATTTCAGTTTCACCCGGTGTGAGAGATTCTGTTTTCAGATTAGCGGGATGAATGTACTCTCACTGTGTGTGTTTATTTCATTAAATCATGTAATTGTAGTTCTTGTGTCTCTGTAGAAGCTAATGACTGCAAGTAAATATGGCATTAAGGTTTCTCATACTCTTGTGTAAAAAGTTAGCAAGACTTTTGCCACATTTCTCCCCCTATTTCAGGTTTTGAAGACCTGAGCCTTGGTCACTCTTCAAATATAATTAAAATAGGACATTATTTTCAGAAACAATGGCTGTATTTTTATTCACGTAACTTCACAGTGTACAGTAATAACCCACACAATTCACTGAGCATTAAAGTCATTAACCAAAATTGCTCTCAGCATGAGGCAAGGACTTTACTACCAAGATTAACATCACATTCTCATGAGCTGAAGAAAAGTTTTACTTTGAACGAACTTTCATAACAATACAGTCAAACAAATCTGTGTTTTTGATGTAGAGGTCATTTGCAAACATTCCCAAAAACCCTGCTCTTTCTCTTCAGTTGAAGCATTTAGAATAAAAATATTGCTATGCAACAGTTATAATCCAAAACTGCTAGCAGTACATGTACATGATAATACTACAACTCTCCACTAGGGCTTTATTCCTTACTTTATAGTTGTATCTTTCACCTTAGCATGTCCCAGGTATTTCATAACCAGCAATCCCTTAAACAGCCACTGAAACAAGACTACCTCTACAGTTAAATACAACTAGGAACATTTCACTGCAATAGAACTAGAAATTCAGCTTAGGAATGTCAAGGAATACAATGTTCAAATGATACTACATATTTTAACCATGAACACATGTAAATACCCACAAAGTAACTTTGGCCAATACCAGACAGCATTTTTCTCTTCTGAAAATTTTCACAGCATCTTCAGTAACCATATACTGCTTTAAATCTTATTTCACATCCCATTAAAACTTGTGCCTACAGTAGCAAAATAACTTTTAATACAGTGCTTAGGCAGTAGCTTGATACTGAATACAATATACAAGTTAAAGCCATCTAATGAACAACATGACTCCCATCCTGGCCTGGATTTTTCTAGAAAAATTTCTGTCACAGTACTGACCATATAATTCCTTTCTTAGTTTGTGAAATTTGATGAGATACAGAGTGTACTATTTCAATATCTGGTAAAAACAAAAAAAAACTATACTTCAATACTTCACTGATAGTATAGCTTGATGGTTAGATTTTCATAAATTTGACACAAATTTAGCATCCCTAAGGCTAAATTAGGTGTAACCACAAACATATTAAAACTTTTCATATAGCTTTTAAGAACACTTACTCATTCTGACTAATCTTCTATTAGTGTCTATATTAGGCATGAATAGATGATCATGATTAATATACTGTATTTGCACAACGTGTTTAACACAAAATTTCCAAAACTGCACTTTTAATAACTTTCTATAAAGTTTACTAAGCCATTTTTTTCCTAACTCTCCTGGAGGACTTTTATGCTGCCTTTTGAAGGGATGTACAATTCAGAATCTGTGAAGCCAATGAGACAGTGCCAACATGCAATGCTGCCTTAAAAGCTCCTCTCTGATGCTGTTAAATCTTTCACAAGTCTCATATGTGGTCAGAGAATTAACCAGATAATTCCACTTAAGCTCCTCGCTTGCTTAAGCAGACACACATTCTTGCTCCAGAGTCAATCCACTCATAGTTGCTATTCTTTTATCATTCTTTGTATTTGTACAGATTAAGGGTTTAACATCATAGCTCCAAAAACATTTCTGTTTTGATAAGGAGAAGAAAATGCAGGTATCATATCCAGGGGAGGAGAAGAGGAAAAAAAAAAAAGTAGAAGGAAAATAGAGGAAAAGAAACCAGAATGCAATTCTCAGTAAAACATTTCAAATTGTGTCTTTGTAGAGTGTCATCCAACACAACCTCTTGGTCTTCCTATACACATATGAGAAAAATATTTCCAAAGTCAATATTCCAAAGTTCATGTTGTCATCTGCCATGATGTAAATGTCATCATTCAGATCCAGCTCTGCCCAAATGAGGAGATGGACCTTAATATTGTTCATCAGATCCCAAGGCCACCTTCTCTCCTGGTTTGTACAGGCCCAGTGACAACTTAATCATCTATACAAAAGGGAGAAATGCCAAAGACAGAAACTATTTCTTATTTCTATACTCCTGGGATGCAAGAGGACTCAGGTTCAATTACCTTCCAAGAGCACAGATAGATTTTTAACCTTTGTCTCACATTCTAGACAAAAACCAAGAAACTTAAGAGCAGTGCTACTTCTCTCTTGTTTTCAGTATGTCTGAGTCTCCACATTCCACATTGCAATGTCAAAATACTAATCACCCTATTGGTTAAGATCTTGCTTCAGTTTTTAGTGCTCTCACAAAAACACAGCAATAATGTAAATATATTATAGAGGAGGATGGAAGAGAAAGGCAGAAGTTCCCAAATCAAATAGTTCATCCTTAATATTTGTATGAAAACCTGTATCTGACAGTTCCAATACATCATGCCACTCCAAGTTAACAAAGAAACCCTGTGATTCTTAATGTTAGAACAGGGAATTTTAAGGCTGTTAAGAAATTTGGGTTCTTTCAATTTTTCAGTGCTTCACCAATTTACTGACTTCTCTGTTAGTCTAAAAGACTGTGCAACCTCCATGCCCTTGAACTTAAATTGATATTTAGAATGACTTTACTAAAACAAAGTCTAAAGCTAAATAGCTACAGCACTGCAAACATCAGGAAAAACTTGTTACCTTGTAGGACATCCTTCTCCCCTGCTGGTATTACTTACTGTGCAATTAGTATGAAGCCATTTATTCTACTGGATATACTCTTCTTTCCACAGTCAAATTACAACATGAGGCACTTCAGGCAAACTACATTATTTCCAAACAATCCTTATGAGCTAATATGAACAAACATTCATGCACGTGCTTAAAAACATCTCTACCATTGCAAAGCTCAAAGGGATGAAAAAGAAAGTACCAAGTTAGCAAAGCAACTCAGATAAGCAGAGATAAGGTGGTGACTCACCCGAGTTGGGGTCAGAATTGCCATCAGCTTCAGTCCTCTTGTCCGGTGAAGCCTGGTCGTAGAATTCGTCCTGCGGCTGAACCAGAGGGAGAGGGTGTGAGATCAGGGTTCCACCACCCACTGGCTCGTGGTCTCCCAGACCACTGTCACTGCAGCTTTCCTGGGAGCCATCGGGGAGGTGAAATGTAACACGGCGCTGGGACTACAAAGAAGAGCACAGGACACACTGATTAGTGCTCTTCTTTTCAGTTCTCTCGATTTTTTTTTTAACTTTTGACATAAAAATAGATCCCTGGCAATGCTTATGAAGCAATTGCTATTATCATGTTTGCTTGTTTGTGGTTTGGTTTGTCTTTCTTTTTTTATTTTTTTTTTTTTCTGGCTTGCCTTTTAGATGGGAAATTGGCCGATAGGAGAGACAATTTTCAAAGGTCTATCAAAGGTCTATATGTGCTCATGCATGAAGTAAACTTCTTCTAAGAAATTGATCAATGGAAAATTAGGTATATTTCTCATAATTTTCAAAACAAAATCTATTTTAAAAAAATCTATGTTATGAAAAGCAAATGACATCCAAAAATTTAATAAGTATATATTTCTGAGGTTAAAAACTGTATTATCATTATTCAAACTGGAAAAAAAAAGACATCCACCAAACTAAACAAACCCATAAAAATGGTTGTCATCTTTTGGGAATAGTAGCATGAATAAGCAGCTGTCTATATTTAACTGATAGCAGTCATGTACATAAAATGGATAATTAAGATTGATAATGTATGTGTGAATTCACAGTGTTCAGCAAAGATTCACAAAATGCAATGACAGAATAAACAATTATCAATTTGGTAAGAGAAATAAAAATAAAACAGCACAGAGTTTGCACAAAAAAAACACAGGGACTGAGAGGCAGAATTACACATTTTACTGAACTTCTTAAAAAAATAAACCTATAGCCATTTCGAAAGGAAAAAAAAAAACAACAAACAAAACCTTCAGTGTGCACTTGGATTAGTTAACTGTTATTGATTTTGAACCTCTCTCATCTGGAGAAATAATCTTACTTTTGAATTGTGGCCACAGAATGATACAGTGATTCCCCAAGAGCTTCAGAGCTGATAGCACTGCTGCAAATTGTTTAGCAACCATGACTGTTGGATTCATGAAAGGAATATTATAGGTCTTCATGGATCAAAATACTGCATCTTTGAAGGATCGGAAGCAACTAGTTTAAGAGTACCTCAAGAGAGTGATTAAATTAAGTTAAGCACATCTTCCCACAAAAAAAAAAAAAAAAAAAAAAAAATTGGCAGCTTCAGTGGTCTGATTTGCTAGATTAATTTAGGATAAAGTAGAGATTCACAAAGTTTTTCTTAAGCATAATAACTGTTTAGTTTAATGGCTATTTCTCATCAATATTAGTCATCTGAAATTTATGGGGTATATCTAAGCTAATGATTAAAGAGTTCTACAGAGCCAGAAGAGAAGGAAACATTTGGAAAATACTACAACAGGTATCTTCCAGTAGTTAATACTTTTTAAAGTCGTTAACATCAGGTGTCCTGTATTCATCCTGAAACATCATCAGGCCCCAACTTTCCCTTTTTTTCTCCTCCTTTTTTCATTTTTCTTTTAATGAGAAAAACCTCAAGTTAATAGCACTAACTGTATGTTTGCTTATTAAAGACTATTTGTTAATGGTAATTGCTACCATTTTATATGATGATCAATAAAATCTACCAGGTTTCTTTTTTATTCATCTCCCTTGGGTGGATATAGTTGATTAAGTCAACTTTAGATTACTGTGTTATTCAGTATAGAAATAAATGTAATACTATTTGCTCTTGGCTGTGATTTTATAATTAGTATTTTGCTTTTAAGTTCCTTTTCTAGCTTTAGGAATAGAATCCAGCTGTAGAAAACCAAATAGATCCTCTGAGTCATTGGATGTATTCATTACATCAACAGAGAACCTAACTCTATATGTGTCACTAAGAAAAAACTTCAGCTCACACTTTGTTACTTTCTCTTACAACTTTTTGTTCTGGAACTACCACCCTAAACAATTTTTAATTGCTATCTCATTCTTCCTCTTCTATATGAGCACAATAGAAATGTAGCTAACTGCATAACTTAAAATCTTCTCTTTCTGCAACTACTTTCAGAAAGATAAAATTGGAGATCTGTTTTTCCAAACTAAGAATTTATGTTACTATCAGAGTCATCAAGTGGCAAACTGTTCTGATGCATCTCCCTACGCCCACCCCCTCCCCAGGTCATGGTATGATCTGAGGAAAGGAGATTGCTTTCATTTGTTTTAAACCAAAAAGACACTATGAGAAGACATGAATGACTGATAAATTAGGCCCTAAAATAGGGGAGGAGATGACAAATAAAGTTTTAGGATCTGCAAAATAATAAAACCCCTATAACTAATTAACTACCTAAATAAATAATTACAAAAATGTCCTATTTCATGAGTTATATAGTAAAAGTACTGATCTTGGGTAACAAAAATTCCTCATACAGCCAAAAGCCACTCTCAGTCTATACTGACAGTGACCACTTAGCCAGTAAAATGACCCAAGCCTAACACTTACACTGGCAACTTCTTTGCTATTAATTTATAAATCCATACTTTAAATTATTTGAGAAAAGTAGATTGTCTTGCCTTTCTGAGCCACTGTAGCAGAATGATCTGCTTTGGAATGTGGTCAACTCAAATAATGCCCTATTTTGCAAGCTATCATTGGTGGGATGAGAGATGCTGTCATGTGCTGGTTTTGCCATTGAATTATGCTAAAAGCAGTCTGACTCATCAACTCCAAATGAAGATCCTGACAGTGAGGCAAAGATTTGACAGATAAGCTGCTAAGGAGACCTGGAGACATATGACTGGCAGTCAACCACTATATACTGTAGAAGTCCAATCCACTTTCACACAGTTGGGTTCCTCTCCCATATTCCTTCTTGAAGTGTATGAAGTTTTCTCCCTTGAAGTGGGGAAACCTCTTCAAGGATACTCTTTGAGACTGAGTTAAAGAGATCTGCCCATGAGCATTGGTGTGGTGAGTCATATCTTTACTTAATAATGGTTTCCTTTTTGCTAGCCTTACATAATAACTTTGATATAGTGCACTATATCTATACTATACACTGCTAGTAGTTTTAGCTTTTACATTCTGTAGTAAATAAATCTGATTAAGATCTTTTGTCTAATCATTTGTCATCTAAATAATAAATTAATTCATCTTTATAGAAATGTATCTGACTTGCCATCATTAATCCTGTGGCATAAAGTTACTTAAAGCATTGACAAAGTCTGGGGTTAAGACTGGATCCAGTGACAACTAAATTCCTCTCTGAGAAGTGTAGAAAGCATGGGGGGGCCTTTCTGCATCCTATGACTCAACAGCAGGGCTTCTCTAATAAATTTTCTCTGAAGTTTCCATTCTCACCCACAACAGCCACCCATTAAGGAATCCACCAATCATTACAAAGGGTTGTAAAAAAACTAAGGGTCATGTAAACAGTGACCCAGTTCCAGAGATGATGGATGGACAGCATGCGGTCCACAAAGATATTTTAGATTAAATTGTGGTATCAAAACAATGAGGGGAACGAGCCTCCTGCAAAAAGAGACTCAAAGCAAATGTTTAAGCTTGAGCATATTAGTAATTGAAAAGAAAGCCTGTCCTCAATGTACTGAGAGCTTAGAATTGTCAAGTAATGTGATATGTGGTCACTGCCCCCACTGCCTGGTCCAGAACCCTCCTGCCTGGCTGTCGGAGCCCAGCCTGGGATTTCTAGGCTAGGAAAGCTGCTGCAGTACCAAGACTGAGTGTGTAACACAGACACACACATGGACACTGATTTGGCCACAGCTGTGGCTACACAGCCTCAGATAAGGCTCTGGCCCCAGCAGCCCCCCCATTCAGGACTCACACCAGACACAGTCACACAGGGACACATCCTCCCCTTGTCTTGGGCTGTCAGAGGCAGAAAGGCACAAGTGCAGCACACACCCCTCGCTCCCCAGGTTCACCAGGACAGGCCCTCTGCCTGCCCAGAACCCCTGCCCAGATCCCAGTCCCCCTTACGGACCCCACAGGTCCCCAGCTCACCAGCTGGTCTCACGGGGGGCTCACTGCCCACATGCAGCACTCACACACTTGTCCCACAGGCAGGCCACACTCATGGGTCCTCCCCAAATACCAGCATTGCCCCACTGCCTGCCAGATACCCCCACCCAGACCTGGGGCTTCCTACTCCTGGCTGGTCCAACTTGGAGTTTGCCAGTGAATCCACACCAACACACCATGCACAGATGGCTTGGGCAAGGTACACAGACTCTCCACTGGAGGCAGAACACATCACAGGATGTGATGCATGGTCCAGATCCAGCACTGAGCCCCTCACTGATTGTTCACTGAATTTCTTGTCACCACCACAGTAGAGACAGGAACTCTTCTTTCAGAAGAAAATCCAATATTCTTAGACTAAGCTCATGTGTATCTACTCACTCATGCAACAAAATCCAGGTTTGAATTCTTTTTACCTAAAGACAGATTCAAGTTGTTTTGAGTAATGAGGTTTATAGTTGTTACAACACTGGGACTAATGATAACAAGCAGTTTCAAGTTTAATTACACTGCAACATATGTGGGATTATATAAGCATGACGTAAGGTTACAGTTCAGGTCCCAACACTTGGCCAAAATTCACATCTAAAATCTGTGACACATTCAATCATCAATAAGCATTTGTTTGGGAGGAACAGTGGTCTTCTTCAGGTCCTGAAAAAAATTCAGTCCTTATTTTTAATCAGGAAATATCACCTCATTGTTATGTGATACCCAAAGCTGAAATGTGAATTCAGTCAAAGCACTATAATTTTACCTGTGTCAAACCAACTTCAATATATAATTCAGAACAATTAGACTCAGTGGGGTTTTTAAATCTGGGCTGAGTTTAAAATTCAGGAAAAGAATCTTAGGAATCATTCTCCTTTAATCACCTATTGCAGCAGATTCCATGAAGCTCCTCTAGGTGAAGCATGACTTTATACCCACAAGAGAAACACCATCTCAGATGGTGATAATGGAAAGCAAACTCCTGTGCTGAAAACAGGACAGTTCAAGCGTAGTAGCAACACTTTTTTTTCCTGTTTTCGGACCAGGTGGTCAGCCAGCCAACACTTTTTTAACATAGTAACAACCAAATTATATCAAATCAAAGACACATCAGACTGGTCTAGCACCTTTTTTCCTGCTACAACAAAGTCAAGGTGCCTAGTATGTTCCAAGAACTGTAATTTGTGAAATTACAGAATATAAGTAATAGCTGCGGTACTTGAAAATGCCAATAAAAATAGCAACACAAACTCTGGTGTAGAGATGAGGAATGCATGGCAGAGGATGGGGACATTCTAATCTTACTGATCAAGTACAAAAATCTAGAACTTGTGTTGGACATAGAATAATGCATTTTTCTTTGTTATTATACTTTATTTGGTGATACTGAAACCACTTAAAATTATATTTGTGTTGCAGCTTGTCATTTTTCTTTCCACATACTCTCCCGTTCTATTTTTCTCAGTCCTTCCTAATATGAGGAATTCAGTGGTGCCCAATGACAGAGCAGGTAATCATGGGCACAAACTGAAACACTGGAGGTTCTGAACATCAAGAAACTTTTTTTACTGGAAGGGTGACTGAGCACAGGCACAAGTGGAGTAGATACACTGTGTAGTCTCCCTCCTTGGGGATATTCAAAAGCCATCTGGACACAGCTCTGGACAAGTAGCTGTAATTATCCCTGCTTGATCAGGGGGTTGACTAGACACCCTCCAGAGGCCTGTCCAACCTCAGCCATTCTGGAATTCTGTCAACTCTAACTGAAAATAAAAGACAATATAGAATTATTTGATGCAATTTCATATTTTCCCAGAGCCGAAAACATAATTTTGTACTGAAGTACTTTATTTTCTACAGTCTTAGCTGTATAAAATGTATTCCCATACTACAATTTCCAATTTCATCCATTACAAATCTATGGCTTTGGAAAAGTTGCATAGAGCATTATATTTGCAATATTGAAGTCCTTACACAACCAAAAGAATTGGTAGAAATTGTACCTCAGCATAGATTTCTAGAAAAGGTACTCCAATACTAGTGAGTTTAAGGCATTACTCATGAGACTAAGCTTTTTCACTGCTGCCCTGTTTTCCCAGACACACTCATACATGGGTAGAAAGTGGGCTGCAAATAATGTAAGGTATTTTGTTGACCTGAGTGATAAAAGCCTGAAGTACAGGAAAAATCATGCCATGTGATATCAAGTGTTTGAAATGTCCTGTGGCAGGTGAGTTATGAGCTGTGTGGAAACAGAACTTTAATGTAGGAAGTGTAAGCACTAGGTTTCAAAATTGTTCCCTTCTTTCCATTGTGCACTAGCTTCTAAAATGCATTTTATTTCCAATTATGTACTTGAATCATACAGCAAGTTACAGAAATCAGTATTAAGAGGAGATTTAGCTTCTTTTTTACTCCAAAAACCAAACCTTCAAGCTTTGTACAACTATTGTATTGTTTTTGCTAATCAGGGATCCCAGAAATAATTGTGCTATTGTTCCATTCCTGAATGTCTCACAGGGACAAATTTGGCTACAGATCCTATCCATTGTTATAAACCAAGCTGTAATTAAAAAAACATTTCTACACTGGGTAGCTAGAAATAGAACCTGCTGAATTTTAACCAGCCGAGCTGCATTTTGAGTTTACAAATTAGGTACTTTAAACTTCTTCACTCAATACAGTTGTGAATAAAATGGCCATGATTTCTCTCCTTGATTTTCCAAACAGGAAGAAGCCACTAAAAGATCCAGTTCACAGCAAGACAAATTAAACTTTACAGAATGGGATGTAGGTCTGTATATCAGAATATATATCCAAGCATGACTTTTTTTTTAATTGTCATTGAAATTTTTTTTTCAGATGTGGAAAAAACAAAAACTACTTCCCTTTCTTTCCTGAACTTTTATGGTATACTTTGTGTTAAGATGACAGAGAAATATTATGAAAAAAAAAACAACTTCAAAGAAAACATTCTGCGACTATTTTCCTTATGGAAAGATTGTTGATATGGAGGCTTAAAAGTGAAACATGAACAAACAATTTACCTTTATTATGGAAAATAAACAGAAGACTCTATACCTGACATAATTTACTGAAACTTCACTCATTAATAAAGAAGTCAGAGGAGAAGCATATTAAAATAAAATCAAGTGCAAACAGTAGGCAAATATCCTAAAAAACACGTGGGATGAATAAATGATGATTATGGAGAAGATACCGCTTGTGCACAAGTTTTAAGATGTTGTAAAGACACAAGAAAAATCTATGCTTAATTCCAAACATCTTTGAGGAAGACGTCTGGTTCATAAAGTTTGCTCCTTCCAGGATCAAAACAAAGATTCCTATTTCATGTACTAAAACATGGATTTTTTTTTTTTCTTATGAGATCAGGCCTGTAAATGAAGACCAAGTCACAAAAACAGATTAGTGACAGTTTCAACAAAACATATCTATGTTTGTATTTGGTCCATGGAAAGAACTGGCAAGGTCTTGGAATTAACATATGGTTCCTGTGTCACTTTGTTTTATAAATAAACAATGATTTGTTATATTTTGCAGTTCTGATTCGACTTAGTGAAAGGCCCCTAAAATATACAACCCACATTCTCTTCCAGTTTGGAAAGATCAGTCAAGGACTGTTGTAGTGTGTCTCACAAGAAGGCCACAAAGCCCCTCAAACAGGGCTTTGTCTAACTCAGCTCACTGATACTCACCTTCTTCTTTCATGTTTCACTGAACTTTGCAAAAAAAATGTAAATCTGAGATAAAATCAATCTACTTTCTTAGTAAAAGCCACTCTTGCTTTTCCCTGATAAACTTGGCTCAAGTCTGTGTTATGTACAAATTGTGCTGTAGATCCCTGCAATTTGCTAAGAGAAATAGAGTTATTTTTTCTTGGCTGCTTCTAAACTAAACTTCCTCATGCAGTCCCCATGGTAGTCCTTATTCAAGGATCCTGCTTGCAGGGGATAATCCATTCTCCATGCTCATCTTGATATCTTAGCCACAGAACCAAGATAATGGAGATAGATAGGGTTTTGGCCAATCTTTCAAGCTAAACTAAGAATGAAAAAAAAAAAAAAAGCAATTGCTACAGCCTCTTCATGCTACTTCTTCATACCATGCTATCCATATAAATAGCTGGAGTGCCTCAGTATATACTTCTTTTTCCCCTTAAGGTAAGAATGTTGGTATTGATTTCAGAATGTAAATTGTTGCTATACCAGACAATAATTTGATTTCTTCTGCTCAATTTCTCAGTACTAAAATTTCATAGAAATCTGTAAATTACACTGCAATGTATTAAAAGGAAACATAAATATAATTACCTATTATATCTGTCTTGCTACTAAAGCTGCACAAAACTGGCCTTTTCATAAAGGTGAAAAACATTATTAATTACCATCTGATGCATGAATAGGTAGGAATTGACAGCGTGATGGTCCCAAGCATATTTAAACATGGAAAACAAAGAGCCTGTCTGGCTGGAGAGTTGTGTTAGCTTTTCAGAGACAGTAAATGAAGAAAATGAAGAAAAATCTGCAGTCAAATTTGTGGTTTCCATTAACGTTTGAGGCAGTATCACATTCTTCCCCTATTTATATGGTGATGTTCCTTCATTTTATTTCATGAAACTATAGTCTTTATTTCATAAATTCTTCCTGTGTTTTGTTAGGTTTTTTTGGGGTTGGGTTTTGGGGTTTTTTTTTGTTTGGTTTTGTTTGGTTTTGTTTTTAATTGGACATTCAAGAGACTGACAAACCTTTAACTAAAGACACTAGACACAGGACTACTATATGTTTTAAGTTTTGCCTTCCTAATATCCACCTAAAAGGCAAATAGTTCTTTTCTATAAGCATTATAAATAAGCATTTCTATTTACCTAAAATCATCTTGACTGCAAGGTAAATTTGACATAACAGGAAATCTAAGTGTTAAATTTAATGTAGTCTAAATCAGAGCATTACCTTGTTCAACTTTGGAGTCTGGTAAAATATTAATAAATTTCGAACATTTTAAATATTAGCCCCCATCCTCCTGAATATTGTCTGAGACACAGAAAATCAGTTCTAAGCCTACAAATATGAAAATTAATATCTCAGATGTATGCAGGAAAGGAAAATGGAGAGAAAAGATGGAAATTTCTGTACAATACTACATAAAAGAAAATAGCCATGTGTGTTGCCAATAGAAAACTAAGCTCATTTTCAGAAATATTATTCACCCAAATGGCTAGGCGTTAGTAAACCATGTTAGCTTGACATATTTATTACATATTTTTACCAGAAACTCTGTGGAAAAAAAAGCCTGAGAAAGGATTCATTTAAAATGGAACAAATTTGTATATAGCTATTAAAAATTAAAAATCAATGGAGGGGGAAAGGCAGCTCTAATGAACATTCATGCCACCTTAGAAGAGATATAATTGTAAAATAACAGTACCATGCCTTTTTGGAATGCCTGTACTCAATCATTGACTATAAATGACAGGGTAAACTTAGGGCATGTATTAGAAGATGTAACACAGATTAATTCCTTTGACAACTCTGTTGTTATAACCCTTGACATTAGAGAGACATGAAGTTCAGAGATTTCAAATTTAAATGCCCCAAATTAACCTACCTAGATCTTGCATTATGTTCATAACTATTTAGCCACATGACTTTAGATATTCAATACTTAAAATTTTATCTGTGTTTAAGAAAAGTATTTAAGATGCAAGACCCTGAAGAAATAGATCTCACTGATAAAAAGGTACTAGACTGACTTGCATATAAACAATTTAGTTGCAATAGAATTGTAATTTATGTGATCTTTAGTAATTTGAAGACCTCAGCGATCTTCAATTTATTTATTTAGTTTTATTTTGGTGATGAGGTACTCCTAGCATGACAGATAATGCACATTACAAGTGCACTCAACTGAAGAAGCATTTCAGAAGTACTGTACCAATTACAATAACCAGAGTAACTTCTCTACACTCTGAGAAGTTTTACATTAGCAAAAGCATGTGTTGATCAATAATGCATATGAAGTACTAAATGTAGAAACAGCTGTTGCTGAGATTTAACAAGTTAAATTATAATAATATATTTACCCTGATTTACATTCTGTAAAACTCATCCAGCTTCCATAATGTGAATGGGATAATAAAGCTTTGAGGACTTACTATAACCTATAAATTACAATTTTAAATGTTAGAAGGAACAATTGAGAATATTTCCTGTCTCAGGACTGTACATTACCTGGAGGCTGCCTATGAAAGTAACCCTATTATTTTAATATATAAGAAAATTGACTACTATATTTGCATTTACATGTATAATGTTAACATAAATTATGATTATAGTATTTAATGAGTTACAGAAGTGTTCCACCAACTAAGGCTTATTAATTATATTGAGTAAACTGATACATGTAGTATGATGTCAACAATCATTACTGACACTGCATCTTACTGTTGAAGCCTAAAATTACTGTGCTACAGAAGTACTGTGTATTTAAGGTTCCATCACTGTCAGTAACTACAGAAGATATGCAGAGTTCTGCAGTGCCAGGAAGCAGGAAACTTTACAGTGATCTTCAGCAAAAAGACAGATGTGATAACATCCCCTTAGTATTCTGTTCCATTAGCACTTTAGTATCACATATAACCTTGGAAATCAAGCAGGCCATGGATATTGTGTGCAGGTAGCAATCTTTTGTCTGGGGTGATGCAGCCCTTGCTCTATATTAGAATTAATCTGTGATTTGAATGTTTTTATTTTAATAATGCATGTAAAAGGAAGAAAAACATACTTCAATATGCTCGGGTTTCATAAAAAATGACCAGTGTCCACTAGGAAGTTTGTACCAAAGGGCTTTAAAGGTAGTAACTGTCCTAAACTGAAAAAAAGTGGGAGGAGGGGGGAAGGTGGCGTGCGGGAAAGAAAATCTGAAGGCCTGTAAATGATCAAACTCTAAACTAACCATCTCCACTTTTATTTATGTGAGTTTGAGGAAATTCAATTAAGATTATATGGATCCTCAATAAAACAAAGATTAAAAAATGCAGAAAAAAGCAGAATTCTTATAAAGACTCTAAGGATATTTTGTATTAGCATGGGGACAGGAGGAAGGAAAGGAAGGAGGCTCTCAATTTAGGGATGTTGTTGAATAGTAAATTAGGACATTGCTTCCTGAACTAGTAGTGGCATGTATGGGTATCTGTCACTGTCAACTCACTGGGTTACAATTAATTCTGAGTCAGCAGTCGTGTCCTCTCCTACAAGCACAGAAAGCAGAAATGGCAGCAGCACTGCTCTTTGAGGACAAGAATGTTTGCATGCTATGATTCCAGAAAGCAGCTGTACATCTATTAACACAAGGAGCACTAGAGCTGTCACAATAGATAAATGGATCCACACTGGAAAAACTGAGAGTGAGTGGACACGACTGTCAAGGATAATATGGTTAAGCTAGTGCATCCTGGGAGAGATGTAATTTCTAGAATATATTAATTTTGAAACTAATATTATTATCCCAATTGATTCCACACACTATAAGCTAATTAAAACACCTCTGTTAACATATCTGCACCTCTAATAGAAAAAGAACTAGACAGTAATGTATTTCCACCATAAAAACATATGTTTTCTTACTTAGGAGAGCATGTCCTTGAGAACTGCTTTCTTATCCACAGTTTCATGACTTTGTTTTAGGTTTTTTTGTTTGGTTGCTTTTTGTTTTGTTTTTTAATTTAAACTCCCAAAGCTTTGGAGTTTTCATTTTGCATATGCAAACATGTGATACAGAAAATTAAAATAAAAAAAAAAATTCCCAGCTTTTCACTTAGGATTCTCCAGTGTATTAAAAATACTGACTGCAAACTTCTCTTTCAGCGCATATAATACACATGTATATCTGCTTTGAACTATCTTAGGATGTCAAAGCTTGAAAAACTAAACCCACAGAGCACACTAGTATTTTCAGTGGCTGAAGGATTTTTGGGGTTTTGTGTGTTATTTTGATAAGGGGTCTTTCATTCCTGTGCCATGTTAACTGTTGGGACAAGTCTCTGCTACATGAAATTACAATCCCAAATAAAACATAAAATCAAGAATAAGCCTATGACGGTGTTTCCACACAGAGGTTTCTATTAAAAAAAAAAACAAAAAAAAACCAAAAAAGTACCAGCAGCTTAGCCAGAAAGAGAGCTAAAACCTCATTAACAAACAGGATGAAAAAGGAAACAAGAAAAAAATTACTTCTTTCATGGAAATCAGCAATGTGACAGTGGTATTGCTGTACTATCAAAACAGCAGATACTCTCAATGGTATCTCACTGTGAGTAAAAACAGTTAGGATGTATTTTCTGCTGGCCTCAAGCAGAAGTCAAATGAGACCTGACAAGAATTATGATTATTATTAGACTCCATCCAATTTTCAGTATTTTCCACCAATTACATATGGCATGGTCTTGACACATTAAAAGTTATAGGGAAAACAAGAACTCTGACTATCATTTAGATAGTGTCAGGTAATGCTGCTAATGCCATGCTCCCCTTAGAACAAGCAGAAAATATTTGATACTCCACATTATATTCTGATGTTGTATAATAACCTACTTTGTGCTGCTTGAGATTAATGTTAGTAAAATAAAAGCACACTGCTGAACTTCTTTCAGCAGCTTAAAAGAATAACTTTGCAGAAGTCTCTGAAGTTACACTAACTGATGCTAATAGTCACCTACTTTTACGTGGCCTCTGTTGTAAAGACATTCACTCAGTCACATTCAGAAAAATAAAGAACTTTATACAACCTTGGCCTGTGACTTCTTCATTTTCTGTCTACAAAACTGGAGGAAGCAGGAAGTTGGACACCTACTTTGAACATAAAACAGTTTAGTGATTGGTGCATTTATTTTTCTAATGTGCATACTAGCAAGTGTCTCATTTCACAGAATTTGTTGGATGCCATTACATTTGATCCCAGTGTTTAAAACTGATGGATTTATTTGTGCACTCTCTACCTAGTACACATGACCATGTTAATTAATACAAATGGCTAAGGACTGCTGGCTTTTGAGCCCAACATTTACTAACATTTCAAGGGCAATTTGTATCTGCTTTTTGAACTCTAGCTTTTCATTAGGCAAACTGACAAGCACAAAACTTCTGTCTCACATTTTATTTTGTGCAACAATACTAATTTAAATAAAAGCATGAAAATCACAGAGACACAAAGGAATGAAATTTTAAAAAAAATTTAAAGGTATATATGCACATGTCTTATGTGTCTTCATTTCCCAGAGAATATTAAAAAAATGTCTTTATAGGTTGCATCCAAACCTAAACCAGTTGTTGAAAAATATTGCTGTTACATCATTATAAATTCCACCTTACTAGTCATCTACTGAACAGACAGGACACACTTCTAAGTAGGAAATTAGCATTCAAAAAATTATTAAATAAATTACTCCTATATATGGGCAAATTGAAACGGCTTGTTTTAATATTGATTTCTCACATATAGTAGCTCAGGATCATTTCTGATATGATCGTTTCTATGACAGATGGGTGAAAATGCATGGTGGTACTATGAGATTTAAGGTGTTATCAAACTGTAGAATAAATCTCAGAGCCCAATGCCTGTGGAAGCTACCTTATCTCAGTCTTCACAGGTTGACAAGGCATGTAAAGAATGCATCTAAACTCCCTGGTTTGATGTCTATTGTTGACAGATCACAGATATGGAAGTCTGAGATATTTCCACAGGAACTGCAAGTTGGATGATAACCAGTCAAAAATGGCAGACAACCACACCTATTTCTTCAAAAAATGTGAAAGTGGAAAGGTGCTTATTTTCTTTAGAGAGGGTGACCAGAGGAAGAAGATGTCATTACATTACAGTTGCTAGTAATATTTTTAAAAGAAGTGAAAAGAGCAGTAAAAACAAGTTTTAGAAAAATCTCTGAAATGGAGACTTTAATGCTTCTTCACACAATTTTGAATTTCCTTAGTAGAAAGAATAAATGTGGGCCTAACTTAGAAACTAGTATAGTCACTGAAAAGTCTTCCACTGATCTCAATGGTATTAGGATTGTTTTATAGGCATTTCTGCTACCAGTAAATTTAATAAAATTCCACGTTTTTCCTGTCATCTTTTATTTTTATGATTGTTCTGACTTTACCAACCTTTTAAATCTAAATTACATTACTCACAGATATTATCTTTTGTACTAGAGAGACTCATTATACATATTCTACTTTTTTGCCCTGTGGTGGTGGTGGATTTTCTTTTCTAATGTGTGTTAATAAGTATTCCTTCAATATAAAAAATTAACTCTGATTATGGCTTCTAAAATAAGCTTTAAGTATATAAACTTTGGTTTGACATGAAGCGTTTTGTGTGTCAGTGTTTTGTCTGTACATGCAAGTTCCCGTGCCTGAACTTCCTAGAATTAATTAAATATATATTCCTTTAATAGCTTATCTCTCTAGTTTCTAAATGGAGATCAAATTCTTATGTGTAATTAATGAACTATGAAGCCTGCCTTTAACTTCTGAATTATACAATGTCCAAAAAAAATGCAGTAAAAAATTATGTGGCAGTCAAAGCAAGATCGACATTTCAGTATGGAATGACAGGCATGCTTCATTAAAGGCCAAATCCTGCAGTTCTTCCTCAGAAGGTAATGGAGGCCTTGCACTGCAATAAGGAATGCTGATTTCATTGACAGACAATTACTCTGTTAATGGCTCCATTATGCAAAGACAGACCAGCCAAACTGCTAAGGTGTCAAGCATCCATCACTTTTGGTCAGACCAAACCTCCCATATATGCAGGCTATAGGACAGCCAAGTCCCACTTGGCACAGATGTATTATTCACTTTGGTCCTTGAAACACCACAAGTGCTGTGCCCAGGTAGAGTCACAACAGCTGCAAGCATGTATTGGAGGAAAAAGGCAGCAGTCTATTTGGTATCATTTCTCTGCAAGAGTTCCTGGAATTGGGGAAAAAAAAGCAGGTATGACTATATTTGGATAAGTGCTTATCACAAATTTCTCCTCTTCCATGGGAATTGTTTTAGGTAATATTAATTGTAACTAGTTTTATTGAAATGAATACAATTAAAATTATAAAATAATTCATTCTACATCATATGCAAACAAAAGCCTAAAATATGTATATATTAGAGGAATGCCTTCTGTGCACTTTGACAAAGAGGGTATGAGCTTTGCTCTGTAGATGCAAGGTTATTTATCATTATTTCTTAGAAAAGTGTATAGTTTAAAATCTCTAGAATTGAAATTATAAGCCCTCTGGAATTATGTATTTTGAGTAGCAGTCCTAAGAAGAACAGTAAAACTATCCAAAAAAATCCAAAATCAAGCTGTACATGGATAACTTCATAATGAGGAAGCCAAATGTTTCCCACACTAGGAAAAAAAAATATATGGTATGTGCCCTGGGTTGACAGATGGAAGAAAAAGAAAGACAGATGTGTTCTAATTTCTTGGGTAGGGTTTGGGGTTGGTTTTTGTTTTTTTTTTTCTCTTTAGTCCTTTTTTCTGTAAGATGACAATAAGGCATAGATGAAACTGCTTACTCAATAACACTGGCTACAGACATTCACCAGAGCAGTAATGCCAAATATCCTTTAGGACTTTGCCCACTAGCATAATCTCGAATGATATTCAGTAACAAGCAAAATGAGTAACAGCTGGCACTTTCCTTAGAAATGGCAAAACACCAACCAGGTCCAGTTTGTGCAGCCCTGGTAGAGGGGACCATCTGGAATGCTAGCCTGAATCTTAACAATTAAAATCAGGGGCCAGGTCAGACAAGTGGCATCTTAAAGAATTCATGATACTGAGTTTCTAAGCTAAACTGAAAATGACAGAGAAGCCAACATGTGAGGGAATATAAGTAGTCATTCTCACCCAAGGGATGGAGGGTGATCATGTGCTTGAAGTACCTGAGTCAGAAGACAGACTCTGTGGCACATTTGATACATAATAAAATGTAAGTCACTATAATCAATAGAAAGTTTCCAATTAAACTCAGAATAAGGTACCTGGGGTCTATCTTCCAGGTACTGAAAACTTCCTGATAGTGGCCAGCTGCTGTCAGCTGCCAGTGATGTGAAACACCTAACATTTGTGTTTATTGGTAAATGGGAAAGATCATTGCTCTTTTTTTTTTTTCAACTAGCCATGATGTTTTCAAAAGCTAACATGATATTTGCAAATGAATTTAAGATGCTCAGATGGCAAATGCTATCCAGAGAATGAATACTTTATTATTTTATAATTTGAAGTAGAAGAAATATGCTTATAATTTCAATTCACTTGATTATAAAAAGCTTAACACTGAGAAGGGGAAGGATGGAAGAGAGAACAGAAAAGTAGCACTGTGAGAGGAAATACTCGAATAACATAGGAAAAATGCTCTTCCCTTATGAAATTTACAATCTGATTGAAGACTGGATGAAGTAAAGACAACAAGAGAGCCATGGGGAAATAATACAGGTAGCAGTAACAGCTCCACATGATTACTGTTAGCGATGTGTCCTGCTTGATGGATCTAAATTATTATGCTTTCTAGTTGTTTCTGGGGATATACATTTCTTCTTAAAAAAAAAAAAGGCAAAAAAAAAAGAAAAAGAGAAGAGAAGGAAAGAAAAAGCAAATCTATCTTTGCCTCTTTTGCTGCATTCATAATGTATTGTTATTTTCCTTAATCTCTTAATTGCAGTTCTATAAGAATGTATTTTACTTTAAGATATTCATGGTCATGCTTTGATTTTTAAACCAGTAACAATTAAGAATTATATTTTTTCTTCCCCATCACCCTACCCCCCTGCCAGACATTTCCTTGTAAAATCCAATAGTCAACTACTTGCAAACAACAAGGGCGTCTTTAAGAAAATATAGGAAGAGCCTTATCAAGTGATGGCAAGAACAGGATATATGTAATATAATTAAATTTGCCCAGGGTTCACAGGTGACAAGAAAAACTTCTTCATATATAGCAGAGATAAAAGAAAGATGATTGAAATGTGAGCCCTCTGCAGAAGAAAATGGGAGACTTGGTTACCTGGGATATGGAGAAGGCTGAGGCACATAACTTTTTGTCTTGGTCTTCTCCAGCAAGTGCTCCAGCTACAGCATCCAAGTCACAGAAGACAAAAGGAGAGACTGAGAATGAAAAACTGCCTGCAGTAGGAAATTATCAGATTCAAGACCATCCAAGGAATCTGAAGGTACTCAAATACTTGGAACATGAAGAGATATATCTGTGGCTTCTGAAAAACTGGCAAGTGAAGTGGCTGAGCCACTATCCATCTGAAGTCGTGGGAGTCTAGTGAAGTTTGTTCCCACTGGCTGGAAAAGGGGAAACATAAGTTCAACTTTTAAAAGAGGGAAATAACGAAGACCTGGTAAACTAGAAGCCAGTCATTCTCAACTCATTGCCTGGCAAGATCATGGAGACAGAAGGAGGCAATTGGTCACAGACAACATGACTTCACTAAGGGCAAATCATGCTTATAAAACTTGTTGGCTTTCTACAATGTGATTACAGTGTTTGTGGATAAGGGGAAAGCGCCTGCACTTGTGCAAAGCATTTAACCCTATCCTGCATAACATCCTGGTCTCTCAACTGGACAGGTATGGATTTGACAGATGGACAACAGTGGAAAAGGAATTTGGTTGCACTCAAAGAACTGCAGTTAGCAGCTTGATCTCCAAGTGGAGACCAGTGACAATTGGCATTCCTCAGGGGTCCCTTTTGGGGCTGGTGTTGTTTAACATCTTTATCAGCAATGTGGATGCTCCACAGATCTGTGGAGTGAGTCCAGAAGAGAGTCACAGAGATGATGAAAGGGTTGGAACACATCTCCTATGAAGGCAGGCTGAGAGAGTCGGGCTGTTCAGCCTGGAGAAGAGAAGGCTTCAGGGTGACCTTATATCACCTTCCAATGCCAAAAGTGAGCTTACAAGAGAGCTGGAGATGGACTTCTATAAGGGCACGTAGTGATAGGACAAGGGGGAATGGCTTAAAATTGAAAAGGGTAGACTTAGATTAGATACAAGGAAGGAATTCTTTACTGTAAGGGTGATAAGGCACTGCAAGCAGTTGCCCAGAGAAGTTGTGGATGACCCATCCCTGGAATTGTTCAAGGATATGTTGGATGGTGCTTTGAACAGCCTTGTCTAGGTGGAAGATGCCCCTGTCCTAGCAGAGGGGATTGAAACTACTTGATCTCTAAGGTATCTTCCAACCCAAACCATTTTACAGTTCTTAGACACTATGATATTTTGCATAAACAAATGGTTGTGAAAATACATAAATGTAAATTTTGGTATCATTACAGGAGTTGTTTTAATCTTAGATGATGTTATTAGTCAGTGAAAATCTACTCAGCTCGCTCACTCGGTTTTCCTTTATTGCTACTATAAAGATATTTTTAATTATTTTTCTTTAATACACAAAGATCATTAACTAAAGTGACATGATACAAGAGTAATCCAAGTGAAACCACAGAACTATTCATTTCTGGGAAAGTATGAGTACATCTACACATTACCTGATATGGGCATTTATCTATGATAATATCCTAATAGTGCTTGTATAAATAATGATGTGACACTCCTTCAAAGCAGCAACTCAAAAACTGCTTTACTCAATCCTGCTTTCTGTCTAAACTTTAATACAACATATATGTGCACTGTGCCAGGCTTCAGAATAAATACTTCAAACCATATCAACAATTTTCACTGGTATCTAGCACAAAGACCCTCTATATTTACTTGTGATTGTTTTTAATTTCATATTGAGATGATTAATCAGAGTAAATGTCTTTATTTTCTGCTGTTTTAACTTCAAGAAATGATCTCTTCTGGTTTGTCCTATTATAAGGATCGTTACAAAAATGGGAAACAATTAACACTGGGTTTAATGCGTGAATGCCATAGAGCTGAAGTAATTGCACTCAAGGTCTGCTAACTTTTTAATCAGGCATCTGGTTGCAAGCTGCTCACGATTGATTCTGAGGGAAGAACTAACACAATCTAGGCAGCAAAAGCAGGTGCCAAAAAAGCACACATATTGGTGAAACCAGTGAAAGCTCTAGAGGTTAAAAGAAGTAAAAACTACTGGAAAATTCTTCTTAAAAGACCTTTGCTTGGGATCCAGTCATAACTGAGTGAAATTAAATGAGGCAAATGAGCATAGTGAGAATTTTTTTAGCAAAATAATTAGGAATATGAACAGCAGAACCACAAAAGCTCAGCCTAGAGAAAACTTGCCAGTCAGAATATTAGTGAGCAGAATTAATTAGACTGGGGAGTGAAAATTTTCACATGCGTTTTGCTACATAAAATAAATAAGAAATACCATGAGAAGTTTCTGGAATTGCAATTAGGACACTTAGATTCTCAGCATTTTTGCCTTGTTTTGGAGAAATGAGCAGATCTGGTTTTATTTGCTAAAAATATACTTTTTTTTCCTTTATCTAATAAGTCTATCCTCCATGATTAAGAGAGTCCTGAATCTAAAAGTGCTTACACAGCACAGCACTGGGTGCACTTATAAATTACATGTGTTGATGGAGACTATAGCTACTCTCACACATATCTGCAGAATTACAGTTGAATCAGAGGCAAGTGCAAGAATATAATCTATATAAAAATTGCATGCTCCCATCTCTTTTCAACTGGAAATACCCCCCCCCCTAGTTTGTATACAATACTACAACACTAAACTCCTTTCAGGACTGCCCTCAAGAAAATTTTGTTTAGTCATATATGTTTGCATACCATCTTCAATGTTGGTGGGTTTGGGTTTTTTTATCAATATTCTTATCTGAATCGTTTGCACCTAATTTTAATGATTTCGGCACCCTTCTATATGAAACATATCATTTGCATAACCTATATAACAGTTCTGCATAAGGACTTTGACCAAACACCCTAAAACATCTAGATTAGAAATAGAAAACCATAATTATAATAAGGTTCTGGCCCTTATTAATGGAAATCAGGATAAAATCTCACTTATAAACCAGTAAGTACCACCCATCTTAGGACAAAAAACCAAACCAACATAGATAATAGGTAGTGCAAGAGGTTTGGAAGCTTTATTTCACAGAAAACTCAGAAAAACTGCTATAAATAACATTTTTAAGAGACTGTCAAAAAAGAGTATTGAGCTGAAACCTAGACATTTCTAATAAATATTTTGCAAAATCCTCATCCCTCTGCCTAGTAACAATTTCCCTGTAAATTCTAGAAATAGGTTTCCTATCTTTTAGGCACACTTTGGTGAAGAAATAATTACTCTGCCATCTCCCAGGCTTTGCTCTTTCTAAAACAAAGCAGACAATAATGACTTAGAAGCAGACTACCATGTTACATTAAAATAAGGGTATCTAAGCTTTATTCTAAAATGTTTGGGGTTTTTTTTTCTATGGTTTTGTGGGTTTGGTTTTGGTTTTTTTTGTTGTATTTTTTGGTTGGTTGGGTTGGGTTTTGTTGTTTTTTGGTTTTCTGCTTTTTACCTTTTTTTTTTTTTCCCAGTTTAGTAAATCCCACCAAGTACAAGTTGCATCAATTAACTTAGAGCCTCACAGCATACAGAAGCCCACATCAATTGCATGGATCCAGCAGTGTTACTTCAATTTCTTTCAGACCTAGTTGAGTACAGATGCAGTAGGATATCAAAAGCTTTAATCATTCCCTATTTGCTTAAATCAAAAACATCATCTCTTCTCAGATTGTTTACCAACACTTGAAATCAGCAAGTTGCAGCAGCTTAGGCATCAGCACAGCAAAATAGCAAGGACAGCTTCTAACTAAGGCAGATGACATGAGATGCCTAAAAGTTTTTCTCTCTTCCTATGGCCATGGTTTTTTGCAAAGCAATACCCAGTTCAATGGCCACTGTCTTGCCTTGTGATAAGCATGGAAGAATAGCCACATATTTGTGAATCTGCCAACACTCCAATGACAGTTTCTCTCTTTCACTTTCTTTCTAACAGATATCACTCATTCACTCTACTGTCTGTCATCTACACGTGAAGGTTTTAGAGAAATGAAAAGCAGTGGTCTGGCAGAGGGCCACTCACACACTCACAAAGAGACCCTTAATCATAAGGGACTTTCACATCTCTCTGATCTAGGAGCAATTCAGGATATATGCCAGGAGGAAGAAGAACAAAGACACCAGCTTTTGAAAATTCCCTCAGTGCCTTAATAATACTGCTGAGATGGCTTTTGCCAGATTAAACAGACATGTTCCTTTAGACCCTAAATATTGGTCTGAAACTAATTCCCTAAGCATTGTCCAGAGTGTAACAGGGTTTGGGATACCAACAATCAAACTTTGAAGTAATTCTTCAAATTCCAGTGGAGCTGGCTGCAGAGACAGAGAGAATACCCAGGTCTTTCCAGGCCAAGGAGAGAGAGGGCAGCTTGATTTTTTTGCAATTGTCTTTAAAGGACTTGGACAAAGCAATTCCAACATAACAGCCTATTTCTAAAATGCTTTACAGTAAAGGCTAGATGTGAGGCTTAGGGAACTAGCTGGTATTTTCTAATGTTCCCTACACTCAGCACAGCTTTCTGACTCTGAAGGAGAACACTACGGGAGCTGCAATACATTAGTGAAGCCTGACAGGGTAAAGATCTTCCTTCATTTGCCATTTTGTTTTGAAGCAGCAAGAAACTACAGATTTCATGATGAGGATTCTATCTGATATTCACATGAAGTATCATTGTTATGCGATCCCCCAAGTGATTTCAATAACTCAAACCATAACTGTGCATAGGCAGAAAAAAATAAATCTTTTAAAAATCATTGAAGAAAAATATTTGTAATGTGGCTGAGGCTTTAGCTTCTTACATGCCAGTACTTGCCTTCATAATTCCTCTGAGACTCACTCAAATGTTAAAAGAGCCCATTTGCCTATATGTTCATTCAGTTGAACACTCAGCAGGATCTCTTTCTTGTGATGTTTCTAGTACTTGGGTTAATTTCATTACATTCAGTGAGATATTCATCATAAAGAAATATCAGGATATCAAAATGCAATGTAATACTTAAATTCCAGTTCACTTACATGGGGAAACTAAATTAATGTCAACCTGGAAATTTGCTCTGAGTTATAAGTGAATATATTCACTCTTTCCAAGCTCTTATCAGCTTCTGTAGAATCTAATGTCTTTAAAAAATTCTGAAAAAATGGTCTCGAAACTGTAAACTGAATGAAGGCAATGCGGTGCTTGCTTTCTAAATCAGCAGACAGACAGCTGGAGTGCCACTGCTGTAACCCAAAGATTTGACAGGCTACAGCAGAGTTAAAACTGACAAGAGCCTTTCTTCATATTTTCCTGCTGCTATTCAAAACTCTCTGAGCAGCAGGAGACTGATGAGAAGGAGGTTAATTTTGCTCTGCAGTAGTTTAGACTATGAAAGTCTGAAGAAAGTAAACACTATAGAACAGCTTCATTCCTATCAATCGCTGAACATGTGATTTGGGGGAGATGAATTAGCAAGGCAGATATGTTTTCAACCAGATTTCATGTCTTTCCTAATGTGGTCCTTCCATTTCTTTGTTTGGTTTTGTTTGGTTTGTTTGGGTTTTTTTACTCATCATTTATTTACTGATTTCTCTTTTGACAACTAAAATCCAGGAAAGCAAGCCTGAATATAATTTTTCATGCATTGTATTGTTCAAGAATACAGTAATTTGTGGGAAGGCAACACTTTCTCTTGTATTTTGGAGCTAGATGTAAGAGGCAAATTAAGGTCCCCAAGGGAACATGAGCTAGATCATTGAAAAGGAAGGCATGTGCACTGACCAAGGCAGTGGAAATGAGGCTGAGTCTTTGAAAAGAACATAACATAGGGAGGACTGAAACTGGATAGAAAGAGGAGGACTGAAGTCAGGGAGGTAGTTCAAACCTTGTAGTAGGAAAAAAGAATGACATGAAAGGCCACACAAAGATAGTGGGTAAGACCAAGTGGGTATGACAAGGCAAGGACAAAGTAAGGATAGATATTGATTCTTACTTTCCAGTGGGGAAAGAGAAAGGTGGTAAAAGGAAGCAAATGTTACAAAGAATTGGAAGAAAAGCCTCTAGCTGGCGTGAGCAGTTTGGACTAGGAAATGGATGGAAAAGACAAGGAGAAATCCACAAAGAGAATGTCGGAGGAAATATGCCCTGATTCAATGGCAATAGGACAGAACTCTCCTGGGAATAAGGAAACTTCTGCAGCAAATAGTATTCTACTGATCAGGAATGGATCATGTGTTCCAAATTCTAGGTATTAAAAGGTATAGGTTAAAGGTTTAAATCATATTCCTGGAAAAGCTATATGATTAATCCCACTCTATAAGATTTTATCCCTCCTTTCACTATTCAGAATGTATATGGTACTAAGGAAGTTGTTGCATTTTCTGCAAATGACCAATTAGGGTGAAAAAAATAAATTCGTTTTCAAGCCAGTAAAGAGAAATGGGCATATGCCAAGGATGCCATGTTAAACACATCATCCTTAAGGTGGGATGAATTCCTTTCTGTCAAAGCCACTTACTTTACATTGACTAAAACCAATGTCTGCATGACCTCCTCTAAGTAAGATGGAATGTTATTGAAGCCAGGTAATTTCTCCTTTAGTTTCTGCTCTGTATTTCCTGAATGGTTAATTTAGGGTCTGAGATTTGAGATCATGCATACAACAGTGGCTCATGTGCCACTTCAAAGCCACAAAGAGTACTAACATCCTTATGCTGCTTTACTGGAGTGCAGCAACAGTATGTTAATATTTGCAAGGCATTCAGAAACAGTAGTGATAAATGTCATAGCAAATTCCATGAGAAAACTAATAGCTCTGTCTTCAAAACAGGATATGAACATTGCAACAAATAACATCAACAGATAGTGAATAAGGAGGAGGGAAAATATTGAGTTTAGCTCATTAACTTGGACTGACGATTTTGTGCACTGAATAAGATCAAGATTCTCTGGATATAATGATTGATATGTGATTAGGTAATTAAATACTTGTATTGGAATTCCTACACATAGGGGGGCTGAATTGAGTTTCCAGTAAGCATCATTAATAACAGCTTCTGGGTGCAAGATTCTGAAACTTCAAAATAATGATTAAATATAATTTTTTTTAGTGGATATACCATGGGAACTTGCAAACAGATCGGAGAGAGAACGCCTTGCTAAGACAGTCCTGCTTGGGGGAAGAGCATCAAAGTAACTGAAAACAAACTCTAGGCTTTCTATACAACTTTTTTTTATTCATCTTTGCCAAATTTATTTTAAAATTCTTTGGATCTGTGGTTCAAGTTTACTTCCTGTTTGTTTTATTTATATTCTCTTGATCCTAGCCTAGGAATTCAGATTGTTTCTATTTGTTATGAATTAAAGCAAAATAACATTACAAAGACAATCACATTTCTGTTTTTCAGTCTGTCTGTTAAAGCCATCACCAGAAAATAGTATATTTGACCATACATCCATTAAAATAAGGGCATATTTGTTTGACGTTTCCTCATATTTTTCAACACTCACTGTTTAATTTCTATTTATAAGTCTCATGGATTGCAGACTGAAACACTTCCACAAAGACAAACTTGGCTCAATTTGTATGCTAGTCTAACTGGCAAGAAACAACAACAGTGTTCAGGACTGACTCTCTTTCACTCTCTGACTATTTCTCTTTGGAGAAAAAGCTGCTGTGAAAAGTGAACCAATGCACACAGTCATTAAGAAATCTGGAAGTGCTGTCATTGGAAGTGACAATATGGCTTGCTTAGTGAGGATTTGCTTTGAATGCACAGCTTCAGAATTATTTACTAATTAAAAATGTTTTACCACAGAGAAACCCTTTGAGGTTTGCCTCTTGTTTCCTAGGGTGCAGGAGCGTGAAATCATGGATGAATGAGCTATAGCACCATAATTTGCTTCTGTCGGTTTAAATGAAAAGGTCTGAAATGAACTGGTGAAATTAGTTCACAACATTTTTACCCACCAGTAAAGGCAATTTACTTTTATGATAACCTGTAACCACATACCCACCTTTCACAAACTTCTAATCTTACAGCAGGCAGAAGAATTATGTGTCCTATATGCTATTCCATGCCCTCTTTAGACTGGGGAAGTGAAGATGCCAATTGGCATTGAATTGTCAACATTCAGCATTGAGAATATGTTGTTTGCATCTAAGGTCAAAATTTACCTATGCACAGAGAGAGCTCCTACTCTCCAATTTATCTCCTCACACACAAAGTAAACTGGGGCTGTTTTATTCTGATGTGTATTGTGCTGACACAAATAGCAGCTAGAAAGAAAGACCTTAACTATTGGGGTGGAAGAAGGAAAGGACACTTGCCAGCAATAACAGATATATACATGTGCCTAAAGAGGACTAGTGTGACTCTTACTAATAGAAGAATAAAGTCACTCAGCTGTGAAATAACTCATAATTAGGAAGACCTCATTCAAATCCCAGTTACAGCAAGATACTAGATAAGCAAATCAAAATCATCACTTCAGTTGTTTAAAGACAGATAGCATGCAGTATCCATCTGTTAAGCAATGCCACCTGTTCTATCAACTCATTACATCGTCTGGAGTATTAAGCAGAAAAGTCAATTAAGTCAATCCATGTGCAAGAGGACCTTCATGGAGCCTGAGCAATTGTTCTCTGCTACCCCCTATCTCATCCCAGCAAGGAGGAAACAGGATAACTCCGAATGATTTCATCAGTCCCCTGTCAGAGTCCATCTCCACCTCTTGATTAATAATATAGGAAGCAGTGAAAAAAAATACACAGTCAATATAAAAATTGGGTTGTCTTTTATTACCAACACAAGGTTGTTATTAACCATTCACACCCAGAAAGAAATGTAATGAAGTTTTCATTGTGTTCCTCTGAGGGAAGGTTAAAATTTATGTGCCCAAGCCCATCATCACCTCAAAATGCTCAGCTTACCAGCACATTATTTCAGCTAAAGCCTAATATCAAATTGCACTTATGACCTGTGGTTGCCAATCTACTTACATTTACACAAAATAACATGTGGTTGCCATATACCCCTGCTTACACAAAATACTCATTTAAGTGCATAAAGAATCTAAACTCCATGATTCAGATACTACTTTTATAGCTCGAAATTACTATTTTCACATTGATTTAACCCTTTGCTTGCAGCAAGCAATCACAAGAAGAAAACATAATGTGCTGCCTTGGCAGGAAATGGCAAAGGGCTGTTAGTAAATGTAAAATCAGAAAATTCTTCAGGAAAATTCTGACATTTCTATCACAACTTAGAGAATACCTCAGTAAGGTTTAATTCTTATAAATATAAGGTGGGATTGGATATAAAGGTCACACACAGCCCAAAATCTCTTCAGTAAGGACACTCTTAAGTGGCATAATACTGACATAAAAAGTGAATCCCAAAAGCACAGCTGAGAAATGATTTTTGTATCCTGACACCTGCTAAATACAAAGAGCGAAAGAAAACCCCAAAAACCACCCCCTTCTCATCACCAGAAAAGCTGACAAGGAAATCACTCTTCCAGGAACTAAGAGGCAGTGTGCCAAGCAGTGTAACCTCTGCAAGAATGGCTTATCATATTGATGGTGTTTGATTAGGGAGGGTTATAGTTACCTTAGTTAGCTTGACACTTTTAAATTTAAATATTTAAATCTTCTGATTTCTATTTAGTAAAACTAAAAAGAAAGAGATGATTTAATGTGTCCTTCAATGCTGTTCATTTTCTTTAGCTGGATGAGATTTCTCTATATATAGGCACAATCTTTCCCTATCTGCACTCTGGTGCACTTACATAATAACAGAAGTCAACATTTACTTCAATGTATAGGTAAAAATGTGGTTTAGTCCCCTTCAATATTCATGTGCAATTTTATGTACATTTTTTTCTTCCTTTTTTGGATAATGATAAATACGAATTGTGATGAATTTAATAGGAAGGAAAAAACCCTAAAAAGAAAAACAAACAAACAAACAAAAAAATCCCAAACCCAAACACTACCAAGCCCCCCACATTTCATTGTAATGTCATTCCTTCAATAGAATATTTGTAACACTCCCATATGTTTATTAGGAGAGCTGTTTTGTACCATCCAGGCCAGTTTCATGTTTCTCTTACAATTATCCATTTCTAATGCAACCAAAAATTCAAATTTCAACTGACCTGCAGAATCACC
This sequence comes from Molothrus ater, assembly GCF_012460135.2. Taxonomy (NCBI): domain Eukaryota; kingdom Metazoa; phylum Chordata; class Aves; order Passeriformes; family Icteridae; genus Molothrus; species Molothrus ater. Next base: position 54,018,937 of record NC_050479.2, on the reverse strand, counting down.
ATGAAATCACAAACAACACAGGTCCTCATCTACAAAAAAACTGGAAAGGGAAAAGCTGAACAATGATGTTCTAAAGATCAGGTTATGCACAAATCGTGAGTAAGATGAAGAGCAACATACTGCAGAATTTCCTGAGATGGTTAGAACATGCTGCAAATAACATCAAGTTTGTGGGTTCAAACCTTTATGGCCCAGTCACTTGAGTTGGATTCAATGATCCTTGTGGGTCCCTTCCAATTCAGACTATTCTGTGATTCTGCTAGAAATTTTCGTCAGCCAACCATATGTTGTTGAAATCCCATCAAAATCCCAGTTTTGCCAGTTGTGAATTTATTCCATGAAGCTGCTTTTATATTTTTAGTTTCTTTGTGAGACTAAGAGATTTGCAGTCTCTCAGTCAATATGGGTGTTCAGAGTAAGTTTTGTCTTCCTGTGATGCCTTGGGAGGCTACTTAGAACAGAGGCTAGACAGTTTTAAAATAATAAAGTAGGTATTTATTCGAGTAGATATTTATTAAAAAGGCCTTCAAAGGATACGTTTTGGGCAGTACAAGAGCCTGGCCAAGGCTGCTCCCAGGATAGACAATGGGTCGGACATTTTCACACTTTTATAAGTTTTGGTCCATTTACAAATTGGGGTTAATTGTCCATTTACAGCTTCAGGTTATGAAGTCCCAGCCTTCCAGACTGCTCTCCTCAATTCGATGTTGTTTAAACTTTTTGGGCCTGAAGCTGCAAGGGTGTCCTTGGTTCTCACTGGAAAAGGGTTGTTTTGTCTAACTGAACTGTGAGAGAACTTGCTAACATTTTATATGAAGTGCAGAGTTACACACTAATGCAGTACAGAACCCGGAAAATATGAAAGCTAAAACTTAAGGCATCACCTGAAAGAGAGAATCATAAAATCATTGAATGATTTAGTCTGGAAAAGATCTTCAAGATCATTGAGTCCAAACATAAACTCAAGACTGCCAAGTCCACCACTAAACCATGTCCCCAAGTGCCACAACTGCACAGCTTTTAAACATCTTCTGTGCATCCACAGCAGCCCATTCCAAGCCTTCCAGTAAAGGCTTTTTTTCCTCATAGCTAATCTAAAGCTCCCCTGGTGCCACTTGAGGCCATTTCGTCCTCTCCTGTCACTTCTTACTTGGGAAAAAGACTGACTCCCACCTCACTACAATCTCCTTTCCAATAGTCATAGGGCAATAAGGTCTCCCCTGAGACTTCTTTTCTCCAGGCTAAACAACCCCAGCTCCCTCAGACTCTTCTCCAGATTTTCTACATCTCTTTGGGCACCCTGTTTAGGTAGCTACCTGTAGTATTTACCTGATATCTACACTAGATATTTATTTGTCTTTAATAACATAAATGTGTATTGGATTTTTTTTTTTTTTGCCTTAAACAACTTTATTTTGGCTAGCATAACATTATTTTTTATTATGTGGTTCTTTAGAAAGTTATAGTTTCCATCTGAGGAATTCTGCATTTAGAATTTGGGCTTGCATGTAGGAACTGACCTATCGGGAAATTATTGTGCTTTTGCATTTTTGATTGCTTTCTTATTTCTGTTTGCAATAAAATAATGCTGTTTTAAGTAATGTTTCTAGGTTCCCTTCTCTAGGTGTTTATATCCAGATTTTGCCTAAATTTTATGGATTCTTTCTGTCCAACAGATTAAGAAAGCCATCTCTCATCTATATCTACAAAACTGAGATCTCCATCCATCTTCTTATCTTACACCTTGATTACAGCAACATCTCTTGCTCACACTTTATAAAATGTGGTCCTGCTCCATTCATTTCCATGTTGTAATGATAATACTTTAGAATCCAAGTTAAAAAAAAAACCAAAAAACAAAACAAAACAAAACCATATCTTGTGCACAAAACTCGTCTTCCCCAAATCCCTGTCTTTGGATCTTTATAAGGTATTAGGCCCTTCTCACTGCACAAGGGCAGTAGAGCCAGCAGTGCAGTGTCCTACATCACAAGACCTACTTGCTGAGTAAATCTTCCAAGCAATAGCAGGAGCAGTCATGCTGCTCAGGGAAGGAGAGGGCAGGGGGAAAGGATGACAACAGCTGGAGTGAAATGCAATGCTATTGCCTCTGCACATATTTCAGGAGCTAGATATGGTTGTCAGTTATCTTTATTTTGCCTGTACACATCTGAGAGTGGCAGTTTTTCCTGCCTGAAATATGTATACAAAAAGCAGGTCTATTTCCACACAAAAACTATTCCACCTCTGATGCATTTTCTAATTAGCTTTTATTCTGCAGATGCTTTTCAGTGGAGCCTGAACTGCCAGCCTTCTGTGATTGAAACACACCTAAAATGAAGGACATGAAACCCTTTTCTCAAGCAGCATTTTTCACTGGTACATACAGGATGCAGACAATACTGAAATGGGTTTAGACCCTTCTAGAAACCCACATATATTGAGTTTTTCAGAAATTTCTCAGCTCAGTAGTCATAATGAACTCAGTCCCTTACTTCAGACTCACTAATTTTTTTCAAGAGAATCTGTTAGCTGAACCAAGCCAAAAGACTCTGAAAAAGAATCAATTTCCTCTGTAACTAACAGGTTTTGTTCCTTTGATAAGAAAATGTGAGCTTTTCATTTAGGTGAACCCCATTCTTGAAATACTAAGCATTTAACATACTTCCTTTAAGTGTGAGCTTACTTTCCAACAAATCTCTTTTTTCACAAAACATGCCAGCAATAAAACAAGTTCAAGCTATTTCAGATTCCTTCACTGCTGCTCCTCTCTGCCATACAAGGGCAGGCTGAATCTCTTCATAGCACTGGGATGATCATAGTCAGTCCTGTTCTCAGGCTGCAGCCAAGCAGAAGGTTTTGTTCAGCATTTATCACTGTGATCTGTGACACTGGCTCTAGCTTTATCATATTTCAGAAGTCTATGTAGTTTCATATGGTTTAAGGTGAGAGGGGTCTATTAGATCATCTGCTCTGACCTCCCATATATCATAAACCATTAAGCTTCAACCACAAGCTCTTAAATTAAGCCCAAAGACTTTAGTTAGCACTTTGGTTCTCAGAAGACTAAGCTTTTTGCCAAAGGCAGACAGAAAATGAGAAAAACAGATGCTACTAATCCAAACTCCTCTGCAATGGAGGACAATTGATTAAGTGAGATAAGTGATTTATACACACCTCCGGTGTTAAGGCATTTACTGTAGGGACTAAAAATTGTGAATCATGAATTTAATACCCTGCTCTGCTTTCTGACTTCAGATCAGCCTTTTCCCCTTTCTTTGCCACAGGTTCTAATTTCTCAAATAGTTGTAATTAAAATCTCCTTTCTCAAAGCTTGTTATTACAATGTTCCTGAGATAGAGTTATTAAGTACTTATATAAGCCTCTTGTCTTTTGGTAAGTAACGCTTAGCTAGGAAAAGTCTGAGTAGAATGCTTCAGAACAGCATTCCTGTTTGCTATTCTGTTTCTTAATTCAAATCCTCTGCTGGCTTCCACAGGGCTACAAGGCAGTAAGGACACAGTCCTCTGGTCTGCACCTTGCTGATGCCTCAGGTTTTAGCTTTTATATTTTTCAGATTTTGTACTACTTTACTGTGTAGTTCTGATCTTCATATTAGACGATGGTAAGCTCTCTTCACAGAGTAGAGACAAAACAATTCCTTTCCTCGCTTGGGACTGAGGACAACCGATCCAAATCTCAGGCCCAAGAGCATTAACAATGTGGACTGAAAAGAGAAAAACAAGAAGGATAGGACTTCATAAACTAAAGCTATATCTGGACAATTAACTCAAAAAAGCAAATGGAGCAGAACTAAAAAAGTGAGAGACCCCCATGACCAGTTGTCTATTTTGTGACCATTTTGGTTCATCTTGGGTGTAGCCCTGGCTGGGCTCTTGTACTGCCCAAGGTGTATCCATTAAGGCCTTTTAATAAATACCTACTTTAACTCCATCTAGCCTCTGTTCTAGGTCAGCCTTCACAAGGCATCACTGCCTTTCCTGTCTGCAAATGATGCAGTTCACTGAAAAATTAGGTGGTTCATTCATTCTCTCTAAATTAAAACCCCATAGGAAGGGGAAGAAAAATGCAGGTAGAAGATTGTTATTGGATTACTGATTTATAAGAGCAATTCAAGGTTACCAGCACAATTTCACCTTCTAGCAATCCATGCTGCAGAAAAAAGCTGGCACAAACTCAAAGTGCTGGTCTGCATACACCTTTGTTACAAAATGGCAGTCTACTTCTACAAGTAATTTTTAAAAATGTATATTAAACATATTTTCTACTGGAACAGTGAAATAGCACACAGAGTGTTGTAATTTTGCTGAAATTTTGTTTCCAAGAAGCAAAAAGCTGCTGATGATGACTGTCTTTAATCCTTTCTTCTGAAATTACTATTCAGAGAATTGAAAGAGATCTACTAGGTTAGCAAATCCCAAACCATGCTGTCACAGGCAGACATGAACTGTCATCCTGTTCATTTTCTATTTATATTATTCTGTGTATTACAGTACAAAATAGAATTTAAATAAAAGTGATTAAACTGAAATTATTTTTTTAAATCCCTTCATATGAATTTTCAGATTTAGCTCCAATTCAGAAGGAAAAGACATTTCAAAAGCTTGAGATCACTCATGAAAAAAAAAAAGAGCCTTCAAAAAACCCTAATAAAAAGGCTTCTTATAAATGGCAGCCTTCTTGTAACATTTTTTCCACTGCTCCAAAAATTCTTTCAAGTAAATCTGACAGGGCTGCAAACAGGAAAAAGAATTGGTAGCAAATAGTAAGCGCAGCTCCCACTGTTCATCTGAGAAGAGAAACCAGCAGAGAAACCGTGTGTAAGTCTGGTACGAGCACTGCAATAAAAGCACAAAAGGCAACTCAGCAGGGTATGTACCATCTCCATTCATGCCTAGGTTAGTTCCATGCAGAAATCTTTGCACATGGGAATCAGAACACACTCCCTTCTCTATGTCCACACTGCGCATCTCACAGTTTCTGCATGCCACACATTTCAGACTACAAGCTGTTCTTTTACGCTAAATTGCAACTCCACCATACAGACCTGTGCAAAAAACCCACTGAATTTACTATCAACCAAACCTGCTTTTAAGCCACAGGGGGTAGCATGTTTAATGGATGCCAAAGCTTCTAAGATGTGGCATTCAAAGCACTCACATCTGCAGGAAATATACAGCTTTTTTTTTTTCCTTTTTTCCTTTATTCCTTTTTTCTTTTTTTCTTTCTTTCTTCATTTTATCCTTCTATTTGTATCATCATGGAACATTGCTGAGAAAAATATTGTTAAAGTAATGGTTAATAAAGAGGAAAGTGAGCAGGTGCAAAACCTACTTTGTTTTTTGGTGCATGAAAATTTTTGTATGAATAGAATGGTTATGTATTTTTCTTTGGAAAGAATTCTGAATTCTATAATTTAGGAATGAAACTCTTGATAAAAAAAAAGCATAACTGGAATATATTGAAACAGCTTGGACAATATTGCTTTTGGATTAGATTTGAACTCTACTATGAAAAGAGGAGTAATTATCCAATTGTTTGACACAGAAATCAAACACAAAAAATACTGTATGCCCCTGCGATCACCAAGTCTTCTGTTTTTTTGTTTGGGTTTTTTTTTTTCTTTAACACTGTACTTAAATTCTGAAGATCCTGGATATAAAAGATGAGAATTACACATCATGAGACACTTTTGTGTCAGTGTTAAACTAACACATCTAAATATATTTTGCTTCCCAAAGTAGTTTGCAATAAGTAACTTTGTCTTCAATTATCTATTCATATGGGAATCTCATTTTACATTTTATTCATCAACAGAAGAGATAAAATCAGTTAGAAAATACTTGATAGCAGAGTTTTACTGCAATAGTAAATCATACCTCTACTATAAAAGTTGAGAGAAGCATTATGTGAGGTTGTGTTACACTCCAGGATTTTATAGCCTTGAAAAGAATCAGCAATAAATTTGAATAAGGTTGAGAAGGAAAGCAGCTGGAGATGCAAAAGAGAAGTGACACCTTTATACTGTACTTCTATTTACCATTTATCTGTCATTTTTTATCTCCACATCTTGAGATTAGAAATCTCTTTTTGCATAGATAAAATGTCAGTGACAACTTTCTATTTTAACATCTTAGGCTGTCGATGACACTTTGTTTTAATAACTTTCAAAGAACTTCTGATTATTCTGTTTCTTACTTGGTAGAATGAGAAATACAGAAGGGAAAATGGTTGCAGATGAAATACTCTAGAACCATTTCCTTTTAGTATTTAAAACTATTGCAGGTTAAAAGAGAAATGAACACCTTGATATTTGCTATAAATTCTCTAAATTAATATGGGTTACTTCAATTACATTATTTATGTATAACATAGAATGGATACCTTGTATGCATCCATGTTTTAGCTGTTGCAAATTCCACCCTTATTATTATAAGAAAGTAGTTCAAAAAATAAGGGATTCAGTAAACTTGAAGCGACAAATACAAAAATCTGTTCATGAAGGAAATTGACGTGACATGGCACTCAATCAGTTACTCTAAAGCTTTACTCCCAGCCCCTCACTTCTGCATTATATAATTTCTCATTATCAAAATGAAACATTATCATCAATATGTTTGGAAATTTATGAAGCAAAACAATGTGGCTGTATGGGAAAATTCCTAAAGTAAGATGTATTAAGACATATTATCAGATTAATATAAGGACAGAAAAAAAAAGATAACACCAAAAAAAAGATAACATCTATTTTTTCTTTGCTTTCCTTTGCTTTCAGCCAAATAGCTGCTGTTTGCTCAAGTCTGGTCAGAGATCATTCAAAGCAGTCCTCACTTAAGAATTGCTTAAGAATTTCAGATTTCTTGCCTCACTATAGAGACAGATTGTTTTTTTGAGCAATTAATGAACTACTGTAACTAAGTATCACTGTCTTGGGGATAAGTCACATTGTAGAGGGGCTGCTTTCCATTCTTATAACTTGAATGAGGGGCAAAATTTCATATATTTCACCACTGGCAGTCAAACAATGTGAAACTCAGCAAACAATAGCTATTAAAATTAAGGATACAATCTTAGCTCATTGTCAAACCTAGTTCAATGTAGCTGATATACATTGTCAAAAATTAATGAAAAAAAAAGTTTATGATGTGATTGCATTTAGATACAAATATATCTAAAACGGGTCAGGGTAAGCAGCCTATCGACGTGCCTATATCTTTCTGCTTCATCAGACAATTATAAGGTGTCTGATTTTTCAGACAGTTGAATCTATTAAAGTCTAGCTCTCTGCCAACAGTGCTCTTGGCATGCATCCACATGATGTAATTTTATAGATAACTGGATTTTTCCTGTGATTGGTATTTTTAAAAAATCAAATTTACTAATAGAGATTAAAAAAAAAAGTGAAAATAACCATTTTATATTGAATGCTCCATTTATAAGTTTGACATCTCACTGAACCAGTGTTTTAAATGACTGTAGAATGTCAAGAAAAAGATTTTTTTTCAACCCTGAGAAAAAAAAGTTTGCAAGCTGTCAATCTCCTGTTTTTAATAGCAAGTCCTGAATGGTCTAAATTAGTTTATGCATTTTTGCGACCACCTGTCTGTTGTTACTGTCAAAACTGATTCAGGTCCTCTGAGTTTTCAGGAGTCTTAGCTGTGACACTGTAAATTTTTAACCCTTTCTGCAAGTGAGTGAGGAACACCTGTACATGGACTTCTAATAAAGTGGCTTCTTGATTAAAAGATAGAAAAAAAACCGCCCCAAACAACTGAAAGATAGGGTGTCATGGGTCTCTGGCCTTCTTTCAGTGAACTTGGTGGGGTTTTGAATATACAGAACTGCAATGTGAGGAGCTGAAGTTAGCTTTTCTTTCAGCTGAGCTCCTTGATGATACTCAGACACAGCTGTCAAAGTTTAGAGAATGGCGTGATCAATGTATTTCAGTCTTGAAATTTAAAATCGGATGTTTAACTTGAAATTAGACATCCTACATAACTTAACCCTTAACTTTTTATTCAGAGGCATAAATAGTTACAGAGAAAAACAGTCATCTGTAGATTACAGAACAGTAAATCTACTTTATTTCCTTTAGCCACAGAAAGATAAGCGTTCTAAGATGTGGGACTTGGATGTTTTAAATAAGGTAGAATAAATCTTTTTCCTAAGAAAAAAATTCAACTTGCTGACCTTTCCAAACCACTTGCTGGCTGAGGACTTGAAGCACTGGTGTCAGCAGTGAAAAAGCAGAGTGAAAAGCATATCTGCTACTTTAAATTAAAAATCACTTAATTCAAATGCATTTAATTCTACATTATGTTAACATTAATTTGAATTTAAATTAAATTCCTAACATCTGATGCTTATTTATGAAACCAGAGACATAAAATTGCACGCAGAGCTATACTATACATACAATGCACTCAGCTAAGAGAACTCTTCTGACATTTATATAAAAATAGACAATATATATTTATCCTAATGTCACAAAAATATTAAGGATTGATGTTTTTACCTGCCCCCACCCCAGAAGGTTCCAGCAATCTTCTGAAAAAAACACACTTTGTGTGTGAATCAAATATATACAGGTAATACCAAGATGGCCACAATAAACAGCTGAAGCTTATTCCATCTTAGCAGAGGCAAAAAGCGTTCCACCATTCCTAGCTCACATACCAAAAGTTCTGGAGCAGGCACAATTCTTCGTCAGGCTCTGTTTTACAATCTCCAAGCTTCTTATTTCCCTATCCCCTTTATGTCACAGGGCTAGGCCTGTGAAGAATGCTTTTTAGGTCCTTACAGCATTCTGTTATCTTCTACAGAAACATCACTTCCCAAGAAAGACAGAAAACAATGTGACTGAATATTCTTAGCATCCCCCAGATGCGAGGTCATATTGAGCAAAGAACAATTCTAAAAACAACTCTTTCTCCTGGCCAGTCTTCTATTTTCAACCCTTTCAGTCCCACATTCAGCATTCATGAGTGGAAAGGATTTTTAACCCACAGCCACTGCAATCAACAAAATAGGAGCATATCATAGAACTCAGTTGAATGTGGTCATCCCTGGTTTTTAATACTGTCCTGTGAATATGCCTCATTTGCCTTCTAGAGCTACAATATTACAAGCCAATCACAAAAATGCATAGATCAATTATCTTAACTGGGTTATTATCTTAGCTGGGTTATAAGTAGTCATTACTTACTGGTAAATCTTCAACACAGTTCTGATATTTTGTGTAAAATTCAGTTCTGGTGAGCCATTTACTACAGATACCTTACAATTTTGAATCATTCTACCATGCAACTTGAAGCACAAAAGCGAGACCTAATCTAGGAGTCTATTTAATCCAGTCTATCAACTTGGGTTCCTCAATTAGCTGCTCGAAAGGAAAGCATGAACCTTCAATTTGTTGTAATGGCAACCTAGATTTATCTTATTGCAGGGCTGGATTGCTGCAGGAGGATATCATCCATGTATGATCAAGCATGCAAGTACCTGGAGATTTGGTTTTTAGAGATTTTTCTAGTCGCTTTCAATAGTGTAGAAAATATTCCTCAGAAATTTACCACATTGCCTTTTAATATCTTTTACGAACAAACAAAAAAAAATATAATGAAGCCTTATATAAGAGATGGATACAAGAGATGTGGCTTTGGATTATAGAAAGAAAATATACAGCTATGTGCATTTTTCAGTACCCTTGGAGAACCAGTTATGAAGTGCACCTACGCACATACATCCTGAGAAGAAAACACTCAGAACACGCACATGCTTTCAGGTGCTGTAGCACTTGAGAAAACTCCTTTATTTTAAGGAGGTTTTCAGCTAAATAAATAACTGCTCTAGCCATGTTTTATCTGTGGGACGCATCCATAAAATGAGACCGTACTATTAATTATAATTTCCTGTTCATTTTAATGACATTTGAAAAGCTTTTGTAGCTGACTAAATGAGCTGCTTGGACTCCTTTTCTGCCTGGTTAGTGACTAACAGCAAGTAACAGCGTACAGCAGGGATAGTCTAATTACTGTCAAAACCAAAGGTCACCTAATTCCAGGCAATGCAAATAGACTAATTATATTGTTTCTTAAGGTGTCTTCCAGACATGTGTCAATCAGAAAAAATAGCAAATAGCAGAATAAGCAGTCCTATACCAGCATAAATTCATCATATTTCTTTTTAGAATAATGCAGTAAAATGACACCACATGAAAATGGTTGATAGGGAATTTAATTACTATGCTTTATAAAAAAGGAAACCGTGGGATATTAAAAAAAACCTGAAAACTCTTTCTGTGACCTTTAAGTAATTAGTGTTTCATAATTATGTACATGCAGTCTGTAGTTACTTTTTTAAAAATGCCAATAATTTTCCTCCCTCCAACAAGCCACATATTACAGTTATTTTCCCTTATATTCTAAATAAGGAGACTTCTTATTGGACAAATATTTTTCACCATTAATCTCAAAGGAAAGAAAACAGAAAAGCACACACATAATTAAACATTATAGAATTCTGCTTTTATTATTGAGTTTTATGTACATTATCCTAAATTTTTTATTTAACACCTATGTAAAAACTGTGCTCTGAGAGACACACATATCCAAATCAGCAAGAGATATTTCAGTGTGCTCACCACATCACTTCAAACAAAAACTCGCACTAGAGCTACATTTTTAGGAACTATCAATGTTCCTGATTTGAAAATTCTCTCAGAAACATGTATCCCCAGAAATAAAGAGAAATCAATGGCAGCACACCATATCATTGTTGTATTATCCTACTATATAGGTCATAACATAACATTGTAATTAACAAGAAAGCTTTAAAAATGCAAGACTACTGAACAAGGAATCAAGCATGTGAATCCTGTATATAATGTGATAATACTATTGTCCATCACACAGCTACTGTCCTTTACACAGCTACTATCCATCACACTAACTGAAGGTACCGCCTATCCTGCCTTCCTACGCCTGAGTAACAGACCAGCTCCTGTGGATGATCCTGAAAACGTGTCAGCTCTGAGCTACTTCCTTAATTCTCCAGCATGAATTATAGCTGAAACAGCACTGATATTTCCTAATGTACTACATGTGTTTCACTTCTACCTTTCAAAGTTACTTAGCAATGCCATCATTACTTAGATATGAGGCTTACAAAGGCTTTGAAGCTGCTGATAGGCAGCATGTATGGGTCCACAGTGCCAGCAAAGCCTGTTTTAGAGCTGAAAAAGGCAAAACCTGAAATGCTGAGACAGAAGCACAGAACATAAGAGGGTACAGTCCATCTTGTCTCACAGGCTGTCAAAGAAGAAGCTGAAAAGAAACCAAAAACACACCCTCTGCTTCTGATGTTCTCTGTTGGTGCTTAGGTAACTTAAAAACCACCTGATAGAAAAAAATGTTACCAGTCACACCTACAATACCTTTGAGAATCAGAGGGTTATTTGGGTCAGGAGGAAACTCACAGATGACTTTGTTCTGGTCCCCCAGCCATGGGCAGGGACATCTTTTTCCACTGGACCAGGCTGATCAGAACTCCAGGAATGGGGCATCTACAACTTTTCTGGACAACTTGTTCCAGAGCCTCAGAAGCCTCACAGTAAATAATTTCTTTCTAATATCTAATCTAAGCCTACTGTCTTCCAGTTTAAATACTGTACCCCTTTTCCTAACTTGTTAGCTCAGTCTGCAGCTGTCATTTAAATTTGGGGCTAGGATTTTAGGAGTGGGCTGTCTTTAAATCCTACAATCAAGAAAACTTCAGCTTTGACAGCAAGCCTATTAGACACTTACAATTTTTATTTTTTGGCCCACTGGGCAGTCACAAACTACTGGCCTAGCACCAGCCTAGCCTAGACATGCTGTCAACTTACAGGGCTTAACCAGCAAGTCAGGCTTGTCACTAGCCATTGTTCTCAAAGGAGTTACACAATACCCCACTGAATACAAGGGCAAAGAGGTAACAGGAAAGCAAAATTTAAAAACTGGCAGTTCCACATTATGTGTTGCTTTCTCCCATTTTCAGGACAGAGCATTTTAAAGACATACATGGTATGGTGTTCTGTCCTACAAACTGTCTACTCAAAGTAATGTAAAGGTTTGCAGGGGCTGAGTTAATTCTTCATAATTTATGGTGCTGAGTGTCAAATTAGTGTATTTGTATTATAAGTGCAATTCCACTGATACATGGTTTTCTGTGGATGGAGGTAATTGTATCAGTTCCAAGTACTGAAAAATAAATTTGCTTTTATCCACCAGTTTTCTATCCTACTTAACTAAAATTTCCGAAGAAGCAGAAGCAGGCTTTCATGTGGTGAAGTGTCCACTACAGTGTCTAAATGAATAATTTACTATCCAAATTGACTGCACCGATAATCTAAATTTAGAGATATCAGACTTTTAACAGATGGTACACTACAGACAGTAACTCTTGGTCAAAAGTGCTTCTAGAATATGCAATTTGCTATGGTAAACTGGTCCATCAAATCAATCTGGCATTTTGCCTCTGGGGAAGGGTAGTATTAAATCCTCTATAGAAAGATAAACTTCTCCCATAATACACTTGGTCACCTGTGCAATGCTATACATTCTTAACTCGAAATAAGAAAAAAATCAGTATGCTTTCAGGTAAGTAGAATTTGTTATGGTATCAGCTGGAAGGTAGCCAATATCCAAATAAATTATATTTTATATGAAGGGTATGACCTTAAGATCCCCTAATCTTATTGACATAAGTGGAAGCTCTCTATACACACAGTATTTTCAGGAGTAGACAACAAATTGGCATGTAGTTTAACAGCTAGGATATAGAAAGGAAATGAAAAGAAACGGAAAGTGTGCATGCTTTCTATTTTAGGTTAATGCACTTCTAAAGACAGGAAATATTGTGGTTATTTGACTTCCTGTATATTATAGATACTACATTTCAATTATTTCTGCTTCAAATTCAATATTTTTTGCTTGACATAGACTATAACTGTAAAGGAAGAAAATGAATAAAGGTCATATTTTTATTTCCAGTGACAGAAAAATCTATCAATTGCATCAGAAAATAGTTTCCAGGATTAGTTAAAATATCCACATTATTTTTAGTTTAATTTGGTCTATATTCTGCTTTTAGCCATTACACGTCAACATTTTCCTGCCTACAGACTTAATAGACCAGCATTAACAAATTCTTGCTCTTGGTATAGGTATTTATAGCTTATAATCAAATATCTAAGTCTACTTTTCTTTTCTTTCTTTAGACTAAGCTCAGCTTTTTACTGCAAAGCACGTGTTCCAGTCCTTTCAATCATTTCTTTGTGCTCCTTTGACATTTTCTGTTTTGTTTTCCTAACTGATGGCACCAGAATAGGACACAATATTCATGAAACAGTCATAGTAATGCCAAGAGCTGGGATAATATAATCTGCTAAGTCTTACCCAGTATTTGCATAGTCACATCTTTAAAAACCTTTCATTTTTGTGAGCTCACATTCCATTGTTTATCCAGTATTACTCCCTGCAAATTTTTTTCACTTTGTGAAAGTGACTAGTTTCCTGAAGCAGTAGTTTTCTATTTGTAAATACAGTCCAACTTCATAGGATTTTACAGCATTCACAGTGGAATTCACACCAGTTTACCAAGTTTGATCAGAATTAGCTGATTATGACCTTGTTACCAAACACCAAATTATGTGGCACCAGAAAACTGAACCATTACTGACAGAATAAGCATTGTGATTTAATTCCCCAAATGCAAAGAATCAAAGAGACAAGAACCAATTTCCCTCATACAGCACAAATGTTCTCTAGGTTAATTTTCTTCAAGTTGGAAAGTTTACTTTGTACTTTATTTTTATATTCAAATATGAAGCTGTTTGGTCATGCTATTCACATTGATGCTGGAGAAAGTGCTACAAGGTCAGAAAAATCAATAAAAGAAATTAAATAACTGATATCACATTACTTTTTATCTCCAGTAAGTTATTACATCAGTAATGCAGTCATGTTACAAAGAGCTCAACAAGATCATCCAGAATGATATTAAGCCCTGCTTGATGCCAAGCAAAAATATAGTTAAATAAGACCTGATGCTCCTTAATCAGCTTAGTGGATTTCCAAACTCCCTACAAACATTCCAGGTACTGTATGCACCATTAAATCAAAATAAAATATTCAATAGTTTGCAAACCTGAACTACACTGTCCCAAAATTTCCTTTTAGCTACAGTGATAGCAGGAATCTGCTATACATTTTTACCTTGTCCTTTTCTGGACAGTTTAGTAAAACAGCATCCCACTTTACTTGTTCACTTTGACAGTCTATTCTTAACAGTAAGAAAATACAAAGAATTGCTGGGATAGAGCTACCTTTGATTTGTTCCCAGCTTTGTAAGATTTCTTTCCCCCCTTTACCCAGACTGAGTACCTAATGTTTACCTCTTTTGTAATGAACACCTGGCAGCAATAGTTGATAACAAACCCTACTAGCACTATATTTTGATAACTGCAAACAATAGCAAAAGCTTTGCTATTCTATGCTAATTTGAAACAAATTCATGTAATTATAATCTATAGCAGAAAAACAAAACAAAACAAACAAAAAAACCCCACACAAAAACCACCACAAAAACACAAAAAACCCCAAACAAACAAAAAAAACCTTCTCATTTTTAACAAGGTGGCCACAGAAATCATGCCAGGGATGCAGCAGACTGGATGCTGCATTCTTTACCACCTATGTTAAAATCTCACGTCCTGTCAATACACATTGGTAAGAATTCCCCCTCTCTACTTGAGAGACATCTGAGTTTCTTCATGATGTAAAATGGCCTCACACATAATACAGGCATGGACTGATTGAGTTTATAAAGCATACTAAGTTTATAAAGCATGCTGAGCTCATGCCAGCTAGGTGCTCGGGAAACTGGCCGTGGTTCATACATCCTGAGCCACCTAAGCAGAGCAAACAACCTGTTGCAGTTTCCAAAAATAAAGCAGATAGATTAAATTAAATCTATGGCAATAACAAAGTGATAAAAAGGGGGAAAAATATTTGCATTTAAAAGGAATAGTTGATCTAAGATCAGAATCTGAATATATTAATTAGTATTGTTCATATAGAATGTTATTAAGGGATCATAAAATGTAATGTTTGAAAACTAATAGGTATTTTTAAATTCACTGTCTTTGAAACCAAGGGGAATTATTTCCAGAAAAACAAGTTCTACTTTTACAAAACTTACAACTACACAAGGACTTGTGGAAGACTTTCAGATCAGAAGAATATGTAGGAGTAATTTCTTCTTCTTCTGAATTTCTCACATCTTATTTGGGATATCCAAGGCTGTATAATACAATTCTTGATGCTTTCTCAGAGAAACAATGATAATAACAATGCCAAGTGAGTGGAGTTTTGAATAGAGCTGGCTTCTTTATAGGTGAAACTGAAGGATACTGAGCAGTGCTGTTCCCTTCTGAGGGCACTCTTACATGACCTTGTAACACAGAAAATTAAGAGGATAAATTCTTAATGCATAATTATCTTTCTGTGCTATAATATGCTATCATAATTTAGCATTTTGCAAACATATCTTTAGCAAGAAGCTATCTGGCTGGTAATATAAACCCTACATTGTGTCTCACACTAAGTCAACCTGGAAACATTCTGTTATAGGAAGGTGCTATTCTGCTTGATATGCTTTGTATCCCTTTATGAGCATTTGACATCTGCTCTCCAAATCTGCTCTGGCTGCCTGTTGTTTTTCAAGTGGAGTTTGAAGTGCTGTTTTTGACCTATAAAGCCCAAAATGACTTGAAGCTTGCTTTTTTGAGAGACTGAGTCACTCCCCATGAGTTAAGATTACAGACACCACTGAAGCACCTTTGAGTGAAAGATAGGGAAATAATGACAAGGTATATGAGTGCTCTTTCACTGTAGAATTCACTTCCACACCTATCTGAAGTGATCTAAATTTGTTAATCTTTAAAACATACCAAAGTCCCACCCATCTTTACAGACATCTAGGAGCAATTGCTGTCATGAGGACTGAAAAGGGGAAGGGAAGGCTTTTTGTGTACTGTGTTCTGTGACCAGAGAATGAATGACTGTTGCCTATTGACTAATGTTCCTGTCCATTGTGAATGGCATTTTAATTTGTCAAGAGCACCAATAGGTCAAAAAAGATATCTGAAGGTGTTCTAAAGAGAGCATACAGCCTTTTAACACCTTACATACAGAAATGGAAGAATTAGAAATAGTTCCATGCATGAAAGTGAGCCTAAAAATCCACCTCCACCCCACAAAAACAAAACACAACAAACAAACAAAGAAACAAAGAAATTAAAAAACAAAACATTAACCTACATTCACTTGCTATTAATTAAAGTATGAAATAAAGTGAGGAAGAGACAAATGTTATGCTGAATGATATTACAAAGAGATGACAATTCCTACATTATTAAAAGTCAGGATGTATAAAGATATTCACTTATAGATTAACTTAACTCCTTTCATTCTTGTAATTGAAAGACATTTAAAGCCAATGCTGGTTTGTAAGCTGCTTAGCATGTTTATTCATACTGTCTGCCCTGCCCAAGTACCTCCACCACCAGTACCACTTTCACTCCCCAGGAAAAAGAAAAAAACAACCACCCAACCGATACCAAAACCCCTGTCACCTGTAGGTGACTAGAAAAGACTTCTACAGCCCTCTAGTGTTGCCAAACCACAGACCCTGGGTATAAATGCTAATTTTTGCCCCACACTCTGAAGGAAACCCTTCAGACTTCTCCACTGCTGGACATGCCCACTACACCACTGAAATCCCACTGCTGGCAGAGTGAGTTACACTGTTCTCACAGTCACGTCACACAAGGGACATGTCACCAAAAGCAGAGGACTGGCCTTTGCAAATAAAAGCACATTTGCAGAAAGAAATAGGGAGAAAAAATTAATATCATACATCCAGGTTAATTTGCCGTGCACATATTTAAAGAGCTGACTGGAGAGTTTGCTGTGCCTGCTTGCAGGCCCTCAGCAGCACTGACGCCTCGTTCCTCCTTTTGCTCCCTCGCTGATTCTTTCCCAGTGAGTTCCCCTTGACAGAGCCTACGGCTATACTCTCAGAAATCATATAAAACCTGACAGTGCCAAAATTTCAACCGCAAAAAAGGTGTTTTAAGGTGTTGCCTTTCAAATCTAATTTTCCCGGACAGCTGTGTCGCGCTGGCAGCGCGGCTCCCGGCTGCCCACGGGCTGCAGATGGAGCTGTTGACAAAACAGTTCAGGAGCGCTGCAGAGGAGCGGGTCCGGCCGGAGCGGGACCGGCTGGACCGGGACCGGTTGGAACGAGTCCGGCTGGAGCGGGACCGGCCGGAGCGGGACCGGCCGGAGCGGGTCTGGCGCACGGAGCGGGACCGGCAGGAGCAGGTCTGGCGCATGGAGCGGGACCGGCTGGACCGGGACCGGTTGGAACGAGTCCGGCTGGAGCGGGACCGGCCGGAGCGGGACCGGCCGGAGCGGGTCTGGCGCACGGAGCGGGACCGGCAGGAGCAGGTCTGGCGCATGGAGCGGGACCGGCCAGAGCGGGACGGGCTGGAGCAGGTCTGGCGCATGGAGCCGCAGCTCGCTCCTGCAGCCGCCCTGCTCCGGCAGGACCCCGCTGCTGTCATTAACATTGCTGTGCCATTTGTTGCTGTTGCTTCAAAGTGTCTCTGCGCAGCTGAAAGAGTATCGTAGCAAACATCCTAGCCTCGGAAAGGCAGCGCAAGGCTCCCTAGCTAACCTTCAAGATGTCCTTAAGCTATGAACATGAAAGCACATTAACAACTTTGGGCCAAGGTTATTTTTAAGGGGCTAAAAACTCAAATCAGAAATAAGTGACAGAGAGAGAGTTATAAACATCGATTCTATAAAATAAGCATCAATGCTTCTGTTATCAGCACCAACTTCTTTTGGAAAAGAACATTTGTGCTCAAAAAAAAAAAACCCAAACACAGTTGGTTTCTACTATAAGGATGTACTACACATTCCCAAAAAAAATTGTATTTAGGAAGTAAATGTGCATCAGAACATGAAATGTTGATAGGAAAGGTGTAACAAGATCAAATTCACACTGTTTAACTGTATATTGCCACTTATTACAGCTGTACACATAGCGCTGTGAAGACTGACTGCTATAGCACAACAGTTTATTTTGCACTTGAAATTTCTGATAAATATTGCCTGGAGATCTCTGCAGGGAACTAACAGAATCCCAGCTGTTATATTTACTGGCAAGGAAGTTAATTCAACCTTCCTTTGGACAATTCAAATTAAAGCACTGGGTCATAATTATGCATCAAGCAGGAATGATGACACAGATGATCTTTGTGTTCTCATGCAATTGAAAAAGGCTATGTTGTAATTAGCGTTGCAAGCATGATAAAGTGTTGCTGCAGCTTTGAAACTCCTCATACTTTAGTTTGAGCAGATAAGTGCAAAGAATAAGTAATTGCCTAATCTGAATCAAAGGTTTAAATTAAAATTCCCAAGTCTGGAGATTAAGCTGGATTTTCTTATTTAGTTAGCTACAATGCTGAAAGTATGCAGTCGAATTCTATTCCCATTTACTGTAAGGTTTTTTCAGTATATGTGAGAAAGTGTGGTCTATTAAAATTCCTGTCTACTACTTCATTAAAAACTTATGAAACCAAATTTCAAACTCATTCTGCTGCAAGATGCATATGTCAGAGTGGCACTGCCCCTTTATGATTGTTTTTTAAATTACACTCAAGTATATGATACACATTCTTCAAACAGTCTGAGCATAAGCACCATCCCCAAAAGCTAAAATTATATCACACACTGCATGTGACTTAGTGAGTCAGTACAGGAAAATGTCCAAAAGGGATGAACTTATAGAAACTATTTTACTAGAAAATATAGGAGAGTTAATGTCCAATAGCAATCATAGTAGTAATTTATTCCTGTCTTTCTTGCATTTATTCTGTGGTACCTAAATTATATTACTGTACATGCTTGTTTTCTTGCTTGTAGTTTTGGTTGGTTTTTTTCGATTTTCTTTTTTTTTTTAACTGGATGAAAAATGTTGGTCTTTGCATAGCATTAGCATTTAAATAGCTCTTTAACTATTTGGCGCTCAGACCACAGTAATCTCCTTAAAATTCCAGTTTACCAGAGTACATTAAAAGCCTCTAATATGTTTACATAATATTTAATTCCTTCATGCCTATAGAAGATTTGCATTCATATCATTATAGAACAGTCTGGGTCAAAAGAGACCCTACAGTTCCTCTTGTTCCAACCTTTCTGCCATGGGCAGGGACATCTTCCTCTAGACCAGGTTGCTTCAGAGCTCCATGCAGCCTGGGCTTGAACATTTTCAGCATCCACAGCTTCTCTGGGCAACCTGCTCCAGTACCCCACCACCCTCACCATAAAGGATTTCTTCCCAATATCTTTATGAGAGGCATGCAACTTTTTATAATACTATGGTGCATTCCAGAATTTCTATACAGGATAAAAAAGTGTGAGGTTATGAAAAGTTCTGGAATATAACATAAGATAGCTTAAAAAGAAAACCAAAAATCTGCAAAGTACCTTACACATGCCTTGCAGGATTTTACAAGAAACCTTCAAAATAGGCACCATTCATTGTCTCATTTTTTGAAAAATCCAAAGCCAGTGGTTCCCCAAGAGAAATCTGCTGTGGAAAGGACAATACTTTTACAAAATTCAAGTGTTGACTCAGCCTCTGGACCATAATCAGTCTCTAAATTTTTTTAAAATGCAGTTTGATAAGATCTAGACACAGGAGAAAATATTAAATATATTTGCAATAGACTTCACATAAAAGTTAAGTAAAAATTTTGGAGTCAATATTACTGTTGTCAAATAATACTTGATCAAGGTAGCCTAATTTTGTGAAGATTTTTCTGATGAATGTCTGCTCTGCTTCCTAAGTTCTTATATTCCTATTCATCACTAATTACTGATCTCAAGAAGTCTACACCTGTATGCTAAGACTATTGTGAAAAACAGAGGTGGCTACAATGAATTCAGCTGTGAAGGTATAATGGTATTGTTTAGTTAATTAGGAAAAATTTTGACCTGGGCATATTAAAAAAATTACTTGACTGCCAACAATTTACAGTTATATTTTGTGAGATCTTAGCCCTTTTGGACTTGACATTTGTCTCCGTATTTTCATTTATTTTATTAAAGTTACAAGAATTTTTTTTATATAACACAAACACTAGTTTTGACAGCTACACTCTGTGTGATGATCCATAATTAGAAAGTAAATTTTTTAAAACTCAAAGAATCTAAGATAAACTAGAAATTATTATAAGACATTATTAAGAGGCATAGGATATATTTGTTGTATAAGTAATGAATATTACAATGATTACTGATATTGTTTCCTGATAATTACACTAAATACCACTAAATAATAGCACAGCAACTAGGTAAGAAGAAGACCCACCAATTTTTGTGTAATTCAGAATAAATTCAGACCTAATTCGAAAGGAATGTGTATCAAATTGAACACAGAAAAGTCATTTGAGGTGTAAATGATACCTATTAACATGCAATGCTGGTTAAACGTGGGATGAGGATTGACAGAGTTCATAATAAGGATCCAAGGGAAATGAGGTAGCTGAGTAAGAAGTAGGTGTTCTCTGAGCCAGGAACTCAAACACACAGGTGTTTGAGAAACATCACACTCCCTTCAGTGATCTCAAGGGCCTCACCTTTATGTGCCACTCAGAATAGCAGCGTTCCTACAATTTCCCTATTGCACCCCCCCCACCTTTCTTTTTTTATAGTACTATCTATAATACATATAGTGCAATGCAAAATTATTTACAAAAGGATGTCGCACTGGCTATTTTTGATATTTTTCTGCTCTGGTGTGTGTAAAGTGGAAAAAAAGAGATTTAACTGTTTTTCTAGCACATGAGAGAACACACAAAATAAATGAGAAACTTCCAATAAAAAGTCAATGAGAAGTCAAGCGTGTCTGAAAATGCCTGTTGAATTTGGCATGAATGAAGATTAATAATTTTTTTAAGGAATTAGAGCTAATTATCCTGTGTTCCCGTTTACTGATCCAAACCTGTATTTACGTAATCATTCTCAACTGACAAAAAGTATGCTATTTATAAATGAAACTTTAAGCAATGAAATAGAGCATCAACTTAGTAATAAAACCCTTTCAATAAGTCAAATCATCAAGTACCTGAGCAGTGAAGAGAGACTATAATGTTGAAACTATAACTTAATTTGTGAGAAGAACCATTCAATCTTGTCTTGGGGGCAGGGAGAAGGGAGAAATCTGATCTGAATTTTAAATAAAATTCTACAATGGCAAACTACCTATTCACTCTAATTTTGTTTCTATTTCACATCTACCCTTTTTTCTCCTGTTTATAAGAATAACAACAGAAAAATTAAACAAAACAAGATGGCAAATTTCGTAGCTGTTCTAACCCTATCAATTTTAAGCTCATATAAGCTCTGGTAAAGCCATGCATCGGCTCCTACTGTGCAATGGCTTTTTTTATACAGTTTGACTATGTGATGAAAGAAACTAGTTGACATGCACTTACCGTATTAAGCCCTGGCACCTGCATTGCAGACACTAATCAAAGTGCTCCTTCAGAGGGGTGAAAGAATCGCCATTTGTAACGCAATAATTAGGCTGGGTAGAAGGGCCTGAAAAGTAAATCAATCTCGTCTGCTCTCTAAATCTGACACCATTCTCTAGGCAGATTGTTAACATAATGAGACAGAAGCCTACAAGAGGTCCCATAAAAGACCTATGTCTTTTTTTTTTTTTCCCTTCTTTCTTTATACTTGCAATGTTACTAAGAGCATAATTACACACAAACCTACCCTAAGTCACTGGCATAAAAGCAGCTATTTCTAAGAAGCTCATCAAAAATAAGTTGGCAGAACAGACGGGCTATATAACACAGCAGCAGGCTGACTCAATTTGCCCAACAGGATGAAGATTATTTTAACCTATTCCCTACTAAAATTATCATGATTATGTCTGACAGGGAAAAGTAATAAGTTCCTATAATATGGCAAGAAAATAATTTTGGCGAATTAATCTGATTCTCTGTTCACATCAGGCAAATGAAGAATAATTCCACTGAAATCAATACTATTATCAAAATTGTATGAGGAAAGAATTACATCCAGTGTGATCACTGTGATTTTTAAAAATGAAACAGTAACAAAATAGAAAAATTAGTGGTAAAGTTTTTTAAAAGACAATTTTCATGTACAGCCTCTCAATATTCAAGACTGAAATCTTATTTAATAGACAAAAATAAGCAATTTTCCCTTCCATTTTCCTTAGTAAAAATTGCACCATAGTTGATGCTTTGTAGTGCCAAAAGCTTAGGAACCTTTGTTACAGATAACCTGTTAAGGTTGTTGTAAATAGTAATGTAAAAATCATATAAAAATATATAACATAAAAATTAAAATTTATTATGCTGCAAGAGGTGGAATGCAGTAAGCAGATATTTGTGTAAAGCAAAAAAATGAACAGGATGAATCACTCTTTTTTCATAGTCAAAAACATATTAGTAATTATTTTTACTCATATACCATGATTCAATTTAATCACTCCCTCTTAGAGACTCTAACTGTGTAGCCTGGAATGCAGTATTGTCTGTGATAACCAGCTGTAAGCTTTGCATTAAATCTGCAAAGCCTCTCAACTGAGGTTTGTCAGGTCTGCTTTTTCTGAGTTTTCCTGGACCTGAAGCTCTGTTTTACCTGCTTGAGCTGTGACAACGCCTCTAATTGGACAGGTGGCTATGGCTAACCTGTGTTACTTTTGTGTGTCTTTGTCTGGTAGAACCATATTTTTGCATAGATAGCAGTAATGAGCAATTATTCTACATGGAATGAGATATTTATGACTTTACCATCATGATGATGGTAGCGAATTATTGGCCTAGAATGGCAACAGCAGCCTTGAGAATTGTGGATGAGATATGTGGCACTGAGGACTTCTAAATTTAACTTATACAATATATTCAATTAGCAGCATGCTTTCCAGTGATTTCAGTTTTGTTTTTTTTTTTCAGCTGTACATCATGTTGATACTTTAAAATACCCTCAAAATTCAAGATACTCCATGTGACCCACAAAGGCCAATAAAGACCACTCAGTAGTTACTAAATACAAATTGAAATACAAATTTCATACATACTTCATAAGTACCTACAATTAAAAAAAATAATCTCGTACAATTTTTTTTTTCCTAGAAGTTTTATTTCAATGCAAACTAGCAAGTTTGTCTTCTTTTACAGTTATGCCAAGAGCATGACTTCTGTGATCTGCCTGAGTGACCTCAAAATGAGATGAATTGTGGTTGGTAGGCACCTACTTCTTCACATGGATTGGGTCATTTGGCTCACATCTTAATGTCCAAACTCAGGTAAGGAAACTTAAGAAGAAAGTAATAAAGAAGCAGTGTAAGGGTAACAAACTGTCTGCAACCTTTTAACAGAGTCAGAACTTTTTGGAAAGTTTATTTATACACAGGATGCATAAAACTTAAACTTTGCAAACAAAATTTCACACCAATTCTCTGCTTCATCCGAATCTATTGTTCAAAGAAGGTTTTCAAAACAATTTCTTACTCTGATTCTGCTTCTTATTTCTTATGTAATATTGTACCTTCCCATTCTAAACTGCCTTGTTTTCATTTATTTTGTTTTGCTGTGTTTAGTTCAGAAATTCTGCCTAGCAAAGAGAGGAAAGGATCTATTCCTGAAATGGCTGCTCAGTACATGAAAGCTATTAACAGCACACGGAAGCTGTATGGAGTCATTCAATATGACAGAGAAAATTGAATTGAAAACTGACTTCCGTCTGAACCTTGGATAATCACTGTGTGGCTGGGACAATGCAGATTCAGTGCAGTTAAACAACTGATTTGACTGTGTTAGATTAAGTTTTTAGAATTGTATATTGCAGAAAAGACAAAGTTCCTCCATTACAATACCATTACAAATGTTCATCATTGCTTTAACCAGAAAAGCAACACATACTGAACTGTTTTTATACTATTTATAAGATTTAACAGAACACACTGTTTTAGTTATATTAAGTAACAGCAGATTTGACAGTCTA
Source organism: Molothrus ater (assembly GCF_012460135.2). Classification (NCBI taxonomy): domain Eukaryota; kingdom Metazoa; phylum Chordata; class Aves; order Passeriformes; family Icteridae; genus Molothrus; species Molothrus ater. The sequence goes on along the minus strand of NC_050479.2, from coordinate 53,994,761 downwards.
AGCTTTTTTTTTTTTTACCAGTCAAAATGGAAATCATGTTGGGAGTATTTCCATGAAACACCAAGGGTTTTTTCTAAGAAGTAGTGTTTTGCAACAGACATTCAAAATTTTTAGAAGGCAATATCTGTATTATATAATGTTACACAGCACTTAAAATTACATTCTAAAACTTGCAGTTTGCAGAACATGCATGTTTTATTGAATACTTCAAATGAATGCAAGATTGCCACTTGTGCTGATCTTGTTTTCATATGATAATATGCAGAAAATAAGGCCAAAATCATCAGTATGAACAAGATTTTGACTTTTATAGGAACCCTTAACTGAATTATCAGGGGAAAAAAAAGTATTTCAAGTTTATTTTTTAAGAAACAAAATGAAAACCATTTTAATGAAAACTCATGAACATAAAAAGTCTGTGAAGAAAATGGAAACCATGACTTGCATCCTAGCATAGTGCATATCTCCTGTCTGAATGGTTGGCTGGGAAATTCAAGAGCAGTCAAAATCCCTTTAGAATTTAAAAACCTCATAATTACAGGTAAAAATCTCCTTCTCAATATCACTCATAAACTCTTATCAAAATCAGCTCTGGTTTGCTGCCACCATTAAGAATGAGGGAAGGGAATACTGGTGATTGGTGAAGCCTGATATCCAGCACAAACACCCCCATTCTGGTGTGCACACAAGTCTTTTGGGAGGTACAGCCAGGCTGCTTTTCAAGGTCCCACAGTTTCAAAAATAGTACAGCTACAGATATTTTGCTATTCCTCTCCTTTCACACCTACAGTTTCAGAGAGCAACAGGAGCAGGAGTTGTTTACAGTATTTGTTTCTTTTTTTTTTACTTTTTGTCCCTAGCTGCAATTCTGAGGGGGGTTCAGATAGAGAGATTTAAGAAAAGAATCCAACTGTGTGCATTCTAACAGCTTAAAAGAGAAAATTGCACATCTTTTTTGAAATCCTGATTCAGTATCTGATTTTTTTCCCAGATAAATCTAGAGAACTGATGCTATAGCAGTTGACTAAAAACATTAATGAGCTGTGTCCATTTTAATTGTTTCAGATTAGCAATTTCCCCTGTAGTTTGAAGGTCTTTGAGAGTGCAAAAAAATCCAAGAGGCCAAGTTCTGTCCCTGGACTTCAGGGGGTTAATACAGAATAATGTCTCTAAGAGTAGCTCAGCTATTCATGACTTACATTTATGCAACTGCAGATAAGGATGTTGACAAATTCTTTCCATTAAACTGAAGAAAAAGAAAAAAAAGTCCTAACCAAAACAGTACAAGGCTAAGTCAATTCAAATTTTTAATTTTGTTTGATTTTGTTTTTAGGGTTTTTGAGGGTTTTAGGGTTTTGGGGGCTTTTTTGGTTATTTTTGGTTTTATGCTTTTTTGTAGTTTTTCAAGTGAAAACAATCCCTGAAGAAATAAGGACCCTGGAAAACATGACCCTGAATAAAGATGTGTTTTATTTTAGGGTCATCCTTTGAATAGTAGTTTTTGGTTACTCAGAAGCCAAGTGACTCTGCAGTTAGTTGAACAATCTATAATGAGGTTGTTTTCAATAGCATTTTGAGATTAAAAAGTGTGTCAGAAGTGCATTGGAGCCTATCAAAATTGCAAGGCCTTCATAATAGTTTAAAGACCTAAAACATTCTGGATACATTAGGCTAAAGAAGACTACATTTAAGAATTTTCTGCAGGTATTAGACATAATCCTCCCAAAAGTTTTGTGTGACAGTCTAAGCTGCTGATTTTGACAAAAGAACTAGAAAGGGAAGCTCCTGTTCCTACTGACTCTTACTGATATGTTATTAATGTCTCGTTTGTAAATTTCTAGAGACAATGAAGTCTGAAAGGTGTGGCAATCTGAGAAATAATATTATCTGCTAAAATTATGTTAGCTAAAGGCCAGTAAGCTTCAAGAAGCCAGCAGAAAAGGGTCTGCTACCTGGATTTGCATTTTGTAGCTCAGAGTTCACCTCAAAAAAAAAAAAAAAGAGAGAAAAACAAAATAGTAAGACAAGAATTATGTACTATCGCGGATGTATTTTTACTGGCTAAAAGCAGACCTTCAGAAATCCACTCAATACAGCTGGTAGTTAACATCACAAAACAGTAGTGAGAGAGTTTAAAGGAGCAAGTGGCACCAAGATGTCCAGAGCTTTATGCCAGCAGACCCTCCAAGGCAGCAGGCCATGGGCAGTGCCACAGGAACCAGCACAGGCCCAGTTATCACTGACTTTTGTTGAAGCTACAGGACTTCATGAAATTAGTCACCTTGGAGATGAATCTCTCACTTTTACATGCTAATGTGCTCCCTTAGGTGTTCCCTGTGCTGTGTTCTGGGTTTCAGGAAAACCTTTTATCAGAGCCATTGTTTTTAACAGATAAAATAAAGAGATAATCAAGGCAAAAAGTGACCTTCAAAAGAAATTAAATTAAAAGAGAACCATCTAATAAATTGGAAAACTTTCTAATTGCAAATTAACCCCCGACTCACCCACCTGATTATCAGCTTAGCTTTCACACCACTTAATTCTCTGCACACTTGGAAAGAGGAAATAGCCATCACTCTTCCTGGCCAGCATTTGTTTCCGTCTCAGAGTACAACAGGAGAATATGGGTCCAGTTACTAAACAGTGATAATAAACCCACCTTAATTGCTTCTATTAGATCATCCACAGGGAATCACTTTACACAACCTATAGGGATTAACAGGCTTTTCATGAAACACTAGGAACAATTACACAGGGATGAGTAACCATCAAGAGCTGGCAGAGGAACAAAGTTGCTATCTCTAAGAATTGTCTCAGTTACTCTCTTACTCATCTGTGGGGAGGAATTATTCTTCACCCAAGTACAAATACCCAACCAGGACAAGTCAGAGGCAGATTTCTGTAAAGACATCCCTGAGGATCATGCTAATGTTAAGCCCAAAAGTAAATGGAGTCTCATCATACCCAATGTGTCACAAGAGCAGGCATTTAGTATTTTGACACCATCTTTGCTCAGCCTGTGTGCCTTGCCCTTTTCAAACTGCGTTCGCCTTGTCTTTTTTGAGAGGTGTTTATTTGGCATAGCAAGAGAGTCAGTGTAAGTACAGGAAATCAAAGGGATTAATGTTCATAGAAAGTAAATGCAGTGCAAGTATTTCTTTTAATGGACAAATATTTAAACTGGTTTTGACTTTATTTGATCATTTTTGTGAACACAATACTTTAAAGTTACATCTATTAGTAATGAGAAGACAAAAAAGAAAAGAGTAAACAGTGCTTCCCATGTGGCAATTTCTATATGTAGCTAGGTACATTTATATGAATGTACATGTGAATTTATTGAAGACTATACATACACACAGAAGGATGGTATGAAAAAATGTGTGTTAAAATTTCAAATACCCTGGGGATAACAAACTAATTCTAGAATTTTCTGGGCATCACATTCTAGTGGGAAGGATGCAATCTCCTGACTACAGAAAACTCTGCCTTACAGCTAAAACTCTGGCATCTGCCTACTCTAGTGAGGCCATGCAGGACTCCATATGCTTCAGTGAAACTAAGCTTGTAGACTGAAACTTGCCCCCCAACTAAATTTATGGTGGTTGGGTTGAAAAGTCAATTATAATTCCACAAAATGACAAAGTAGAAGCAGTCTTGTCAAAACTTAAGAGATCGTAGTACATTCTGGGATGTGATCAAAAGTGAGACAGAATATTTTAGCCATTAGAAAATCCCCAGGGCTTTTTAATTTTGCCATAAGCCTAGATGAGCTGGTTGATTATAGCATTTGACAGTTTATATACCGTTTCAGGAGAAGAAGGCTTACTCTAAAGCCATGGATTGGTGACAAAAACCTTCTAAGTTCTGGTTGCAAATGATACAATTGCTGTTTAACTGCATCTCAGTCACAAGCATTTGATTTCACATATAAAATAGCTTTGGGATCTTTTCTGTCCACCTTTTTCTGCTACTTGAGACCCTTCCAACATGTCATTTACACTGGACTTCTCTGACAAGCTGAAGATGCAAACAAACAGTATCTTCCTCAAGAATATTTAATGAAGTAGGAAAATACCATAAAATGTCTTTCTGATAACATGTCCCTCTTACCACAGGCTGGGAACAAAGACACCGAGGGTGTAAAATAACATTTAACCTGAAATGTCTTTTATGGCCAGTTGAAAAAGACATTTTCCCAAAGGGCAAACACCTTTTCAGATATCAGTATGAAAGGAAATGGGCCAAATGAATGAACACCTGCACTCAGTCCTTGCATCAATTTACTTTAAAAACCCAAATTATCTGCTAGCTCTCCAGAGACACAGAGAAAAGTTCTAAGAGTGTTCTGCTGGGTTGGGTTGGCAGCAAGAAAAGCTTCTGATCATTTCCAAATGATGAGTGACATCCTAAAGAACAAGAGAAAGTAGAAAAGGATTGCTTGAGTAAAGCAGAATAAAACCAGCATCTGCTTTATAGTCAGACAGACTTTACAAGGGACAGATAATGCTTCTAAGACTAATAACATTCCTAGCACTCAAAGTGGGGAGAAAGAGAGTTTTATCTAATACATGAGCAGACTTACTAGGATATATCTTTTGCCCTTCCAGACAAGTCGTCACTCCCTCTGTCATACCACACTATTTAATCTGCAGCTATTGCCAAGTCAGTTTTTTAATCTAAGCAAAGTTGGCAGAATTTTTATAGGAGTGTAAGGTTCACTAAAATTGCAGCAAAAAATGATGATGCTTCATGTCATTCCACAGTGCAACTGAGATGAATCTGATGCTGGTTTTTGAATCCTTGTTCTCTGGAGGTTGATATGGAGAAGTAGGAAATGTTTTGAACTTAAGAACTGTTCCCTTCAATGGCAGTGACTTTGCTCAATGGTCTACATTCTGTAAATTCAGGTTGAAGATACTTCATTGCTCTATTTCAGATTTTTATTCTTCAAATTTGTTTCTAACTCCAAGAGAATTGGGAAAGAAAATTTTCTATATAAATGTTGTCAATACTTTAGAAGAAATAAGTTACAAAAAGTAGAAGGCTCCTATCTGCTAAAAAATAAGATCTAATACTTAAGAAAACATTACATGTTATTTAGTGTATTTTATTTAAAGAAAAAACTTTTTCCTCTTGCACAGCAGTATTCAGTTTTCTCAGTTGTGCTTTCCAATTATTGTGGGTTTTTGGTTAGGAGCTGGATTTTTGGGGTTTTTTTATTCATTATTGTTAAAAAATAGTTATGGGGGTTTTATTATTATTTTTGGGAATATAACAAAATCAGATTCACTACATTACCTTGACTTTCTGAAGAATGTCTGATCTTTTTTCAGCTTAAAATAAACAGAAAGAGAGAAGACCAAACATGAGCCAACATGACAAGAACAAATTCTTTGCCATGTATGAAATTACTCTTTCAGACATGTGCTGTGTGTATGCAAAGACAACTTTGCCATACCCTTCTGTACATAACGTTTGACAGATCTATGTCCACTGTGTTTGTGTGGTCTTTAACTGCATGCTAGACTAAAACAAATAAAAATTGTATATTTAAAGGGTACCATACTATCATCCAAGAGAAAATGTTACTAAGGAAAAGGTAAAATACACTTTTCCATTAAAAAGTGCATAAAATACAGAAAGAATAGTAGTTTAAGTACGTAACTTCAGCTAGGGTTCCTTAGAGCTAGAAGTATGACTGAATTAATTAATAATTCAAAACTACAGGAAAGAGAAGCATATTCATGCTCCTCCAAGAATAAAAAAAAGTCTTTTTTTTGAAAGAAATGTTGCTTCTTTTTTTTTTTTTGGTAGGAAAAACCTGTTCAGAAATGTTTGGGATGAGTATCAAACATATTGGTTAAAAACTAACTCTGCAGTGGTTATGTGCAGACTTATAGCAGCATGTGGTACCTGCCACAAACTGCTTATGGGATTGTGACATTTGCTGAGCCTTTACACAGAGGAATAATGGAGCATAAGGTGAGGTTGCCTTCATGCTGAGACCACTGCCCATTATGCTGACCAATACTGTCTGTGGCTCTCATCTGATCCCGCATGGCCTGGACATATTTATTATCTCTTGTCTTAGACTGTGCAGAGACATTTTAAATGAGTCACAGTGGCAGGTGGCTCTTATTAATACCTCTTAGGATGTGAGAGCTGCTGGAAATCCTAATCAGAGAAGAAAGCAGAAGGTGGGACAGGGAAAGGTCCTATGAGGAAACACATGAAAACAGCTATATTTAGAAGATAAATATATTTTGGTCATTTGAGTCAACAATAATGGTATAGTCCAAGAAAAGGAAATTCCGTGTAGAAATAGCTTAATATTTCCTATTTGGAGCAGACTAGGGATTAGTATTTTGTACTATCCTTGTAAATAGGTAACAAAAATCACAGATTGCTTTATTGTAACAGAAAGAGAAATTATTATAAGAAAAGTTAAACCTATGGACCACAACAAGTTCCATTTGATAAATACATCTGGAGTAAAATAATTCTAAACATTAACATTTAGTGAAAGCCAAGAACTTTATTAGTTCTGATGTTGAAAAATACTTTTCAACAGAGGCAAATTGATTATGTGTTCTCCAAAGCAAGCTTAGACTCCAGTAACAAAAGCACCACAGAATACAAAGGAAATGTTTTATTTTCTATTCCAGCTTGTTGGAACTGGAGATCAGTGGCATTATCATCCTTTTCTTGAAAGAATCTACAGAGAACAGGAACAGACATGCCAGTGGGAGAGGTGCATAAAGTCTACGTAGAATTTAAAACCACTAAAGCAAAAGGAGTTGAGGAATTGTTATGGAAATGCAACTTGATGGAGTAAGTAGAAATAACAGGTAAATACTACTGAAGAAAAATAACACCAAGAAATGAATCACTGACATTAATTTGTTTCTGGAACAATCTTGCAAGATTAGGGTAGGAAATTAACTGCTTTTAACAAAGCATCTGAACACACACAATATGTCTCAGCAGAAGAGGGTGTAAGTGATACACTTAGATTTTGCAAATGTCTGATTACTCTGATTTACCATACATTATCCAGTATTAAACACACACCAAATTTTAATGGGGCTGTTTTGGTGTTTTGTTTGTTTGTTTGTGGGTATTTTTGTTCTTTTGGTTGGTTGTTTTTTTGGGTTTTTTTTTTGGTTTGTTTTTGTTTTTGTTTTTTTTTAAACATACTGGTTAAATAGGGGCACTCTTAGAGTGCTTAAATTAACCAGTCAACCAAATAAGTTTTGTTTTGAAGGAAAGCATACTATTTTGGGGTTCAAGCATTCTACAAATGATTATGTACTCTCTACTTTTTTTCACTGACTAAAATAAAAATCACTTCATATATAAAGCTATGAATATAAACATCTAAAAATATAACTGTGCACATTCATGTATATATACTCTTGTGTACCCATGAAAATGGAATATATCTTGACATCAGAGGAAAATGTGTTCTGGATTTCATTTCCATAGGATAGAACATCACACCGTTATTTTTTTTTTTTTAAAGTATCTCCAAATTCACAAAGTGCTACAGTGAGTCAGTGATTTGAAGTGATCCAATTAAAATTAACTTATTTTAATCACAGGAGTAGAGATTTACACCATCCAGAAACAGTTAAGTTTATGGACAGTTTTACTGCACAAAACAGAAGGTTGCCAATTGCTGTTACTGTGAGATATACAGAGGTATACAAAGAAATACTTTTGATGTATTTATAAAATATATAAATATATACAGAGAAAGAATGAATGAGATATAGCATTTGGCTTTTGTTATTGAAGTACTTATTAAAAAGGCTTTTGGAGTGTGTTTACATTTCCTTTTATATTAATAGGTACATCACCCTTACATGACCAAGGCAGCGTTGCTGCAAAAGAGAGGATGAAGTACTCGGCCCACAGAAACCAATTACAGTTCCACTACAACAACAAGGAAATGAAAACCAATTGAAAGCACAGCTAATCCTCATCTTTGAAGGAATGCAGCACCAAAATACTTGTCATACACTGACATTTTAATGCTTCTCACTCCTCAAACTGTCCCACCAGGCCTCCTCTGTCTTTAACTCTTACACTGTTCTACACACGTCTTATGGGAGAAAAAATAATTAAATATCACACTGAGTTTTGAATTAGAGTTCTGTTGGGTACCACTTTGGTTATCATACATTAAAATTGGAAAGTCAGACAGTATTTGGCATGCTGTTACCTTCTGTAGAGAAAGCAGGTTTTCACATGCATTCAGTTATAAAAAATTCATTCAAATAAGGAGTAGAAATGTGAGAATAAGTACCTAAAGTAAGAATTTGTAGTCCTGGACACAGCATTCGTGGTGAAAGAAATCAAATGAGCTGAACCATAAAAATGCAATAATAGTTTGTGGTAGTCTAAAGATAAATAGAATTCCATGGAAAATGTTCAAGTTCTCGTAATTTTTAAGAGAAAAGTTATCCACAGACCTCAAGTATTAATCCAAATATAAGACTGTCATATTCAAAACTTTTATTTCAAGTAAATGTACTGTTCAAATGAAGCATACAAGTGTCTTCTACTGTCAGCAGTTATAGTAACCTGGACACAAAAATAATGAAAACCATAATCAATTTTTCTATTTTACTTTCAACATGTTTAAAAATCTTTAGGGTTATCTTATATGTCCTCCTGGTCTGAAATGCCTAAGGTTATAACAGAAAGTTGACTGCAATATTTGTTATTATTGATTATTTCAGGAGTTGGAATAGACACTTAACTTCTGCTCATGAACAGCTAGATGTCTGTGAGATTTGATCCAAACTACCAAAGCAACAGCTTTGTTATATCTTTATATCTGTTTCTTAGCACCCACTTTTCATGATCCCTTTCCAGCTCATGAAACAACTTTTTTTTTTATTAGAATTTCCTTAATGGGCTACAGAAAAGAAGCCATGATAAAAAAAAACCCTCTTACTCATGAATTGGAATTTTATCATTTAACCAATTAAAGTTCTGAAATATTAAACGAGGAATGAAACTTGAGCTGTCCTAAGTGGAAATCCAGAACTAATTTTAACTTCAGACTGTTCTGATCTTTCTTACTTCTCAGAGTATTACTTATTTTCATTCTCTATTCCATGTTTATCCTCCAAAAGCAATTACTGTGCTTTTAGACTGTTAGTGAAGTATTAAAAAAAAAAAAGTTATCACACTGATTAGCTAGATTAATTCTGGCTTGCTTCAATCTAAAAGATGGTTTCAACCTGGGGTTCAGATCCCAATAACTGCCTGGAAAAAGGCGGTCATGCAGATTAGAAAAATGTAGGCGTCTGCTCATTCATAGTATAAATTAATACCTTTTTCCATGTAGAAAACATTTGCTTCATTCTTCCTGAGGTTAGTCTTTCTTTAAATCACTGCTGGAGCAGATCTACCAAATAACCTACACTTGCCAAACCAGTCATGCATTCCTACAGAAATGAGAAAGTGCAGAGAAAGCAGGTCTTCCACACCACAGGCTGTGTCTTTTTTCCCTTCTCCAAACCCACCACCCTTTGGCAGGCTGCTGTGAGCCAACGTATCCATTTTCTGATCTTCATCCACCCAGGTCCCATATTGATCTTAACCAATATATCTTGTTTATCCTATTATTTTAGCAACAGAAATGTTACATATGAGACTGCAAGAAAAAATGCAGCTAAAAATCTGCTTGTAATATATCAAATGCAAGCATTATCCAGTTTTCTAAAGCCTGTTGCTTTTATTTTTATAAATGCAATGCATCACATTTTATTGTAATGCTCACTTGTGTACTACTAGCTCTTTTTCTGTCATTTAGTTTAAACTATGAGGTTTATCAGAGTGCTGTTGACTCCACACTAACGAGCATTAACCTTTCACTAAAGTGGTTTTAGAGACACAGCTCTCAGGCTTGCTTCCTTGGGATAACTCAAACACAGTTATTGTTAGCTTTGTTTTTATGTTGACAATTTCACATGATTAGGGGGAAAGAAAAATCATTGTTCATCCTATTCCTGTCACTGCTAGCAAAAGCCAAAAGACACTGGAATAAAAAGCATCTAAGCAAAGCCTTTAAAAATGCCCAGTGTTCCTGAAGAGTCAGCAATGACTAGCAGGGATCTCAGTAAGCCAGTTCAGATTTCTGTTAAACTCCACTAGAACTTGGCACATCTACACCTGAGTTTCCCCTGTCTTGGTTAAGTAAGTGCCTCATATTAAGCGACATGAATTTGGCCCCCAAATGTCCTCTTTCTGTTTTGCAAGTGAACTAACTCACACCTTCTTAAAACACTGTGCATGTGTATGGATTACTTAGCCATAACACTTATTCAGGAGATAATATACTAGCTACTTTCAAGAAGAAATGAAAGTTTCCCACAGAGAATTCTTCTATGCACAATGTTATTTAAAATCTATTGTTGCTTCTTGTACATCAAGGGAAATATTTTCTCAGTATTAATAGAAGAGAACACTTTTCATTTTGTTTCTGAAGATCAAGCATGATTTTAGAAAGGTTAGCTAGAAAAGGGAAAATACCTTGATTGTTTTCCATGTCTCACTCTATTGTTTTTTCAATCCATCTGGTTGTCCCTCTGAAATAACTTGCACAAAGGATGAATTAAAAAAAGCAGCCCACAAAACTTGGAGAACAGTCTGCATTCAAATACAATTTATACCTTACAAGGACTATGTTTGGTTAGTGCCTTAAATTACACAGTCTTACCATGTGGAGATATTTTAAGATTTGAACAAAGGTTTCCTATACCATTGACAATTAAAGCATTTCTAAGATAATATCACTGTTGAGTTAATACCAGGTCTAATCATGTTATTACTTTCATTATAATCTTGACCAAGTCAGTTTGGAAAAGGTGAGTGTTTTCAAGACATACCATTAAAAATGTCATAAATGTCAACTGTGTACAAGTCACTCGCTTTAAATATACATGATCAGGATAGCCCTCCTTCCAGAGGCACAGTCAAGGCCAAGGACAGGTATTTTCTTTTGTCTTTGAAACAAATAACAGATATTGGCTTCTTCTTTCACTATGAGATTCATAAACAATCCTTTTTATAACAGATCTCTTTTTACACTTTTTCGTGAAGTATGAAAAAAAGGAAAAATAGTACAATGCAATTGAGTAACACAATGTTATGAAATGTTCAATTTGAAAATTTTTTTCTGTAAAAGATAATAGCTAAGAGGACTACAATTTTCAAAGCCCCGTCAGGTTAATGAATGGAAGTTATGCAATTATCCTTTTTTTATATTGTCATAGTACTACTGGGGGTTTTTGAATGTTTTTTTTGAGGGGGGAGTGGTGGAGGGGTTGGGCAGGGATGGATATATTCAATGTGGCAGAGACTTTACAGAGACTTTAAAGAGATTTTTTTTTAATTTCTTAAAAATTTATTAAAATTTCTTACATATTTGATCAGGCAAATATGGATATTGTTCTATATATTGGTTAATATACGGTTCTGTGTAGTCCTCACGGAAATTGCAATTACAAATACTCATTGACTATTACTGAAACTGCAATTACTTCAATATTTTTTCCAGCAATGGACTGAAAAATTACTTACAGGGATCAGAGACTTTTATTCTTTGCATACACAGAGATAACAATCGAAACCAGAAAAAAAGCCACACATATGATTGCAAAACCTGCCTTCTCTCCCTCCTATATTTACATTTTTGATTAACCAGTAATTTGCTAGCCTGTGAATTCAACAGGACTGAATTATCAATTCATATTTCAAATGCTCTGGGAAACACACTGTCTTTGTTTCAGCCTCATCTTCAAATCTTTTTTCATGCCAGGAAGAGTCCAGTCTCTCCAAGGAGACTTCATGGAAATATTCAGTCAGAACTTCTCAATACTTAGGCTAGTTAAGCATGGCATTATCTTTTTCTATGAACAGTTGAGTCTAAACAACAAGGTTTTGGTAGCAGGGAGTTATTTCAGACAAGTCCAGTTCCAGCTGCCTCCAAATGGAACCACCACAGGACACAGCTGAGCTGTGCCTGGGGGAGGCATGTTCATGAAAGAGCAAAATACTGGACAACAGAGTAGTGAGAGGAGGAAGAAGTTTGAAAATTGCATGAATAGCAAGGTGAGAAAAGAAGGAAGTGGGGAGAGATGGTCCAGGCAATAGAATAGAGACTCTTTTTCAGCCAGCAGAAATGCCTAGAAAGCTGCAGGTTTATCCTGAAGGAACTGCAGCCCATGAGAAGGACCCTTGCGGGAAGAGAGGAGAACTGTGAAGAGGAAGGAGGAGCAGAGAGGAGCCATTAGGGACTGACCACAACCCCTAATTCCTCATTCTCCTGTGCTGCTTGCAGGGTGATGGTAAGGAAGGTACAGGATCCAAGAGCATGGGGGTAAAGAAGAAGAAAAGTGTTGGTTTAACATGTCATTTTGTTCCTTATTACCTGAATATACTTTAATTTGCAAGAAAATTAATATTCCCCACGAGAGTAACCCTGTCTTTATTTCAGCCTACCAGCATTCTCATGATTTTCTCACCCACTCCCACAGAAGGAATAGTGACTGAGTGGCTGGAGGGGAATTTGTTCCCTAGGCAAGGCAAACCCACCACAGCACCAGAGTTAAATGTAGGTGTATCACTCATATGACACTATAGCTAATCTTCTAAAAGAAGGCATGACTCAGCCCCTTGGCAATGCCTTTCATTGTGTTCTAAGTTCCAAATTTGCCGACTAAATCTATTCTGTAAAATTTGTTTACATTTGGCATTAAAACACACCTAAAGCTGTATGAGCACAGGTAATTGAACATAAAATTAACTCCAGAAGGTTTAAGTATTGTAATTTAGGTCAATTGTTTTCACAAATAGCTGAACTGGTACTGCTGACCAATGCTGTCTGTGGCTCTCTTCTGATCCCCCATGGCCTGGACATATTTGTTATCTCTTTTCTTAGACTGTGCAGAGACATTTTAAATGAGTCACAGTGGCAGATGGCCCCGCTTGACATAGTAGGATCAAGAAGAGACCTGTGTATCCAAAAGCTGTTCCTTTCTACCAACTGTAACACTCAACACTACAAACAAAATGCAAGTCAACCTCATATTGCTCCTAATTAACAAACAGTGTGTAACACTATATCACCTATGGAGTTTGTGTTCTAATATTTACTACACCTTCAAACTGGTGCTTTTTTTCAACTTTTCCTTAGCAAAAATTATTAATATTTTCTACAGTGGTAAATATTTTTAATTATAGCAGTATTCAAAGTTCTGTGTGGCAAAGGTTCTTGAAGGCATTATTTATATTTCACAAAATGGAAAACTGATGTGAAAGATCTGAACACTTTTGTGACCAAATCAATCACAAAACAGATATTCCCAATCTAAGAATATGCTTTCTAAGAATGTAAAACAAACAACAACAAAAAAACCCCAAAAACCTAATAACCCAAGAAAACCCAAAAAAAGAACACCTCAAACATATTGATAAGGAAGAGAGGAGAAAACAAAATTTCCTTTAAAATTACTGAACATGAGCTAAGGTGGTGGACTTCCTACAGATACTTTAGGACAGAAATAAAAATACTGCATGGCCCCTCCTCTAGGTATTCTTAAATATTTTTGTGAATTATTCCTGTAACTGAATTGGGAAATGATGCTGACTTCTAGTACAGAGCACTTGATAAATACCTTAAGCATGAAAAATTGTATATGCAGCAAGGGATGTATTAAGACTAATTGCCAACAAAGCACTTCAGCCTTCCCCATCTAAAATTAGTCATCTATGTATAATACTCATATAGGCTCCCTTTTTATCTAGTCCAAAGGCTTCTTCCAGATAATTCCCACTGCTCTCAGGCATCTCTTTTTTGAAATGTACTAATTACTTGGTATCAATCTCTTTCCAGGAGGAGCTACATGTCCAGTCCATAACTTGACAACTCTTAGACGACTGATTTGGGTGAGATAGTTCCTACCCAGACTAATCAGAAGCAAACTTCTGGCAAAATAGTATCTTCTCTTTGCCAGAGGGAAACTAATGCGAGGTCAACTTTGTAATGTATAGGGATTGGTTAGGTTTCTTTTTCCTTGCTTTTGTTGTCTTTCTTTTCCTTTTACAATCTTCTTTTTGTCTTTAAAACGCTTGATTTAAACCACCTCACAAAACTCATTCCACAGCCCTCCAAAGCAAAAAACCACAAACTAAGCACCAACACTAAGCTTGGAAGGTTTACTAGAATTTTAAACGCTAACCTTTTTGAAAAATTGTTAGGCTGCAGGCAGTAGTACAAACTCCAAGACAAGGAGCTTTGCAGTTTATCTTATTTGACTTTTGGTTTTTTGTTTGTTTTGGACCTTTTGAAGGGATCTTCTGGTTAATGGGAACATTCTGAAACAGCTGGTTAGACTTCTTCATGACTTAATCATATACTACAGAGGGAATGCACATGATCAGAGTACCATAAGTGGTGAAATGGTGAAATCCATTCATTCCTTTTGTGGCAGAGTATAAATAAGATTGTTTTTTAAATGTAAAGAGCGTAAACACTGAATTTAAAATTTAAAACTTGGAAAAAGGTCTCCCATTTAACTGACTATTGCATATTACCCCATTTCATAGGAGTAAGAAAAATTTCACAGTCCACCAAATCAAAGAGGAATTGCAGTGAAAATGTGAAAATTATCAATAAAACATCAGGGTGTTAAGCTATAGTGCAAATTACCCTAAATAAATTTTCACCTTGTATCTTTGACAACCCAGGAATTGGTTTTAATTAATACAAATTGAGTAATGAGGGAAAAAGTATACCTTTTGGGAAAGATACTGCACTGTGAATTTTTTTGCTGTTAGTTGCAGATTTTTATTATGTGTAACTGTGAAAAAAGTTTTCCGTAAAAAAGTAACTCTTGAAGACCCTTAATTAGAAAGCATGTACACCAAAAGACATTTTATTACACATTAAATTCTACAATTTGTATCAGAAGCATCTATCTCATCCATGTAGCCTTCTCAAATGGTAATACTCAATCCTCTGTGATGTAGTACCTTGAGTAATCATTTGCTCTCCTGAACAGACAATGTAAAGCACTGTTAAATCAGATTATCCTCTGAGGTAAGACAGCAGTTAAATAAGGCAGCAAGCATCATCACAGCTCCTGTGAAGTCAAGAGCACTGAGACAATGTGTGTGAGCAGACCTGCTCCTGAGACCGCTTCAGCCCCAGGCGCGCCTGACGCGGCAGAGCAAAGAGTCTGATGGAGATCAAACCACGGGGCCTGGCAAGTGCCAGAACCTCACAGAAAGGCTGTTCCAACAGAACACCTTAACACAGTGGACTGGTGGAAGGTTTTGCAGAAGAGCAGGTTTGATATTTGTTTATGAACAGCCAAACATAGTGCCAAGTGTGAGTGTCAACATCAGCCTATCATGATCCATGACATCTCCAGGACCTCCAGCTTTATATTGTTGTCAAGAGAATTATCACAAAGATGAATGAGAAGAGCTTTGTCCCAAATGACTTTTTTTTAAATTTAAAACTGCATTTTTCTGTGTAACAATGAATAACTGATCCTTCATGAGTCTTTGGGTTATGTATAAAATATATTTAAGCAACCTAATTTAAAAAAATCAGACTCAAATCTAGTTCATAAATGATACAGAACATTTGTTAGCTAGAGTTATTTGCTTTTCAGAAGAAAGGAAAAAGTATGAGTCATTTAACATTTATTTACTTTTCAAACTAAAGTATAAATAATTTAGGGGTGATAAGACTTCATTTAAACAACATGCAATTTGATAATGTGTTCCTAAGTAAAAACTGTGTATCATGCTAAGGCAGGTCTTTTGTGAACTATATTTGTCATAATTGTTTTTTTTTCCTCTCTGAGTTTCTTCTTACACTAGTAAAGCTTTTAAGAATTAAAATATGTTTTTGGGTCGGCTTTTGTAGGGGATTTACAATAACGAGAAAACCTCTTTTTCATCTTCCTGAAACTCCACAGAGTAATTTAGTCATGAATAAATTATGTCAAAATAAGAAAATGTAATAAAGACAGCTATAGATAGTGTCTAGATCAATATAAACATTACAGTGTACTTTCACAATCTTTTTAACTCAAAGGAAATCCTTGCCACTCACACAGAAAATCATTGAGCTTCCACTCCATCAACATGTTCTTATTAAGAAATTGTCACACAATGTGATGAGAAGAATTTTTTTTAGAACTTCAAAGGAAAATCACACAGAGTTGTTCGGTAATGCTCATACATCTTAAGACAACATTTTTCACTTTAAAAACATAATGAGGCTTTAAATGCCATTATGCCAAAGATGCAAAGGGGACAACACAATACAAGAAAATATTTTTCTGCTTCTCTTATTGAGGGAAATTAAATAATTATTTAGGATTTTTTTTTTAATACCAAACTGGCTGTTTGTTACTCTATGTCAAACCACCTACTTTCTTTTAAAATATTTTTAGTCCAAGGTAGTGATGTCTCCTAAAATTGTTGTGAAAAGCCTTCTCTGATATCTAGAAACAAAGATCTAGTTGTTTTTTATTTATCCCTGGAGTAACTTAATTTCTATCACTTTATATGACCTCAATAATATCTTTTCTGTCAGCTTTTAAAATTATATATTTCTGTTTTCTATACATATTGGATCCTTACAGAATGCAGAAGCTTACTAGTTCAGCAAAGAAAATCACCATGTTTAAAACTATCTATTTAAGTTACATACAAGAGGCTTACACAATTCACTTACATCAAATACAAAATATGAAAAATTTCTAGTATTCCCCAGGCTTGGGATAATTATTTGTGTTTATTTGTATTTCTACAATTCCTTTGCATAAGTAACATTTCAAAACATGAATTTGAGCTTTTTAGATTCCACAAAGGAGCCAACACCACCTGATAACATTCAACTAAATACTCAGGCAAACAAAAAAATCAACCAGGCAATAAAATAAAATGAAATAGAAGTAGATAGCTCTTCTTCATAAAGGTGAAAATTCTCTGAATTACAAGATAGCAAAAAACAACCATAAGGTAGATGAAATATGGAGAAGAGATTTTATTTTCTATGTTTTTAAAACAACAGAACATCTCAGAAATGTAATCTACCAGGAAAACAACCTGAAAGGTAGAAATAAGTGTGATGAGACAAAAAGAACAAATTCCTTTTAAAAGTCAGCCACCTAAGCCTGATCTGTCAACCAGACAGATTCATACCAACCTCCCTGCATTTCTAGGACTCAAATATTTTCTTTTGCCAGGTTCTACATCAAGCACTCAAGCTCCTTTCAGGCATACCTTAGTATGGAAAAGCCTCGAATCTCATAGTTGCTCTGACAGTTGGAGGCTGAGAGGAAGAGTGTATGGGTTCCCTTTAAAAAATGTTAGGAGATTAACACCCACAGTTTTGAGTGATAAAACATCTCTGATACCATGTTTCCTCATGGTTCCATGAGCATTTATCTGGAATGCTCCTAAAGCTGTAAAATAAAAGAAATGCTGAATAAAAGAAATGCTGACAGCAAAGGTAAATGGCAAATGGCTTCTATGTAAAAGTTAAGCCACCTGCTCATGTTTTATACAGAAATACATAATCCCTACCACAGAGCACCTTTAATGAAAATACTTTGTTGATTAATATAAATCAATTCCTCACTTGCATCACCAAAATTATAATTTGCTCCTCTCAGGCACTGAAAGGACTAAGATACTATAATTGTTTAGGTGCACCGGATTCTTAAAATAGTAAAAGCTGATTTTATTTCAAGAATTCTTTGCCGCCTGAATCACCAAAGATTTTGATGTTCACATGTAGTACTAGTTTTTTATTTTTATTTTGTGTTTTTCTGTGCTCTTTGGTGAACTGTTATAATCCTGATAGTTTGTGTCCAGCAGGAGTGTGAGGAAAAATCCAAGTATTTTTGATGCAGAGAAGAAATTACACATACAATCTTTGATTTGTGTAAAATACAAAAATGGTTTAGTAAATATCTTTAGCTTCTAAGGAAAACAAAAAAAAATACAACACACTTTCTAGCAGGTCACAGCAGATACTAAACTGTTTTAAAATGTAACAGAAGAGGGTTCCAATTTATAATGTGGAGAAGTAGGAGGGCAAAAGAACCTCACTAAAATACCCCTGGTTTTTCATTTCACTTCAGGTGATTTGGAATTTAGTGTTTTGGAGGATTTTTTAATATTCACAAGTGCCAAATACTAATGGTACATTTATTTTAACTGTTGATTCCTGTAATCATGAATTCATATCCTATCTCCACTGTGAATAATATGTTCAGGTATTTTGACAGAACAAGATTATTTCTCATTGTCAGGAAGAAAGCAGAGAATTTCCACAGAGATCACAGGGATTTTATTCACAAGGACAGTATCTGTATAAATTGCAAAACTCACACCTTTGTGTGTCCTATATTTTTTACTTAGGTCAAGACTGTCTAACTCACCTTCAAAAAAAAATCAACACTATTTACACTTTGGAGTCTCACACATATCAGAAACCACAGAGCTTCTAACCTTGCATGAAGATTAGTCAGGAGAAAGGTGAACACTGCAGTGCAGTAAAGCTCCTGCTAACCTTGTGTTAGTGCACTTGTCAAAGCAATACTGTATCAAAGGCACGACTTTTGTTTTGATTCCCTCAGGCCTTGCAAGGCACTCTCGGTTGATAGATTTTTGCTGGTCATAACTAGATTTTTGCTATTCATAACTGAAGTTAAAATCCGTTAAATATCTGTAATAGAATGAGGATGTTCATGATGTCTGCTTCAGTTGGTACTTCTGTTAGGGGCAGCATCCCCATTTGATGAAAAAATGAAGAAATTTGTATCTGAAAAACTGAATCAGTCTTCCCTTACAATTTCAGGCTTCTTTTGTGGATTTTATTTTCCTGCCAAATTAATTGATGAACAATTATTAATGCTTTATTGCCAAGCACTCAGATTTTTCCAATATGGGAATTTTATTTGGGCTTACCAACTTCTTTGCTAAAAATTAATGGAACATCTTATAATCTTTTTCTCCTATTATCTCAAATATTTTCCCTCTTCCTTAGTTCCTGGTCATCTGCAGAGAAGTTTTTGATCCCATTTCAAAAAAGGAAAGAAAAAATAAAAAGAAGAATCATCTCTAGGCTCTTCTATTTCTCCATGTACTACTAAATGAATTAATTTTTATCCATCATACATTGGATAGACATTACTATATATGACTTAAGAAGATCAATATTAATTTATCAGCATTTTCTTTTGTAAGCTATATGACAGTTTCCATGAGCATGTGTACAAATTTTATATAAACCTTTAGCAGATGTCGACAGGTCTTTAAATTAATGGTCTGTCAATACAGGCAAGGTGGGGATGATGCAAAAATAGGATGAATGTTTTTTGAGGAGCCATAATTTCTTAATGTTTAAAAGATACCCTGAGTTCAAGAGAAAACAAAGATTTATTTCTACTTGTATCCCTGTTTTAAAAATACTTAATTTCTTTTTTTTTGTTTAAAAGAAATTGAAAAATCATTAATTGCAAGTTGTTTAGAGGCATTTTCCATCCTCCCTATATTAGAATCAGAAAGGGGGTGGAGAATTCTGCAAAAAAGACCACAAACAATCTGAAAGTGGTTGCACAAATTTCTTTTCCTTAAAAACTGCAAAAACAGATGCATGTAAAAAGCCAATTCTGTGATATAAAAAAATGAATATTCAGAGCCTGCTGAGTGCAAAAATAAATCACTCAATAAGGTTAAAAGAACAGTGAATTCTGGGAAACTGATAGAATACAAGCTACAGCACAGATAGTCATTAGGCAATGAGAAAGATCTGGCAAGATTTCTGTAACAAAATTAATGCTGATAACTCTGCATCATCAGTTTACGAGTACAAGTGGGATTCAGGATAAAAAAAGAACCATGTCCTGTTTAAGTACTGACAGAATATAATCCCATATGTTGAAAAGGACACTATTAATAGGCCAATCTTTTCTGTGAGAAGGAGAAATACACTCTAACTTACATAAACTGCAAAGATATTAAATTTGGAGTTTAAAATTTTTTACACTGTAAAAACATTAGAGAAATTTGACTTAATTATATGTAAGGAAGAAATGCTTCAGTTAAAACATAATTCCTTAAAACCAGTCAACAAATAAAAACTCCCTGAGTTGGCCAAAATTATATTTATTTTTCCAGCAACTGTGGTGCAGCTCCATCCTTTCACGCAATCTCATTACTTTTGTAGGGTTCGTTTGTGATCATCCACCCACCTGGGACAGTTTTCCCTCCATGTCTTGACAAATCTCCCTCATCTATTTTCTTGCTGTTCAGCCATAATCTACCTCTCTTTAAAAAAAAAGTCATGCTGCATTTGGATTGCTTGAGGTTTTTTTCTTGTATCTGCAACTGTACAGCTTTATACCTCTATCAACCAACTAAATGAAATAGGCATTTATATTATTTACTAATCACTTACAAACTTGCATACAGCACAGTAGCAATTTCACTGCTTGATTTAAAACCCTAGAATAGCTCCCTTAAAACCAAATCAAAACAGACATGCCATATTAATATAAAATATTATTTGACTGGGAAAAATGCAAACATCAGTAAAAGGATGTCTGCATAACATAAAATCCCATTAAAAAATCAGTGAGTTATAAGTTCCAAAATTTGTAACCTGCATACAACTGTCAATCCATTGCCAAACCAATATTTACAGTCTTTACTTCCATTTCCAGCCCTTTAACCTCCCAATATCCAAGCCAAGTCCTAAGAATGCCCCCTTGTTTAAGCTAATTCTTTCTGATTCAGCTGAAGGCTGATCTAATACCCACTATATATTAACCGTATTTCTTCATGCAGCATTTTGCCTGGGAATCATTTTAAGGATGGATTAGATAATAGCAGCCATCCAGCTTCTAGTTCATGTTTCTCAACTTAGACGTACCGTAAAATTCAAGTCCAACTGAACTGTCCACACTATTAAGCCAGCTCTGTGCACGAGGAATTTCATGGGAATTCTGCTGCTAAACATCATTATTTTCATGTTTTCTTTTTCAAGGTTCGGATAAAATTTTGATTGCATGATGAAATTGTTTTTATTGCTACTCATTTCAAAAACCCAAACATTTATCTTCATGTATACATAACTATCATGTGCTCGGGGAAAAAAGATAAATACATGAAACCAGATCTAAATAGGTCTGTCCTACCTCTATGAAAAACCCCAGCATTTAAAAGATATCAGAAGGCACAATACTAGTACCTGCTTGTTGAGATTTTTAAGAAATTCAAATTTCCTTACAACAGAAAACAGTAGTTTATACATTTACCCAAAACAATTCTTAAGAGTAGTAATTTTCACAAGATTTTTTTTTTTAATACCAAAACCAACTTTTCTCTAACAAAGAACTCCCTATATATTTTCATTATATCAGAGAACTGAAAGCAATCCTGTGGAGATGCAGAAGGTGTAATCATGGAAAAAAAGGCTATTACAAAGATCAATAGATCATAATTTCTATCCCTTTTTCCCCTCATAGAAATACCTACACTTGTTTCTATCCCAGCTGATATTAGTCTAATTTCAAAAACTCTTATCAGTGAAGTTTTCAAAACCTTCCTCAAACCTCTAACCCAGTCCTTAGGCATCCTTACTGTTGTAAGATATTTCCTAGTGTCTAACCTAAATCTCCCTTGCTGATTTTAGTCTTTATTTGTTATGCCCACACAAGTTTGGTATTGTCTAGTTTGAACAACCACTGTTCTTTACAATTTTCCTCATGGATTATATTTTCTTCAGACAACTGATCATTCTCATAGCTCACCTGTAGTGAACTCTTTTCAACTGGCCCACATCTTCCTGCTCTGGATTGTCACAAATTGAGCTTCATCCTTTCAATTATCTAGTAACAGAAATCAAATGTATGTTCTGTCAACTCAATCTTTGTACAGAAAACCTACAATGGGCACCATTTCCCTCAAAGGTTAGATTAGAAAAAGAAAATGCACTTCTATGTGTACCACAGTCTGGGTTATTATTGCAGATTGACACAAAGGACAGCTCACAAGGGCTCAGGTCTTAATCATATTAAGTATGGTGTAGCAGCAACACTCACTGAAGTGCAACTATGAGTAAGAGGCTCCAATACAGGCTTTCTTTTTCACAAAGAAGAAAATACTTTGTGTTTCTCAAAACTAACTGATATAGAATATATACATATACATATATGTGTGTATGTATGTCTGTATACATGTCTTTATATACACATATTAAATCTAAATCATGCTTTCTATATAGGCTAGTGTAAGCCAATGATTCAATTTCACATTAAGAACGGGCAAAAGGGCAGAATTTATAGGAAAAAATGAATCAAAATTTCTGATGCTTTATGGCACCTTGTTAGTGTATACATGTTCACATGTACTACACAGGTGCAGTCTGGGGGAGATGCACAGGTAACTTTTCAACCAAAGGTGTCACTGCAGTTTGTATGTGCTCTATGCATGAGACTGAACACACACTGCAGGTCTATTTTCCTAATTATATCTAGCAGACTGTGGTGCTGTGGTAACAGGGAATCAAGCACAAATAAGTATTTTGCAAGATTATGTAGGTCTTATCCCACCCACTGCTGAGGGAGTGAATTGCAAGTTCAGTTGAGTATGTTAACAGGAGTCATCCCTTTGACTGTGGTTCTGACACGCCAGTAAAGGGATGAATAATTCTAGGGATTAGGTATCAGGTCTGGGAGGTGCAGCTTTCACATATGAAAATGGCTCATTTAAATATATTAATCAGTCCTCCCCAAGAGTTAAATTAGCTAAATGCAGATAAAATGCAGTTCTTGCTGTATATGTAAATACACATATGTATACGGAAAACTTAGAAGCAGAGGTACATTGGAGAGTCTGTCATGTTCACAGTTTCTTTCAGTCCAACATAGCAACGGAATGTTGACATTGATATTTATTCCAAATTTGTTTCCGTGTCTTATTTTAGAAGAAATCTTTGCAGTTTACCCAGTCTCCAGATTTGTATCAAATTGTCAATATTTTTGCACGTACATTTCCCAATCTCCACAGTCAGCCCACTGGACTGAAAATATGTACTTCATTTATATGATTTCCCATTCTTTATGCTCCAGTGTTTTCCTGTATTTTAATTATAGCAAACCACATAGTTTTACAGCTATAAAAGTTTTTATTTTCAAAGCTCTTTTCCTGTATAGCAATAAAAGGTGAAGCAGGATACGAACACATTTTCTCCACATCATGTGAAGAACTCTTGCCTGTGAGCTACTGAATACTTCACAAGTCTCCCTATGACCATAAAAAGTGAGAAATTTCCTGTGTTGATGTGTGGGTGCACAAGTGTGTTTAAAGTACAGCTTTCTGAAGACGTCAGCCCTAATGATCTTGAGCAAGCTACACATAGATATATATGTGTGTGCATGTCTATTCACATCTAGAGATACACATATACACATATAGATGGATGTGTATATTTATACACTCACACATCCCACAGTAAAAGCCCAACAATTCAAAACCACAAAACACTGCAATAACTCTGTAGGACATCTCACAATAAAGACTGCTGCTATAAGGCTACACTGCTTCCTATTTAAGGGAGTTATTTTTCGGTAGAGTGTTTTGGTTTGGATCTTTTGGGTTTTTTGGTTTTGTTTTTTGACTACCTGACAATTCTGCCATGCTATTTTGCAGGAGGCAGAGTGATACTGAAGTTTGGGAAAAAACAGTAAAAAACCCCTAGAGAATTATATTTCACAAACACATATATGCAGAATAAATATATATATGCGCTTGTTCCAATATTCAAAGAATAATTCTTGATTTTACTTGGTACTCAATAATTTGTTATTTTTGTTTTCAGAACACCACAGTATCTCACAGACATCAGAACCTTCACATGGATCCAAACTTACAATGGAGAGAGAGACATCAGGAGTTAAAACAATTTTTTACCACAGGATTTAGTTCTATTTTTTTTTTTTTTTGCCTACCTCCACAGCTAGAAAAAACTGTGGAGCCCTCATCTTTATTAAAATGCAGAGAACATAAGAACCTATTTTATTTTCTTGTTTCAGTTTGCTCCATAGCAATAGGTCATTTTCAGCACATTTTTGTCATTATTCTAGCTGCATACTGTGACAGAAAGAATCCTGCTCCCAGCCCCCATGATGCCCTTCTAAAGCGCCTATATATGCACCTCACTTGGCCTTTCCTAAACCTCCTCCTTTTAAATGAGCTTGGGAAAAGTTGTTTCTGAAACAGCAATTCAGCTAATTTTCTGAGCCTAGAGGAATATGGTTAACTGATTTATTGCCCTGTGGAAGTTGTAATTGTTGCAAAACATGATGTATTCCCAGAACAGTGATATAAGTATGTCACTTAGAAAATATGCCTCCCAGCATTCCACTGAAATTAATGAAGCATCATTAAATAGTTGCAGCTCTTAAGCATGTTGCACATCCCAGCATGCAAAGAGTTATTGACAAATTTTGAGATGTCAAGAGATAATATTTGTAGAATCATAATCTAAATAGGGTAATAGTTGCTGAAGGAATTTGCAATAATATCCCAAGTTTCAGTTCTGTAACATACACTGTAACTTTGAGAGCCTGTAACAGAAAATGATAAATGGTTGGGCTGCCTGCAAGCATGCAAGTAACTTCAGCTATTACAAATTATCAAGAAAAAATGCCTCTCCTCACCACCCACTCCCCAAAAAAAAGTTTGGAATACTTGCACAACTAAGGATATTGTTTTCAAAAGGCTCCCTTCCTAACAAACAAGGAAAAAAACAAAACAAAACAAAAAACACCAAACACCTAATCCTCTAATCCTTCTCTGATACCCATTTTAAATGTTTTCTCAGAATATATAAAGCCAAGTCAAGTAGAAACAAGTTTTTCTATCAGCACTGGTAATATGTCAAATGAAATTAAAAAATAGGATAAAATTTTTAAGACCATGCAGCAAACATTTTCAGTATTCTATCAAATTCAGATTTAAATGATTACATAAAACACCAAGTTTAAAATATAATTAATAGCTCTTGTTTGAGGATGATTTTGAAATTTAAGCCACAAAAACCCACATTTTCAAAAGCTGGTATAGCTGAATGAGTTGAAAAGTACACTCAAATTTGGGACTTTAATTTTTTACCATATGTTAAATATTATACTGTAATCTTTCATGAAGACTAAAGCCATACTTCAGCCAAAGCTCATCAGTCGTCCAAGTTCCACTTACTGCTCTGTAATGTGGTTTGACTATGATCAAGTCAGCAGAATCTTAAAGGAAAATCAGAATCAGGGAGATTCACAGCATCATGAGTTTGATCACACACTGACAGAATTAGAAAGTAGAGCAAGCTTGCTTTCACGAAGGAAATCTAACTTCATAATCATGAAAATGTATCCTGGACATCTAATTTTGACTTAGCCATCTGAATTAAGCACATCTTCTAAGCATAGCTACAATATGCACATTACAGCATAGGCTTTATGAAAACAGGTTGGTGTGACAATGATTATTTGCTCTTTTAATATGAAAAAAACTCTTTCAATGGTCCATTGATGTTGTGGGTAATACAAGTAATCCAGAAATAAACAATATTTATAATCTCCATTTTCTGAATCAGTTTATTTACACAGTGCATAAATGGAGCATACTCTAGTTTTCATGCCAACAGGCCAACATTCCATTATATGTCACATTTTTGTCTAAAAGGTACTTACCAGTCTCCATCTGGCCGTATTCTAAGAAATATTGGAATCTTAATAGTCTGTCTTTACTTATGCCAGACAAATGGCTGGGAACTTATTGATTGAGACTTTATTTCATATAATGAACTGTCAATCAAAGTGCAAGCAGGTATTCTATTATGGTTCCTAAGTACTTAATTAACATTTCATATTATTTACTGTTTTTAAACTACTAGAACAGCACCCAAAACACCTGAAATGGCTATAGAAACAGAAAAAAATTGGCATGAGATATGTGAGAAATGCTAGCAATGAGCAAGTGTTGCTGGCAAGTAAATATTGGAGGCAGATCACATATACACATAAAACATCAGAGACATGTTGCTAAGTGCTTATAATCACTTTTGTATTAAGTATTTTCAGGATAGCTGGAATTCTTGAGTTTCTCTTCAAAGAATATAAAAAACTATTTATATTTCTAAAACATTTTCAATATACTAATTTCTTCATAGTTCACTTCCTGCCACTCTTTAAGAAACAAGGGGGAAAAATAATAAAAAGCTGCCCTTCAACCAACGTTCAGATAACTAGTCAAACAGACACCATCCACCTGAAACAGGCAAAATTTTATGGATTCTGTATTGATCAGATCACTAATACCTCACAAAGTTTAATAGCAATTCATTAACTGAAATGATAAATAAAAAACATAAATATCTGCATAACTAAATATTCGCAGTCTTACAAACTATCAAAAGCAGAAGACAGAACTGCTTGTTTCACATAGCCTGATCATTTCCCCTGAAAATGTGAACAGAACACTCATTTCACCAATATTTTCCAGCCAGTAAAGAGTACAGATATTACTTATATGATAACTTAAATTAACGGCATCTATTTTAAGGAAAACAACACCAACAAGAAGTAATAGAAGAAGAACAGCAACAACAATAATAATAAAAATATATTTATATAAAATAATAATTATTAATAATAATTATTATCAATAATAATAAGCCACCACCTTACAGCTTCTAATTATTTAGGAAACAAGGTGTGACCTTCCCAGCTATACAAAATCATGTCAAAATAGCAATAAAAAAATTAACCAATTCGAGAAATATCTCTTTTGGCCTTAAGTAATCTTTGCACAAATTATTTTAAAACCTGCACAATGAAATAAAACAAAAAATAAATTTAAAACCTTAAGACCTAGCATCATCATAGTTTTGTCCCTGTGATTGGTACATTCAGATTATAATGGTAAGTATGAATTCAAAATACCAACTGGCAACTAGGTGGCTAAGAAGAAGGTCCTCAGAAGAACTTAACTTAGTAATTTTAAATCTTGAGGGTTTTTGTGTCATGAAATTTCATGAATTCTAAGAAAATTCTACAGAGCAGTTTTCTGAGAAAGTGTTTCACTATACAAACCTACTTAATACTGAAAATTTGAATTTTTGTAATTTGGATGAGGGGAAAGCAAATCATTCCACAAAAAATACAAACCTTTTGTGAGCCTGATGGGGTTATTAATTATCTCGAACAAGAAGAGTGTTATTGTTCAGTTACACCCTCTGTACTGCCATTTATTTCATTTAGAAGGCACTCATATACCAGGGTGATGGATGGCAACCTACAGTAAATAGATTTGGAATAGATTTAATGCTTGCCTTCCCAGTCAACATTCTAAGACTTTGTGAAATGGAAAGGGGTTTGGTCCTTTATTCCTCTCCTTTCACTTGGCTATTCACTGTCTAGCTGACAGCAAAAGGAAGTAACCATCCATCATCTTCAATAGGGAGCCAAAGCAAGCAAAAGAAAATCTTAATAATGTTCTGCCAAAAACAGTTGGAAAAAAGCATTGTAATTTTGAGATAAAGGAATGATACTCAGATCCTTGATTTTTATCACACTGAATATCATCATAGAGAGCTATTCACATCTGTTATAAAAGAGAGCTACACACTTTTCAATTTACTCTTCAGTCTTGCTAGTTTGAATACCTCCCGCATCATTTTCCAAGGTAAAATGAAGGCATTGAACTCTGACCAGGACAAAAACATTTACGTAGTAAAACTTTATTGACTGAGAGCACATGAATCTTATTAATTTGACTTTAGAATTCAGACAAGAAAGAATAACAGGTGTCCAGCACCTCAGCACAATGATAATGATTTCTCACATTGAATTAATAGCAATGAAACATGCATGATTTCAGCAGCTGTTGGAAGCAGCGGGGTTGCTTCTGCCAGAATAAAGAGAGACTCCCACCTCCCCAGATAAATGCATTCAAATCAAACAGTGCATACCAACAGTCGGCAGTGCCCTGCTCTTGTGTTAACAGTGATTAATCACATCCCTGATTGGTTCTCAACTGTCTTCACTTCCAGCCTCGCTGTGGACAAGATCACCGAGCAGCTCATTAAAAGAGCTGTACATGAGCTGCAGGAGGGAAGGATGGCGATCCCCGAAGAATTGTTATAATCAGTATGAGGCCTTTCAGCACTTTATATAAGCTTAACTGAGGTCAGGTGTCAGTGATTGCCCACACCTCTCCTGAGGCTGATACCACTTTGCACCCTGCTACTGACAATACCGTCCAAGTAGCACAATTCCATTTTATTGGTGGAACATTTGTGGAAACTGCAGCGTGGGGAAAAAAAGACCATTGACTCTATGCACTTAATAAGCGGTCTGCAAGTACTGGAGTTTAGGAGTACAGAAAAATGGATAGGATATAGGCAGATAGTTATCCAGCTGTACCAACTGGGTAATTTGTCACAGGTACATTGTTATTTAACCCATCTTTTGCAGTCTGTTATTTTAACCTTCTACTAGCTAGATATTAATTTTAAATTGCTCATGCCATCCATGTTTATAGACAATAGAGAAAGGTCCTCCAGCAAATAATTCAAATATCAGAAAATAGACCCCTGAGCAGCATGATTCACTCCCTTGAGATTTTTATTTTTCTCCATTGACCATAGACAGCCCTGGATTAATAGTTTTGATCTAGCACCTAACTTTTAGATGGGCAACTTTTGTAAGTGAAAAATAATATCTCTGAAAGTGATTTATGATTTTAGTGACTAGCAACTTCAAGTTTCTGACCCACCTATTTCTATTGTTGGTTCTCAGCCTGTAGGTTTTGGTCAGGCTGTCAGAAATATTTGCAATATCACTGGATATTAGACCAACTGACCACATAAGTCCTTAAAAAGACCTTCAAGGATCACTGGTGTCTCCTCTCAGGTGAATTTATATTAGGCATTGTAAAGACCCTGTATTGATTTAATTAATTTATTATTAAGCATTCCTCAAAATCACCTTCTTCCCTCCTTTCTGCTATCTGACCTGACATAGGAGTTGATAGCTCTTAAAATCAGATCTCTCTGAGCTCATTCACTGTTGTAAGAAACCAGTCTTTTGAAAATTGAAAAAAACCCTAATCTACGTACAAAATACTGTGGAGGCCACCTCATTAAAGTTTTCCTCTAAGTTACTGAACAGTAACAAACCAAAGAGTTTTAAAGGCATCTGTTACTTAGCCACACATCCTTGTGGATTTTGGTCTTCCTAACTCCTGACAGCTGCTTAACTCATTACCATATCCTCATCAATGTAATCAGTACCCCAAGGCTGCCCTACCTCTCAAATTCATGATCTGCAATGCTGCTCACTTCAGTGCTTTGGGGCATATTAGCAACTCAAGCTTTTTCTGCTTTGATGTGCATGTTCTGTACCACTGACCCCAAAATATGCAGGTCTAATGAATTAGCTTTAATAGTTTTTTTACCCACTTAAATGTTTTTAATTGGCTATACTACTATGTGTCTTGAACTACACTGAAAAGTTCACAGCATAGATGCTAATGGTGCCTTTCTAATTACTGCATAATGAACAAAGGTCTGTCTGAGCAATTTTAGAGGTTAGACTTCATAATTAAGAACCCCTTTTTAATAAAAATCAACTTAAAAATTTCACACACTTAATAGAAATAATATACACCACAAAACAATATTTTTAAAATATCTGGGGATTTTAAAATATTTGTATAAGTTCTTTTAGTTACACAAAACTAATATTTTCTTCATTTCCTTTTAATCTACCTGCCAACAGCCAAAACCTCAGCTTTATCACATTGTCCCTGAAGTGCACTTAACTTGCATGGATCATTGCTCTGGGGCTGGACTTGATTTTTCCTTTCACTTACTTAAGGGAGCACTGATAACTGAGGGGCAGAGTCATGCCAGCTACTGGCAAATTTGACATCATTGTCTCTATGGACAAGAAGCCAACGATTTATCACAGAAAACTACAATGCTTTTTCAAACTAAATTCTATTCTTTCTCCAAGACTTCCAATTGCATGGGAATCAGCAAAGATATTATTTCTAACACAGACAGAAAGTTTAGCAGCTGTTTCTATTTCATACTCTGTGCCAAACTGCTTTGTGCATCAATGGCATTAGCTAAAAAGAGTTTTGCATCACTGCAACTCTGCTAAACCTGAGATCATGATGGGATGATGAAAGTTTAGGATTAGGGTAGATGAAAAGGATGGAAGGTCCTGCTGTAATGTCTAAACACTGTGGATTAGGTATGAACAAGGTCCAGTATCAGTTATTTCCATTAAAGCACCAATTTTCTTCTCCTTTTATGTTCCTTATGTTACGTTAGGTTAGAAAAATATTCATGTGCAACACCTGTGTTGCACACATTAGCTATAATTGACACCTGATGCTAGGATATCTAATATGGTTGTATGAACAGCTACCAGAATATGTAAAGCTCAATCACAAAAAGCATTGGGCATTTCACTACCATTTCAACTTAAATATTTAGGTACAAATTCACAGCAATGACATGTTATATGTCACTTGAATTCCTAAAAGCTAGCTATAACCACATTCAGTTTCCTGACACAGTTCCATCTGGCCCTACACATTTTGTTTCTTATTGTGTTTACTAAATATTTCCTTTAGAAACTAAAAAGTTATTTTCGTTGCAGAGTTTGCAACTAAATACACAGTAGCAGGAAAATCAGGTAACATACAGCTTCTGATAAAATTAACAATGTGTATCAATAGTTCAGGCATATTAAATGGTTTTTGACTGCCAGAAATCTACATTATATTCAGATCAGTCAAAACCTGCATGTATCTAGGGCTTCAACTCCATGAACATTTTTGTTTGAATTAGGAGCGAGTTTTAGAAATGAAGGTACAGCTGGTGTTCACTGACTGAGACTGAGCTTGCAATGTGCAGAGGCTTAAAACCGCAAAAACTGCTTCCCACAAACTGCCTCAGGTGAATGGTAAAGGGAGTTCCTGCATTCCAGGACATTCAGCACAGGACCAGACAAGAAAGACCTCAGCATCAATTGCTTCACTCTAAGGTGGTGGTGGAAGACAGGTCCCATGTGTCTCTTGTCTGCTTATCACACTTGCAAGAGAAAGAAGAAAAACATCAGTTTTTGGTGGTTTTTTACTTAACAGGTACGTTCTTAGACTGCAAAATCCAGTATTTTTCTGCCCATGTTGTTCTACAGCAAAAGGCCTGAATGGCTTATGGTTGAAAAACCTTGGTCACAGCCCTACAAAAAGTTGAAGAGCTGAAACAATCCTTCAGACTTCCACTTTTTAACCAATATCCAGAGGTCAGGAAGAGGACAATGTATATTTCTTGACTCTTCCTTGCTGTTCTCTTTAGTATCCTAAACACCACCATCTTCTCTTTATGAACAACATCTGACAAAGCACCTCTGCAAAGTTTCAGGTCCAAAGGGATACAATGAAATTGTAAGGAAGTCTAAATAATTGTAATAGTTCTTAATTATTGACAGAAGAAATAGAGTTCTTAGCAGCCAGGCATGTCCTAACCCAGTATTTTTATATATTTTTCTTCCTAGAACCACAAAATGATGACTACATCACCATTACTCTACACCACTACAACACCAATTACTGTAGAAAATATATCACAGCCTCATCTCTCTACAATATTATCCATTCTCATTTATGTAGTCTGTGTAATTTCATTAAAAAAGCATGTTTGTGGAGATGAGTGGTTATTACTTTTATTCCTGTCTTAATGAATACTGCTTTCTTCCATGAACTTTACTATATCTGCATAAAGAATTCTAACTGATTATTGAGTAATCCTTAAAGGGTATGGTGAATTCTGAACTGACATTCATTTCACTACCTGCAAAATTAATGCAGAAATAAACAGCTAAGTGATGCTGTTTATAGCAGATTTTAAAACAGAATTGCATATCCTGGGAAGAAAGTATTTTGGTCATTGAAACTGTATAGCACCTATTGAATAGAGTTTCATTGATTGGTTAAATTCCACAGTTAGGGGAACACATATGATCACTTTTTTTCCTTGAAGTGAATCACCATTCTCATGAGTAAACTGATTTTTTGGAATACAGCAAGGGAATATCACTGAGACACAACACAGGAAAGGACACTGTCAGATAAACCAATACAGCTTTCTATCATGCAAAGCTGACAAAGGAGTGGAGGGATAAGTGAAAGTCCAGACAGTCTTCAGATAATATTCCATTTACTGGGTGGATTTTGTGACTACTTAATGCAGCTTCTATTCCTGCCTGTAAATTCCTGTTATATGAATAGATATTTTCACAGGTGAAAGGGAGAAGGAAAATAAGACTTTATGTCTGACTTCCTCATATATGCGTCTTCTTAAATATACCCATTAATGAAATAAATAAAACAAAAAAACACTACAAACTCAGTAAAATTCTATTTCAAAATGTGCTTAGGATTACCTCAACTTCAATTTTGTGAGATTGGACCAAAGATAATTATGACTCGACATGAAAAAAAATAGATAAAAAAACATAATTGCTTTAGAACAAAGAAAGTCTTCACTCTCCCACTTGGTACATATTTACATTTAATTTTCATGTTTAAAGGACTTATGTTCCAATCTCCAAACTGAACTTTAATGCAAACTGAGGGTAAAGATCATCATCTTCATTAAGCATCAACCAGCAATCAAACAAATAAGAACATATCAAAGAAGATTTCCCACCCTGCAGGGTTCCAGTGAAGGAACTAATAAAGTGAAATATGAAAAATAAAACTGTTCTTCAAGAAGAACAGATCTAATTAAAAGGAAGACCTAACAACTTCATGGATTAATTGGGAACCAACTGAGATAATTAGACCTCTGGGAATAAGATTACACCCATCATAAACTGCTTTTTTCACAACTACAGGTTAAGTGCTTAAAGCCTTAATTGAGGGCAGCACTTAAAGGAAAATGGAACTTGCACAGAAGAATTAATATTTGGGGAAGGAATATCCTGAAGTACTTTGACATCGTTAAAAAACCACATTATTATTTTTTCCCCGAGTGCATGGGATTCTGGAGCCAAGTGGACAACTGTGGTTAATATTTGTACTAATCAAAAAATGCTCACACTATTATACTTTGACCTGTAAACTATATGTAGCTACTCTCTACATTAGTAGTTCAAATACAGTCTCACCCTCTAAGATTACTTTAAACGAGGTGTCATTTTAACATATAGTTTCTGCAGTCAAACCATGTCTCTCCAAAGAAATATACCCTGAGAACACAACAATAAATAAAAAAAAAAAAAAAATCTAAAAACTGGGTAAACTGCTTCAAAGAAGAACTGCTTCTCGGAATTGCTCCAAGCACTAATTTCAATTAAACCATTTGATACTGAAACAGTTTAATACCATAATACAAAAGTAATGGAAACTTTGGCATCCATCTGACAAATTGTGTGTCCATTAAACAACTTGAAAAGCACAGTGGGAAAGTTTACTAATACAACAAAAAAGTTGGTCAGAGTCTCTGCTTTAATCCCCCTTTAGGAGTTGGAAGACACCTGCGGAAGAAAGAAATTCTGCATTTTCTAAAAGCTGCATATGTTCCTTCCCTAATGATAATATTCAAGATAAAGCCAAATTCTTTTCAATTACTAATTTTATTTGCTTGCAAAACAACATATTTCAGCACTAACTCACTATCTTTCTTTTTTGAGATTAATATAAACTTATGAGAAGGTTTAATTCTTTAACTGTTTTAAAACACTATGGAGTACACATAGGATTGAATTTACTGGGACGTAATTTTGATGTGAAACAAGTTATATGACCCCAAAAAAATCCAGGAAGTTATCAGTGTGGTTAATCACTGATAGAAGTCTAATCTTGAAATTTTGAAGAATGTTTTTTAGATGTCTTCTTCAGTGGGTTTTAAACATGTTGCAAAGTGCTTCTCTGAATAGATATGGTATAGCCCATGGCTATTTTTCCAATGCACTCCTATTTTTTCAGAAGGTCTCAAGCCATTCACATTCATTTCTTTTTGCAGTCTGTCAGGCTGTCTAGCTCCTGCTGTTGGGCTCTACCTGCATATTCAACCTCTAGTTACTCATTTAGGGGTAATTAATTTTTTTGATGACTAAGAACTACACTACAAGCCTTATACAGTTACCTCAGATAATAGGTATCTCAGGGAATTTCACCCATTACAGTCAGTTTGAGACAGTGCTTAGATGTGCCTTGGTTCTTGTCTGTTTTACCCTACCTCTGTGGCTGCTACAGCACAGGATCCTCCCTTTTCTTCATTTTAAACTCCATCAAGTAATATGAATCTATGAGGCAGATGAATCAGGGAATGAAGAAACTGTCCAGGCCAAAACCATTCCAACATCATATCCACCAGATGGGCATATTCTTGGTTCTCCTAGTTCTCTGATGAAACTTTTGGTGTTTGACCATGTCTACACTTTGCTCTTTGGGCTGGTACACTTTGCAAATTTTCTTGTTTAAGATTTTTTCCTAGTTCTAAAAAAAGCCTCTCACTTCATCTTACTTAAGCTATACCATGGAGTGATACATTAATCGTCATAACTACAAATGTCATTTTTAGTCAATGAAATTGTGTGATAAGTTTAGTGTAACACCACAACTTTGTAAGATCACAATAAACACATTGTTAGTAAGTGTCAACTAATTTGCAACTTGGTGTGAGAAATAAACATACAACAATAAAGTTAATCTCCTAGCAACCTTAACAAATACCATATAATCTTGATCACTCAAAATACAGGCAAAAATCTCTGAAAAAAATTAAAATAGTTATAAGTGCTATGCATTCAAAGCCAAGATTGTCAGTTGTTTCTAACTATTTCTATATGCCTTCTGGATTCAGGCACTAACGAACCAATAGCTATCAGCATGACTTTTGCTGAAATACTGTTACATTAATGAGTTTGGATCAGCTGCTCAAACAGTTTGGCTGAAAAAGATGTCTGGTCAGGAAATATATCGGGGGAGGCAAACATAAATGTTAAGCTTTAGTCCCTTAAATTTGTTGATTGCAAACACAACGCCAAAAACCTTTTACCACATTCAGCCTGATTTGATACTACACTGCATAAATAAGACTGTATATAAAAATGCCTTGTTTTTGTTTCATGCAAAAATAATGAGATAAGTTCTTCTCTTTATTATTCAATTTATAACACAAATGACATCCTATGTTACACCAGTGTAAACCACAGGTGAATTTGTCACTATCATATTTGGAGTCAGCATTATTCAAACCTAAAAGTTATTCCCTCAGTTGTGCTATGCCTCTACATTATCCTGTCTGAGACTGACACAAACTCCAGTGGGTTCATATCCCTAGAATTAACATTCTGGTGTGAAAAGGCAACAGGGATTTACATATGACATTGCTTAAATTAATTCTTTCTGTTGTCTTCAGTACAGTACTTCCCTGGAGCACCTTTAGTCATTCAATCCACACGGAATGAGAAAGCTTTCTGCTGTTAGCCTATTGAAGAAACAAGAATATGAGTCACCAGGCTGTACCTTGACTTTAAGGAAAATCTCCTCAAATAATGGTAATTATTAGATTATACCTGAATGAATTGCCCTTTGCACCTGTGAGAATGGAAATAGGATACACCCAAACCTGATGGCTCAGCACTATGTAGACCAAAAATGTGTTTGGAAAAGGAGAGGCAAAACCATGTCTTATCATCTTTTAACCTGCACATTATTAAACTGTGAGTTGGGTGGGGAGAAAAAACAAAAAGTGAATTCAAGCCAATTTAACTGGATAATATGAAACTGAAATTTCAAACACAGTACTTTAAAAATATTTTAGTGACACTTGTCCTATATAAGAAGCAGCTGCATTTCTCTAGTCAGACACCAGCATGTGGGATTTATTCAGCTCCTGGGTTGTATCATAAATTCCTTGAGGGAATTCACAATTCACCAAATGACGTATTGTTATTATCATAAAAAGTGAACCGTATTCAACAAAACAGTACTCAGTGGGCAGCAATTCTGCAGTGTATAATTATAGTTGTCATTTCCCATCCCAAGATTCAACATGTTTTCACTTTTCAACTTCAACAACAACAACAAAAAAACCCACCTCTCTCCACCTAATAAGAAACATCTTAGGAAAGACCTAAGGAGATGAGCTTTAATATTTAAACAATTATTTATCTTGGTTGTTTGAATAAACCTCACTTATATTATTCTTTCATTGGAACCTCTGGATTTTTTTTCCTTTCTAGTATAACTCTGGGATCTGCGGTTTTGCTTTTTATTTGGTTGGGTTTTGTTTTGGTTTGTTTGTTTTGGTTTTGTTTTTGACTATATGATAGTGCTACCAGATATAATTATCAGCTGCATCTACATTATAATTAAGGTAATTAAGGTCCTGTTTCTCTGTTAATTACTGTAACTACCTTGAGAAAAGCAAAAGAAACCCTACTTCTCTCTTTTTTTTTCTTTTTAGCAGTATAAAACAGTGTGTAGATCTAGTTTATGAGTTATAGCATTTGATGCAGTATTGTTGGCATCTTTAGCCAGCTAAAATCCTTCATATTCCTCACCGTGAAAAGCTAATGTTCATGTTCTATTTTAAGTTGTATGTGTTTAACTTCAGAAGAAAGTGTCTCACTTTACAGGCTTTGGAAGTCCTTGCAGATAGCTAGAATGGAGGCCTAGCCTTATGTCAGAACAAAGGGCAACAGACCTAAGTCATAGCTAAGGAAGTTTAGATGTGTTTTCATATACGATACAACATGGAATTCTTTACTGGTGTGACAGGATAAGAGGGTCTCGCAGGAGACATTGAACAGGCAGTGATGTATCCTATTTTATTGCTATATTATACCTCCTTTAATTTAGAAATCATTAAAGATCATGCCCATACAACACTAATGTACATGACATACATCCTTGAGAAAGCATTGTCTTTCGTACCCTTGGAATAATCCACAGCCTAGACACATTTATGCAGTGCTGGGGAAATAGGTGCTTGGCATTGCACCAGTAAAATGTGACCTAGTACATTTCTGTGGTGCTGTGCCATCTCATTTATTTGCTTGCATTAATATCAGCTCACAGACTCATATATCAGAGTCTATTTCATTATTTTATTTATATAACAGCTCAGTGCGGAAGAATTCTGCTACATCTCTCATGACAGCAAAAAGTAGATGTGCATTTCTGTGCTAGAGGAGGTTGTGTGATAACGATTGTCCTGAGGATACAAAAAACCCACAAGACAAAGATTCCCATTCTGTCTCTTAAATTCTTCTTTACCGTATGCCCATGAGATTTGTGAGAGGATAATTCACTCCCTGTTCATGTCTTCTCATGTGAAATTTTAAGCAACTTACTAGTCTGGGTGGGTTTTTGTTGTTTCTTTTTGTTTTTCTAAAGAAGGCATGTTCCTTAAAGCCTTTTGGAGGTACAGTTTTGTGCCCATAAAACTTTTAGCAGTGGCGGTCTCTGACTGCAAAATATGGATGCAAATCAAGTAGTCAGATGTAGTTATCCCACTGACCTAATTTGTAGGTAAGGAACTCTGCAACTGTTTCTCTACCTTTCTAACAATGTGCAACTGATAACTGAGTACCATAGCAATGAAAAACACATACATGCGCTCTCAGAAAAAAATTTATGTGTTTGTAGAAGAGTAAGAAGAGTTGCTATTTGATTGGATTGACCTTGTGTGAACACATACTTGAAATGACAGTAATTCTAGAGTTCCTTCTTGCATCTAACAGCAGATTTGAACTCTGCAGCCTTTCTAATTGGTCTTGTTTGTCACACTTAATTTGTTCTGATTTTATTTTAAACAATTATTAAATACAAATGAAAACACTAAAAGCTATTTTGCTCCATTAGCCTTGTGCATTCCACTCTGGTATTCAGACCCTACATCAACAACTGCTGCAGCAATACTGTTTCTTTCAGGATAAAGACAAAACATGGCCTACATCCAATTTTTAATCAGCTGTACAGATGGGTTTATTTCACAAATGCACTAGGCTGCACAGATGGAAGTTCCTGAATGCCTGACAAGGTGTTAAAATTGTTACTGAGACTACAAAGGAATAAAAAAAGCAGCACTGGAAATTATAATTAGTAGGGACTTTATCTCTTAAGGGCTTATTAGTTCAGAACTTAAATTTTGTCCTTCGTGTGTGGGAAATGGTTTACTGAAGGGAACACTTACCAGATTAGCTGTGATAACTGTTTTCTATCCCTTAAGAATACACACAGTCTTACAAATATAACTTAACTGTTATACCTGATATAATACTCCCTGAAACCAGCCAAAAGTGTGACATAACATTTTTCACCAGCCAAAAGCAGAACAAATGGAGCAGCTTTTTGTGCTCAGTTACTGAGCTGCAGTTAAAAAAATAGACAACCACCAAACAAACAAACAAAAAGCAAACACAAAACCAACCAAAAACCAAACAAAAAACCCAAATAAAACAAAAAAAGACACAAACCAAACACCTGCAGACATCAGTGGAGGAAAATTACTTCCTACATGCTTAATGGTATTATACTTTTGAGCACAGTTATTACAAACTCACAGATTTTATGCCTAAAAAAGTTAACTGAATTATCATACTTTACTGAATAGGTTAAAGCTTCATCACCTCATGGAATACTATGCCAATTTACTGTCATGATGCCAATTTTTATAAGCTGTTTTGGAAATAACACAATAATAAAAGAGGTCATGAATAGCTGTGATCATTAAAGAGTCCCACGCTGTTGTTCACAAGAGTGGAAGGTTGCAGAGACACTGCTATATTCATGCTAAGGCCACCAACAATTTTTTCCATCTTTCATGTGATACATTTAGGGTCATTCAGGGAAGAAATGAGTGCTTCTCAATATCCTCATATAAACTGAGTTGGGGACAGCTGTGTATTGATGAATCAGGAACAGACTGTCCTAATGCACTGGAAGCTGCACTGTAATTATATGCAGAGCTTTGTGCAGAATATTTTATTCATAATATGCTCTTGGGAAGATCTCTGATCTTTCAGTACTATGAATAAGAAAAGTTTCTTTTCCCAAATTCTAGTTTGTCTTCCATGCTAAAGACTTAGTTCAACGATGAGCAAGAGCACATAAACATGCAAATGTGACACAGTACACCCAGTAGATACCTTTCAATGGATCAGATTCAGATAAGGAAAAAAATTGAGTTAGGGAAAGTTGTGTATGTGTTTTGCTAAATCCCAAAATAGGTGCTTTGCTAGATCCCAAAATATACAATGACCAAGAAATGCATCAGTGCTCATTTTAAAATGTAGCTTGGAATAGAAAACAGGATTTCAAAGCAGACATTAAATTCAAAAGACCCATGGTGTGAACTAGTATAGTGAAATAAACATAAAACAAATAAAATAGGTGACACAGATAAAAAAAAATCATAGTTTGCAGAAGATATAGAAAGCTGTAGAAGCCGACTTCATTCTAATTGTAAGCAAGGTAATACTGTAGGAATTTCATCTGTAGGAATTTAGATACAAAAAATAAGGCAGACATGAGTAGGAAGAAAATAATATAACACAGATTAATGGAAAACAAATTCTAACAGACTAATATTATTCTTTTTGACAAGATTTCTTTACATAGAAAATTATATAAATAAATAAGTAGTAGTTATTGACATTAAATAACTAAATAAAAATAGCTAATTAGGAATTGTTAAAATGTAAAGGTAACCACAGATTTTTTATCAAGGAAATTTTATTCTGCTGGTATTCATCAGGTCACAAATCCTGGCACTGTGATTTCAGATTTTTATGAATGGGGGGAAAAAAAAAAGAAGGGATGAAGTTCACAGATTAAATAAAGATTAGTGGAAAGTGAATAAACAAAGTGACTGATTAGAAGGAATTCTGAATCATTCTGGAATCTGGGATCCATCAAATTATGTATTTTAACTTGACCAGATGGAAAAAAAAAACCAAACAAAACAAGACAAATAAATGTGGGATGGGAGTGATGGTGCTAAATGAACTAACAGAAAGCCCTTCAGAGCATGTTTATACAGCTGGGGAAATAGTAACATTCAGGAGGATTAGAGGACTCTTACAGAAAATCAGCTGAACATGAGCTCCAAATACACAACCGTGTGTTGGTTTTGGCTGGGGTAGAACTCCAGAACTGGGCTAGAACAGTAGCCAGTACAGGGCCATGAAGAAATGGTGTTGCCAATTTAAGGCAGGCTAGAGAGTTAATTCCTTGTTTGGCTGTGCATGAATACGTGGCCTTGGCTTTACCTATGAGACTTCATTTTGACCCACAAGTTTTCTCATTTTCACTCTTCATACCTCCCAGGCAGGGATGAGCAAGTGTCTGCATGGGCCTGAGTTGCTGGCAGGGGTTAAACCATGACAGACAGCAAACAACAACACTTAGGTTATAGTCAAAATACTTATGCAGTTATTGCAGATTTCCTGATTGAACTTAACCATGCATTAG
This sequence comes from Molothrus ater, assembly GCF_012460135.2. NCBI lineage: Eukaryota > Metazoa > Chordata > Aves > Passeriformes > Icteridae > Molothrus > Molothrus ater. The sequence goes on along the minus strand of NC_050479.2, from coordinate 53,954,150 downwards.
GTTTTTTTATTACATGTAGTGTTGACCATTACTTGAACACGATGCTTGTCTCTACATCATGAATAAAAATTATTAGAGTGAGGTAGTTAAGAGAACAATAGAAGACAGCTTCAAGGTTCAAGAACTGTAGCTCTGAGAAATTCAAAACCCCAAACAATAACCTTTGATTGTATTAAGAATTTTCTGATAGGAGATGCTTTAGTCTTGCAGACACAAGTACACCAAGATTAAATGACTACAATATTCAACATATCAAAATAAAAGCCATTAACGTTATTTAAACAGTATGCTTAATTATTAAAATAAATTTTTAAATGTTCTGAGAGATTCACTTTAATTGATTATTTTTAAAGTAAAAATATTTTCTTATAAAGAGAGATTCAAATTAAGGGGGCAATCAATAAGAGGAAACTCTCCAGCCTTTGTAATGGAGAATTCCATGTTAGACTATCATATGGCCTCTCCTGTCTTTATAAATGAGAAAAAAACATTAAATAATACTATTGATATGTTAGCAATTCTATCTGGTGAAATACTGAACTAGATGAAACCTACATAATGTCTGTGCACACAGCAGGATCCACATTCCTTGAGAGGTAATATTGACGCACAGGTGTCATTTCATTGTTTAAACAAATTGAAGTTAACATTTTAGTCAATATATGCAATGGCTTAATACTATTCTACTGAGTAATCTAATGAAATGTAATTAGAGTATTTGTTTCTGAGGTTGATTTCAGCATAAATGTGTAAATAAGTAATGCTCTGTAAAGAATATGAAATTATTAAATAATTTTAAAGAAATACATTACTTCATTAAAGAGTACAAATGGTAGATAAGTCTTATCACCAAGAGATTCAAGATACAGCATTTCAAGAGAATACATTTTATCTACATGGGGAATCAGATGTCAAATGATACACCACGGAGATCAGCAAATACTGGGATGGAAGACTGTCAATGGAAATATCAGCAATTCAGGGGTTATGTTATATTTCATTAGTATCTACCTCTACTTTTAAAAGAAAATCATGAGGTGATGTTGTGCTTGGTAAGGAATACTGATAGAGAGTGGCGTGTAATGCTAATGTGCCGTCATACAAATAAGAAAGAAAATCAAGATATAAATCATTGGGAATTCCTTATAATCTCATTAAATATTTCCCCATGTGAAAAATGCTATCCATTAGACCTTGCAACCTTTGCAAACTTCATTTTGAGTAATAAAATTTTGTCCAAGTCAGACATCCCCAAACTTAGATTATCTGACAGGACAATAAATTACTGTATAGACTACCTAATTCCAAGTAGCTGAGAATTAATTTTTTTAAATAATAACAATATTAATAATTTCTATAAAATTCCCACCTTTAATATAACATTTCTGCTTCTTACAGAAACATTACAAAGGGTGGTTCGATGCCTTTAGAATTTGGAACTACAGAAGTCAGTGAAATAGAATTCAATTCAAACATATTTTTTATTTAATATAATTTTACATGTCATATCTTAAGTAACCTAGTGTAAACTACCTAAATGTCCTTCGCTGCTAAGTTTTGGAAAAAACTCACACAGTTCCAGATGTAGTCCACCACCTAAACTTTTAGAATTTATCCTCAGATCCACTTGTATCACTACCCTAACTACAGAGGAGGCTTAAATGACTGTATTTGAACCTGGTTCTCCAGCTTCACATTCTGTGATGTGAGATGGCTGCCTCGGTGAAAAAGGGTTGCCATCAAGGAAACAGGTCAGAGAGAATTTTATACTTGAAAGTTAATGCACTTTGTTGAAGTCTTAGAACTAAGTCCTATAGACAATATGACTTCTCACAAAGTGAAGGAGTTTATGCCACCAGATGTCTGGATGCACAGGAAACAAGTACATTCACTGAAAACTGTGTCTAGAAAACCAAACTGGGTGAAACACAGAACACAGATGGAGAAGCAGCCCAGTGCTCTTTCAGGTTAAATTAAAAACTCACAGTTTCCAATGCTGAATTTCCCTCTAGATAGTAATGAAATACCATGAATGATATGGATGAAAGTCTTAAACAACTGAAAAAGAACTAGCATCACAGAATAATTCAAATTTGACATTTATCCAAAAGACATCCATATGCACATCACAGTATTAAAGAGATGATGTCTGAGAAATAAGTCCCTTGTTCCATGTTGTTGTTAGCAAAAATTATAAGACATAAAATGGAAATTACTTTTTCATGAGCAATACTATATTTCTGACACTTATTAACTGTTAACTATTAAAACATAAATAAACTATCTAAGGATTAGAAGAGTCATCTATTAAACATATCAACATATTATGGAGTTTATGAAGAAACAAGTAAGCAAGTCCAGATTAAAAGAACTATTCTGAGAAGTGCTTCAGCAGTAAATGAGGTTTAAACACAACTGAACCAGTCTTGTGCATAACAGAAGTGAATAAACAGTAAAGAAAAATAGAAAAAAAATCAGGAGTTACTAGTATTAACATTGCAGTAAAACCATGCAAGTTTCATCATATCTAAACTTCTGACTGTGAAAATAAACCTGTTCATTGAATAAGCATTCACTTGAATGTCAGTAAGTGAAATCCAGTAAATTAAAGTCATCTCTAGAATTTATTTTTTTTTAAACATTGCTATCAGAAAAATAGGTGGTTATGGTGGTTGGCTTTAGCACATTAGTTATGTTATTATGATAGTTACTCAAGAACCAGAAAACCTGGTCCTCCCAGTCTGTACTGAAGCCCTGATCACCAGGATAGAATATAAAAATTCTCTACTCTTCCTATAGAAATATCTTGTAAAATCAAGAATGCAGCATTCTTAGTCATGAAAATAAAGGAAATGAGGCAGCCTAACAGTACAACCACAGACTGAGATGAGCGAAGTCTCTGTCTCCAGTACCTACACTCAAGGATGTTATCCAGCATTGTTCAAATGGAAAATGAAGAGAGAAAAAAGTCTTGAAAGCATATCTCCCTTCTATGTGACTATCCCAACAGAAGACACAGGAGCCATGCTTTCTCTGGTACTGGCTTCTTTAGGACCCAAAAATGATTTTTTTAAATTAAATGTCACTTTCTTTTCATTGACACTGGATGAGAATGTAACAATAAAATAAAGTGGTCTTATGATTAATTTTAATGGGCAAATGGTCATTCACTGCATGTGTTGTTCTGCACCTGTCACTGAAATAGCTATACCCTCTAACCACAATTTTGTTCAATTCCCCCAGCATACATTGCTAAAGTGTGCTGCAATCAGTTGCACATAGTGCTGGACACATGGTTTTCACCAGGATTCTGATAACAAACCAGCCAGCTGAAACAAGTCTAAATGCGCAAGAAGACTATTTGCCAAGAAGATGACTATGCTGGCTAAATGAAGGAAAAAGAGGGGATCAGGACAAAATAATTTGGCACTAATTCTTTTAGTATGCTGTAATGGAAATTGTAGTTGTTGAAAACCAGAAGTAGACTACTCAATACATGAAAGTCTTGTCACACAAATTAAAAGAAAGTTTTTAACTCGAGGAGGTGATCCTTTCACTTCATGGGAACAAACAGAATGCACATTTCACTTTTTTAAGCTTTTTTTTTTCTCTTTTTCTTTCCAAGTGGGTTCCACTGCATTTTATTTTGGTGAATATCTGATGCAGTTTTTACTACTAAACAGGTCCCTTTCACCCATAAACACAAATTAGTGTATTAAATTGGGAAGCAGAAAGAAGGATAGAAGCCTAATTTTTCTGAGAAAAAACTTTACGGGAGATTTTACCATCTGGTAGTGTTTGATTATTGAAACTTTATTTTCATTGGTTATGAAAATCAATACCACTACATTCAAGAAAGTAGATTAAATGCTATTAACTTCAATACCTCTTTAAACAAAGTAATCTGTTTAAGTGATAATGGATTTTAAAGTAAGTATTCTCATTATATTGTTTTTTACATCATTGTGGCTTTCCTGTTGGCCACATGAATCTTTAAACCTGACATTGTTAATTACAGTTATAATATGTGGTATATGAATACTTGATTAACTTCATACTATATTTAAGGCAGACCAAAAGGCAATTGAAGAATTTTATCACCAAACTTAAAGGGAAGTCCAAAAATACTGCTTGCCATCTCATTCATTTGGAAATGAACTGTACAAGATTTCCAGAGCAAAGCTACCATCTATTCAAGCCTTGAAAATTAAAATTTAATTTGAAAGATGATCAGCTAATTCTACAGGCACAAGACAGGCACTAGAACTCGTCAAAAACTTATTGATGGGGAAGGTCTGAAGCTGTCGTGCTTTCACATGTATACCCCAATTTAGACTTTTAGTTACTTTTACTTGAAAAATTGGCTTCAACTCTCCACATGGCTTGAGGCATAGTTTCAATACTCCTTTTTTTTGTGTCAAAAACACCTGTCTTTTTACTTTAGTGCCAGAAGGGCTTAGCATCTTGTCAGTGAAGTAACACAGCCTGCACATTTATAGGTGTCACTCACTTTGCCATCTGTTTTTTAGGATAACAGTCACCACTATCAGGCAGCCCCTTCAGAGGCTCCAACAATCTTTTTGGATTAAGGCTGAGATTTACAGTAAAGAACAGCTAGGGGTATCCCACCTCTTCAACTCATTCTCTGTGTCCTTTAACCATAATTCTGTGAATACTTAATCCTATATGAATTCAGTAACTATCCCTCATGAAAATTTTTTTATCAGTAGCGTCCTACCACTTTTTTTAAGTGTTACAGCAAATAACTGTCAAACAAATGTCTGCAATCTCTGCACGCTGCATGCATGTAAGCACCAGTTCTTGTACAATGTCCAAACCTACCCCACAAGCAGCTTACTTCTAAGCTCAAGAGACAGGAGAAATAGCTCCAATAATATTAAATTGATAAAGTTATAATCAGGCAATTTAACTAGAGAATTATTAATAAATACATATAGTATAAAAATCCAGGCTTAATTTATCTCTTTGTGACAAAAAGAGAGTTACTTTAAAGATTTTGGGGTTTAAATTTTCTTTCCGAGGAAGTACAATTTGTTAGTCCGTAATTCTTATTAAAATAAATGAACATACAAATACTGCCATAGAGCACATACCTCTGATCTACCAGTGCAGCTAAGAATTTTTCTATAGACTTATAGGACCAATGTCAAAAAAAGAGAAAAACTGATGCAGTGGTGACATCTCAATACTGCTGTGAGAAAATGTATAAGCTAATGGCTCTTAAGTTGGAGAAGTAGAAAGAAAAATGTTTTCCCATAGAATAGCATTTAAAGCATGTTCAAATGCTTGCCTCAATCCTAAAACATGAGACAGTTTCAAGTTTTGCAATAAGACCAAATGGAAGAGGCAATACCAAGCAAGTACCCTTGTGTGATCTGAAAGCTATATTCTTCCATAAACTATATGACTTTTGATGATTCTTTGGCACATAAACACCGTTTTATATTTCCTCTGATATTAAGATATTAATTAAGAAGTATTTATGTCACCTACGGCTTGTTCTTGGTCTGGGAGAAGCACTTTAGGAGTTCAATAACAAGGGATGGCCAAATGAATGCTACAAAAACATTTATATGTTAAAATCTTGACAAGGGCTTTCTAATTGTAGTGTTTTGGTTGTTAAAAGCTGAATGTCTTTGGTATGAAGGAACACAACAAGAACAAATTATAAAGGTAAATTTTCTGAATTAGCTGAATATCTTCCTGACAGGTATCTAAATATATAAACCTGTCCAAATTACCTGGAATAACACACCCTCCTCTTCTTTTTCTACCTCATGCATCATAATATACCATTCATATCTTATTAGCATCTTCATTACTTTCCTTAGAGTAGGACATGTGCAAGGGTGGACAATGATCAGTGAGACTGCCCTGAGCAGCTATAAAGTTTAAGATGATTTCTCCTCCTTTCCTTTTATGAAGCAGGCAGGGAGATGCAGCTGCTGAGCCACATTTCTCCATAGCTGAGCTGCCTGTCTGCCAAGCCAGTTAGTTTGAGAGTTTGAAAGCAACAGTAAACATGCTCATGTTGACAAAATGAATTTCTAAGCCAGAATATACTGTATAACTGAGAAAAAAATATTTTATACTAAATCTTGGTGCAGACTGGAGCTATTTAACACCACCTCTTAGAAAGTCTAAAGAGATAATTCTGCTCTCTCCCCTGTTATATTGCAGTGATTTGTTTCAGCTTCCTAAATGAAACCTGTTCATTTTTCTGATGGGAAACGGCAGATGCTGTTCAGTCTTTCCCTTCTACACGGAAATCATTGTGGTGGGTTCTTCCTTTACTCCTATCATGCTAAATTTGCTGTGTTAGTTATTTATTGGTGAAGCCATGTCTCTGTCATGTAAGTAGCATAACTTAAAAAGTCATGTAAGCAATCTTTGTTAATGTGGCATTACCAGGACTCTGCAATTGCTGTTGTCTGCATGAAGAAATTTTTTTTGTTGTCATTAGATGTTGGTTAAATGGTGGTCCTGGCACTGAGTTGCAGCTGGTCAGGGCTTTTCCACTAGGCCCAATTTTCTTTCCATTTTTGAATTGAAAAAGAAACAGCCTCAAGTTCCTCAGCCAAGTCAGCTTGTTCACTACATTATGACATTTAGGCTGTGTGGGTGGAGGGGGTTGAGAATAGTACTGCCTTGCCATCCCTGTAAAACATTTAAGTCTCTCACAGAGCAGCACAGCAGTGTCAGTGCAGTGCTCTCATTACTGTGGAAATTTTACATGTGGCCATTAGTCTTCTCCCTTCAATTAGTGACAGCCAGTTAAGCTGTGCCCTCAGCCTGCTTTAGCTGTTGGCAGCATCGCCAAGTCAAACCTGTCTTCCACTTGAAAAGTAAACTGGGGAGACCTACTGTTCATCCGGCCACACTCTTTGGATGTGAAAAGGGAAACATGACAAGGTTGTAGACTTGTTTGAAAATATCATGCAATTAAGTTACAGGTAAGCAAGTGGCACTGTAAGAGGTCTGGAGAAGATCTTCACAGTATGTAGATGACATAGTGTTAAAATTATACAACGTCTGGAATGCCATTTCACAGAGTTCCTCTCATTTTATCTTTTTCTCTTTTTGGTTAGTTTTTTTCTTAGAGGTGTGGGAGGAGATGTATACAATGGGAGAGGTTTGAATTAAGGAGCATTGTTATGAAAACTATTTTTTTTCAACTGGACATATCAGAACAGATTTGAAAGGTCAGCTAAAAAAGCAGTCTGTCTTATGCTGGTGAAATCCAATTCAAATTGGACAAAAAAAGTATTCTCTAGCATGAGTGACATAGGAAATGCAAGCTGAAGCTCCTCTGATAAATCCTGTGGGGCAAATAGTCTACCAAAATAAACGGGCATAGCCTAACTAATGTTAAACAGAATTTCATTTTACTGATAGAGAAAGATATTTCGGTGTTATATCTATACAAAAGATCCCCTAGGCAGCTGATACTGAGATATGTTCAGAGAGGATCAAAGTTTTCCTATATGTTAAATCAACATGAGGGTTTAGATGCAAAAAACTAAAAAACTTTAGAGTGCTCTAAATAACGGCTCAGAACCGTGTTTCTGCCATCTTGAACACAGAATTATAAAGCTTGAAGCCAGATAACAGTAAAAGCTTAATGTAATCTGTATACTTTGGCTCTGAAAATATGATTTGAATTCGTATTTGTGCTGAAATTATTTTACAGTTTTTCCACATGAAACCAAAAGCTCGTGGCTGTTAAACACCTGAGACCTCATAAACTCCACTGCTTCCATTGTTCCTTTTTTGAAAAATTCCTACATTCTTTTAATCAGTTTTCTCCAAATTAATCATATCTGGAATGCTGAAATGTATACAACCTGTTAAGATCTATATTTTGTAGCAATATAATAAATTATATTACCTTTCAAAATATATTTACAAAAAGGAAAAGAAACTACATTTCCTTACAGCTTCAAAAACAACAATCTTAGTTTGTCAAATTTGGCAATCCAGGTAACTGCTCTATCATGAAATACCATTTTCAAAGAAGAGTTCTTTAGGTTATCCTTTCATGTGAAAATATTGTATGCAGTTTTTACTACTAAAGGTCAGGTAATAGTGTAGTGGAATTGAATAACAAACAGGGACCAACATACTGGAAGTAGTCTGCTATCAAAAGACTTCTGCTAAATGACAGATGGCTGGCAAGTTGCAAGAGGCCTGCTACTAAGACACTTCTTAAAAAAAAGGCAAAAAAAAGGAGAAAAAAAAACCCCAACCAACAGAAAGAAAATGTATGAGCAAGATCCATGTATTAACATATCCATATTGGTCAGTCACCTGTGGGCATTTGACCTACTTCTGTGATGTCCTCCTACAGTGATACAAGCTTTTCTTCTTCTCAGCAGGTAGTAATCTTCCAGGAAGAACTGCTGAGAGCTGCAGGTGTCCCTTACTTGCTGATCTCCCAAATTGTTTTTGGTAATATGGGCATTTCTGCAGTGTATGTACCTTTTGCTCTTTCTTAATTTTCGATTTTCTCCTGACACTCTAGAAACAATAAAGGACAAGAGGAAATGGACTCAAGTTGTGCCAGGGGAAGTTTAGATTAAACATTAGGAAAAAAAATTGTCATGGAAAGAGCTGTCAAGCATTGGAACAGGCTGCCCTGGGAACTGGTTGAGTCAGCTACCCTGGAGGTATTTAAAAGACAAGTAGCTGTGGCACTCAGGACATGGTTTAATGGTGGACTTGGCAGTGCTGGGGTAGTGTTTGTACTCAGTGATCTTACAGAGTTTTTCCAGCCTAAAGGATTCTGTGGTTCTATGATAAGGTCTGAAAGAAGGTCAGCAGCTGCAGTGGCAAGGTTCTAAGCACCTTTGATATGCAGCACACTCAACATTACTTTCGTATATTTTAGAATCATATATTACAGGTCAATAGAAGCTTGAGAGAAAGACTCTTTTGGGCTTGATGTTTGACTTATGTTACCTTACTTTGGTTATTTCCCACCCAACTACCTATGAAAAGCCAAGAAATCCATATTATCAAAAAGCTTAGGGATTCACTTGCTTACTTCCACTTTCAAAGTGTAATAATTTAAGTCTACTATAAGCAGTTGTTCCCAGCTGCCAACATGCAACTCTATCCAATTTCAGCTGTGTAGATGCATCAAAAGAATTATTCTCTTATTCTAAAACAAAATAAATGTGTTTTATATTCACAGTCTAATAAAGATCCCCAAAAATTAGGGACAAATGTTTCTCTAAAAATGTCCCTCTCAAAAATAACTTCATGATGTCTTTCTCTTTTCTCAAGTTTCTAACAGAAAGAAGATAGAAAAAAATCCTTCTGAATTTGTAACTTAGATAATAAACAAAAAAGAAAACAAAGGCTTCATAATATAATCCAGTTGCTTCTAACTATATTTGTGGAGTAGGAAGTTAGAAAACCCATTCTCTGTCATGATAATGTTTTCACATTGCACTACTGTAGGTCAAACATAAAAGAACAATATAAGTCTCAACTTCAAATACACTTTGGGACTGATTAACACAATTATACACAGATTTGCAATGCAACAGCTTTCCATCTAAAGTCAAAAAGAAGTTTACAATCACTCTAGGCTCTGCACATATTAACATTTCATTGAATATTAATGAATTACTCTTTGTGACCAATTGCTATACAAACAATATTTGTGTCAGAATTTATAATTACATTTAATTCAAGATAAAATACATGAATATTGGCATTAAAAGTCTTTCACAATGAACTAAGTAAATAAATTAAGACATATGTCATTAGTACTACTAATCTAATGGTTTCATTACTGATTTTCCCCAACTAGGTAACACTATGTTTTTCACATTTATTTCATCACAAGAACTCAGTAATATTCTAGAACTTCATCTCTATAAACTGCATTTGGATTTGGTTAGGAATCAACACAATTTATATTAGTTACATCATACATGATTCATCATTCTAATTTATCAGTTAAAGCAAACTGATACTGAACATTTTTGTGGACTACATTTAATATTACCAAGTCTAAGACTTTGTAATAGTAGGTGGAAGTTTAATCATTGCATACTTCATTTTCATCACAATTATGAGCTTTTTTTAATTGTTAACGTGATGTTTACCGAAGTATTTGAAGGCTGAAAAGCTGATGTCTTTGTATTTCCAATGCATGGGAGAAAAGATACTGCTATAAAATCTTCTCACTACCGAATAAGCTGCACTGGTTCTAAAAGTGTCATATGAGATTTCAGTTCCCATTGCTTGAATTACAGGACAGTTCAAATACTATAAATACAGTTTTTGAATGGGAGGAGGGGTGGGTGGGCTGATACATTTTAGACTTTTCTGTTGCTCTGTGAGGAAACCTGGATTAAATACTTGTGTTTTTCCAAGCCCAGGGAAGGTAAAGAGAGAAAAATTACTTTCGTCCAACTTTCTTTTTGTGAGAATAATAGAGGCCATTATAAGAAAGAGCAAAAAGATAAAAACACAAGGAAAGAATATAACCAGCAATAATACAAATTACATCCTTTTTTAAATTTATTTATTGATACTATAGTTGAGACTATACCAACAGAGTGCTCTCAAATTTGACAAAAGAGTCATCAAGTATAGAAGCTTTTACTAATCTCATGACATTCTTATGGTGTCGAGGATATTTAAGTGAATTATATAGTTTTTCATATGGGATCAATTCTGAGTCCACAGTAAAGTCAGGAGTGAATTTCACTACTATGAGGCATATGGGTATAATTAATTATGGTGTCAGCCACTCTAGAAGAGGGCAGAATGCCAGCAGAAGACCGAACAACGATTTGTTGTTTTCTACCTTCTGCCATAATGGCAATTGTTTCTTTGTGCTCAGTTTTGCCTCTTGCTTTCAAACAGATGTCTGATCTCTAGTGCAAGAAATCATTTTAAAAGCCACCAAATTCAGAAAATTATTGCTGTCGCTTTGCACTGTTGCTGATGCAGCGGTGAGCTACTGTGAAACACCTACCACATGGAAAAGCATTCATGAGCAGCATTAACCAAGTATCCTTGTCCGAAACAAATTTATGATAACTATCACTCTAATTTCACACCACTGCAACTTCATAATATTCTGAAATAAGAAAGCTTCATCTCCTGACTCTACAGAGCTGAGCTATTAGCCATGCATTAGAGGAGGGACTGGAAGTCCCACCAGCAACTTAATGCAGCCACTGTAGCCAGAGCCATACACTCAATGAAGCAATACTTTTCCTTTTGCTGTCAATCTTCAGTACCAGAGCAGCAGGGTTTTATTTTATCTTTCCTTCTTTCCCATTTCACAAGGGTATTTAAAATTTGATCACAACAATGGTTCAGTTCATATGCATATTACAAACTGCTTTGGGGACTGCTCAGTGCAAAATGGGCGGATAATGTTACAGATTAACTTGACTTTGGAGTGTGAACTGTCAGCTATATCCTTTAGCTAGGGAAAAGATTTTAAACACTACCTGGAAAATTGGGAGGCCTAATCTTTCTGCTGTGCTAGCTTGCAGTATAATTCAAATAATGTGAATGTGCTTTCCATCTGACTGAGGCAGGCGTGCTGTTAAGTGATTTGAGCGATTTGCCTAGTATAATAACCAGTTTTTCTCTGTCTCTCTGGATGCCAGGAACTTCCTGAAAATCTTTGCCTATGGCTTGACACAGACTGCTGAGTAGCCACAAAACTGTTTGATAAAAGCACCAGTTTTATCCAGTATAAATCAATAGAATCCCGCTGCAATAGCTGTATTTGACTACAGCACTCAGCTGTTATCAAGTAGGGGACCTGTTCTGACTATTTTAACTTCAGAGTACATATCTTTTTCCCAGCTGGTCTTCAGCACAGCAGGAATGGCTGTGGTGTGTGCTCAGTGTTTTAGCCAAAGAACACTCAACACCGACAGTGCTCCACTGGCCTCGAGACAAAGATTAACTGAAAATGCATTTCAATGCAGATATCAAATTGTTTTATTAGAACAGGGAATACAAAGAGTTATTCTTCAAGTGTGAGCTCTTAAATCTGAACTGGAAATATCTTTCAGTAATTTCATTTGTCCTGTGTACCTGATGTAACCTTAGATTTCTAAAAAAACCAAGCACTGCAACAAAAAATCACACCTATCACTAATAATTATACACATTTTTGAAACTAGTATAATATCTCCTACCACCAATATTCAAGACACCATTGGCCTCACCTTGTCTGTGCCTTCTACTCATGAAACCAGTTTTTAGATTACAAGACAAAATATGGTTTTTGGGTAGACTCCTGATACAGTAAAAATAATTGACTTTATTCTCTCCAAAACTGAAATTTCTTCTGCAGAAGAATAATACACCTTTTCTAAACATTTATGTCACTTAACCTATAAAAACACACTAGGTTAGATGTTTCTTATTTTGTTAATATTGCTTTTTCTATCTTTCAATTTTTCACTTTATACAAATGCATGGAGATTTGCCCAAAGCATGTATGATCCCAGAGTGCTGGTCTAAGGAAGGAACAGAGCATCTGGTGACAGCAAGAATTTATTTTTCCGTTAAATTTCACTTGCAACATGGGGCTGATAGTATTTAATGAATACTTGGTTTCACTGAGGGTGATAAAATATTTGATCTCTACTTAAATGAAACCAGGTCTCCAAAATGAGACAGTTCTCTATAATACAAGGATACTTCTATTTCCCCATGGTATAAATGAGTATAAGAATAATAATTATACATATTTTTGAGTTTACTTAGCTATGAGACCTTAAGACTTATGGAGTTTGATGGTCAAGAAAACTTATGTTTCCCATGCAATTTGGCATAATGAAGGTGACCTGTATCCCTTTCACGAAGATAACTTATGCACAAAGTTTTGGAAGGTTTTCAAAAATGCTACACAAGATTCAGCATGTTCAGTACCACAAGGTGCTTACGTTTAGCAATACTTTCCCTCTTTCATCCAATGGCAAGACCTTTCCAAATCTCTTTTCCAATTATTTAAGTTGCCTGTGGAAAACTATAATTTACTCATTCAGATGAATAGATATTAAGAAAAAATATAGAAAAAGATATGTCAACACAGTTTTCACAGACATTCAGAACAGTTTGTGATTGTCAGGATTTTTATGACTGTGATCAAGGTAAACTATCATGATTTTGAACTGTTTTAAAATCAGTGATTGCCATCTAGACTTCATGTTTCAAAGTGGTGAATAGAGTTCATACTTGCCTAACTTTTCAGAACATATATCTGAGTTTTCTTCCGCAGAAGCAGTTCAGTTTGTGTCTGCTAAAGGCACCACTTAGGCTCTGTTGAGACTCAATAACTTATTAAAGGACATTCCTTTTAAACACAAATTGAATCTAACTAGAACTTGACTAGTCATTTAACCTTTTTTTGATGCGTGTATGGGACCAAGTTTCAAGTTCTGTTAAAATGTCCTTGCTTCCAAACATGATTTGGTTTTACTGTAGCCAAAAATTATGCCTGTTGAATGCAGTAATTAAATGCCTATTAAGCAAGAAAATTAGAATTTACTTTCTTGCAACAAACATAAGCACACTGAAATAGCATAACCAGGTCCAGAACATAAGCACACTTGCACATTGTAAAAACATTAATAACATCTTGCAGTGCAGCTCAGCTTTAATGTATAAATAATAGCCTTAATTGACAAAGACACAGATGGAGTTGTGATGCAGTGGCACAAACAGGGTGCATTAAAAAATGCACAAGAGTTAAACTCTGCAAGATAAGAACTAAGTAAGTATGCAGATTAGGCAAGAATAATGTCTGGTAAAACCAAAATAATCCTGCAGAGAAGGCAGGCAGGCTGTCTGATGGAACCAGAATAATCCTGCAGAATTTGCAAAACCAGAAGAAGCCCTCATCCTAAAAATAAATGTCAAGAGAAGCTGATATCACCCAATTTTTTGGGGGGAAAAGTCAGAGAATCAGAGGAACACAGAACACCAATGGTGTTTTACAGGCAGGGATGAGGAGGAAAGAAGGTGATAGACTCTGTTATGGCTTTCCCTCTCAAATTGTTCCCCGGACTGATGGATTATAGCTATCAGTATGAACTAAAATGGTATCACTTCAGTGGCATTGTACACTTGTAGCTAATTTAAAATAAGCTTGTCAGGGATGATTGATAGTGATTAAGTGCTAACTACTAGCAATGTGTGCTGTTAACGAATTTAGTCAATACAGTCAAGAACAATTTTGAAGCTTGAAGCTGGCTGGTTTTGGAGTCTTCTCCCATTATACTCCAATCACACTGTCCTTTTAAATTTAAATATTTAGCGTATACAGTATATATGCAACCTATATTCAGTTGCAATATTATGTCTACATTACAAATTTCCATGAGACTGAAACAAAATTTTCTAGATATTTGAAGATTCATCACACCAAAGCAAAAAGCAACGTGAAACATATAGTTTTTCCACCTAACTTAGTACAGGGTAATATAGCCTTTAGGATGGGTTTGTAGTGTTTTCCTTCTCCTTTCTATACAAAGTGATACTAAACTCATTGCCTTGGAAAGACATGAAAAAGGTAACACTAAAATATTAAAAACAGTAAAAACAAGTAGAATAATAGTGCCTTTTGTCCTGGTCTACATGGGCATACTACCTGTATGCACATCTGTACATATATATGTCAGACATAAGGGGTATTAGGATTCATTTATTTATCTGGGCCTGAGATGATTTCTCAGTTTATTAAGAATCACAGTGGGATCTTGAAGTCACTGCATGGGTTCACATACAAACCTACACACACCTTAAATTATCTCTTTTGTACATACATTGATGTTTTTTCATAGTAGAACAAGATCTCCTCTCAGCCCTGGTGTTTTCCTCTTTCTGGATATCTTAGATATCACATACATCTATGAGACAGACCCACAATGAATTCTTTACAGAAGATATGCCTTAACACATAGAAAAGCATAGAAGAAAAACAAAGAAACCACACTAAACTCCCCATATTTAGGGATTTTAAAAGTCTACACTTCACTTGATCCAGTAGCACACTTTTAGTGTACAAAAAGAAAGAAAGGAAGGAAAAAAATAGATATAATCTCTGTACTTTCTGTTTATTCAGTGAAGTAGTGTCTGATTTAATTCTACATCATCGTATCAGTTTATGGAAGTAGTGATGCTAATGATGAAGTTATCTATCTGTGAGGTCATTAATTTGTAGTGGCTATTTCTCTTGACCTAATTTGTTTTCCTGCATGAAATCTGTTTGAAATTTCATCTGACTACAATCAGGTTTATTGGAAATATTAACAGCTGTGCTCTCCCCATAAGCTACCAGAAGGGTGATTGACTCAAAAGATTAATTACAACATCTGCATTAACAGAATATAGAGTAGTAGAGTGGAGTCTGGCTCTTTGGCCTTTGCTGCCCTCCCTTCCTTCACTTTGAGTGTGATACTGACAATTAAGAATTTTCTTTTTTTCTTATTTTTTTTTAAGACAGCCCTCTGAGAACATCATTAACAATACACATTGTAGTTTATAATAGATGTTTGTTTATCTGAAGCTTGGGGAAAGTCTCTTGAAACTTACTTAGTCTCTGAAAGAAATTTGGGAATTGCTATAAACTAAAAGAGCCCTTCCTGATATTCACGGGTGTACGACACAAAGGTAATTTCTCACCATTATTTTCCTTAAAACAAGACAAAAATCCCAAAGCCAGCAAACAAAAAACCCCACAAAAAACAAAACAAAGCCACGCCAAAAATAAAAAGAAAAAGAAAAAAAGAGAGAAAGGAAGGAAATATTTACTCTTCTGGATAAAGAATATTCCCAACTGTTTAGTGAACATTCTTCCAACTAGAAACTACTATGAGAGGGAGAAAAAAAACACTAAAATCATGTATATTAGCCTACATTGAGGTCTGTCCTACTTACAAAAGTGCTTAAGCATACAAAAACCAAGCACAAAAAGAGACAGTGAACATAACTTGGGAACAAGAACATGGCAAGAATCTGTGGCTCTTTTAATGCAATGCTATGATATTTGTGCCCCATATCTTTAACCTGATACCACTAGATATAAATAAAACCTTCTACAACAATATTAGATTTTCTTTTTAAAAAGTCAATACAGGAATATAATAGTAGAGACATTTCAGCATTTTCTACTATTGTGTAAAGAACAATTTAATACAAAAGTAAGATAATTCAAGAGGAAAATATTTTGGTTTTGAAAATTTACATCTGTAAATGGTGTAGCTCCTTCCTGTAAAATATTTTCTAAATCAATTCTTATTAGTACTTTAGTATTTACCTTCTTAATTGTTCATGCTTTCAGGATAGCACATGGACATGAGGATATGCGGAAGGAGGTAGTGGAAAAGGTAATTTATTATCTGTATCAGAACTCCTTCAAATACATCTCTCACCATGTCCATCTTTGTAGAAAAACAGAGGATGAAAGGACAAAGAATAGAGGAATAAAACAAAAAGAAGAAAATACAAAAGTTACTAAGCTACTTTCCTTGCACTGACTGAGGCAACCAGACAATTGATTAGTCAGATAAATGAGCCAAATTAGTCTGAAGGTTATTTAGTTTTTCAGACACAGACAACAGACGAGAAAGTCAGTTCAGCACCAATATTATCATCCATAATGTCAATAAAAGTGAAACAGTTTTAACAGTCTTTTGTTGATTTCATCACTCCAGCTCCTTCCTACCTCTTTTGGATCATTTTCTGATATTTTTCTCATACTGGTGTGAAAAGAGATCAAGAATTCTCTCTCCTTTCTAACTCCTGAACTTATCTCTTGTTTGTTGTTTTGGGGGTTTTTCTATTCTTTCTTTTCTATCTCTGACCTAAATCTTGCTTAAAATTTTTAAAATCAAAGTTTTTAATAGTTATAAAAGTATTCCCTTTGAAGACAAACACTTATGACTCAGTTACAATAATTATTATGGAAACTGTGTTTATCCCTATAGACTTCAGCTTTAGAATTACTTCTCTCAGCTCCCCTGCACCTCCAAGACTTTAGGGAATTATTTCTACAATACAGCTTCCCCACCAAAGAAAAAAGAAAAAAATTCTCTTGGTCACAAATAAAACCCTTCAGAATATCTGCGCTTGGACTTAGACATTCAAGAAGCATGAGGATTTATTGTACTTCTGTTGACCTTAATTTCACCTCAGCCAGTATAACCTCTTGGGTTAATCACTTCTTATGCTCACATCCTTAGAAGTCAGTATCACAAAACGTATGTGATAGCATCTGCTTCAGTTAAAGCTGAAAAATAGTTTCCATTATAGCTACCTGTTTTCAGACTCCTTGCCTATTGCTGTCTCTATAGCATTCTCTATAACTAGAAGAACTCAAAACATCTTCTTTGCTATCCCAATTTTTATTCCATAACACTAGTTTTTTTCCTTGACCAAAGATGAGGAGATCATGGATAAAGCAGCCACGTTATAGGTAGTGCCTAAAGGCCTACACAATTAGCTCAGCAAGGAACAGCTTCACCCTTTCCCTTCAATGATCAGCTTTATCAAGAATCAAATGCAGTGTTTTGCTGATGGTATACTGACAGAATTTCTGTTCTTAAGTTTTTCTCATTTTTTAAGCGTGCCTTTGCTTGGTAACAGGGACATATTACTGCTGTGCTGTAGTGGGTTCTTTGTGCTTATATCAGAAAATCCCAGTTCCTTAACTTACTGAAATGTTTTCAGGCTTCTAAATCTTAGGAACAATTTTGTGGTTTCTACTCAATTTCAGATGTTTAGTGATGGCAATAATTAGTAATTCAACAATTCATTTGAGATATAACAACATGGTGTAAAATATTTTTAACTTTTAAATCTCATTTTAAGATGCTAGAAGACAGTGAAAGTGGATTAAACACACACTCAAATGTTCTGTGAAAAGACATTTGAGGTCTGGCCTCCATTTTCTCAACTAATCAAAAGTCTGTACTAAAATCAAAGTATGGTTCAATGAACCTCTATTTTCACAGAGATTCATGTCTTCTTCACTGTGGTACCATGCTCTTTCACAGAGAAACACTTTAAAGTTTAATAAGGCTTCACCAATGACTCATAGACTAAGAGGGGATTCTTCCTTTTACCTTCCTTTTAGGAATGTGCAAATTCTTTAAAACTGTAAAGTCTTTCAAATCTAGAAAGCTCTAGGACATGAACAGAAATTAAAAGACATCCCTAATGGATCTCAAAACTTTCTAAGTAATATATTTCTTTCCCTGTTTTGCTTTTAATACATTCTTGTTTTCCAAGAGGAAAAGAGGAGAAATATTTTTATACTTACTACAGCAAGTTATTATTACTCCACCATCACAAAATCTCAATGGTGGAAGGAATGAAAGTTCAGCAATCTCCTTTCTGGCTTCGTTTGTCTATTTTCTGGTATCTATATGAGGGATCAATACAAGAGGATGCTTCTCTAAAACTGAATAAAATTGAGATCTTCCCTCAATTTATAATGCCACTGCAAAGCTTTACTCTGGTCTTAAACAATTTTTTTTAGCCTCGGAAGTCTTGTAGTGTCTCTCAAGGTGGCAATTAAACTGCACACAGAAAAATGGTACTTATAATAATTTTTGAAAGAGAATAGAGGAATATTGAAGGAAAATGAATAACATGGAAGAGAGAGCCCATTTAAACTTTAAACTGTGATGTAAATGGCACATCTTCTTGAAGTCTGCCCCTCCCCTTATCAATCACAGTTAGTAATATTAAACATTAATTAACAACTGTACTTCTGCTCAGTCAGATGGAAATGGTATTGAAAATAGTAGAAAAAATGTATGTTAATACTGACTTCAGCACAACTTTACATTTAAGTATAAAGCTTCCAAACTTACCAGGGGGAAAAGGTAATTTTCCACTGGCACAAACATACCCTACAGACACAGCATGCCATCCATGGCAATGATAATTCTGATTTCAATTAGAACTTGCTAACTCTCCTGTGCCTCATTTTTACAAGGAAAATACAATTGAGAAAGGCATCGCTGTGATTAGCTCCTACAGCCACCTTTTCTGAGTAGTCTGAAGTGACAGCCACAGGGGTAAAAATGATTGTACTAAAACGTTTGCTAATGAGGCCCCTGTAGTACTGCTCCAAGAAGGACCATTATATGCTACATTTGTCAATTTCATCTCTTTGGCTTTCTCTTTATCATCTGCAAAAATAGTGATTAGGAGAGAGTTTCTTTTTAAGGCTTTATTCTTGATTAACCTTCAGAATAATGCTCATGGCCTTCCTGTACAGCTAAAATGTTCCAAACTTCCTACAGACTTGTTTGAGTTTCTTCAGACTAATATGTACTCTATGATAACAATTCACAAACACTCTGCTGAATTATAGAAAAGGAGACATTAAAAATACCTGCAAATAACCTTACAAATGCAAAGCAGTAAGTTGAATGGAAAACACTAAACTTTTTCTGTTCTTGTGGAAGATACATTGATGAGAGTAGTACTAATATCTGCCATGAACAAACAAAAAAAGAATTATAATAATAATAAATTAGAATAAAAATGTCACTAAGAAAGAAAAATTGTAAGAGAAGAAAGGAGTCAGAGACAGTAGCTACTTGTGTGACTGCAGAGGACAAAAAAGAAAAAAAGACTGATTTGCAACCATGAATGAAGAAAAAAACTGATAGTGGAATCTCCTATTACTTTCATTCAGTACTGTATAATTGAAAAATAGGTAAACACAAAATAAAATTCCTATGTATATCTGGCTCTTAAAAACTTGATAAGTACTTGTGCCCAAGGTAACTAAGAGCTACGTTCTAGGAAAAAGACAAAGTTCTTCAGGAATACACATCTTATATTTTTTATGTCTTTAAAATTTAAATATTATGGAGAAAGATCTTTACTTTTGCTGAACTCTAAGGTGGTGGTAAAGAGAAAACTGGAACTGAGTAAGGGATGAAATACACAACATGGACTTTAAAAAGACCTATAACACTCAAAACTGAAATTCTTTTTCTTCATGTCATAAAAAAAACAAATTTAAGGACAATTACTTTGTAACATTTTTAAACCTATAACAGATTGTTAACATAAGAGATTTACCAAAAGTATAGTAATGTCTCCAAAAGTGGAATATTTAAAAAAAAAAAGGCATTTCATTTGGGCACACATTTTCATATATATATATATATATATGCATAATTTCCAAATTTCAGAAGTTCAAGCATGTGGTCATTATCAACTGTCACTTTTTAGAGCACTCTCTAAGCTAAATCAATCTTTACAGAAATATTTTTGATGGATTATGAGCGGAAATGAGGACACATCATTCTTGGTTAATTCTGTTGTCCTTTCAGCTTTCAAAAGATGCATGCATTTTACAAATGTTCAGGTTTGAATGAGAATCATGGAGTCCCGATAAAAATAAGAAAGGATGCATTGACTTGAAATTATAGTTTGAGAGTTTATATTTCTACTTTGAATATCTTAAAATTTCTTAGGATCTGGCATCAGTAATGCCAATTAAAGATTAAATGTCTTGATTTTGTTTTCTTTGGTTTTTGCACCCATTCTTTAGGCAAAAGCTGTTTTCTTTCTGACAGAAAAAGCATTGTAGACCTGACTCATTTTGCAGACCAATCATGTGATTACTACTTAGACCTTACATTTTACATCAGACAGTTTTATCAAACCACCTAAACAGTGAATTATTAATTTTTTTAAGATTTTAACAGCGTGTTTATCCCAGGACATATGTTATGTTTTCATGAAGGTGGGAATGAGCATGAAATATATTATCTATAAGCCCAATTTAAAAGAATACAATAACTTCAGACTTTTAATGTTTGTTAAATGCTTTTGGTTCTACAGGCATATGATTAGGGTATTCTTCTTTATCTGGCGAAACATGCAAGAGTTTTTTCACCTGACAGTTTCAAATTATTAAAATTGCAGTGATTTATTTCACCCCCAATATTAAGCTGTTTCTTCTGAACGTTTAGCCCTCCCACTAAAGTCAAAGTTCCATTTCAGCCATTTGTCATGACTAAAATGAAGTTCTAAATCATTAAATCAAGCTCTTTCTCTGTCTGTGTTCTCCGGCTCTGAAAATATAAAAGCAGTCACTGGAGATACAGGGTAATCCTCCTTGCATATTACATGTGTAGCTAAAACATTACTTCTTTTCTACAATGTGTCATCCAAACACTGTCTGAATCCTGTTTGGCTCTTTGCCAAGGCAGACGCAGCCAAGACTACTCATTTCATCCTTTTGGTCTTAACCAGAGAAAGTAGTCCTTCCATTCACTCTCCATTTTCAGAATAGTTTGCTAAGAGTCCAACAGTTCCCATGTTGGCAGCTGTAAAAGCCTCAACTCTCTGGTTCAAAAATAAATCAGAAACAAAGCCAGGTCATCTTGATAATCTGTTTTGATTTTTTTTTAAAAAATCCAGTATTCTCTGTAATAAACGTATCTTACAAAAGATTGCTAATGTTTCTCTTCTGACATTAATATTTTATTAGCTTTTGTTGATGCTAGCATTATAATAATATTTTGACTTCTCTGTATAATTTGCAGGAGTGCATAACAGCCAGTTTAGTCTAGTGTTACCCACAATTAATTAGCTCTACTTTGTATCTTATCATAGCATATATGTCCTCAGAACTGAGGACTAATTTCATTTTCACCTGCACAACTTGCACCCGCATGACGTTTTCCTGTACCCTTGCACAGCTTGAGCAGCATTTAGTACTTCCCTCTAGATATTTTCATTGCTTTATAAAATAGGGACCTTCCAACCAGTAACTATTCCTCTGTCTCCACTTATGCTAAATCTAATTTCTTCTAGACTTACTAGATATTATCCCACTTGTATAACTTTTCACACTTTGAATTTTTTAATATTAAGCAACCTATTAGATGCTATTAAGCCAATTCAATCAGTTAGATCAACAACAACAACAACAACAAGGTTTTGCTAACAGTAAGTAATTGATCAAAGGGAATGTAATTCAATATATTGCCATTTACATGCTTACATACAGGATGATGAATACCTCAGTGCCCACACCATTAGCCAAACACTTACTTTTTACTGAATGATTCCTCCTTGGTCTTCATTTAGTTCACAATGTAACTGTACAATTTCTTTCAATTTATGTAAATGGTATTCAAATACAGATGAGCTAGAATGTTTATACTGGTAAGCTGCAGTTGAAAACATTTAGAACACTATTTGAGTCATTTTGTTATGAGGTATGACTGCAGAACATGAAGGTGAGTACTGAACAGTAAAAGTCCTGAGAAAGTATTGGTTAATAAGTAAGAAAGGGGAGTGAATGACAACACTGAAAGCCAGATTATGATTATCTTTCTTTCCTTTTAGAATCTTCTGATGGTTTTTCTTGACCCAGGTTTGAATTTTTCTACTGTTTTTAGTAAATTGCCCTAGCAATATTACTTTCTCTCAGAATACAGTTGTGTGGGTTTTATTGCTTCACACTGTTGAGTGGAAAGGATTTGCCAGCTTGGGAAAATGCCAAAATTTGCATTTTAATAAAGATATGTCAAACAATACTTAACATCCTGTGATTGATCTGGTGAAACTGTGTCTTGTAAGAGTGTATTATTGAACTCACCACACTTTTCTGCAGTTGTTAGAGACAAAGCTAAAACCAAATTCATGCATTAACTTCTTTTTCAGCAATACCTGAAAATCTATTACAGGGTACCACAACTCTGTTAGAACTGCAGTGGTATGCAAAATCTCTCCCAAATTCTATACCTAGCCTAAAAAAGATAAAAATTTGGATAAAATCAAGACCTGAATTTCACCTGCATCACTCAGGGGAGGTCTTATCTACACTATAACTTCCTGAAAGGAGGTTGCAATGTGGGAGCTGATTTTTTTCTCCCAGGTAGCAAGTGAGAGGACAAGAGAAAATTGCCTTAAATTGCACCAGGAGAGGTTTAGATTCGATAATAAGAAACATTTTTTCACCAAACAGGTTGTCAAATATTAGAACAGTCTGCCCAGACAACTGATTAAATCACCATCCCTGCAGATATTTAAAAGACAAGTAGATGTGGCACTCGGGGACATGGCTTAGTGGTGGACTTGCAGTGCTGGGTTAACAGCTGGACCTGATGTCTTAAAGGTCTGTTCCAACCTAAATGATGCTATGATTCCATGACAAGATAAAGGTTTTCAAGAAGGCAGCTACAATTACAAAGTGGTTAGAAACTCAAAGATCTAGCAGTGACCACAAGATGAGAGGGTGCAATGTGTGGGTAATTGGTTATAGTTGATAGGACTTTTACCTTGAAGTATTACCTTTGCTGACTACATGCTTGTGAAAATACAGTACTACACCACAGTAACTCAAAAAAGAAACAGGCTTAAAAGCAAAAAAAAAAATCAACAAGTAAAAAAAACCCTCAAAGTCACTAATTATTCCTGAAAATATTACTCTATCAACATTGCTAACAATTTTATGACAACAGTGGAAATTGTCAGAAAGTGACTGAGAGACATATCATAATAATTTGACACATGCAGAACCAAGCATCTTTTGATTCAGTATATGGAAACGGAAGCACTAAGTCACTAGACATATTACTGACTCACCAGTCTTCTGTCTGTAACTTTATTCAGCTATATGTGGTAAAACAAAATAAAACAAAAATACCTCACCTGTAACAAAAAAAAAAGAAGAAAGGATTGCTATGTTTTTGGATATCTTCTTTCAAAGACTGGCTCTGGAATTTAAAACATTGCTTGTAAGAATTGTTATGTCACATGGAGCAAATACTGCTGTCGAGACCAACTAAAGCAAAAAAAGATATCCTACAGCTCATCAGCTTTTCAAATGGAGCATAGAGGTGATGAAGAATATTTCTTTGATCTCTGCTTCCATAGGCACAAGAAATATAACAACCATACAAGATCCTGGTTTTTACTGAAGTGCAAAAGAGTAAGTCAGAACCTTTCCCCTACGAAAAACCCCACCTGGCCAGGAAACTTGCATTTGAATGCAGGAATGCATCAAAGTAGTGATCTTCACATTTTTCATTTTCTTAGGGTTTTTTTCTTTTTTTTTTTTTAATTTTTTGCTTTCTGGCTGATAATGAAGCCAGTCGTGCAGGGATAGACCTGCTGGAGCAAAGTACTCTGTAGTCTGTCTCTGCCAACTTTCAGTCATAGCTGCTGCTTTAATTTGTGCCAGCTTTAAAGTACGAGCTTCCCTCAAAATTCTGAGTCCTGTTCTCCACCCTAAACAGCACTCCTTGCAAATGGCATGAAGAAAACTGCAATTACCTAGGTACAGTGTGCTTTATGATAAGAAAGTAGTGTAGAGAAGGTCGGTTGTAAATCCTTATTCAAATCCAGTCTTAATTCAGTGCTGAAATGTCACCGTCTTTAAAAAAGGAACAGCATCTGGCAATGACAGATACCTAATTACCTTCATGTAATGAGATATTTTTTGTGCAAATAGTAGATGAAGTTTAGGTGCACCATAAGTTAAAATGTAAAAGCACCAAACCTACTTTCTGCCTAATAAAAACTATGTCATTACATTTGATAGAGATACCACTAGGATTTCCTAATAGCCGGTAAATATTTTAAAATATAAAGAGTATATATACATTTATTTTATGGTTCTAAACTAACAAAATTTCTTGATACCCATTATTTGCCCATGTTTTCATTGTAATTTGTATAGCCTTTGGGGCATAGCCAACCATTTTCTTTGGGGAATCTGATCTTGCTTAGTGTTATAGATTTTCCCATAATGTTATATGACTACTAATTAATAAGGAAATCTCTCACAAAGCTGAACTTTGTTGTGCATTTCGGGTTTTTGGTTTTTTTTTTTTTTTGACCATATTCATTGCCTTAACTTTCAGATTTAATTCACTTTTGGACATTAAAAGTGTTTCTCTAACTTCACATATTAAACAGTCTTTATTTCCAGAGCCTCCATCCTGGAAAAAAAAAAAAAAAGTCTCTTTCAAATTTTAAAATTGCAAGCACAAGTTCTTAGAATAAATCATGGTAAGCAGGAAAGAGAAGACAGTAGTAGCCTTGAAGCTGTCTTTTTTGGTACCAACAAAATATATTTTCTATTAAGTTTCAACTATTTTACAGATTTTTTTTTTTTAAGGACTTTTCTCTTTTTTTCAGTTTGTAGAACAAGAACTGCAAGCTTCCTCTCAAAGCCTCCAACAGAGATCAGTAAGAAGTAGAGTCAGAATATTTTATAGACAGATGCTCTTGCAAACTTTAGCATGCCAGCTAAGCCTTAGTTGGCATGTTTTAAAATCTCCTGGAACATGAAACTGTCCTCTCTCTAAATACAGCACCTTCCAAGAGCTCTGGGGAGATGCAAGGGTATTAAAAAGATACAGGAGGTGCAAGGTTGGGGAAAGAGGAAGGGAGTGGGTGGTAGCCCTGTGAGCTGGCAAAGTCTACTGGAAAAGGACCAGCATGCCATCTGCCAACATAACTGCTTGGAGAGGGAGCTACAGTTTGCAGCTCTAGTGAGAGAACCAGACAAATATATTTACATGATCTGGTTGGTAATTAGTATGCCTGTGCAAGGTTTTCTTATAAGGTGCTGAACACACTAATGCATGGGAGTCATCCCACTTCTAGTTTCTCCAAAAGTTACTTTCTCTGTATTGTCAAGAAATATTTTTGGAAGGCTGAACTTGAAAATGAAAATAAATGTACCTTGGCTGAGTACTACATTCCTACCTAAGATAACAAGATATTAAAAACAAAAAACCACTGACAAATGCAAAATTATCAAATGCTTGACCTATGTTTAATTTTAGAATTATTTATTAATACTGAACTGTAGTTCAATAGAGTTATATTGATGAGTTTATAACCATTTATCAGGTCACATAACAATGCATTTGTGTATCATGAAAGGAACACTTTTGCTAACTAAATGCAAAAGGTAGATCCCTGATAATTCACGTTTCTATATTAACTTCTGAGTCTAGCCTAGACAATTTCAACAATATCTCTTTAAGGAAATCTGATACAAAAGGCTGTGTCAGACAGTGTTACCTGTTACTGACTTGAACCATGCAGTGTCAGAGCTGGACAACTGACCATGGCATATAGTGTTTCAAATAACATTGCAGTCATGGTCAGTATGTTAAAAAAAAATACTTCTCAACTGAAATAATACCAAACCAAATAATTTATTCTTACTAAACAAAACTCTTTTTCCCCTGAAATTATGCAAAAATGCTGTGCACTAATTAGAAGAAAAAATAGTCATATTGTTGTCCATCTACACAAGAGATTTATGTGTTGGCTTCAGTCTCAGGCTACACTTCAGAATATTCACAGCTTTCATGTGATAGAAAATGTGTGACTCACTTGTTAAGTGGAGGTGGTTACAAGGATTAAACTACACTTGTATCTGGACCAGTGGGAAGGGTAATTGAAATTGTTTTCATCTTTGAGGACCTTTACAGCTTAGATCTTATCTTCTTTAGGAGGTATCCCATTATTTTTGCCAAATGTAGCATGAGTGATCAGAAGAACTCTTGTTAATGGGATCTTGATTCACAGCCAGAAAAGCCAGGATATATAAAGACTCTACAGAGGTAACTTCAGAAAGTTTGTTCTATCATGTAAGAAGTGACAGCATGACAACAGTTTCAAAAGTATAGCTGCTTCTTTGAAACTTAGTCCAAACATTCCTCAAAAAATCACAGTCAGAAGAAATATTTAGACATGGTGCAAGACATGAATTTTTCTTACAGACATGTGAATACAAGCTACATTTAGCAAAACAACAAAAAAGAATACACATGATGACATTTACCAGTGCGAAAGTACAAAGAGACATGCAACAAATTCAACAAAATATCTGTGCCATTCAGTGACACAGACACTTCCACAGGCAGTGGGAGCAGGGACAGGTACCCTGGGAAAATTATATGGATGTTTCCCAGTTGTGTCGGGAAGGGAATGAAAAGCAAAACTGGAGCTGAACTTGTCAAGGGATGCAAAAATCACAAGCACCTCTACAGGTATGTCAGCCAGAAAAAGAAGGTCAAGGGAAGCATTTATGCCACCAATGAACACAACTGGTATATTAGAAACTGTGGACAAGGAGAAGGCTGAGCTACTTCACAACTGTTTTGCCTCAGCCTTCCTGGTAAACTCTCTTCCTGCCATCCTGGCGACTTCTCTCCCTGACTCAAGTGAATGGAGAGCAGGATTGGGACTGGGAAAAGCAAAGACTCTGTAAGAGAAGATCAGCTTCCTGAGGAACCAGAAGAGACAAAAGCCTATGGGACATGATGGGATGCATCCCAGAGTCCTAAGGGAATTGACTGATGCAGTTGCCAAGCCACTCTCCCTATTAGCAATGTCATGGCATTCAGACTCAGTCCCAAGTACCTGGAAAAAGGGAAAACACTACACCCACGTTTACAAAGATTAGAAAAGGAGAACCTGGAGGACAACCAACCTGTCAGCCTGACCTTTGTGCCTGTGAAGGTGATGGAACAGATCCTCCCAGATCTGCTAAGGCACTTGGAGAACAGGAAGGTGATTCAGGACAGCCAGCGTGGCTTCACCAAGGGCAAGTCCTGTCTCACAAACCTAGTGGCCTCCTGTGACGAATGACTACATTACAAGGGAAAAGCTATGGATGTCATCTGTCTGGACTTGCATAAGGCCTTTGACATGGGTCCCCACAATATCTTTCTCTCTAAATTGAAAAGATATGGATTCAATGGGTCTATAGGACAACTGTCTTAACAAATGACCAGCACACATCACAGAACCTTGCTTTCCTGGAGATGGCTGAACACCTGTCTGCCCGTAGGAAGTGGTGAATGAATCCTTTATATTGCTTTGCTTGCATGTGCAGCTTTTGCTTTATCTATTAAACTGTCTTCATCTCAACCCATGAGCTTTCTCACTTTTACTCTTCTGATTCCCTTCCCTATCCCACCACAGGGAAAGTGAGTGAGCGACTGGGTGGGGCTTAGTTGCCACTGAGGTTAAAAGGTAGACAAACGTAGTGAAGAGGAAGTCCATCTTAGTTTCCAAAATGCAGTGGGTGAGAAATTAGCCACACAGAAGAGTACAACACATGAAACCACAAGCAATCTTCTTCCCCGCTTAGACATCCTCCAGTTTCGAAGGAGCTCCTTTAATTGCTTTTGGTCCAAGATCAAAGGAGAGATCAAGTAAATTGAAAAGCTGTCCTTGAACCTTAGTCTTTATCCATATGCCAAGCTCCAAACAAATGAATCAAACAGATTCAGCACACCTGAAATGGAATCTAAGGATGAAGGAATAATTGGGTCCCTGAATTCATTCATTTAATGTGGCAGGGGTGGCCAAAAACAAACAGAAAGGCAGTAAGAGTACTATATTTTGCGGGACCTAAATGGAGATAAGCTCATTTAATCTAAGCTTCCAGAAGTGTCTGACGATGAATGCTTAATTCATTATATATCCCTACATTGAAGGGTTAAATATAATGTGTTTTTTTTTCCTCTGATACCACCTGTGTAGCTCATATAATTTTTTACAGATTTTGTTCTTCAAGAGAGGGCAGGTTGATAGATCTGCTGTAAATTCATTCTGTACAACTGATGTATAAGTTTGATTCTCGAACATGAAAGCTTGCATGAAAATTGGTCATTAATTCTTTTTGTTCAAAATTACAGATTTTCACCCAAAAGTTTTACTCTCCTAAGTCATCTTCATTCATATAGCCACAAAAAAAAAATTAAAAAGAAAAATCTATACTTAAAAATTATGAGAAAAAAGAGACACTTCTGAGAAAACCTTTCCACTGTATGGATACTCCTGCATAGGCTTGAAAATCTAATTTCATTATTTTTTAATCTTCTGGTGGAGTTAAAAATGAAATAAAAATCAATCTTAGTGCTCTACTCCAGAATGAGATTTGACCTTGCAATTCATCTGTTCCTACTGTGCTTATGAGTTACATCTGTCCATCTTTCTTCAGGCATAATTTGACATTTCACTAAATCATGACAAAGCTTCCATGGATTTCATGCTAGCATTCTGGGGTTCAGTATCTTGTTTCAGAGAGCCTAGCCAGCAGTCCACCTTCCAACATGTTTTGCCAGCATTTGTTAGCCTAACATCACTAATGTTTGCAATGCAGAATTCACGTCATGTGGGGTGCTGAGCTTTATTTCACAATAAACTAATTTATATTTTCCTCACAGAAGCAAAGACAACAGCACCTTTGTGGATTATGCAGTGTAACCTGTATAAGTAGAATAAGGAAGGAGCTGGTTCTGGTTCCAAGGGAATGGATTGTGAAGTATTAAAAATACTTGCAGAATAACAGCTGTGCACCCTAAGTCTCATCAAACAAGATGTGAAAAATTGCCATTGACCTCATGGAATTTGCATATAATCTGCAACTAGTGATTTCAGAACTTCTGAGTGTTGCAGTTGTAGCATAAAAATTTGAGGCAGGATCATGCATTTTGCAATTTTCAATCAATTCTATGTCACAATGCAGTCACTACAAGAAGTATAAAACAATCTTTATAGTTATTATTTTTTATCTTGTCAAATTTCTTTCAAGATCACTGTACTTATTACATAAGAACTAAGAGTGGAATATATTCACTGCAGAGATCTCACACTCTTTAATAATAATAAACAAAAATATATGTGTTTCTCATATTTTCATTTTGTTCAAAAGCTTCCTATGTTTCCATGTTTCCACACATTTAAGTAGCATTACAAAGAAATCTGCAATCTGACAAATGAGAATTCTGTTTCTAAATATGCTTTAGATCATTGTAAAGAACCATAAAGGACATTGGGTGTTTATGTACCCATTCTCAACACAGACTTTATGCAGAAATTGAACACCTAAATTCTGCAACATGGAGCTTCCTGGAAGGGAATTTGCAACTGCATGGTGGGACAGGCAGAATGGAACTCTTGGCATGAAGGAAAAGAACTACAGCTGCTCAATGGGACACACAGCAGATGTATCTTTGTCTCCTAGACTTGATCATATAATCAGTTTAGACCTAAACATCTCTGTGAAAATACCACTTAAAACTTAATTTCTCCTTTAATTTCTGAGAAAAACATCTTTTCCTTTTCTTTTTTAAATGTGCATTTGAATTTTTGCCCTGTATTCTATACCCATGTTTCAAATCTGCTTTTGGCTTTATCATCTTTGCACAAACAGTACTAGAACTGAAATCAGAAAAAAAAAAAGTTCTCACACATGGAGCACCAGATTGACTTAGAATATTCCATTGAGTCATGATTCCTTACATTTGAACTCTCTCTCTTTTCCAACTCTTGTGTTCCCTGATACGTAGAAACGACACTAGCTTCAAGGAAAACCACTAAGTGTCTGTAATGTCAGATTATTTTCCAGTACAATTTCACTGAATAAATACAGTATACTCAAAATGTTCATTCTTCACATGCAAAGTAAAAGGATGCACACAATGATTATGCTCCTCCCTGGACAAGCCCCTGGTCTGTCCCAACAGAGTGCTGCAAAAGCTGTGTTAGAACCCCCTGCTGCAGGTCAGCTCTTCATCTGTCCACCTCCAAGCAACAAAGGCATTGGCTGGTGCTTCACACTGTACTCAGCACTGTTAATATGTGATACACATTCCTAAAATCCACCCACTGGATGATGTGTCATCTCATGGAGATCATTCACAGGGATGAGCCCTTTTTGTCTAAGCATATTTGGATATCACAGGTTTGACAGCAGAATGTGTAGTTCAGCCAATTTGGTTGGTGGCCCCATGCATCTGCATTGACAGACTATTAGAAATATTAACTTTAACTGAAAAAGCTTAGGAACTTATAGACTCTGCCACATTGAACCTATAAACTAATTTGGGGGTTTTGCCCTTGAATTGACATCTACAACTTAGATGATAACCTGTTTAAACATCAGTCTGTGTCTGGGAATTTGCTCTCCCACAGTTTCTATTTTTAGGTGTACTTCCAACCTTAGACAAAAGACAAATTCTCATTCAAATTCTCATTATTTTGATAAATATAACTAGTTTTCTGCATACATTAATTCTACTGCCATAAAAAAATAAAAAATGGAAGAAGGAAATTACCTCCACAAGCTGAAAAAGACACCCCAAAGATAATTGAGGAAAGAAATCCCATGAGAAGTCCCATCTCAATTTGGGATTTGTCATGTTAATGAGGGGAAAAAACCCAAACCAAAAAAACAACTCTAAAACTAAAAGAAACACTTCTTGCTGATAATGTAATTGCTTTCAGTTGTTAACTTCTTTAGCAACAATATGGAAAAGACATGGACAGATGTAATCACAGACAACGATGAATAATTTTAATATTAATCTAATTAACTTAACCTCTTGGGCTTTCCTTAGTTAGCCTTGGCATAATTTTTGAAACAGTAGGTCACTAGCAGTTTATAGGCCACTATTTGAAAATCCTTCTCTGGCCTTATGTTCTGGAATTAATATTGAGGTAGTACAGTAAGAGATACAGAAATATGATCTAATTTACACCTCTGGACTTTTTATTAAACTCCATCTTCACAATGGATAATGGCATGTCAAAGCAATCTTCGTTTGTCTAACAACTGCCCAGCAAAAAAGTAGGTTTAGGTTCAAAACTGTAAGCTTTCAGTTTCTGGTTCCCATTTTACATTGGAAATATTCTAAATATGCTGGGAGGGCTTAAATGGTTTCTCTCTATGGACATTACTTGTGCCACTAAAGTCAGAACCAATTCTGTATTGACTTAATTCAGAGTAAGATCAAACACCTACTCTTCCTTCAGACCTACTTTCAGCAGGACAGATTCAGCCAACTGGAATAAAATGATGTAAGCGGTCTCACAAAAGAGCTTTCAATGTTAGCCATACCCACAATTGAACAGCATTATCAAAAGCTGATTGCTTTTCCCACTTCCTAACCCATGGCTGCAATGAGCGACCTCACCCAAGAAGAGAAGGACCTAAGCAGGCACCCATCACTCTCACCTTCTCTCTGCATCATGGTATCTATTTTCTTTCCCCTCTAGTCTGGGTTTCCTGTCACTGTAACACTACTAAAATCTGTTCTGTTACCCACTGTTTACAGTGCATGGTTTTCAGTACCATGGACATCTGGAGGCTGGATTTACATGGTAAAATGCTTATGGGTACTATAAGGATTGCAGAAAATATCTGTTTTTTATCGAGTCTGTTGACTTCTTGAGACACTTCATCTACTTTGCTAACTGACCTCTGCATACTACCTATTACATAAGTATAAATATATATTATAATAGCTCACACATGTGGCTATATGTAAATAACATTATAGCTGAGAACTGTCTTTATTTAGTTTTGTTAAGGAAACATCCCAGTTGGACTATTCAGGAGGGACTGCTTCAGTCACATGCCCACCATTCACTGACCCTGCTGGGACCAAAGCTACAGTGACTAAATAGGTCTCTCTTTTAACTCCCCACACACCCCACTCTCACAGCCAGACCAGGTTTCCTAACCAGTTTGGTGCCAGGTTTCTCACAGCAGAGTCTCAGATGTCTCGGTCCATAAAGCCATTTATTCATGGCGGAGGAACACAGAAATAGCCTGAGTTGGTGCCTCCCAGGAGGGACCCTGAACAAAGGAATCACTAGGCTTTTATGCCCTCACTGATCATGCTTGACAAAGTAGGGAGTCTTTGGTTCCTGCTGTGTCACTGAGTGTCCAGTCACCTGGCTGTCTCTCCATGTCCCTGTGCCTTCATTGTGATAAGGGTGGTCAGTTCATGGCCTCTTGCCTTGGGCTCCCACCCAGACCTCAGTCTGCAGCTCCCACTGCAGCTTCGCCCCAAGTTACCTGGATTTAACGTGTTCCTCAGCAGTTTTTGAGTTTTATGTGTTTATTTAGATTCTATACATACATTTAAATGTGTATTTATGAGTTTAAATCCATTACTAAGGGGAAGGAAATTCATATCAAGTTATTTTATCTGTCCTAATTTTGTTGCTATCATTCAGTTTAACAGCCATATTAGTTCATCAAAATATTTTGAATATTTCAAAACACAAAAAGGGTAAAGAAATTTTGTGGAAAACATGAACTGATCCACATTAATTTTGTGTGCAGTGAGTATGAATAATATATTTCTGTATGTATCCTTATCCTTTTGTGTTATATAAATTCTTCTTTGGCCTTTTACCTTCAACCAATGCTATGATTTAATCAATAGCCTGGTTTAAATCATCAGCAGTGAAGGACATCAGAGCAACAGGCATAGCAGCTGGAACACTGTCAGAAATTGTGTTCAAATACTATTTCTGCTGTATATTTTCTTTCATTTGATATTTCTGTCACTGTAAAATTGCAGTATAAGGTAACAAGCAATGCTCTGTTCAGCACACAAATTCTCTCCTACCAGTATCAAAGCTTGACAGGATAGCACCATGTGATATGGCAAAGGTTGGAGAATGAGGAATAAGTAAAACAGAAAAACTAGACCTAGATGTCAGTTTGGCACGCAATCAAAGCTGTCGACTTCTAACCACTACAGCTACCTAGGCTTTGGTTAACTTCTCATTGATTTCCCCAAATAGGATTTCATCTAAAGCACCAAATTAAAAACTGAGGTCGAGGGACAGTTCTATAAATTGAAAAGCGTACAAATGACTTGCTAGCCAATACACTTGGCAGCATTTATTTTTCTAAAGCCTCTGATTATGAAGCTAACAGAAGTTGGTAGAGGTCAGGTTGAGTTTTGGGAAGAGGAGAAACAGAGAAAGCATGAAAAAAAGTGTAATAATTTCTTTTACTATATGTTAAGGAATTACTTAGTGAGGGAAGGGCAGTTATTAGTGGATACATCGTTTTTGACAATGGAAGGGTATAGTAAAAGTAAAGCACAGCAAAGATCATCTAAGCAGAAAATAAAGTAAAACAAACAAAAAGAATAAAAAACCCAAATCAACAACCCTCTCTTGCAATAAATCCCTGTGATCGGCAATACATTGCGAAGCTGAAAAACACGCAGTAACAGCCATTTCACTTTGTGCTATTTCCTGATTGCGACATTCACGTACTCAGGCACATATACCCAATCCTCTAACAGAAGGTCCAGGATGTGAGGGTTTACAGTGCTGCAATATATTAGAAATACGACAGCTCAAAACAGTACTGTATTAAACCCAGAAAATTGATTTCAAAGACTCAGCAATGTTGAAACATTTCAGAATAAAATACTTTCCATTTCTTTCCTACAAAGATCAGTGACTGCTTATCCACTTTATTCCCAGCCACAAAACCTCATTAATCCTAAACCAGAAACAATTAATCTGATACATATTGCATGAAAAAAAAAGAAACCTCTTTCTTTTTCCTATTTTCAGTCCTCAGAGGCCACTAAAGTCACTACAAATGTTTTATCCCTCTCTGCTCAAATCAGGTGGATAATCACAAATGAGGAAAACTTTTTAAAGGTCTTAAGTAATGCCAATGTATCTCACCCTAATGGCAGGAAGAGTAACAAAGGTTTTACCCAGAACAGACTAAATTTCTACTGATGAGAAGAATCACTGGCACCTATTTGGCCAAATTCCAGTTTCAGTTAGAGTGGGTAAAACACAGAAGCATTATGAAGGTCAATGGCAAAAGTCTGCTGACTTTAATCAGCATAAAGTTATCCTTATCTGTGCTACTTCAATCATTGACAAAGACAGTGTTGAATTACATTCTCTGTGTCACCTCTTGTTGTCATTATATTGCAAAGGTTCCATATTGTTGTCTCTTTATTGCAAGAGTTTCATACCTCCATGATGTTTCTTGTAGGCAGCTCCTCTAAGCACTGACTCTTCCTTCTTATCACAGCAGCCAACTGACTCCAGTTTCCCCTCAACCACCCAATCCACTTATTTTATAGCACTCTTCTTCTCATTGGCTACAGCTGTGGCCTGTTAAAGTCAGGCCTGTTCCAAATGTTTGATAATTGGCTCAGCTGCAACTCCTTATGGGTAAGATTACTTTCTATACTACCTTTATTTTCTTGTATTCTATCCCCCTACAACCTCTGTTTATCCTCACAAAACACTCCTGCTAGTCTATAGTGACATTTCATGTCCTGTTCAATTTCTGCATTTGAAAATGTACAGAATTCTGCCCTCAGTGACAACCACGTGGGATGATGTCACATGGCACAAAAAAGATGGACAAAAACAATAGATACATACACGGCTTCAGCCTCTGTGAGCAGACTTTTGCCATGCTTCTTTAACAAATTCTTGGATATGATTTGGAAAAAAACCAACAGCAACTAAACACCCAAACCACACCAAAAAGAACCCAAATGCAAATAGAACCAACAAGCCAAAACAAACAGCACAAAAAACCCCAAACAAAACAAAACCATTTGGAGGCTGTGTTGCAACTCTAGGCTCAGACACTCAAAGTTAAGTATCTACAATGTAGGTATTTAAACTCCAGTTTCAGGCAGTGATTGAATGCTTCAATCCATTGCCTAATCACAGGCTGTGCCCTCATTTAATACACTATAGAGCAGGTTGCATGGTTTTTAATACAGTCAATATTTAGAAAAATTTAAGAAACATCTCAGGTGAACATCAACAGAAAAAAAATTCTGGCACATAATCTTCAATCAAAGGAAATGTTCCTCCCTACCCCCCACTAAAGATTAAAATTGTTATTATCGTGAATCACATTTGTAGTCTATTTTTATCCTACTTCACCTTTGCATTTAACACTAGATCATAAAATCTTGAGTTCTGGAACATAATGTTCGTTTTAATTCTCTCCTCCTCCAAGGAAAAATGCAACTGAAAAAATTTCCGTCAGCATGGAAAGTAATTTTACTTTATTAGTCATGGGACAGGTGAAGAAAACTTGTGAAGAACTGTTCTCATGAATGCTTCCTCATCTCACTCACCTACAGTGATAATCAGTGGTTTAAGTAAACAAAATAGCATAAGGAATGATATAAACTCAGGAATGTCCGAGAGATTTCTCATACCAATATACTATCAAAAATACCCACTTAAATAACCTCTGTTGCACCCCACTTACAAGAAAAGACAGATATCTTAGTAATATCAAATAATAGATATATCTTCTTTAAAATATTCAAATACATAAAAATTATCTTTTTTTTTCCCACCAAGAAAAATATCTTTTAAAGAAAATAAATCTGTGGGAGTATGCAAAAATGTCTTTTTTAATGGCAGAATTTAGTACTACATGTCAAATGTGTTTAGAATATTACATGTTGATGATTTTTTTTTAATGTAATTACAGTTCTAGAGGAAAAGAATACTGAATCTGTTTAACTACTGTGTTTTGAATCCCTATACAGGACCAGCCTTTCCAAAACATTTCATCACTTTCTTTACAAAGAAGAATAAATCATCACCATCAAATTGGCCAGGCATATGCATGACTGTTTTCTGTCTCTCATTTCAATGATGTTCAAAAAACCCAAAAACACATTGTACCATTTGAAAAAGCAGATTGAAAGATAATACCTCCAGTAAGTCATGTAGGAGATAAAAAGTTGAAGGCAATATACCAAACCAAAAAGATAATTATTCAGTACTCTAGGAAGTTTCTTACATTCTCTTCTTTCTCCTGCTGTGCACAAATGCAGAACAATATACACAGTGTCTGTTCTCTTCACAAACTTTCATACAGTATTTAAGGATGGATAGATACAAAATATGTGCATAGATATTCTGTATGTATGTATGCATACATTAAATATATATGTCAAATATTTCTATCTCATGATGTGTTTAATAAAGTGGGCCGAGATTCAGCCTATAAAAGAGGCTTGAAGAGAAGTGCCAATCTAGTGAAAGGCATTTCAAATATCTAGAGATGGTGAGCAAGTGATCTGAGACTTAGAGGAAGGGCAGAAGAAAGTGCAAACATGTCACACACGAGCATAACACACAGGGATCATGGTTGGTTAACACAGTACAGCTTGGGGGTTCACTTCAGGTACCTGTACACAAACACATGTGGAGTTGAAAACAATCGCAGGGAGTCCATACAGGCTCCACAGGACAAGTAGGGAGGAGAGGTTGCACTCTATGGACATAGACAGTTTGAATTCATGGAGATTTGCACTGGAGCACATGTTTAGCTGGCGCAACTGTCAGATCAAGATCAGGCTGGGTGCAGTGATGAGCGTCTGCTAAAGACTGATTGATCAAGAAGAGGAAATGAAACCTTCTTAATAAAACTTGGAGAAGCCTCACAATCACAAAGGTGGTTCTCAGAAGAGACAAGAAACTCCCAGCCTCTTCTGGAAGGTCAAAATGGTGGAGCACTAAAATTTGAAGAAACTTCTGGCCACCATCAAGAATTGGTTTATTTAAAAGAAGTGTACTGGTGGCTGATAAACTGACGGGACTACCCACAGTTGAAACTATTACCAAGAAAAAAAAATTACAAACCTAGACTTCAGAAAAGGAGATTTAAACTTGTTAGGGATCTGCTTGGTGGGATCTAATGGGACTGCCCTGGAGGGTATAGATGCTCAGGAGAGCTGACTGATCATCAGTGACAACTTCTTCAAAGCACAGGAAAAGCCCAGTGTGAAGCCCAGGAAATCTTACAGGCACAGCATAAGGTCAGTGTAGATAACAGGGAAATCCTGACTGTGCTCAGTTGAATTACAAAAGGCAATATTGCCTTAGAGGTCATACTACTGAGGACTATGATGCATAAGAAGAAAGTTATTTTATCAGGAAAAGGAGGACAAAGGGGAATGAGGAACCATCACTCAAGATGTAGGGAACCTTGTGGCAAAGAACATGGAAAAACTGAGGTAATAGGTGACTTCTTTTCTTCAGTTTCTAGCGGTAATGACTGCGTCAAACCTCCCAGCTCTTCTGAGCCTGTGCTAGGGTCTGGGAGACTCAAGAATTAGTCCCAGTAGAAGATTGGGGCACAAACCAATTTAGTGTATGGGACATCAGCCACTGTTTATGGTCTTAAAAATGTCTGGGTCATTACAGTAGGTTTCTGACAGCAGGAATATTTGCCCACTTTTGAAAAAAAACAGGACTGTTATTGGAGAAACAGCAGGTCAGCCAGCCGAAGCTCAGTACTCAAAAAAATTCCCTCCTGGAAAATACATCCAGGCACACAGAATAGGAGGAGATCCTACATGCATTTACCAAATGCAAATCATGCTTGTCCAACTTGACTGTCTTCTATGATGAGGTCATTGCCTTGGTGAAAAAGGGTCTCCTTGATCCTTGTTATGTTTTTAGAAAATATTTTATTTAATCCACACTAATAAACTGGTGAAAATATGTTTTGAGTGGGTGGACTCTCCGATGCCTGGAAAAATTGCTGGGACTGCCAGGTTCAAATGGTTCCAACAGCATTTTGTTCATAGGGATGGTTAATGGGGCTAATGATGCCTTTGTAGCTGATGCTTTCATTAATAAACTGGATAATAAGGCAGAGGGCATCTTCTGCAAGTTGGCAGATGACACCAAGCTGGTGGAAAATGCTCTGCATGCTGGAAGTCTGTGCTCCTATTCAGAGAAAGCTTGAGAAGCTGGATAAATTGTCAACAGGTACCTCCAGTGCAGCAATGGAAAACATAGAATCCATTCAGGATAGCAACTGATAGCAACTCAGAGGGAAATCTATTTGCAAGAAATAACTAACAGCCTCAAGTTAACATTGTGAAGGAAATACTGAGTCACAGAAAGTTTATGGAATTTTCAAAAAGAGGAAAAAGTTCAGGAATTTGAGTCAAATCCATATTGGACTCTCTTCCCTCAGAGTGGAAATCCTTGAGTGAAGGATATTTTCAGAGCACAGACTGGGAAAAACACAATAAAATTTGATTGCAAGAATGTTTTTTCTAATTGTGGTTTGACATTTAAATTAACACCAACTGTTTGATTACTCAACTCTCTTCCTCCTCCATGATGGATAAATATTTAATGAGAATAATCTCTACTGTGATTGTGAGCAGAGTAAAGTTAATTCCTCCTCTATTTTTTCTCAGATCCCTGAGAAACCAGGTATTATCTGAGGAGTTAAAGAATAACTAGCTTTCCTCTAAATCTCTTTATAAGTATTCACCTCAAAGCTAATATTTATTTAGATATACCTAACCGAATTTTGCTACCCCAGGAGAAATCCTGTTAACTTTACACAGGACAACATCTTTAGGGTCAGAAGCATCACAGAATAAGTGTGGTTTTTGACTTAAGCTAGGTCTTCAATCTTAGTTATGGATGCAATAGCTCAAATCTTTAGTCTGCTTTACTCAGATGTGCTGATAACAGCTTGTTATCAGCAGCACTGGAAGGAACATGTGAGGCTCCTTTCAAAACCAGATACGAGGAAATCCACAAAGGCATCTACTACATTATTTCAGCTAAGAAAACATGCTTCAAAATATCTTAAGAAATCCATCAGCAAACACAGTTATTATTAACCTACAACTTCTTCTTAGTTCTATATTTAATTACAGTATGCTGTGTCATAAAGAGAAGCTACATAGAATAATGCTATTAAAACTATATAACTCTCCCAAGCGTTGAAACTAGAGTAAATCTCCAAGAGAGTGAAAAAGAAAAAAAACAAAAGAAACCCCACATATTTTAAAATATTAAGGTTT
The DNA here is from genome assembly GCF_012460135.2 of Molothrus ater. Taxonomy (NCBI): domain Eukaryota; kingdom Metazoa; phylum Chordata; class Aves; order Passeriformes; family Icteridae; genus Molothrus; species Molothrus ater. Next base: position 53,914,467 of record NC_050479.2, on the reverse strand, counting down.
TACTTAATATAACATTCATGACTGGCTCTCTTTTCCCTTATAGATGAGAGAGAGAGAGAAAGGAGATATAAGATATAGGATAAGACTTGCAAATATCTTATTATTTTATTCACTAAGAATGAAAGCATTATATGACTAAAGAGAGGAAGAAAAACAGGAATATGTTACATATTGCTGATAGACAGCAGCATCCTGCTCCAATGGCAGATTCTTAGCAAATGTCTTCACTCAGAGACAAAAAGATGCCTTCCTTATACAAGATTATGATTTACACTAGATGCCAAAGCAAGGATGAGAGAGAGCATCTAGATTTACATTCCCTTATGAGCCATTAGACCTGTCATAACAACAGTGAGACAGAAACTAGAATATTTTTCTTTAACGTCTCAGGAGAAAAGATCAGTCAAAGCAAGTATATGAGAGTCTGGAAGTACGGTTCTTCATGAGGACTGAAAGATGTGGTCCAACTGTTTCTATTAATACAGCACATATACTCCAAATGTTCTACATGTGTCTCTTAACTTACTAAAATGTAGGTGAACTAGTTGATCAAAGTATTGGAATATTGTTTAACAAAACAAGAATGAATCTATCTTCACCCCAGTAGGGCACTTACTTTTCCATATGCTGCTTCATGTGCTTCTGCTGTGCATCTGTCTCATATAAAGCATTAGATTGTTAGATTCACTATCAATTACAGACTGCAACAAGTTTGATTTCAATTACAGCAGGAGAGGAAAACAGCTTGGTTCCCTAAGGGGAGATGCAGGCACCAAAGGGGTGAATCAAAAATGAGAATCGTACATTGCATGTTACCAATTAGGGAAAGAAGTGAAGTCAAGATATATATGTAGATATTTATTTTTATATAAACCTGATAAATTCAGTTTCACTTCACGTTTGAGGCAGAAGAGCAGTGCCTCATTGACCAGAATCTATTTAGATTAATTTGAAAGCACTGTTTCCTAAGCAATTGCAATGACAGTTCTAAAATGCAAAGAAGCTTACTTTGAAAACAAAGACATAATAAAATCTAATTACAAAAAAGATTGCTGTTTGTCCAACATTCCTGAATTATATCCAATTTAAGGTACTTCCTTTACCAGTTAATAGGCATCTAGAGTTATAATCAGAACAAAATAAAATCTGTGAAAACTTCTGACAAGATTTATAACCATATCTGTATACACAGACTGCAAAATTTAAAATGTACAGAACATTCAATTTCTCAGAATCCTACCTCAAATAGTTGTCATCTAGCTTGAACAGGAGAGAAAAAGTGGTGGGGTTTTTTTTTTCTTTTTTTTAATTTTTACAGGAGAAAAAAGTATCTACAATCTGCATCTGCTGTTTGAAAATCAAGTCATTTATGTGGTACACAATCAAGTGAGATATTTGAATGGTTTGGGATTCTCTCCTTTAACCTTAGCCCATTTCTTAGAATCTGCATCTCTTTCCTCTCTCAAAGAAAGATTCTGTTAATTTAGGTCAAGCTCAGTCATAAGATTCGTGCTTATAATATATCCTCCACAAACCTTCCTTCCTTCTGCTTCTGATTTTTTTTTCCTCCCTCCTATACAAGCACACTCCCAGATTTGTGTATTAATGTGTATTGGTGTGGGAAGCAGTATTTCCACGCCCAAGGAACAGATGTTAATGTTGTCAGTGCCAAAGTACCATTATATTCCTAGAAAGGATTGTTTTGATTGCATGACACAAGATAAGAATCTACCCAAAAGCACAGCTTAGATAAATGGAACCATGGCTACAACTGCCCATCTGCAAATAACAAAATTAACCTAGTGTGAGACACAAGACAAAGCTGCACTGGCTGAACTCCGTTACATAATTGTTGCTGACTTCACACTTTGTAACAGATTTGGGCTGGGAGAACAGATGATAATAACCTCCATGACAACTGCTAGCTGGCCTTACATATGGATGATATCAGGGATGTTGGCCTGAAGCCACATGACAATGAGGCCACAGGCTCACTGGCTTGGTTTATAGTGGCTTACACCAACAGTATGATTTATAAATCCACAGACAGTTTAGACAATAGCTACTCATGAATGAATACATCCATGGGCATCCAGCATCCCACAAAAGACTAAACATGAGCCACACACACAAGAATCCAGTTGACAGCTAGGGCCCAGCCAGGATGTGCTGTTGGAGTGTGTGTCCTGTAGCCCTGCATGCTGGTTTGAATTGGGCTGAAGGAAATGCAGCTTGAAATGGTGTGGGTGTGTATGTGTGTGTGTGTGGGAATGTGTGTCTGTTGCAAAATAGGCTGATTAAAAGACCAAGTGCTATCCACGTGTTCTCATCTCTCCCACATCCTTAATATATTAGATTATCTAAATATATTTTAGATTATTCATCACTGAGTGCTGTGTTTCCTTTCCTGCAGCGATCTCACCCCAGCCCAGTCCTCCCACAAAACTGTGCTGTCTGCCCTGCTGCTTATGACCTACATGAGACACTTATCTAAAAGCTTCAGCATCTAGTATTTAGGACCATCTACCACAAATATTAAAGGCTGAAATGACTGAAATTGAACTTCAAGAAATAGAAAATCCATTAGGTCTGAAACTTGTTTTAAGGCTCTTTTTTTAAATTCTATTAGATACAATGTTAATGGATATTTGCTTTGCCAAGAATCCTTTTGAAAGAGGCTGCTATTTAGATGTGCAAAGTACTCATAGGTAATTCAGCTGTTTTAGAAAAAAGCAAGAATACAAGACAACTTTATTCATACTCAATAATGCATTGCAAAATGTGCAGTCGTCACTTACTCTAGAGATCATCAACATTACTTAGATACTTCTCAGACTGTGAACATCAATATTAAAATGATAAAAATATGCTAGAACACCTAAAGTACTTTACATAAGAAACAGCTTGCAGGATTTTTTTCAAGGCCCAATTTCAAAGGCACAGAAAAGAAGCCTTAATTAAACTGACTAGACAGGCTATTGCTGTCAGCTATCAAAACAAAAAGAAAAAAGATCCAAAGGTCCTCCATGTCCAATATCAGCTCGTAAAGAGAATAACTTTCTCCATTTTTGAAAACCTAGAACAAGAATGGAAAATAAATAATTCACACTTTTTTTTTTAATCTCTTGAAGTGTTGAACCTAGCTGAAAAAAAAAAGTCTGACAAAGATAATTCTTAGGGAAAAGCTGAGAGTTACATAAAATATTCCAGAAATTAGCTTGAAAGCTTAGAACTTTCTTCCTGTTTAGTCACTTTAGTACTTGCTTTCTGGTAATTATCGTCTACCTTCCTGAAATACATTTCCTTAATATCTGTAGCTCTTAAGATGCCAGCTTTTACAATGTGATATATAGAATAATATACTTTCTCTCAAAATTGACTTGATCATGAAGCATTACATATATATTGCCCTTAGATTTAAATAAATCAGTATAGTACAACTCTTTAATTTAAAATTAATATACAATGAAATTAAGTATTAGGCTTGACAGCTTCTGCTAAAACATTGTGTTCAGGACCAATACAAAAGGAGATATACCAAAGGTGAGCTAAAGACCTATGTGTATGTTTAGTCTCACATGTTGTTCCATTGCCTGAGTCCACCTCAGTGAGGTCCAACCATTATTTATTGCTGTAAAAAGAATTCATAAATAGCTAGATTTCTAGTGTTGGGCACTAAATAGAATGGAATAAAATATTTCAATTGGAAAGGACCTACAATGATCATCTAGCTCAACTGTGAATCCCATTTAGTACTGTGTTCACTTTAAATTACTTGGCTTCAACTGTGTCTGTCTTTTTCTTTACTGAAAATTTCCTTCAAAATTCTTGTGGTAATCAATTAATTTATAATCACTGCATTCTCTATAATTAGAAAGGAGATTGATATCCAGGAGGTTTTAATCTAGTTCAATTTTATACTACACTAATAGAGATTCAACAAAGTTTATTCAGAATATTTTACACTGACAAAATTAAAGCAAGCCCCTTACCTCTGGCATGCCTAAAGTGAAGCTAATGTATCCTACTATTAAGGCTAAAAATTCAAATACCCAATAGGTAGTTAGAAAATGTAATTTTAAATTTATAATCTGATACAGGAAACTCCAGTTTCCAGGAAATTTTCTTCTGATGTAGCTTAAAGGAAGTGACAAAAAGTGTGTAGTTTTGGGGAACAAGGCCTATATTACTAAGGAAATAACATTGTTCTGTAAATTTATAGTTTAAATAGTCAACAAGTGTAATTAAATATATAATGGGATGCAACTAAATTTAAATTGCATTTATTGCTTTCAACCTTTAAAACACTAGAAAGTTCTGAGCTTCCACATGGAGTTTTCTGGTATTAGTTTTGAAGAGAATCTCCTAAAAATACATATAATGGACAGATTCTACAGTCCTTTATTTTGCACAAAAATCCAGTGTAGAAACTGACAGATTAGACTGCATTTCTGGGAAAAAAAAAAAAAAAAAAAAAAAAGGACATATCTGAACAGACTATGGCTCTTCCTTAATGAAGGGCTTTAGAAATCAAAACATTGAACTCTGGTTCTTCTCTGCTTCCTGACTTTGATAGTGGACGACAGACAGCATCTGCCAGACTCATTTTCGGAGAAATCCACATGGTGCTGAAAAGGAGATTGTTACTGTCCCTCGCTTACTGGGTTGGACTCCAGAAGGAAGTGTTAAACAAGACTTTCAAGAGGAGGCCTGGAGAAGGGTGCTGTTCAGCAGGTCCAGCTGTGAGCTATTAATTGCTCTGAGAGGCAGTAACTAAACACTCACTTGTCTGAGTAAAGATAAGAGAAATGGCCTTATTAAAATCTTCAGCTGAAAAATTCTCTCTTCCCCCTGTCAGATGCTACCAGACAGTTTTAGTACACTACAGGCATTACTTCAACTTTGCACCAGGTGTGACGATATTGAAAAGAATGGAAGCACACTTGCATACATTTGCAGTACTGCACTTCTTATGAGCCCTGCAGGAGTTCAGTCCATTGAATTCAGTGACAGAAGGGCCCAAAAACACCTATCTTAAAATTAAATGCTTATTTTATTTATTGCAGTGGATCTGATATCTTACCACCCATGGTTTGTCAGGTACCCAAATCTCCCACAAGTACTTCGGCATATCTCCAAAATTCAGTGCCTAAAAAGCAATAATATTTAAATAAAAAAGATGTGTCATTCTTACTACGGATCTTCAGATCACCCACCTCCCCAAACGGCCCAATATTGGTAGAAAGCAAAATGTGAGCAAATTTCTATGGAAGACAGATAAATAGCTTTTTATGAGGGTTCACAAACTTCACAGCCTAGTGTGCTACCAAACATATGGATGGTAACACTTAAAATGCTACATCAAACATCAGTGTGGCTTCTGAAAGCTGATCGTTGAACATTTTGTTGTAGTCAGGCAACAGAATTTCAGATGAGCTTTTATTGTTCTGTTTAGTGAACTACCAAGATGTCTCATAATAAGAAACTTTTATCCTTTTTTTTAGTTTAATGCACTGTTAAGCTTTTTATTAAGATATTATTAATCAGCCTTGAGACTCAAAAAAGCAAAACCAGCAGATCTTTGAAACTGCAGTTAAAGCTGTGTTTAATGTGGGAGCATTAATGGATGTTCACGCTCTGTTACTAACTGCTGAATATAAATAGCACTACGTACTACTTCAGGTTCCCTCCTGAGTATAATACTCACACACCCCAAAATATCACATCTCCAAGGACTAGAGTCATAAAGACTGTGTGTGTATGAATGTGAGAGAACAGTGGAGGGAAAGTTCAGTAGGTTACTAAGTTGCAGAACCTTCAAATCTGCCTATTCTAAAGAGGAACTGATGTTCTTATTTAACTCAAAAACAGAAAACTACCACAATAGTTCTGAACTATCTAAGCCAAAACAACACATACATTTGGAAGGACAGTCAGAAAGTTAGCAAGCAACACCACACCAGGCCTTTTCAGAAAACTGTTCTATTTTATTTGAGAAAAGAAAGCTTCCCAGAGAGAGAACATTACATTAAGAGTAATGTTTTTGGAAAGTCGGACAATTTCAAATCCTTTCTCTGTAGAGTAATATGCCTAAATTGCAAAAAAGCACTTTGTGCCCCATATTCAGAAAGAACATTAGTATTCTGTACAGAATGGTTTATCCACTCCTTTACCACTCTATAGTGAGGAAAATCCTCAGAACACTTTACATCAAATAGTACTTTTACTTGCAATGGAAAACATATGTCGCTTCCAAAGTACTCCCAACAGGTACCTTGGATGTCTCACAAAAGTTCTGTGTTCTTGGAGAATTGTATCACAGTTCTGAAAGCTTTTTCAAGAACTCCCCTTGAAAGCAGAAAGTCATCTTAAGGATTTTATCTACCAAAAGTATTCTCCTTTCATATCTGAAGTCACATTTCCAACTAAATTCAGGAAATCCCTTTTTGTCATTTAAAATTTTAACTGAGGGAAAAAAACCTCACAAAACAACCCAACCCACAAACCCCTAAATAAAAATGCTTTACACAACCAGAAATGTTATTTGGTCTTACACAAGCAGAAATGTTACTCGTTTTTACACTCTGCATGAAAAGGCACTTATGTAATCCATGGAGATTAATAGGAGAGTTTAACAATAAGGTAAAGCCACAGGGAACGCCTCATTCTAAAATCTGCCTGTACCTTCTGTGATGTGTTACATATGATTGTTTTCCTCATTTACGTGAGTACAACTGAAGAACAATTCACCCAAAGGCAATGGAATCAAACTGGTTAAAGGGCAAAGAAGGGGTCCCTGTGGACCAAGCTCTCTCACAGAATGCATGTTGACCAGTTTGGTCCACTTTGATAAAGTGATAAGTTTTTGAAAGTATACTCCAATTAACTAATACGTCCCTACTTGTTAGAAAGTCACCTTTACAGAAATCACACCTTTGCAGAAATAATAAGTAGTTTTCTAAAAATAATTGGAAAGTAATTACAAGACAAATTTCTATCACAAATTATGAATGTTTCTCCTACCCCCCTTAGCTAGCTAAAAGCTTAGGGAGACCATCAAAATAAAACAGAAATGAGCAGGAACAAAATATCATTCTAGTAACAATTTTCAGACTGAAAAGACAAATTAATGGAATCATAAAATACAATGCCTTTTTTCTACAAAAAAGTAGGCTACAGCTACATCAGAAGTGAAATATGTCTCTCTCACTTTCCCGTGCTTTTGGGATGGTTAAGATCATTACATATTGCAGGGACAGAAAAGAGAACCAGAGAACCAACAGATTCATAATATCCCCATCCATTTTACAACTTCCCTGTTTGTACCAACACCTCATAGAAAGCTGTACAGAAAGCAATCCCCTGCTCTCAGTCTTCCAGTGGCAATTCCACTCACAATTAAACTTGGACCAATTCTTCAAATAAATAAATTACAGCTTGAGGCTGAACAAAAAAAAGGTTTTGATATAGAGGAGAGGAAAAAAAGTAGTTGTAAAAAAAGAGTTAAATAAATCTTATTTTTAAGTATTATAAAGAATGAAGTTCTAACAGGAGATGAGTCCCTTGTCCCTGAGGTCAGTGTAGAAAGTACTCCCATCAGCTGATGATCTAAATTCATGATTCCTGCAATGGTTCATGACTGACAAACATTTAAAATACAGTGTTGGGTTCACAAGGTCTTAAGAATATATGGCTTCCCTAATGATGCCTTGTGAAGGCTGACTTAGAACAGAGGCTAGATGGAGAATATAGTAGGTATTTATTAAAAGGCCTCAATGGATACACCTTGGGCAGTACAAGAGCCCAGCCAGGGCTACACCCAAGATGAACCAAAATGGTCACAAAATGGATGATTGGTCACAAGGTCTCACACTTTTATAAGTTCTGGTCCATTAGCATACTGGAGTTAATTGTCCAGTTATAGCTTTGGGTTATGAAGTCCCATCCTTTTCTCTTTTCAGTCCACATTGTTTATGCTCTTGGGCCTGAAATTTGGATCAGTTGTCCTTGGTCCCAAGCAAAGAAAGGAATTGTTTTGCCCACCTACTCTGTGAAGAGAGCTTAACATCCCCTAATATGAAGGTCAGAACTACACACTAAAGCAGTATGGAATATGAAAAATATAAAAGCTAAAACCTAATGCATCACTAAAAGGTGTTCAAAAATCAACATAATTTAAGGTATTATAAAACATGCAAGATTTGTTTCTGTAAAACTTAGTACAGTTTCACCTTTTTCATTCTAACTGTTTCTCTATTTTGTGAGCTGACATCAGCAAAATCTTTCAACCAAAATGCACACTTGCTTTTTATTTCATTTATCATCTCACATTTACAAACAAAAATGTTATGGGAATACCTTGAGCTAAACGGTTTGGATGGAAGAGGGAAATGACAAAGTCAGCATCAAAGATGAGATTGCAATCCAACAGCAAGGAAGATAACAGAAAAAAACTTCTCAATTGCTTTTTCCCAATAAAATGAACAGATAGAAGCAGAGACCTCTAAGAGTAATGAAAACAACCTACTGTGTCATCATTTTATGCAAGAAAGGGAGAGAGATTAGCCTAAAACTCCTACAATAATATGGATTTTTTCAGCTGACAAAAGCAGTACTATATAAAATCTTTTCTGTGCTTTATTTCTAATTACCTTCTATCCTTTAATGAACAAGAAAGCACTTGATCTTGAAAGTCCTTGTGCAGTCAAAACTCCCACTAAAATTAATGGGACGTTTTTTCCAGCCTAAGAGCTCTGAGATCAGTCCTCATACTTAGCTCTTTCTAAGCTACTTCCATTAATCAAACTTCTTAGGCTTTTTCCTCTCCTTTTCCACTAGGATCATATATTAAAACATACAGACACTAGAAATCATAACCTTGCCTCAGGAAGAAAGCCTGCTGCACTTTGTTATCTTCAAAAATTAGCTCAATTTCACAAGTAAAACCCTGATTCTGAAGAACCTTGATTACCTGGACACCTAATACTTAATTTTGGCCTCTTTCAACAGTTCTGACAGATGTTGTGACAGTGCCTTAGGAAGTTAAGCTGCCTAAATTACACAATTGCCTTTGGAAGTCAAGCTGTCAGAATTACACAACTGAAATGCACATACACAAACTTTATAATCCGACAAACCTCACTGAAACTAATAGAAAAAAACATAAGGGACTCTAAATAGTCTTGTGTCTCACCCCCAGCAAAACAGGAGTTTAGAGACTATGGTTCACTGCCTGTTCCTCCTATTGAGGCTCACACAACCTGCAACGTATATCTGATCTGTCTAAGAGGAATAAAATTAAATCTTTACTTGTAAGCCTCAATAAACCCCTTCATTTTGCAGACTTCGTTTTGCAACAAAATCTAGCAAAAAAAACCCCTGTATTTGAAGGAATTTACTGTTATTATGGTTTTGATACAGTAGCATCGATAGCCCACCCCTCTGTTTTCTCCCACTGAAATAGAATAGGAGGCTCCTGCATGAAAATAAAAATAAGATACCCTGTAATCTGTCAAATGATGTGATACTAACATTGTCCTAAGAAAAATTATGACACTTATTTATGGCTGATCATTAATAGGTCTTAGCAAAGATAATCTCCTTTGTTGTTTTGTTTTTCTTTTCAACAGCACAGTAATGTGTATATAAATGGGAAAACTGTCAAGACACCATGGTGTTTAATTGTTCATTTAGAGAGCCTGAGAGTGACTGTACTGCACCAACATACAGTCTAGCAATGATACAATTCCATATGGATTCTTATACAGAATTACATCCTCCTGTGAGGATGCTGTAATATCTGTGAAGATTCTGTAACATTGCTTTCACTTATGAGAAATTTAAGCAAAATGAACTTCTGATCTTTTAATTATATTAAAGAAATAAAAGATCCAACAGATTACAGAAAGAAGGAGAAATTTTCTAAGGTTGATAAAGTGATTTTCACTCTTTTTAATACACACACATAAAGTACCTTCACAGTAAACACTTTGTTGAAGAAGCAGCACCAGATTAAATCACTGGGTTCCCTTCTTTTCTAGCTGGCCAGGTTTAAATTTACTTCGATGTTCTTTTGCCTACAGCTCATCTTTATGTTTAAATGCTGTAATTTACGCCACTTGAAAGCACACAGAAAAATATTAAATATATGATACCTACTGGTGATGGCTGCTCATCATGGAAGAGGAAAAAAACAACAGAAAGAAAAAGCAGCAACTATATAATTTACAAAGATAAGAAATTTTGCATATTTTCAAAAATGAAACAAAAAAAAACCTACACAGCAGCAGTTATTTTCTAAATGATTAAGTAAAACCTTAAAAGGCAAATTCTTTTTTTTTTTAAGAATGAAGAATAATTAAAGTAAGAATATGCCAGTGTTAGAACTAAAAGGTTCACAAGATGTGCAATTATTTTCCTGTGTGAGCAATTAAGTATGTTTTTAGAAAGACAAATGAACATTTTGTCAGGTAAAGAATTGAAGTACATTTTTCACTGCCATTTTCCTTTTTTTTCTTTTAAATCCAATCTAGAAACTGCCTATGCTGGTGTTAGCAATGAATACAGAACACATAAAATCTAGCAACACAAATGTTTTGAAGACGACAGAGAAATTCTACCTCATCAGAAGAAAGCAAAAAGAGGTTTCATAATTCAGTTTTTATTCCCAAAGCATGTGCATTCTCCCACACATTTCTTTATTTGCAATACTTTACACTATCAAAAATTTTACTGGTAAGAATTACATCTCTTAATCACCATTGCCTCACAGATCTATATCCCCAGCCTTTATCCCAGATTCCTTTTAAAATTAAGTCTCTGATACTTGACTAGTAATGGTTAAAATGAGATGTAAGGAGGAATTAACACTGCAAAGACAGTGCAAACATAAGATCAAGTTCACCTTTCATATTCTACAGTCAATTCATTTCTCTCTTCTACTTATTGTCTATGTAATGTTTAATTAATGCTGATCTCCTGATGTGAGACCACTTGACAGATGTAAAACTTTATCACATGTAAGGTACTGAATATATAATTTCTGCAGAATCCTTTTTTTATTTTGAGCAGGCATCTAGATGCAATCCATGCATAAGGACAACATAACCCAATTAATAACTAAATACCTCTTGGCATTTCTAGTACAGTGCAAGTCTTTATGACTCAAATGGATCTGGACTGACTGTTAATGATGAGAGTTTATAACTGGTTTCAGCCATAAAAGATTATATTATCATCCTACAAATATCAAATTATTGTGGTTGTTTGCTTCTCCGGTGTTGCCTAAATTATCATCTGTGAAGTCTTTCACCCTCATCTCAAGGGCAAAGGAAAGATAGGGTAAGTAAGACAAAGAATAATGTGTGGTTCTTGAGAAACAGATGACCACTATTTAGGCTTATGTGGATTACCTCTACATGAAATAAATTGGTGGTTTAAATTTAGCTCAACGTAGATGTGATTTATCAATGAAGAAACACAAGTAAATTACTTACTGGTAACTCTACGGCCAAAAAGATCTAAGATCCAAACCACTACCTGACCAACAATGATTGGCTCTTTGCACTGCTGTTCATTGCACTGCACTTTTCTGTGGATATGTTTTGGAAAAAGTGGATGATAAGGGCCTATGTATCTCTCATGGCTGTGAAACTTTTTTCAGGTGAAAGTGCAGTAAGGTCAGTTGTATGAACACACTCCCAGCAACATTCAGGGCAAAGATTGGTTCAGGAGCTGCAGCATTAAGTTAGCAAACTATAAGTGATGGGGAAAAAAAGGAAAAAAAAAAGAGTAGACTTTTTGTACTCTCCAGAGATTTCTAAATGCTATGTGACAATATGCTAAAAATAAAAACAGGAAAACCAACCAACCCAAAAAAAACCCAAAAAAGAATAGAATCCTTCTCGAAAAGCGGAAATGCCCCTTCCTCATTTTCTCTCAGAGGTAGTGTATATGATGCAAAGGAAAACCCTTTACATCTCAGAAGAAGACCCTAGTATGGTAAAAAGACTCTTAGTAGAGAAAATCTACATTTTACTGGAATCCCAAAAGTGATTCAACTTTGAAATTGGCAATGTATTTCAATATACCAATTTTTTTTTCTGCAATTTATTGCTTTGACTCCAATCCTATGAAGTCTATAAGTTCAAATCCATGCTGGGAATAAACACATACATTGAGACTGTCTGGTAAAGATTTGCACAGGCAACACATCAATTCTCTTCTATGAAGAAGGGAGCAGCAGTCCTCTCACTGAGGAAGAAGAATACAGGTAATTACTGCTGCCTTCTGACAACTGAAAGGAGGAGATCAGAAGGAGATTAACATGATCAGTTTATTTTTCTCATTATAAAGAATAGTGATAAAGTAGTCCTAACGAAGACCACCAGGATATCAAACAAACAAAGCAATTCAGAAGCTACCTTGATTACAATGCCTAGGATAACACTCACTGAGCTCACTGTTAGTAGCTTTCCCTCTCACAAACCGTAAAAATAAAGTTTGTCGAGATTTAAATAAATAACCTACATTGTTACAGACACTCCTATTCATTTCTTCACATACCTTGTTTCTATAAAGACTAATCTTAATTTTCTCGTCTATCTGAATGATACACATCCCAGTTCTTACATTGATGTTAGTACTGGAGAGAGAGGAAGGGGTTGTGTTGAGGTTTAACCCATTACACATATAATAATACAATTAACAGATTTGCTTGACTAAGGAGTTGAAGGCTCATTCATGCCCTAAACTGTCTTATCTGTCATCCATTACCTCCATATAAAGAAAAAAAAATAACCCTTCCCTTTTGTGCTTCTTTGTAAACATGAATTACCATTTTAAACAAAACATTTAATCTTCAAGCTCTTTAATTTTTTTCTGATTTTACAAAAGCCAGACCTACACTGAAAAGAGAAGTCAATAAAATAATGCTGTCATTGCAGCAATTTGCATAGCAAAAATGTTTCACTCACATTAAACAAGAAGAAAAACATTTTTCAACAAGATAATGCCAAACTGAACTCAAAGGTCTAAAATCTTGGCTTGTTATACCATCCCACACTAATCCTTTCATTGCCAGCAGTTGATTTATATCAGTGAGTATTACAATATAATGTAATTAGTAATGGTAATATTACCACAAATAGTATAAACAGCTCTGCTCTACTGCCTTTAGATTATTTTTGTAACCATGTTAATAACATACCATCAAGCATCAATACAAATCCTTGACAGCTTCTTGAAAAAAGATTATGCATGTCTAAGCAATTTTCTCATACACAGGTTTTCTTTAGGAAACATGTTGTCACTATTCCATTAGCTCAAAATGGAGGGTATGCATAAAAGAATCTCTGCTAAAGAAGTCTGACTGCTAGCCAGGAAAGCATATGTTCAATAGTCTGTATTTACTACTGGCTGGGCTAGGGTTGTAGGTAGCACAGCACCAAATGAATTTCATCTTTAAAAGATGTCTAGCAGTGCAGTGAATGAACCCTTTGAATGGCACAAACCTTCACTTTAAAAGTATTTCAACAGCGACTGTTATAGAAGGAAAACAGAGTAGATTAACTGATATGTAGACATCTTAGGTCTGTGCCAGAATCTCTGAAGCCCACCAGAATTTGGATGGTATCCTGAACTAGACACCTTCCTGGATCAATTAAAAAACATCCTCATACGTCAGCAAAAAAACCAAAAAGGAGCAAAAACAAAACCCAAGCAAACAAACAAAACAACAACAAAAAAAACCCCCACCAACAAAAATGACACACTATCAAACCTAAGCCTAAAGTTAAATTAATGCATTTTTGCTGAATTTCCTACCATAATTTAAGGGTACCTAACTCCCCACAGTCAAATGCTCCATAACTGGCAAAGGTAAAAACAAAGTCTGTAACTCAGCATTATATATGATGTAGGTATTATATTGATGCCACTACTTTTGCTATGGATATAGCCCAGCATAGGCATCTATCATTTTGCTGTCAAAAGGTTCAGCAAAGATCTTATTATCATTGTTCAAAGATATTTTCCATATTGTCAGATGGTTGCCTGATGTGATTCTTTCAATTTTGTATGGAACTATTTGCTTAATAAGGTATTCAGAATGCCAACAGGTATCATTATCACTATGATAAGATACATGAGCCTAGAGAAAAGTCAGTTTTGTCAGGTTAAATTACACAGAGATGGAAAACAGATTTTTCTCTAATATCTTTTTCCTATTTTCTTTCTTTTTTTTTTCAAAACTCATTAATTGAAGTATTTTAACTCAGTGTTCTTCAAAAGTTTCTATGTCTGCAGTCAATATCTTTCATGAAACATTTCAGTCAAATTTTTAAAGTTTATTTACTGCAAAAAAAGATACAAAGGAAATGTGGTTTTGATTTTAGTTTGTCTGACTGGTTGTTTGTTGGGTTTATTTGAGGAGAATGATAGGTAGTTGTTGTTGTTGTGGTTTCTGGGGTTTTCTGTGAAAGCATACACAATTGTAACTATGACTATTGATGGAAATTTACTTTTATAAGTATACTCACAGTTTTTTCTGAAGGATCGTTATGTTATGTGATTGTATTAAATATCCTCTATGATGTTTCCACTTATCCATACCTTCACAACCATTTTACTAAAACCATAATCTCGAGGAACAAAATCACCTCTTCTGACTTTTAAATTTTGCCTTGCTTGGGAAACCAAGAAAATAGAAAAGATGCCTAAGTCAGCCTAAAAAGAATCCTTCCTTTGACCCTCAAATAAAGAGACCTTACCATTACATGGTTGGGTCAATCACCTGTTCCCCTTCTAGGGCTGAGTCAAAATTTTACAACTTCTTCTCCTGTTTTGATTTCACTTAACACTTTTACATTTGAAATGAATGATGTTTAAAAATGAGCAGTATTATGCTAAAAAAAGCAAAAAATTTTTTCTTTAATTAAGGGGTCATCATGAAGTCATTCCTCCTGTTGTGAGATACAGCTTAAGAGAAGAGGAAAGAGTCTTTCAAGATCCCCACCATCTAAAGATGTGAAGATTAGAGATCTATTACATCATTCACTTCTATGATAACTGACATGAAAATACAGAGAAACAATGTATAAATCCTCCTTTCCCTAGCTGTGCCTAGAATACACACATACAACCAGGACTGACCAGGACGATACAGTTCAGTAACTCCGTTTCAGTTTAAGTAGCCAAGATGAGCCTCTTCATTACTCCCCAGCTATTGACAAAATTCACTTGATTAGTCTATATTAACTTTCAAAACCATCAGTTGTGCAAGTTCTGTGTTGCAATGACATTTTCAGTGTCCTATTAATCTAATATTCCCCAATTATATAGATAGATAGATATAATTATGCAGAATGCTCTCATAACCAGCTGATAACATAGCAACATATTTAAAGTTTTTAACTATGAAATCCAGCTTTTTAATATTTTCATAAAATTCAATATTATCATGAGAAGATATTATCATATCCATGATTTTAGAATCCATTTTACTATGATAATTACTTCTGTCCAATTTTGCAAAAGTAGACAGCAGTTAGTGCTATGACGCAATTCCAATATTTAATTACACAGAATATTTTAAATCCTGAATTTAGGAAAATAAAATTATTTTAAAAGCCTTCAACTTAAAGTACAAATGGGTAGTTTAATGCCAAAAGAAAATAATTTTATGAAGCATAAAACAAACTGCAAAAACCATTGTAAGAAGTTAAATAGAGGGAAGGAAAATTTATAAATTAACTTTTTATGGCAAAAATTTTGTCTAGTACCTTTTACTCATAAGCATTTACTGCAGGAGTATTCAACAAAGTTCTTCAATTTGTTATATGGATCCATCAACTAATTGTTTTTACTTGCCAAAAAAATTCTAATCACCTAGTGTAACAGAAATCCTTTTTTTTTTTTCCCCTAAACAGCTTTTATTTGAATGGGCCATCACAGCATCCTAGGTTCCCTCTCTTTCACATACATGTCTTATTTATTTGTATCTGGATAAGCAGGAGGAAAAAACTGAATTCCCAGCCTACATTTGATTGAGGATTGGATAAAAACCTCAATGCTGAAAACAAACTACTTGAAAATTTGAACTAAAGTTCAACATTTAATTGCCTAAGACTTTAAATTCCTCTGTGAAGATGAGGTACTAAAGAGGAAGACCCTCTCACTTCTAAAATTTTTTAGTATGATTTTTGAGCCAGCACAACAACACTGCGTAATTTTCTATGTGCATACTCTATACAGGACTGGTCATTCTTCTAGAGAGAAAAAATATAAAAAAAGAATAGTCAGTCCTTTATTTCAGGAAACAGACTCCAAACCAAGATTTACATCAAACAATTCATGCTGGTTCTAGAAAAATCAAGAGATAAGCAAGCATCCCTCAAGCTTTCTCCCAGCTTCTGATGATTTGAAAATCAGCCTGACAGCTATTTAGAAATCCACAACTGTTCTCATTATTTCATAGTTATGCAGGGTAATGCTTAAAACAACAGATAAAATGATCATATGAATAAAAAAATATAGCTAAGGCTGAACTGTCCTATTGAGGCAACTGTGAGACTTTACAGAGTGTTTTTGGTGTTTTCTAATTCTCTCTTTAATAAAGACTAGTACCTAATGACTCAAACCACACACAGACTCCAAACCAAGATTTACATCAAACAATTCATGCTGGTTCTAGAAAAATCAAGAGATAAGCAAGCATCCCTCAAGCTTTCTCCCAGCTTCTGATGACTTGAAAATCAGCCTGACAGCTATTTAGAAATCCACAACTGTTCTCATTATTTCATAGTTATGCAGGGTAATGCTTAAAACAACAGATAAAATGATCATATGAATAAAAAAATATAGCTAAGGCTGAACTGTCCTATTGAGGCAACTGTGAGACTTTACAGAGTGTTTTTGGTGTTTTCTAATTCTCTCTTTAATAAAGACTAGTACCTAATGACTCAAACCACACATATTTTTGACTCTTCAGTATTATTACTCTTTAAGTATCCAATAAGAGGAAAAAAAAGAAAAAAAAAACCAAAATAACCCCAAAAAACCCCAAAACAAATAAAAACCATAAAACACCACAGAATTCCCCAAAACTAAACCAAAACAAACAAAAAACCCCAAAACAACAACAAAATAAACCAACTATGAGTTTGATACAAACAGCAGCAACATATTTATTTAGTATTCTGTCCATAAAGTGATATTCTCGCTGTTACAGAGTTCAACAGAAGATGCTACAGAATGTCTTTAGCTGAAAACACTACACTTCCCACTGTGTCTCCCATGACAACCAGGCTTCTCTGAAAACAAACTGTACCACCCTAAGGCATCAAAAGTAGTAGAAAGAATTTGCATTCTTCCTACTGTTGGCTTCACCAGAAAAAAAATTGAGCTTTGGCACACTGAGAGCTAAAGCAAAGTCTTATTTCTCCTTTGCAAAGTCCTACATACAAATGAATCAATAATTGCATCAGCACACAAACTTATAAAGGAAAACAAACCTGGCTATCTAACTCACTTGTTCTGATAGAAATCTTGAGGTATCAATAAAACTGAAAATGCAAATAACAGAGCAGGATACAAGGACTTATACCAAGAGAATTAAGCAGCTGCCATTTGCTAAACTCCAGAGTTTAGCAAACATTCTCAAATCCCAATCAAACCTTTCCATGGTAATTTTTTATTTCTGTAAACTTGCATCAACATTTACACAGTCTCACACTTTGCAGCCCTCACTTTCTTCTCTTTTTCGAGGCATATCCTATGTCAGAACTTAAATCACATAGCTCACCAGTTATGTCAGTTCCTTGAACTGACTAAAACCTAGACCTGCCTCCCCAAATTATTATTTTTCCCAGAAGAACAGAACAATCACTAGCACTGACACAAGAGAGGTGGCAAGAACAGACAGCTGGAGGCAGGGAAAAGAGCACGACTTGCCTTTTTGGCAGTTGTGTGGTCAAAACTGGTGCTGATAGATCAAAGAGAAAGCTAGAATTTTATATGACAGGAGCTGTATCTCATTCCATATTCTTCTCCTGAACTGGAAAAGCATGAGATGAACATGAATTCCCATTAGAACTAGCTTTATTATACAGTCAGCTAACACCAATACTTTTTCACTATCTGGAACAATGATCTGATGATTTATGGTATTGGAAGCTAGGCTATCATTCCACAAGGGCCACACTTAGAAGGATCTTGACTTTTTAAAACTTAGGGAAACAAGTTCTTTAAAAGACCAAATAGTCACAGAACCAGAGCATTTGGTCAGAAGCATCTGCCAAAGTATGTGTCACTTAACTGTTCCCTTGGGAGCCATTAAATAAAAGGCACATTAGACATCTACCACAACAGAGCCTATAAAAGGTACTTCTACTGCATTTAAAGAAGGAAAGAAAGCCAAAACAAAATGCTCACAGTAAACTACAACTGCTTGCTCTTCAGATCTACCAGATGACTTCTAATTTCACATTAATAGGAAAGAAATTACAAAAAGTACACTGTAAATATGTGTCTGTGAAGAAATAAATTTAGTTTAATTAGTACTAATACAGATTAAAAAGACAAAAAGAAAAAGAAAAAAACAACCAAAACCATAGCAAAGAGACTTCAGGAGTAAAAGATAATGATTTTTAATATCAGTGGTTCACCCCTGACAATTATTGGAAGTGTAAACCTGGAAAATGTACTTAACTGAAACAGTGCAGATTTAAACCATTTCCCTTGATTATTTACTGAATAGTATAATGTAACCACTTCTTCAAATAAGTATCTGGACTTGGATACATAATGTAGCCTTTCTTTCCAGAAAGATCAATTTGCAACCAAACTGTCTCAGAACTGAACTTTCTGAGTAAATAAGTTTCCATAAATCTTATAACATTTCAGATTGCACCTGAAAACAGCAGTCAAAGCTTCTTCAATCTTTTTTTTTTTAATTAAAATTCATATTATACAATACTAGATATTATTTAGGGGAAGATCCAAAAACTAATTCTTTTCCAAATGCATTTCAACATCATTGTTAGTCATTCTCCCTAATTCGTGCCGGCCTTATTATATACATATAATTATTAAAATTATATTTTCATAAATGCCATAATGACAAACTTTGAATATACCCTAGAAATGCTAATCTGTACTCAATAATAAAAGTATTTGGAAAATAAACTGTTTAAAGAATGCTTTCACATTTCAGAAATCTGCACACATCTTCCCTCTCAACTAAAATAAGTATTTGACTTTACCAAGAGCATATGTGCAAATAACTTATCAAATTTAGGTCCTCAGAACAGGGATTAGAAGAGGGTAGCCAGAACATCAGAGGCAGCCTGTGAAGTTAAATCCATTACCTACAAGATCCATACATCAGCAGTTATGCCTAAGCATTGTGTGAACTATGTATATGTCACTCTTCTATAAGTAACTTTCCACTGGAAAAGGCAATATTCTCAATCACGGAAAAAGGCAGTATATAAATAGAGTTACCTATTTTGTTTTAAAATGCAACATACTGCTTATCTTAAGACATTTCACAATGGCAAAGCACTAAAGCATTCTCTACTTACTCAGCTTTGTTTTACTGTGCGAGACCTGAGCTAAACTAAATGCCACCATTTGATGAGCTGCACCAATCTGATCTGAGAGCTTCTGCTGTACAAATTCCCAATTCCCTTGCTCTGATCCCTTCTCTTACTGAAACAGATCTAGTAATCTCTGTTGTACACTGAAGCTAGCCTCAAAGGAGAAAGCCTTTTCTATGGCAGTTCTAGGGAGACTAACACCATTGATAGACATTGCTAAGGCCTCAGATATTCAATCTCTTCCAAGTCAATGAATTTTAAAAGAGTTTCTTGTAGCATAGAGTTCACTGTTTGATATTTTGCACTTGAATATGTGCCAACTCACCTTTCAGCCCCACTGGTTGCTGAGGTAAAAACATTTGTATGGAATTTGTCCATTTTTCTGAAATGGGAAGGTTATTTCTCAGAGTCTAACAACCCTGACACATTGATAGAGCTGGAGGGGCTAGCATTCCTTTCAATTAAAATGCCGTGGCTTTCAAACTGAGTGAGAAATTTGATAATGTAGACAGCACATGCAAAGCCTTTAGCTTGCTAATGACTGAGAATGTGCAATCCATCATCTAAAACAAAACCCATAAGAATTGTCCTAGCATGAATGATATCTTTCCCAGAACTATTACCATTGGCATCCTGCACCATTTCACACTGCTACACTGAGAAAATATGAAGTATTCCTGAACTGTTCAGGAATACAAATGCATTTGGTCTTTGATTAATTGCATTAAAACCACAAATGTGAAGCCTTCACACAGAGAAATGGGTGAATAGGACATTTTTTCCTCTTTTATTTTTGTCTTTTTATAAAAATGCTACTGTTTTCACTTTTAGGAAAGGTGCCAGCAAAGCTGAAATACACTGAAAATATCCAAGTGTTGGCCAGAAGGAAAGTTTTGCTATGACTGTCAAGGGTTCCTAAAAAGGAGATAGGGGGTAGGAGTGGTGGTCAAGAAAGGATGAAATTGCGAGATTTTCAAGATGATTTATTACTCATAGTACTATGCACCACATTTCTTCTATTAGTTTTGTTTTAACCTTTCCCATGATCCTAGTATAACACTTTTCTTCCTGTCCCAGTGAAATTAAACAATTTTTCCAGGTTTTTTCTCTTCATGCTATGTTCTGTCTTTTCAGACATCCTATTGCTTATTGTGGTTTGCCAGGCAAGTTTAATCTTGCTGCCTCACCTTGCAAATCAATCAATTCTATTTTGCTAACAGTCAGAACACTTACCCAGACTGATACCCACTCCAAAATCAGCACCTTGAGTTTGATCTGTGCACATTGGATTATTGAATTATAACAACTGACAAAAGGAAGTTAAGAAGATTTTAATGTCTGTGACCATTTAATTAAATTTCTAAGGGTGACATTTATCTGGCCATATCTATACTGTGGGCCATTTGCAACTGCAGAAGCCCCGAAGTCTGTCTATCTTGTCTGTTAAAGAGAAGCAAACACCTACAATAGATAAGATGGTACAAGTCCTGATGATACTTTTTTCCCTTTAAACTTCAAGTGCAGATGTCTGTATTTCAACAGAAATGTGAAAGGCAGGAAAAGCTGGTTTGAGTTTACAAAATTCCTCATCATGAGCTTTGCAAAGCCACTGAAAAGAGGCACCACATCGAAAATATCAACTGTGTTTGGGCAACATCATTGAAAGAATTCAACATTCAGAGGTGAAAATGTATTTAATCAGATTTTTCTAATAAATGTTAAAATAAGAGACATAACTTAAAATGTACAGATCTTCGCATATATGTGAGGCAGATGATGTATTTTGTAGCATATTTGTCCTAACAAATTATTAATTGTAATGGAGTTGGGGAACACTTCAGACTACTTCAAACTAACCAACTCTGCCTGTCATTTGACTGACTCTGAAAATAATAAGAAAATAAAATAGAGAGTATAAATAGTGAGTTTTCAGGAAATATTTATGAGAACAATGAATTAATATTCCAGGCCATTTGATCTAGTAATAGTGTTCAGGTTACTGCAGAATCTTGTGATCTAAGCCCAGATGGAAATTTTAATGCTATATGCAGGGTGACAACAGACAACAACCATGGTGGGGAGCAGGGAAGAAATACAAAATAGAGCAACAGAAGAGAACCCACACATGAAGAAACCACATAAATTATATTATCTGTACATGCAATTTGTGTTGTAGATCCAGTTGCTTGAATCTAGAACATCCACTACAGTGCTCATTGAAGGAAACAATGTGAAAATTAATCACTAGGTTCAATTTATCTCAATATTAAAAAAAAAGGCACGACAAAAAAAAAAAAAACAGTTCTATAAAATTCAAACAAAAGAGAATATCCAACATAATTAACAGAAAAATTATTTAGTATGCACACCAGAAGAAAAACTTATAAAAGCTTATGGATAATATTCACAAGTTAAATGTATCCAAATCCATACTACCTGACAGGGTTCTCCTGAGAGGGCTCTAAGACTGGGTGGTGTGACTTTAGTCCACTGTCTATAACTTGCATGGCAATTTGATGAGATCCCAGATGGATTTAAAAATGCTATCATTAAGGATCCTTAAAGAAGCAGGAAAAAGAGACACAGAGAATAATGCTATGACCCTCAGACCAGGAATTTGCAACATGACAGAGACCACAATAAAGAAGTTATCAGGAATATACAACATGGATTTACCAATGCTACGTCATGCTTGACCAGCTGATAGGAGCAACCTGACAACTCTGATGAAATGTCTGGCTGCAAAGGACAGTGGATGGAACCTATCTTGGCTTTAGCAAGACTGTAGATATTAAATCAAACACTTTCTTCATATGGAAGGTGAGAATACAGAGGCTAGAAGAAAAGGATTGCCAGGCAGGGTGAAGGTTGGTTGTATTGACATGAAACCAAAGTTGGGCACCTGACTAAGAGCTGGTGACAAGCAGATTGTCCCAGTGGCTCATTTGCAGTCCTAATTTACACACTGGATGACAATACAGACTGCACCGTCAGCAAATTTGAAAACAGAAGCAATACTGGGTAAGTGCTTGACCTGACAAGTTGAAGAGATTCAATCCAGAAGAAACTGGATAAAATTGAGGACCGGACCAACAGAAAACTTAGGAGAATCAATAAAGAGAAAAGCAAAGTTCTAAGAAACAACCCCATGCAGACTGGAAATAATTGCCCTGTAAAAGGTGTCTGAAGTTTAGGACTTGATGATAGGTAAAACATGCATCTCATGGCAAATAAGGAAAGTTGCAGACATAGGAGCACAGTAGCTGCAAATCACTATCTGTCTTTTCTCAGTATCATTGAGATTGCATCAGTAGGGATGATGAAAATTCAGGAGATTGCAGCAGGTAACATCAAGACTTATGTAGTTGTATTATCATATAATTATTAGTATTGCATTTACATATTTTTATTATCACTGCATTTTCTAAAAAGGTGATTATTCAGAAAGGATAAGAATAGGTAACTGATTTTCAGTCACTGCTGTATGACAGACAAATGATAACCACACTTAAAGTTATGTTTCACATCTAAGAAAAATGCTTGTTTTGTCTCTACAGCATTTCTCAACATCTAACAACACTGTCACTATTCTGCAGTGCTCTATTAGAAACTCCAGAACCTGGATCCATAAAGGTAGATGGAAAATAACAGAAAAGTACCTCCTAGTCATACTAACAAAAAGCTGCAGCCATATACCATAATTTTTGTCCCCATAGGTTTAGGGTTTTTTTTGATAGGGGGATATTGAAGGCAAGTGGGTGAAGAAGGAGAACACAATTATAAATAAATTAATGATGACTGACAACTGTTTTAGAACTTGGAAAGCAAAAGCAGTTCTTTTAATCTAGGAATGAATTTTGCAGAGAGAGGTCAATATTTTCCAAATATTCAGAAAAATTATGGATTGATGACAGCCTGCAAGATTATGATTTGGTTTGCTACCATCTATTGTCCTTTTCCCCATAACTTCATATTTCTTTTACACCACTTACAGTGCTTTGATTGGAAGTGAACAAGAACAGCATTTGGAGAGTGGTAAAATAGCTTCATTTGTCTAGTGCTGAACTGTTTCACGAAGTATTACCTTCTTATAACTGCTCAAATGACACTGGTGAGACTAACAATGAGCATAAGGACAAATGAGCAATTATATTTGCCAGGTTGCTTTAAATATTTTAAAATGGCATATGGGAAATTGCATTGCTACAAAGCAATGCAAACAGGGGCAACTGAAATTGTCTTAAAAAATCTAATTCTAGGTTTTTTTTTTAATGCGTACTTATTAAATGGCAATGTCAGTAATACAGAACAAAATATGCTGGTAATAAAACAGAAGGGAACATAATACAATCAGGAGGTTATATGCCATTGTCAATATATTTAGATGCCTTGGCTTGAAGACCATTCAGTACAAATAAAAACAAACAAGTTCTGAGACTAAAGGCACAGCAGAAGCATGTGGAAATTGCAAAGATACTTTGTATTGCACAGCATCAGGAGGTGTACAATCCATGATGAGGATGAGATGATTTCTCAGGGAGTTTTGTCACACCAGAACAGAATTCTGCCACTATGTTCACTTGAAGAACTGCGAATGGGACAACTACCACAGCTGCCTATAAAAAGCTTTTGCTCTCTGAAAGTCACACAGAGAAGCATCACTTATGACAGCAATAGACTTAG
Organism: Molothrus ater; assembly: GCF_012460135.2. NCBI lineage: Eukaryota > Metazoa > Chordata > Aves > Passeriformes > Icteridae > Molothrus > Molothrus ater. Next base: position 53,890,189 of record NC_050479.2, on the reverse strand, counting down.
AATATTTGTAGGAATTGTGGAACTACTGAACTGTCACATAATGCTGTCATGCAGCAGATTTAATTTGCCCTTGTGAAAATTACAGAAATAACAGAAAGGAGAAATGAATGCCTGGCCTATATATTAAAAAAAACCAAAAAGAAATCAATGAGAACAGGAGTGTTTAGTAAGAGGTTGAATAATAAATGAAGATGATGTTAGCATAAGGAAAAATTAAGGGTTTTGCGACTTAGCATGTGAAACTATTTTCTTGTGTAGATTATTTTCTTAAATATTCTTGAACCAAATAATTCCTTTCAGTTCTTAAGAACTTTATAATTAAAATGTATACATTTGGATTAAAATAAAGTAAAAATAATTTTTAATTGTTGCATTTTACATTTCTAGGAGTAGCTTTATATATGTCAAGTGTTCAATACAAGATGGTGAGCACATGAGTCTTCCTCCATGTCTTAATTGAAAAGAATTTCAGTAGAATCAAAGGACATATGGAATAAAGACCTAATCTGGCTCTGAAACAAATTAACTAATAAATTCTTTGATATGGTAAGAGAATTGTTCACCTTCACCTTTCCACTTTAAGTTTAATCACCTTCTATTTGACTGAAACTTCCACCTACTTTTTGACAAAGTTTTCTTGCATTTTGTTCTACTGGAAGGAGCTCTTTGTTGATCCTTGGAGGAGTAGAAAAAAGACACATTCCTAATATATATTAATATGCCATAGGTGAGAGGAAAATCCAAAATATTTTTATGAAATAGCTAGTCTTTAATTTTGTTTCCTCTTCTTTTGACATGGTTTGGCCATGAAGCTTAAATGTGTTAGTGAGGTAGGACACTGGGGGATACAATTCCTGAGCAACCTGATTGTTACTGCTCTTGAATTTGTGGATTGTAAGGAAGGAAGGCCAGCAGGAAGGAAAAAAAAATGCAGTTGGGAGAGAGTTAGAAGTCTGTGAGATTGCCACTTTTGGAAGTAGTCACACACTGAATTTCTAGGCACATATCTAATGAAAGAAGCACTGTCTGTGTTTCCTTTGAGATCTAAAATTAAAAGGTTAAAATGAATTGCAGAATGTCATCCCCTTGTTTCATACTGTAGGAGATGACAAAAACTCTGCCAATAGTTTTATTAACCAATATTTACTGACTCTGCCCTTAATAAACCTCCAGTGATGACAAGTTTTTGTTTCTCCAGGTAATCTATTTTCAGATGATAGTTCTTTGCATCTATCACAGGAAAAACTTTTAATCTGAGTTTTCAGTGCTGCAGTTGAAGCTTAATACTTCCTGTTGAATGCACCAGGGACACAACACAGATTACAGATGATTCCATCCCTATTTACAGTAGCCTTTTATGTGCTAAACTTTCTGCATAGGGACAAATGTGATGCAGCCACATGGGGACCAATACAGTGTCTGATAAACTCAGGGCATAGACACTTCTCTAATTGTTTATTATATGTTGTGCCAGATGTCCCATAGAGCCATTGCTGTATTTTTCCCAGCAGGAAAGGAAGAAGGAGAAAAACCTTTATTGTTATCTTTACTTGTATGAAATGCTCAGACACCGCAGTGATGAAAACCATATCAGAAGGTACCTAGGCTCCCTACTTTCTTTCAAGAATAATTTACCCACTTCCAAGAATTGCAATGGCAGCTGCTATTTCCCGAAGATTTTCCAAAACAACCTGTAGAAATCTCACATACATCTGGCTTTGAAATATATGCAGGATGAGCTCTATCAATACAATCTAATAAAATACTATACTATATAACAAAAACTAAAGAAAATAATAATAATAATAATAATAATAATAATAATAATAATAATAATAATAATAATAATAATAATAATAATAATAATAATAATTTTATGCCTAAAAATGTTAATATTCTATGTTAGAATTGACAGAGAAATTTTTTCCAGTAGTTTTTCCTTAACTTTTCCTTTTTTTTCTTTTTTCCTCTTGAGTGCAAGCAAGAATTAGACTAAAGGGGGACAGGTATCTATCAGATAAAGCCTGTCCTCCCCATGTTTCCAAGCCTAATGTAACAATCAGTTTTTCTCAAACCCCAGGGTGTTTCTTTAAACAAGATGGTGGTGTGCCTACTAATTTTCCAATTTTCACTGCTCCCAGCCCTTACTCCTTCACATGCAAACACATTTTCTTTTTAACAGTAAGACTAGGTACCAGAAATATGAGATAGAGGAGTAGGATAGATTTCTGTACAAAGCATGAGAAAGAGCTAAAGGAGAAGTTGTACACAGTTGTTAAAAATTTCTTTAGGATCTTGAAGCATTCTCCCTACTTACTCCATGTATGTCTATATGACCAATGATTGCTTGTATAAATATCATCACTAACTGTTTCTTTGCCCTAGATTCTTGCACTACAAGCTTCAAATCAAGCTTTACAGGTTAGTGAAGGAGCAGTTGAGTTTTCAGGTTTTCCTGACTTATATCCTGATATTAGACGTGCTGGCTTTACCAGTCAACATATCTGTGAGTGTGGTCTTCTTCCCCAGCAGACCACTCAGTAAGAATGTATTTGCTTAAAACCACGTTTTCAGTGGTGAGCTATATTATAGTCTTATGTAAGAACAGAATTCATTATTAATAGAATTAAGATTACCCTCAGTAGAGGCAGTAGCCTGAAGGATAATTACTGGACTAGCTAAATTGTAAATGTTTTTTTTTAGCTATTGATTTCTTAAAAATTTGTTTTCAGAAAAGCCAAGTACAAGCTGTATTTGCAGAGAAAAAGCCAATGGAGTGAGGGGAGAGTGGGGTAAAGGAAGAAGGGGAGGAAATGTTATCCTGCCATGAAGATGGTGTTGATAAAATTTATTGCTAAAAATTTAATATGTTTAGGGCCATGATGAAATGCTTATCATCAGCTTGCATTGCCTGTAGTTCTTGCTGATTCCAGCCCGCTCAGCGTATCCTGGTAATGAAATGAAATGGCATGGGCCCAGGGCCTGCAAAATAAAATTCATTTCATTACAGTATGGGAGGCTTTCTTTTTCTTTTATTCCTTAAAGGCTAAACTCAGGGACATACAGATCACAAACCTTTATGGGTTTCTTCTTTTTTTGTATTGTTTTGTTTAAAAAGTAATGTTTTAATATTTGTTACTAAAAGGATTACCAATAATTTAAATTTGAATTTACTGGCAATGAGTCTGGTACACCCTTCCCTTAAATCCAGCTATGGTCACATAACTTCTATTTTAAGTACCTATTTTAAGAAGTTCTCTTTAGAATCAATGTCACCATTGAATAGGTAATATATTGGCTTCTTCTTCCTCAATTCTCCTTATTTACCCAATTACCCTTATCAAGCCATGGTGCTTCTAGCTTTATAATCATTTAAAGATTATAAAGAATCAACCAGGATTCATTGTCCCTGGACCTCTCCACTGGGGCAAAAAAAAACCCCAAAACCACAAGATTAGATTTCTGATCTGACAAAACAAGGATTTTTTTTGTTTGCTTTGGGTTTATGTGTGCTATATAGGGCAAGTTCTCCACAGTTATCAATCTATGGACAAGCATAAATGGCACACATTAGACAACAGCTGAAATACCACATTCTCCCAAATATTACAGCACAATTTTTTCGTAATGTTCTAATGAACTAAATCTTGTTGCAACAAAGTTTATCTATGCAAACTATTAAGCTCTAGTTTTACTGTGCTCTCCTTTCAAAACTTTTATATTATTCCTCCTCCCAATAAAACTGTGTTTATTTTTACATTAAACCATACTTAACACTTCCCAGAGTTACTGCTAGTTTTATAGTCAAATTCACCTTGCATTCACCCTACAAAACCATGTGTTTTCATTAAACTGACTATATTGTTGCATCAATATTTGGCCTCTAGTACTTCAAACCTCCGGCAACAAGCTGAATGAGCCAAAAGTATCCATACTTCCACCATATAGAGAGAACATTTATACAGGGATATGAATTCTATTATCAAATGTGCTAATCTTTCTTTTTTGGTATAAACCAGAACTGGATTGAGCCTGAAAGCTTTTGGCATTGATAACACAACCTACTGTTCAATTTGTATTAAATCCAGACAGGAGCAGCAGAACTCTCCACTGAGGTGTTTTGCTACTTTATAAGAAAACAGACTTTTAAAAGCAGAAGATGAAAATAGTTGCATTAATAATCTTCTTCCAAAGGATGGATAGGTACAGTGATTAAAGTGTTATCTTGGGGCTTTAATGACCTGGGTTCAAGTTTCTGTTCTATTTTCCTTATCTCTTTGAGACACAAAGGTACACGTGTTGTGTTCCCAAACTAATACAAATACCCAGATGCTCATGCTTCCCTGTCCTTGAAGATACTTTCAGAAGTTTTTTGTCGGTTTGTTTTTTTTTATTTATTTTAAGATTAACCAAAAGTAACTACTAGATACAGACTTGATCCAACTAAAAATAAATTAATTCCAAACGGACAACATGTCAACATGATAATAAGTGATCCAATGTTTAAAAAAAAACCCAAACAAACAAAAAAATTTCCATAACTCTTCCTTGGAGAAGCTGAAGCTTTTTAAAACCGTTTATTGGCTTTCTGGTAGTGTCAGGCAAAATGTCTTATCTTGCATATGAAACATCTACTGGATAGAAAGTTACAGTTTTGTATTCTACGTTTGAACATAGTTACTCATATTAATAGAGCATAGCACCTAGGAATGCAATTCAGTTCTAATGGCTTAAGACATAAACCATTCTTTTTATATCTTTTCCCTCACACCAACCTATAATCCCACTTTTCTGTCATTTACCATCGTCAGACTCATTCTGAAGGCCCTCATTAGGGCAAATGAAGGGATAAATGGGCTGCAAAGTTGTACAGTACCAATTTGGCCTTAGCTGAATGAAAAGTTCAGCTAAATCTGACACTTTTTTTAACACTTTCAAAACAAGATTACCTTGAGCAAGGTGCTAAAGATTTTAATTTTTTATACAGGAATGGGTTACTTACCTCATTAAAATCCCCAGGAACAATCAATTTTCTGATTAATTTCTTGATACATATTTGCTGCCTTCTGATAGTGAATTATCTTTTTGGTATATTTAACACAAGTCTTTTGAAACAGCAACAGACTACTTTCTCCTGTCATTTCCTAGGACCTCACAGGGCTTGTCACTTACTCATTTTTAAAGTGGACTATATTTCTGTAAATTAGGTCAACACTTCAAAAGGTAATGCTTTATTTTAACTCATAATTCTGATACACTAAAACATCAGACATACACCAGATCATAGCTGCTACAAGGGAGACCTGGGCATTTTACCAGTCAATCTGACCTGCTTTCAGCATCATTAGAAGGATGATGACACTTAACTGCCTGCTTCCCCCAACACATGACACTTCCTTTCATTTAGACTTCGGATTACCAGCACTGTTACTGAGTCTAATGAACCAAAAATACATTTTCCTGCATTGCAAAGTGCAGTCTGTCATTAGAAAAAAATGAAGTCCTCAAATTTGTTTGTAATAGATCTCTTCCACCCAGAACAAAGAAAGGATATGAAGGGAAATAGTTTTCTAAACTCCTGCAATGAGATTGGAAAATCAGGTTTATAGGCTATGCATTTGAATGTAATGGCAATTATGGAGAACAAGCATTACTAACCTCTGATGTGTATTTGACAGTCTATATTTCACCAGAAGGGTGACCAGTTGTTTGTTTGGGGCCTTTTTTACGGAAAGTAGAGGGATCTAAGTATAGTACCAAGAGTATGAGTGGTTTGGCTAGCTGAAATACATAATAGCAAACACAATTATTAGGTGCTTAACACTTAGCAAATACAGAGAGCCATGTTGATAAGGGTCAAAGGAGCTGAGCTAGAAAAAAAAGGATGGGAGGAATCAGTAAAGAAAATACCAATCTTCATTCTGAAGGAGACACTAAGAATGAATAATGTGGGAAAACATCTTTCTCCTAAAAATGTTTTCTGCTAAGGCTAGACATATATTGGAGTGTGCAAGAAAATGCACCCTTCTCCATACTGCACTAGATTCATAGATACATAATACAAAAAGATTTCTTTTTTCAGCTTCTCTATTAAAAAAATAAAATATTTAATATATGTAAAAATAGTTTTTAAAAATCTGCTGAAATTTTATCTACAACCAGACTGCAAGTTGCTGCACTTATTGATGTATCAAACATTTATGATTAATAATAATCTTCTCATGACTGAGTTAATGTGCTGCAGATTTCAGAGTGAGCGAAGTCTGTCCAGGTTAAGTGATTCACTCTGCTGATTATTTTCCCTCAACATGAATTTGAGGAGATATGTTGCCTCTGGAATTAGTTATCAATAACTGCTACTACCTCCAGGCACAGCTGAGAGCTCAGAGCCATAAAGCAGGGGAGTACTGCACAAAAAAGAAGTACTGTAAACACTGCAGTGAGGTTTATTGAAGAAGTCTTGATTACTGTGACAGTAAACTCCTCTAACCACTGCCAGCACAGTGAAAGATAGTTACAGAATTTATCGACTCCTGTTCAAACCAAATATGTATCTACCCTCACTCTTCATTTTTATTTTTCTTCATCACCCAGAAGAACACAATTTTTTGGTTTATCACAAACCTTCTGTCTGTTCTGTCCTCTAAGTTATTTGTCACAATCCTCAAGGTCACAGGGTAGTCTCAGTGGGAGAGCATGTGTGTTGATTGATTGGTACTATGATGCTTATGTCTACCGTGGCTGCTAAATGAGCTTCTTTCCCTTCTCCTCTTACCCTCTTTGCCTCCAAGCAACGACTTGATTGAAGGCAGGGAGGGGGTGGAAGGAAGAAGGAGGGAAGATCTCAAAGAAAAAAAAAATCTCACCTACAAATTCAATTAAGAATGTTCATAAAGCAGTATTGTGCCTGGTGATCAACCCTAACTTGTGTCACTGTCAGAGACTTGTACCTTAATTCAGGCAGAGGGATTTCTAATAACTTTAAAAACCAGACCATAATGGTCACTAATACCTGACCACTTTCTGGCTAAAAAATCCCCTCATATTTTCCTTTAAAAAAAATAAGATACAGTAAGTTTGAGAGGAGAGAGAATAGAAGAGACAGAGACATACAGTGCACAGGAGAAAGAAAGGGAATAAGAATTCGAGATCATAAATGAGAAAGGGAGTGAGTGTAAGAGAGATCGTGTAAACAAGGGAAAGCAAGCGAGCAAGAGCAAGAAAGTGAATGTGCAAGGATAAGTAATAAGACATAGAGTGATAGCACCCACAAGAGAGCACATGAAAGAGACAGACCACACCTGAGAAAATGTATGAGGCAGTGAGCAGGCATGGGAGAGTGCAGCACTGCACAGGATGAGTGTGACAGGAACAGGGCAGGAGAATGTGAAAGAGAAACTGAGAGCAAGGAAGAGTGCAAGGAATAAGAAATAAATGAGGAGAAACTAAACATGAAAATTCTCTTCCTGAAAAAAAGAACAGAAAGATCCCCTTGTGGCTTACCAATACTTGCAATGTTATTTAGGGGAAAAAGCCCACAATTTAATGCACCTGTTAACTGCTCCCCTGATATATATTTGTATATAAAAAACTGAATATACATATGATTCTGTAGTGGATATTGACTGTATTGACATACTAGGTGAAAAGCTGTGCTTCTCTGTACAACTCTCTTTCCTGTTCGTCTCGTAGAAACTCATAAACACATAAACATGCCATCAAACAGATTGTATCTGCAACACTCAGGGACTCATTTTAATTTCAGAGAGAAGAAATCTGAAAGATTATGACTGCTGAAGGTATCAGTGGCTTGTGGATTATCATAATATCTCTAATAAAAAGTTCCTAGATTAAAACAAAACTCACTACCATAAAAATGCTAAATTAAAAAAAATCAAATGTCTTACTCATATATTTGTTCTTCATAAGTATATCTAATACCCAGTGTCTAGAGGAGTGTTCTGTTGTCCTTCAGTCTCAACGCAGTAAAGAAATAATAGATATTGGTGATGAAAACGGAATGAGAGAAGCTGTCATTCTCCTTTCACCTCACTGATTTGTCATTTTATACAGTATTACAAGGTTAAAAATTTGCCAGAATTCCCAACCTCTCTCCTCTTTTTGTTACTGAGTTCATAATCACATGCAGCAGGATTATTAAACATATTAACCCTTAAGGGTTTTTTCTAAATCATCTCTTAATGACTGGCAGGTTGCATCCATCTTCTGGGCACAACTCTGCCTAAGCTTTAAGACAAGCATGACAGGGGTCTTAATTAAATTAAAATTCCCAGGTTTGTTCATTATCAAAAACATTGGAAATTCAGAAGAAACATGAAGGTATATTCTCTCTTAAAAATCTACCAATATTGTCCTGGGTTCTCTATAATCTAAATAAAAGTGAAAGATACCATTATCTCCTGAATTAGTCATTAACAAAACTAAGTTGGATTTTGCATCATTAATATAGCATAGCATGCAAAGGTTCAGCTGCAGCCATTTGTGAATAAGCCACACAAAATTGTCTTATATCAGGCACTGAAAATACATGGTTATAGAGAATTTACCATTTTCCTGCTGAAAAGAAAACATATATATATAGCCATTGCAAAAACAGATGTAAAATTAGTCCACTTTTAGTGAACTAGACTAGTAATATAAAGTTACAAAAAATCCCTTCTATGAAAATACCAGTTTTATGTGCAATGACAAACTTACACAATTAAGAACACAGGAATAAAAGTGCATACAAATCTTTAGAGCTTTCTTACTACTTAAGCTGAAAAATACATAGAAACTGTTCCCAAATCTCAAGTTGTGCAATGAACACTAAAACCAGGCATGAAAAGAAATTGATATATTATTTACTATTAAAACTATTAAGCTGAGTAACCAGTTACACAGAACAGATGTCAAAATCTAAGCACTTAAAAACCACTAAGAGTATACAATTTTGAAAAATATTGCTAAGAGAAATATAAATGGCTTGTTGAATTCTTCAAAATTTAAAAAACATAAAAAAGGTAAGAAATGGTGGACAAAGCCTCTAAGCACTCACTTTTTTTTTTAACTGAGCAAAATCACTTTCACAAAAAATTGATTTTGCATTTGTCGTGAGACTTGTATAAAATCTAAGACCTCAGGTTGTGTAAGCACAATAAATATTTATGAAGAAGATCTAAAGTTTTCAGTAAAATAATTTGGATTACCTGACAAGTCAAGAATGATAATAAACAGAATGTCACCATACAGCATTGCAAGCCTCTGTAAATATAGTACAGGATACATCATGTACACTCAAATGAAAATTACAGGAACCGTCCAACTATAAATAAGAGCAAGGATTGATTAAGAAAGTCCCCAATGTATAAGTTGATCTTTTCTAAGTGTTTTGGATTTTTTTTAATATATGTATAAATTATGAAAATCATCTTTGTTATTTTTGGGGGTGGTTTTTTGATTTTTTTTTTCTTTTTATATTATTTATTGTTTCTTCAGTGCAAGACAAGAGCCTGGTACCAAATATTAAAAAAAAAAAAAGCAAATGCTGGTGATGTGTATAAGCATATGTGTGGTTTCTTTGCTCTGACAATATAAACATCTGCTTTGGGACATTTTTGGCTACCAACTGCAGCATACTGTTAGTTATTTTGTCTGTATGTCAGTGGAGAAAAGAGAAGTTGCATGTAATAAAACCCATAAGTAATCAGCAATAAAAAGAAAAATACTTAAAAAGAATCAATTTGCAGGGACATCCCAAATCTCAATGCTATCACAAACTAACTCACTCAGTTGTAAAATTATACCAGAAGCTTTCTACAAGGAAGTTTTCAAAGCAATCTATCACTCCCTCCCTTAACCTGGGACAGATATATTCGAAGCAAAATATTTTTCTTAATCTTTCTGCTTCTATAAAATACAGAGGAAAATCAATTAATACTGTAATAACTTTTTTTTAATGCTCAGCATTAGCTAAAATGTTTAGACTGAATTCTGGGGAGGAGAATGTTGCTGTTATCCTTATTTCACTTATTTATTCTGAACTGGTTTTTTACCTCTTAAATGACATCAACATTTTAAAAAATTGCAAACCTACTTTAACCTTGGAAATAGTTTTACAATCTATTGTCCCTCTAAAACTTAATTATAAAATGCTTGGTAAGTTTAGAACTGATAGTTTTCTATTACAAAAGGTCCAAAATAGGACCTCACTCTCACTCTGTCCATTTAAAACCATCAATTGGAAGTAAAAGTTAATGGGAACTAACAAACATACACTAGTGAAAATGTCACTATTTCACCTGAATCTTGTGCATCATCAACACCACACCTTTATTGTCTGTAGTGCATAGTTAACATTTAACCAAGTCAGACATGTCTTCCACAGTGACAATAGAGGACACGTTCCAGTCTCAAATAACTGTATATCTTATCACATAAGAGCTCCTGCCTCAGCAAGGGTATGTGCTTTGAAAAAAAGTAGGAGCATTTTCTCAAACTCTCTCATTCCCCACTTATAATCATTCAGAACAAACAGCAAGTACTTTCTCTCAACTCCTTCCCTCAGCCAGGCAAGAGGCTTCACTTCCCTCCCTCCAAAGCCAACAGATCTATGGTACATCAATAAATTATTCAGGCCCATGCTGCTCCCCACATTTGCACTTGTGGGACTTTCTGGAGCACATCCCCCATTAATATCCCTGGTCATGCGCATGAACTATAGGAAATCAAGATGGTTTGTATTTTAAACCCCTCAGCCTGCACTAATCTCAAGAACATACAGCTCCAGCTGCCTCACAAAGCCTCATGGGCCAGTCCTGTTCCCTTCCTCTCACTCTTCCTCTTTTTCATGCTTAAACTATGTTTGCATTTTATAAATTTCAATTCCCATCTTCTCCATTCCAGTGGTTTATTACAGCTCTGGACAGCTGCACTGCAAGATACCTGAGCTGCCACTTGCTCTAAATCCTCCTCCTTCTCCACCTCCCACCCTCCCCCTCTGTGCTCAATTCACACTGTGAACAGCTGCATCACAGCTGTCAGGGTGAACAGCAAAGATGTCCTTTTGCAATAAGATTGTGCCTGTGGCACACAGAGTTCCTTCGAACAGCTAATTAGCAGGAGAGAGTCCACAGCAAGGTTTGGTTCTGTCCATCAAGCCTGCTGCCAATGTCAACACCATCAGCTGAGCTGTCATGTTTGGTTCCTCATTTAAGGGACTGGCAAAGCCTCTTTTTATGGCTAAGGAAAGATGGTGGCATTTGGACAGTAGAAAGTGGAGGGTTGGGCTCTGTCAGTGTTCAGTAAGAAGTGTTTCATAATGCTAAAGCCCTTTCTCTGCATATATTTTGTCTCTTCCAGCTAGCTCCTCTACTAACAACTCACAACTCTGACAGAAAAACAAGCTATAAAAAGCAAAAGTGAGACAGACTCATTTCTTTTTATTATTGTAGAAATAGAAACTAATACACCCATACTTGATGCTATATTTGTGATAACTAGCTTGGAAAATATTTCTCTAAAAGAATTCATATCCCCCAAAATTTTTATTTCTAATAAGTAACAACCAAGAGCATACAATTTCTTGTGGGGTTTGGTTGTTTCGCCTCTTTCAAGTTCCAGACCAAGGCTTGCTAGGCATACACTGGCACTGCAAGCACATGTGATTAGCTGAAGCTAAACTTCAATCAAAACGACATTTGGACTTCAGGAGCATTTTTTTTTCCCAAGAAGATGAAAATGTAGAAGGAAATAAGAAAGTAAATCTCTAATTAGGTGACTATAGAGCAAAAGGTTCTGGGATGCCCATGGGGAGCTGCCGTATTTAATTTCAATCGCTTTTAGACATCTGAGTTGTCAGAGCTAAAGCACAATATTAAGCTATAGCCATTATTGTGGGAAGGATGCTATCACATCAGGAAGATGCACTCTGAGCCCAGCCATTATGCCAACTTTTAAAATACAGTGCATTTTATACTTGTAAAATAATTTACGTTGGAAGAGAACTGGTGTAATTGCCCATTCTAACTGCTTAAAGCAGAAGCTAACTTGAGAGCAAGACTGGCTTGCCCAGGGCCTTGTCTAGTCTAGTTAATTTTGAGGAACTTCCATGGATGAAGAGTCTCCATTGCCAGTTTTTGCTTCATGCAGCTGAGTACAAAATGGATCTTCTCTCAAATCACACCTGGGAAAAGACTATGCCTGTGGCATGCAGAGTTCTTTCAAAGTCTGACCACCTACGAAGTCTTTCTTCTTCACAAAGCACATGCATGCTGTTGCCCAAGTTCATGTAAGGAAAGGACATCTTTATCACAGATTTCTTAAGAATATCATAAGGCTGTGTGTTTTCAATGCAATATTTATTGAAAAAAAAAAAAATCCCGCATATCAAAAGAACTAAGATCCCACTTCAACAGACTATATAATCTGCTCCAAAGAAGTTTTGCAGAAATTGCAAAAATGTTTTCAGCTGTTTTTCCCCATTTTGTTCTTATATGTATTTTTATTTCAGAATAAATATTTTAAAGGGGCAAATCTCAGGTTTAGAATTAGTAGATATGGAGCCCAGCTGTTACAATGAATAAGCTTCCAATTTATTTCTTACCTTTGTTTTTATTACTCAGCTTTGATTTGATCCTGGTACATGAAGAAAGAGCAACTACTTTTGTTTTCACTTGAATGATTTGCCCATCATAGTTTAAAATCAGCTCCTTAAGTGACAATATAAAATGTATGGCACAAACACACAATTTTTAGCAAAGGAAAATTCAACTAGGTTAAACAGGAAAAAAAATCAGTATAGAACTATTAAAAAATGGGGTTTATATTAAAAGACCTGGATGCAGAAGTACTACCAATTAAAATGGTGTATTGACTGTATGACTGTAATTGATCATCAACAAAAATAACCTCAGCTCACAGAATATTTTTTGTGATGTCATGCTTAAATTAAAAAGAAAAAGTAGGCTACATATCCTAATTTCTCTTGTTTGAGTCTTCTACTTATTGGTGTCCCTAGGAAGCCTGTTTCTGAGAGATGAGATTTTTTATTTATTTTAAATAAGAAGAAATAGCTATTTGAATGGAATCAATTAAATTTTATGTGCATTACTGAGAAGTAATTGGAATGGGGTTATAAAACAGTTTCACAAAGGTACAGGCATATATCTAATTTCCTCAAAATCTGAGCTACATTTCCAGGTAAAATATGTAAAAAAGTATTTCTTCATTTCAGTCACAATTTTAGTCTTGATTTTAATTCTAACTTTTTTCTAAGCTCCTTAATTTCAAACATGTCTCCCAGACATCTACAACCAGGAATTTCATGCTTGCCCTTTCTGACAAATTTATGAAGGTAAAAATTGAAATTGGCATTCATTAAAATCTCTTTCCATCAATCCTTCAAACTTTGAGAACTTTGATTTTCATCTGACATTGATTTTTGGATTTCATCCCTACAAGGAAGAAGTCTTATCAGAGGCACCCATACAGTGCACACTGAATGACTTGGTAAAACTGCTTCAGCTGAAGCATCGAACACAGCGACAGGAACAGATACTTGCATTGAAACACTGCCTAGTCTAACTTCCAGTGGCATTTTATTTATGCCATTTAATTATATTATAATAATTAATGTTACAGTATTTGGGACAAATTGAGTATTTTACCCAATGTTGTTTTTCACACTTTGAATTCAAAATGTTTGCCTAAAATGAACATATATAAAATTATTCTACATTTAATCTTCTATTTCAAAATAGTTATCAAATAACATAATTTTAAAAGCTTTGTCAAAAACCTTATGATTGTTACTCAGTTATGATCAGTTGTTACTTCATAGAAGTACATCAGAAAACAAATTAGGTACAAGCATTTTACCTCCCAGATGAAAATTAACAATTCAGATCTACAGAAATAGCATAGAAACAACAACTACTTTGCTTCAGCTGTCAGCTAAAATCAGTGAAATGTAAAATAAGGTTTTACATGCATAGAAAATATCTAAAAGCACAGGAAAAATGAAAAAAATGCCAGTCATTTTCCCTGTATAATTGCAAAATGGAAGTCCACCAAGATCTACAGAATACAAAGATAAGCTATAGCCCCTGAACCAGCAGTCACTTAGCCCACAGATTTCAGGAGTAGAAAGCAGAGAAAGAGAAACCCCCACACAAACTAAAACATGTGATATATACACAATATGTGTCCTAATCTGTGACATAATAGGCTAGGAACTCCTGAACACAGTATATTAGGACCATTCTTTTGTATACTGATATTTGAAAGAAATGGGTACTGAGATTAATTAAATTATTTTAGTTAACTAAACTATTTAGGTAACTAGTGAAATTGTTAGATTTTTACCCACTCATTCACCCACTCAGGAAAAAAACTTGTGATAGCAAGAAGTAAATAGTTTACTCATTATATTTCTGGGGCTCTCCTAAATTCAGCAGAACGAGGCAGCAGCTAAGGAAGAAGCACCACAACCATGTATTTAAAATGTCTGAAAATACAAATATTGTTGCATCATATACCAGAAGACACAAGCTAAACCAAGAAACAATTACTGCAACACCAGAGAATGCAATTGTTTGGGGGAAGAAAAAAAGAAAAATGGAGAGGAATAAATATATTATGTTCTCTGTGAACAAAACAGGGGAAAAAGTGGAAGCTTTAGGAACAGCCATTAAAGAAAAAAAAGTAGGCCCACTAGAAGGTTGTGAGTAAATATGAGTGAAATGGTATTTTTTTCCTCCATTTTCCAGCCACTTCTACTCTGCACTCAAATTCCAGTTGCTCCCAGACATAAAGTGAACTCCATTAATTTTCCATCTGCTTCCACATGCAATTAAGCTTTCTGAAAATAAACATTTTTGCATAAATCTGCAAGGATTTCTATTTTTGAATACTTGTGATTCACCCACTTACTACAGTGATGTGACCCCCTAATTAAGAATGCATTCTTAGATAAAGAGCAGACCTCCTGACATTAAAAAAAAAAAACAAACATAAAGAACTTCTGGAGCTCCCAGAATCTGAACCCTTTTGATTTTAGATTTTAATTTCATGAACTCCACACTTTTTCTGACTCACTCAATTATGCCCCTTCATAACAAACATTTATCTAGGTGCTTAGCCTTATATACAGCTCTGTCTCTTTTTATGCTGGTTTCAGTTCCTCTGAATTGTGTCTCCTATTTCTTTCAATCATTAGACTTGATTTAGCCCCTTTCAACTACAGAAGAAATTCTTGCTCATAGAGAGATTCATTTTCTGTGTTGACACTGAGTAAAATTTGTGCTGGTCTCATGGAAAACCACATGTGCAGCTACCGAGGTCCCATCCTTTGAGAGAAATGAGATATGGCAACACATTCACCCCAAGCTGGAAGTATTCCACATATATCCATTTAGACACAGCCATTTACTTCACTGTCAATACTTCTTGGGTGATTTCTTTTTCCAGAAAAAAATCTCTAAGTCATGTTTCTGAACAGCAATCCAAGGAGATGGAATTCAAAAAGAATTCTTAATTCAGACTAGTAAGAATTAATAATAGTCATCGATGTTTATCTGCTTGAGATAAATAACAAAGTTTTATTATAAAATTTGGGGTTTTTTAAGTTTTGGATTTTGTTTCAAAATAGAAGATCAATTCAATGCTTTTTTTACAAATGAAAAATAAAAACCCTCATGGAAGTAATTACTTTAGAAGAAAATAACTGTAATAACTGTTCACACTTTATTTGAAGGCATGGTGTTTAATGATACATACTCAACAGCAAAGTAATGAAAAACTCAGTATTAAAAAAAAGTTAAATATTTAATCTGTAATTATTTTTGCCTAGATGCCACACCAGCAAAAGGCAAATATCCTGTAACAGTTTTATTTCTCAAGAAAAGATCAAAATGTATATTAAATAGAAGACCTTTATAACTTTGAGCTAGAAGGAAAATGAGAAAGGAAATGCAAATTTTTACTACTCCTTAATACAATCTTGCATTCTACTACAGATAGGACAGATCCCCTTAGAAATAATTTTTATCCTTTATTCACTGTACAAACAAGTATGTAAGAGAGGCAAACACTGCCATCTATTAAAATAGGATCTCTGAGTATATTTCCATGAGGGGCAAGGCAGCAAACCCAATCTGAAGGTTACTAATTCACACTTCAAGATATTACATTGTGTTTGTATGCTGTTCCATACTGGTTTTTATTTGAGCATGCAGTAAAAACTGTTGCCAAACAGGGTTTGCCAAGAAGAACATTTATTGATACAATAAAAGAAGGGGATAAAAGAACTGCACTAATGTCTTGCTATACAAAGGTAAAGAAATGCAAGGAAAAACTAGCTTCTGAAGGACAGAGAAATTTTCACAAGTTGTTCAGGGAAAGTGAGTCCATGGGCATGCGTGCTTCGTAAGCTATATTTCATAGAATGCACTTCAGGTTTGGAAGTACACAGAAACAGAGATTTAAACTTTTCTGGAAATTGCAAACCACAGAGCATTAAGCGCAGTCACACTAATAAAACAGAAAACACACACAATAAGAAATCTTTTTTAGCTTCTTATCAATTACTGATATTTTACTTTAACTTCTTAAGTTTCTCCTTTTCTGTCTTAGACAAATGCACCTTCAGACACAAAAAAGGGGTCTGAAGGAATGTAGGAATCCAGAAAAATCCAGATCGTATTCTTTTAAACATGACTAGATGAGCCAACACTTTCAACTACATCCTTCCTGCTTTATTTGCTCTGGAGGGAAGGAAAACAAGAAACAACTGCCTCTCCAAAGGGAGAGATGGGGAGAGGGAAGAACCAAATGAACCAAAGCCAACACTGAAAGAGAACTCTATACTTTATCCATATTCACAATTTATATTCGCATTGTTCTGCCTATGCTCTAGTCCCAGGTGCTTCTGCAGTCAGAGCCCAAATATAAGCCTTGGGCAGTGATGGTAGTGGAACTAGCTAAGGGCAACTGTTAGACCGGTGTGCCAAATCTCCCAAAAGATGAGGCATATTTCAGCCCACACTGAACACAACATTGCCATGGTTAAATTGGCATCTACTTGATCAGTAAGGTGTATACATATGCTGCAATCATGCTGATTGGGACTATAGCGTAAAATGAACCTGATGTATCACTAGAGGTGTTGGGGCAGGTTTTTATTCTTCATCCAACTTGGGGAGAAAAAGAAAGAGGACTAGTCTGTCTCTATGCCACTCACATTCCTATTACTGCAGTGATAACAGGCAAGCCCACTTCTCAAATTAATCTACACTCTAGGGGCTTCTTAACTCATATCAGCTGAAAGAAATGTATATTTTCATCCCATTCCTTTGCTGTCATTGCAAAGGTAACCAGGAAGATCTGTTTAGTCTTACAGTACCCAGTTAAGCATTCCTAAAGAATCCCAGATCCAGAGTTAAACTGTTTTTGGACTTCTATGGGTAAATCAACTCTAAGAAATCAAGTTAGTCCAGGAGAGTCAGAAGATATAATCTGACTGTCATGCTGTTGCTGGAATTTTACATCTGCACGTTTCCAGCGTTTTTGGCTTGAATAATTTTTGTAGACCAAGGAGGATGCACAAAGGAAATAGAACATCTTTTGTGGTAAAGCCTGCCTATAAGTATAAAACACTGAAAATGCCAAATGATAACTAAGGATGAACTACTCAATTAACTCAAAGCAAGTAAAAAAAAACAAATTAAATTAATGAGTATCTAGGTATCTTCTGAAATCTCACAGCTGCCAAAACACATTCTATTTACAACTGGACAAAGGTGTTTAACACTGATGTTTGCCATGCTAAGTATAAAATTAAGAAGTTTAATACACCAATTTTAAATCTGAGGAAATAATAAGTAAGAATGTATTTTTCAACTTTTTATATTAAGCAACACATTAAATGAGTAGTTTATCTTGTAAGGAAAAAAGCTAAGTTGAGGCACTCCCATCTTGTGTTAAGTAAGCAATCTCTGGCTAGAGTTGGGAAGCACCTAAAATTCAAGGATAAGTTTTTAATCAAAAGGAATGTCAATGTCAAAGAAAGGCAATCACAGTATTTGATGAGATGACCAAGTTGAATACTATTGGCAAATCTGCTAATGTTGGAAGATTTTAGGAAAGACCTATGTAGCACTTGTCAATAAACTACATACTTAAATATTTAAAATTCTTGTGTAAATGAAGACTATCCCATCCTGCCAGTGACATTTACTATGAACTCAGTGTACTTGTGACACAATGTTTAGGATGTAATGTGGATCTGACCAGGACATGCTCAGTGGTTTTTTGTCAGAGCATTCTGAAAATCAGATTACTGAGCTAAACAGAAAAACAAAACCCCAAAACTTAATAAAATTGAATAGCACTACAAAGACTCTAGAAGAAATTTCCAAAACCAGAATCTAATAAGACTTTCCAAGTTGAAGAAGTTCTTTGAACTGCTTGACTGAAAACAGTATTTCTGCAGGATCTTTTCAGGACCATTTTACTTCATGGCATTAATGTTAAAGCTTTTTCTCCTTGTCTAATTTCATATAACTAGTATTAATAAATTAATAACCTATAGAAAGCACAGTAAAATAACACACAAAAAAAGGGATTGAAAAACAGGCTGAAAATGGCAACAAAATTAATGAGGATACAGCAACATAAAAGAGAACCCTTGAAGTGATCAAGGAGAAAGTCAGTGACACAAACATGAAGACTCCCTAGAAACATACCTCATAATGTCTTTTTCCAGTCTTCTGCAAATGAGAAATTATCACATAGGGATTTCGTGCACAGTTGTGAGAAGAATCCTGTCAACTTCGCTAGGCTGATTTGCACCGAATTTGACTGCCAAATGATTGTGAGAAACTAGTCAGCTAGTCACAGCTCAAGGTGATTATCCATAACGAGCTCCACTGCAGGAAAAAATAACATCAAGTGCTGCAGACAGAGCAAGTCACGGAAATCACTGAAAATATCTGTAAGTCTGAAAGTCCGATAATTTTACATGGGGAAGCTGAATGGCTCATAGAAACTCAACGCCAGACTATGGATTTCTCTTAGAGCTCTGCTTAGGCCTGCGTTACTCTACACTTACTATACATGAAGTCTTCACTGACAGCTTTCTAGTAAATTGTGTGCCTTTCAAGCAGTTCAATTAGATTACTGATTCTCACCATAAACACGGCTATATGTTATGGTTCTTCAGCTAATACAAAACGTGACTGCCCAAGAGAATAAGTGAATATTTAAATGCAAGTATCTCACATACTCTGTTCTTTCCTGTTTCTATATTCATGGAAAGACAAGGCTTTGCTCCCCATCCAAAGACTATCAATACATCATGACCTATTTACATCAGTTACTGACCCCTGCTCAGATGACAGCAGTCTTAAATCCCAAAAATAACATGAATCATAAAAAGAGATAATATGTATTTGGGTCATGGACTGACACAACGAGGCCACAAGCAGGGCACAAGACCAAGATGGGAGCTGTAGTTTTGACCTTAGAGTGGTCCAAATTATTGACAGAGCAGAACTCAGCATACATCAACAGAAGTGTGTCACATCATTACAGAGAACGTACATTTACATTACATTACATTTAGGGCTTACATTCTCCCCACATTTTATAAACATTTCTTCTTCTCAGCTAGCAAGTGCAACAAGACTGAAGACTGAAAGAAAGGACACCATAAAAATCTTTGCTCTTTCAGAATAATTGAATAAATCCTTGCCAGACTCAGATCTAACTTCTCTCAAAATGGTATCTCAAACCCCAGTCCACCTACTTAAGAAATAAGTCTTTAAGGATTTTTAATCATTTTTTCTTATGATAGAAAACATTTAATGATGGACACATTGGGTAAGAAAATTCCATAATGACAAATATACTAAAAAATTATTTACCAACTTCAGTCCAGTGTTTCTTTGCAGGACCCCTACTTTCTACTTTCTTGACAGCAAATAGTGCAATTTTGCAGCAATATTGTAAAAATTTAAATATTTTCTTTTGAAATATTGCTGCTTTTCTATCTCCTGAGAGAGACACAATGAATTCAGAGGTCTCAGTTGTTCAAGTAAGCTCGCTTGCCTCCTATAGCTGCTCATTTTCCAGAAGAGCGTGCAATTTCTTTGAAGGATCTGCTATCTGCTGTAACAAACAGTATTTGTGAAAAGTCACAATAAAACATGAGATTTTAAAATGCCATTAGATAGTACTTGGAACTTGTCAGATCCCACACAATTCATTCCCCCATCCAATGACGCATGATATTTGGCACACAGTGTACTTATGCTTTTTGTTTGTAAAAGAAAGACAATTTTTCCTCCTGCGTTTCTGACCTTTATTCTTATTATCAAATACTCTTTCCAATTGCACTGAATTATGCAAAACTATCCCTTGTGAGTGATGCCAGAAGGATTTTGTCCATCTCCTGGAATGAGATATTTTAATTTACGCAGTCAGCTTGTGTTTCAAACTCTACTTAAAGAAAAAAAGACTAGATTAAAAAACCAGTTCAATACAGGGAAAAAATTACATAGTTCTTTATTTTGTATCTCAGGATTATCTATGGTATCTAATCAGTTATTAAATATAGCCAAACACAGAAAAAAGCTTCTCTAGACAAGGTCAGAGGTTTCCTTCTCAGTACCGGAACTCAGCACTTGTGGGTGAAAAAGGTGTTGATAAGTAACTGAAAAAAGGTAGCATAGCTTGAACTTCATTGTACTTTATGATGCCTGCTACAACTTTTCTGCAAGGTTTATCCAGCTTGAAATATCATTGTTATTTTAAGATCACTAATTAATTCCCTTATAAAAAAGTCACTCAATCCAGGAAGGCATTTCTTCCATTTTAATTACATAATGACTATTTTCAGTGATTGGCAAAAGTTCTTCCAAATGCTATATTCAATCTGTATTCAATCAGGGACAATCTGTGCTGCCTACATAGCATTACCTCATCTCACTAGCTTTTACAGCAGCTACACACTATCTATTGAGATTTTAGGATGTAATTTCCGATGAATGACAGAGGCTGATAACAATCCCAGTCATGAAATTGAGAACGATATTCACTTGCTTTTTAGAATATTGAAAATATTTGCTACATAAATTACACAAATAATTGAATATTTTTGTTTAAGAAGCACTCAATGCCTGTACCCTGCTGGAAAGCAATAGCAGTGTACATCGTTATTTAGCTGCACCATCTACCCTTCCTACAAGATCAACATTGTTCACGAAAGATCAATAGAACCATTATAAAATGTGTTTTCTATAATTAAGGAGGCAGGAGTCTTGTATTTATGCTGCAGGATGCATTAAAATACCAACAGACATCAGGACTGAGTTAGCACTCTCTCAGCTACACCAGTTATTCCTCAATAAAACATGTTTTACTTATTTATTTGCTTCAATTTCTACTCCCTCATTAAGAACCCCATGCTCTAAATTTAAAAGCCCTGCAGGAAATACATTTTTTCACATTCTTTAGTGAGGAAAGAGTATAAAGAGCATGGATTGGAAGGAATAGGTAAGGACTATACACCAAGTTCCTTAGAACACGAAGTGGGGAATTTCTTCAAAACTAAATGGAGATCAAAATAGAAGGGTCTGTGGGAGGAGGAAGGTAATCAAACAACAGTTTGCTTATGATTAGATAAAAGTGCACCTACACACATCCTATACATCTATATTTATATAGTTTTACACCTGAAAAGGATATTACTACCATCACTAGCCATTTTATTCCTGCAAAGCACTTACCTGACTTACATTTTTATGGTGTTGAAACCTTAGGATGGAAAACTGTGATTTCCATTTTGCTTATTCAACAACTTGTGCCAATAACAATTCTGACAATGTTCTCAAAAAATGTGTATTATCAGGAGAAGTATGTTGATTCTTATCCACTGTGCCTGACACACACTCAGTCAAGTGTGGTACAAGTTAAATACTACTGAAATATATCCCAACCAATCTGAATAAGCACTTTGTCATAAAAAATGTACCATCAAAGACTGTTGGACCACAACAGCAAATAAATAAATACAAGTAAATACCTACTAACTTGTAGAGTTGCAAAGATCACAGGATAATAATACACCAAAAAGCAGAATATTTACAAAGCTGTAATTTATTTTTATATCATATATTAGTATTAAGTATCACAGAAGCATGGAATGGCTTGAATTGGAAGGGACCTTAAAGCTCATGTAGTTCTAAACCCCCTGCCATGGGAGGCACACCTTTTACTCCACCAAATTGCTCCTTAAGAGCCCCTTCAAATGTGGCTTCAAAAATCTCCAGGGATGGGGCATCCCCAGCTTCTTGGGGCAACGAGTTCCAATGCTTCACTGCCCTCAAAATAAAGAATTTCTTCATAATATAAACCTCTCATTTTTCAGCTTAAAATTGCTTCTTGTCCTGTCACTAAGCCCTCTTGTAAAAAGTCCCTCCCCATCTTTCTTGTAGTCTCCTTTGAGGTACTGGAAGGCTGCAATTAGACCACCCTAAAGCCTTCTGTTCTCCAGGCTGAGCAACCCCATCTCTCTCAGCCTTTCCTCACAGGAGAGCTGCTCCATCCTTCTAATCTTCTTGGTGGCTCCTCCTCTGGAGTCATTCCAGGGGGTTTGTATCCTTCCTGTACTGGGGACCCCAGCAGAGGGGCAGAATCACATCCCTCACTCCGCTGGTCACAAAACTATATATCACTGTACGCAGCTACATAGTTGGACAAACTCTTGTTCCAATGTAGAAAAAGGCATTTTGCAAGAGATGAAAGCAGAACAAGTCACAAAAGGAGCAATTTAGAAGCACTTCTAGGGCACAGAGGGCTGGTGCTAGGAGGGCAAAAACCCACCTAAAGCTGACACTTGCAACGGACATAAGAACAACAAGAATTTCTGTCGCGGTGCGGGCAGTGAAAGAGTGAACAACAAAAATGTACTGTTACTGAATGGTGCAGATATCTTAGTGACAGCAGGCACAAGCAAGAGTGAAGTACTGAATGCTTTCTTTGCCTGAGCCTTCACTGACAAGGGCCTCCAGGTCTCTGCGAAGAGGGATGGTGTTCACAGTGGAAACCAACTACCAGCAGTGGATAAGGATCGAATCAGGAATATATGTCATGTTAAGAATAACTCTCTTCCTTTAATTCTGAAACTGTGACACTAAATAGATACCAAATAATGATAACATTTTTTTCCCACTGCATGTTTTATCCCAATTAGAGTACATTTAGAACACTTTGGCTCCGTGGCATATGTTCATAATTAAACACACCTAAAAATATCAGGGAAAATTAATTTAAACCAGGTCTAATTTTAAATACCTTGTTTAAAAGTGAATTTTGAAAGAGAAAAAAAGAAACTAGCATTCCTTGACAATACTTAAATTAGAACTGAAGTTTAACAGTGTATTTGTTGCACATGTAACAGTCAACATACTGCAGAAACATAAAATAAATCATTATTCAGTTACCCATTCAAAATAAGGGCTTGCAAATAATACACTAAATGTACAATTACAATGGAATTGTTGGTGAATTATTTAAGAACTGAAGAACTTTTTAAAAGTAACCCAGCAGGTTCCTAGTAAATGATCTGCAATATGCAAGCCAGACTAGTTGAGCTAAAATCAAATAAAGCATTAAGTGTGCCAAAGGAAAAAAATGAAGGAAAAAAACCCCACAATTGGAGAATGGTAAACAAAAGCTCACATTTAGGAAAGTCAATCTCGTATTTCAAAATCCAACTGCAGAGATTATTCACATTCTACTACTATCCATTTTTCCATCATACAATATTCAAACTAGAATCTTAAGTCACTATTCACAACGCAGAAGGAATGCAGAAACATTTTGATATGGATCACATTTTTCAGATATTCTCTGCCTGTTTCTCAGATTTCAATGGCTTATAACCATTGTATTTGAGTTTTATACCTTTGTTCTGTCCAAGTTGCCACGGATATGCATTTAAAAAAATTCTCATCAAAACATACTTTGAACAGTAATAGGATCTGCCTTGCTATTTCCTCACCTGTATTTATTTCCCTGCCAAAAATTTATTTCATAGAAGGAAAATGCAATGAAAGGCTTCAAATGGCAATTGGATAACATCTCTACAGATCTGCATCACACATGATGATTTCCTTGATATTATGCTTAAAATAAATTAACACAAGAAATGGAGGCATTTGTAACTTTAAAACTAGATTAATACAAATGACATTTTGGTCCAAATAATGTGTTAGGAAGAAAACATCAGATATAACTAAAGAATTTATAGTTGATAACTAAAGAATTTCATTCCATTTGCTGCTAAATAGATTAACTCTATTAAAGAACTGAAGTGTTTTGTGTAGTGAACATACTATTTATATCGTACAATTTTATAAGCTTAGATTTACACCACAGAATTAACTCTTTTTAGATATTTAATATGAAATATGACCTTATCACAGTGCTAAAATATCCCAGTGTGCTGTGCAGACTATTCCTAAAGAAATTTATTTCTGAAACAGGTGAAGTACGACACTGTAATACTGAGATCTGATTAAAATAAGTGATTGCCTATCTAAATATGGAAACTAGCTGTATTTTAGCTTAGAGTTCAAATTTACCTCTTGCTAAATAAAGCTGTAATATCTTTTTAAGCACCCCACACAATCCATAAGCAGATGCATTTCAGCAGTTGTAACAGATGTGATTGGACATGTAAAAAAACAGATCAATTTTTTCATTGCACATGTTTAGAAATTAATGGAAAAAGAAAGCTAACAGAAATTTGATGTATTTTTGTAGATTTTAATAATGTATTAGGGTCTTATAATTAGGGATATTCTGAGCGCACACACCAAAAAAACCCAGTTCATTATCTGCACAAATACATGTGCACACCCACACAAGTGTTCATTTTAGACATAGAGCATACTTTATTTGGACCTTAGGACAGTGAATGTGACCAGAATGCAGGTGACATTTTGAAGTAAGTTGATTCCCAAACCTTCACTATGTAAGATAGGAATATAATGAATATTAAAATCATCTTTCTATACTATCTTAAGCTTTCTTTTCTGCCAGCTTGGCACCACAAACAATTGCAAGCTTCAAGGGGTGAAAAGATAATAAATACAAAGACAGGAAGACATTCATTATGACTGAAAAGCTTGAGGGTTTTTTTTTTTTTACTAAGATTAGTGTTCTTTCCTTCATTTTAAATCCACAAAAATCTAGCCCACTATGAAATCTTAAAATCTATGAAGTTCAAAGGCATACCAAAGCCAAGTTCTATTCCTTCAAGAACAAATAAAATCCATCTATAAAATGGAGGGAAAAATACTACAGGAAACTAAATTGACATCCACTCTGTATTTGTTCAGAGCACAATTTTACTTTTCCTGTTCTCCTGATGGAAAAAAATCAAATTAATCAAATCATTGATAGTCTTAGAGATTTCACTTCACTACCATTAATGATCTGGTAAATCATCAAGAGAAAAAATAATTAGTTTCAAGATTCAAAATCAAAAGTATTATATAAAAATATTAGTTATTCCATGGGCAGAAATCAATAGCCTTTGACTTTCACCAAGTGTGAGCCACTTAGTCTTTCAAAATCAAAGTACCAGAACACATCTGGAGAAAAGTTTATCTTTCCCAAAAGGAATTCCAATCTGTTTACTGGAATTTTTTTCTCTTTTGTTTTGCTTTGTTTGATTCAGAAGAAATTAGTAAATTGAACAATGGATCTAACTTTCATTGTGAACCAGAATCAAGAACTTATACAGTGTTGCATAACACAAAACTCCCCCTTATCCTCCCATGGAGCATGAGGGGGAGTTTTGGGTGAGGAATGAATTCAGAATTATGTCCTCAGGCTTTACTCACCCCTTATTTGGAGCTCCAGTGTAATTGTAACTGACTTTAAAAAGGCCAAAATCCCTCTCCTGCAGCAGTCCTTAGACTATAGAACTTCTTATTCATGCTCTTCAAAATCATATTAATGCCAGTATATTTTCAAAGGGAGACTGAAATCTTCCTTCAATTCCACCATTGATAGGGTCCTCTCACATGACCCTGTTCAGTTCTCTTTTAAAAAGAGCAGTGATGGCTGGACTATGGCTTTGATCCTGTCACCATTTTTTTATATTCTAGCAGTTCAGAACTGATATAGTTTCAGGGGCTGCTTTGAGAGTCTTTTTGTAGTCAGGAGCTCAATAATTCCTGCATTTAGGTTGCAGGAGGATCAAACCACAGCAATCTTTCAGGCAAGATCCTTATCTTGATACAGGTACAGTCTAATTCCAGCCATGAACTCATAATAAACTCCAATACTTTGTCTTTCATCTAATTCTCCTCTAAAAGCTTCATATCTCTTAAAGAGCATATCCTAAATGTATGTGAGCCACAGTTCTTTTCACCTTTACTGAAAACTGATCTCACAGCTTGGAGGGGGGAATTTCTGAATAAGAGATACATTGTATGGGGAAGAATCTATAAACTCAGTCACAGAGGAGAAAAAAATTCTCTTTGAAATCCTTTCTTTGTTTTAGGCACAGAACCTGTACAACCTCTGCACAGCAATTTTTAGAGTTTATTCTTTAAATCCAAGGTCATGTAGCCACAGCAGCTAGTTCATGCTCAGAGGGGAGGTAATCATCCTCTGTTCTTCTCAGCAAGTGCTCTTTGCTGAGGTCAAAGAAATGGGGCAATGTAACACTAGAATCCATTACAAATTAGCATAATGTCACCACCTCTCTCTGTGACATTTAAAATGAGCACAGATGAAGGACAGCGTGGAAAACAATGCAATTGCAAGTATCTGGATCCAACAGTAGTTCTGGAAAAGGACAAGGAACTGGAATCGCCTGTAATGAATCCTTTAACAAACTCCAGCATTGCTGTCTTTCTCTGACATATCATTAAACAGATAAATAAAAACAAACAAACACAAACAAACAAATCATCAAAGCCCATCAATTCCAGTCAGACACTCACTTTTGAAGGCAGGAAATCTGAATGAAACACTACCACCAGTTTTCATCATGTTCAAGTACAAAAAGAGAGAATAGACATAAAGGTGAGAACACCACCATCTCAGTGCCACAATACAACACCACTGTGAGGCAATCTGTGAAGATGA
Organism: Molothrus ater; assembly: GCF_012460135.2. NCBI lineage: Eukaryota > Metazoa > Chordata > Aves > Passeriformes > Icteridae > Molothrus > Molothrus ater. The sequence continues at coordinate 53,863,024 of NC_050479.2, read as the reverse complement.
GACCAATCTCTGCCTATACACTGACATCTAGTCAGACTTTAGCACTTCTGAAAATCTGAAAAAGAGGGCACAAAATATAAAGAAAAGGGAAAAGAAACATACAAACACCAGAAAAATGTATTGCCTTTTCTTATACAGTCCAGTAGCAATTTCACAGTATTTTTTAATAAGCTCTGCCTAAAATTATGGGGAAGGAACAGAAATACAAGACAGAGTGAAAAAACACTCAGCTCCTTATCAGTAAAAATTGGCAACTTCCATTTCATCCTACATGTCCTAAACTTTCTAGAAAAAAACCAAAAAAACAAACAAACAACCAAAAAACAAAACCTAAACCAAGTGGAAGTACCTTAAAACTTATCTTAACATATTCTGAAAACATTTTAAATTTTATGTCTTTTCTGAATCATGATAGCTAATTAGTTATTTGATTATCATAATCAGGAACACTAATCATTACAGTCTTGATGAAAATTCAGTGATTATCCCAAGAGGGTTACGGTCCAGTAAATGTGTTGACAGGCTATTTGCCACTGTAACAGCAATGCATCATGATAACATACAGCAGAAAACAAAAGACAAATACAGATTAATATCCATAGTACTTCAACACAAGAGAAAATGTAATGTGACCTTCAGGTCAAATTACATGCTTCCTAATAAAGAAAAATTTCTTGTAACATCAGCTTTGCATTCAGAAGTCTATAGTCTCCTAGTGAATGAAAATACAAATCCTACTAAAATAGCCAGCAACCAGTGCCAAGCCACATCAAGATGTCTCCCTAAAATCCCCTCACACCTAATTGAAAAAATTCATCTGTTTTATTTTGTAGAAGTACAATCAAAATATTGCAAGTGAAAATAAAATGCATGAAACAGTATCTCTTCCCTTCATAAAGTTTTCCTTCTAAATCCTTCAAACACCTAAAAAACTATTTATTCTTTACAATCACTATTACATATCTTTACCTCTCTATTATAGTAACCGCCCTTTTGAGAAATATTTAGCAGTATCAGACCTTTTCTTGTGAAAATAACAACAGAAAACTGACATTTGCTAAACCACTTTTCCCCAAGAAGTTGCAGTTTGCTGGCCCACTTGAGAATTTATTTTTAACCCCATTCCTTCAGCCTATAATTTCTTATTTCTACTTTCAGTTTAACAAGCTGCAAGTGGAACTGTTCAGAGATGAAATAGTCATTGAGTAGCTTTAAAATACTCAATTACTATTATCTGCTCCATGAGTTGGAACCCTTTTCTCTCCTTCACATTTGTGCCTTTTTATTTTTATTATTTTCAGCAGGTAATATTAAGTGTCACCCAAGCTCTACAAAAATACCAATGCCATTACTTTTTTTTTTTTTCTCCTTCTCCTTCAAGGCTAGCAGCTGCCAGAATTGTGGCTGTCAAAACTGGCAGCTAAGAACTTTTCCCACACTTGCCAAAGAGTTGATTTGAGATATGCAAATAACACCTCTCCAAAAATTGTCCAATGGGTCCCAGGAGGCACAACTGAGGTTAGATACTTCCTTTACTACTCTGTGAAGACACCGTATCTTCCAATCTCCCAGAAATAGAAAACAAGAATTCAAGACAAAGAAATGTCATTTTCACAGTGACTTTGCATAGAGTACCTGTCTGTCACTCTACAGTGTAAACGTATATGGCTTCCATTGTCACAGTACCCAAGAAATCTAAATATTTCATGTACATATACTCTCACCACAAATACCAAAAAAAAGAAAGTATCATTGTATTTGAAGCATAAGGAACCAAGGCACAAAGATGCAAAATAAACCCAGTACAATAAACATATATGTTATGGATTCATATTAATGAATGGGAAATGAGATCTCATAGAACATCTACTTCAGCTACAGAAAATAAAGGAAAGCAATTATACTTGACTCATTTGTCAGACACTTGGCAAATTTGAAGAAAACTCCAGAAAACAAAATACATGCAGGTAGTTTATTGCAGATTTACTGTCTGCTAAGCTTTTATGTTTTTTGCCCTAAACTTAATCTGTAGATTAACCTCACTTATTCTTCTCTTTCACTAAGTGGACAAGAAAAGCAGTATCATCATCCTGCTTGCAACAAATTTGTGCATAATAGAGACACCATATTTCCTGAGTCTTCCTTTTTGCAAAATAAATAAAACAAATTCTATCAATATATTGTACAGGTCATGTCTTCAAAATCCCTCATCATTCTTATTCTTTTCTTTTGGACGGTCTCTAGCCTCCTCAACTCTTCTTTAAAATGTGATGACCAAAACTACTCAACATACTAGATATGTCTCAAAAGCATTGACTTGAATAATTGTTTTTCAAATCTTGCACACAGTAAACATATTCATATATTCTACAGGAACACATTGTTAACTAATGTTTCATTTCTGACTGACTATAACCTGATTAGCCACCTTGGGGTATTTAATTTCTCCTTTTTGAGTGTAACAGTTCCCACAAATCTTGAACAAATATCAGCTTGTCACTTTCAAGATGTCTTCCAAAATTTTTATTGCCAATCCTCAACCAGCCCTTTAAACATTGTTAAAACTTTGATTTCTATCTGCAGCTTTTACAAGGATACATTAGTCTATCATCAACATCGTTAATGGAAACACTGAAAGTAACACTGCCCAACACCGACAAATGCAAGACTGTTGACATGTTTTCATAATCTGAGGGAACACTAACAGTAACTCATTGCTTCTCATGCATCACAGGACAACAATGAAACAGACCCCAAGTTTGCCTACAGGAATATCATGTATGACAGGATGAAAGAGTGTTCTAAACCCAAGGTGTGTTACATCTACAGATTTCTATGGATCTGTTAGCCTGTCAAAAGTACTCTAGAGGTAAACTCACTTTTTGTACATATTAAATGCTTGTTCTAGACTATTTCCAAAGATTCAGCTCAGAGTGGATATGACAACATGGGTCTGTTTCTCTTATTCTGAAGCCCAGAATCATCCTAGATCCCTCCCTCCATGAGTTCTCAAAATGTAAAAGATTCAGAGAAAGCTCTCAGTCGTTAATTTTTAATTTTATTGATTCATTTTTTTAAGGTCTTTCTTTTAGGCAGCCATGCTTCAGCATGACACTCTTCTAAGGCTTATGTCTCCATGTTTCTCATGTACTCTATGTACTCATTAAAAAACTTCCATTGGATATTGTCAAATCATTCTGTATCATGGAGCATGAAGACTGCACTGAACTCTGCACTGAGTCCTTCAGCTTTCTCTACACTATCCTGTATTTTCTCTCTTCTTTATATTTAAGGCCTTGAGCAACCTGGTCTAGTGGGAGGTGCCCCTGCCCATAGCAGGGCAGATTAGGACAAGATGATCTTTAAATTCCTTTCAATCTCTTAACGGTTAATGATTCTATGATTATATAATGGAAAGGTAGTATTTTCTAATTTTTATGGGCATACAAGATTGACTTAACCTTTAATGATTTCTTTCTTATCAATTTCTAATTAACATAGGGGTTCTATTTTGCACAACTTTATGTTATCTTTATTTCCAGGTTATTTTCTTTATTCTTATGCCTATTTATGTATGCAGTTCTTCAGTGTATTTTGGTTTTGTTTTGGTGGGGTTTTGTTTGTTTGTTTGTTTCGGGTTCACTATTTTGAAGAAACTTGACTTGCAATTTGAATTCAGGAGTCCTGGGAAGCACACTTTTTAATACTCACTAACAAATAGAAAGTAATCAAATTGCTTTCCTTAAAACTATAAAGAACAGATATACAGAACAAGATGAATACAGAACAAGATGAATACTAATGTAATGGGACTGCAGAAGACTGACTCGGAAGCTAGACTACAGAATATTCTAAAATGTAACAAAAACATGGAAAGCAATCTTATTTTAAAGAAACAATGAGAAGACCTAAGTACAATAGAAACCTTGCATTATTAGACAGCATATAATTTGTCTGATAAGCTGCACTTTCACTTACCAAAATTTACATCATTACCTACTTCACAGCTACCTGCATGCCTGGTCTTACTGCCTTGCAAACAGGAGGAGGGTAAAAACATTCTGTGGGGTCACAGCACACTGAATCACATGTCAACAAATTGTACCTTACAAATGGCAACCTAAACCTTAGATCATGTCAAAGAAACTCTTTGTGTTAACACCATCAAAACCATTCATCATGGATACCCAGCATTCCTGCTAGGACGGCCTGAAAATATTTTGGATAAGCATTAACTCCCTTGAATGTTCAATGTTTACAGTGTATTTTGTACATGACTAAACAAGACTGGAGTGATGAATTTTGCTGTCTAACACAGGTGGTTTACCTCAGCAAATAATTTCTCACATTAATAACCTTTCTTACTGGAGTTGAGTAACCTTGTATAAACACATTTGCACCTTCTATCAAAAATTAAAACATGTAGCATGATTTGACAATCCATCATTTTCCTTCCTACAAAATAAGAGAAGGTGCAAATCCCAAAAGTTTTACATAAATTACTCATGTCTTCTATACAGAACAGAATTCTGAGAACACATGCAGGTAAGATGTTTCCCACTGGGAAGGAGTTAAAATAAGACAGACCGTCGCTCCCATGCCAGCATGACCTCAACCCACCAAGAAATCCAAAATAAATGCAAAAAGATGCCATCGCTTTATGAAACAGAAGAGCTTTTTTAAACTTTTCCTTGGAAGTACAGGAATTGGGTCATGTTGCATTTAAGGAAGATGGACCTCAAGGGCCTTCAACTGTAGGAAAGTCACTTATAATACAAAGTCTTATGATGAGGCTGTTACTGCATTAACAAGAAAGTGGACAGTTTTGAGGGTTTGGTATGTTCAAGAGTTTGAACATAATCCCAAATATCAATGGGCAATGCATACATTTCAATGAGAGAGCAAGAACAAAGTATGAAATGAATTCCTACAGTCTAAAGTCTACTTAACAGTATGTCAGAGCTGCTTTGTAAAAGCCCTGTTCATGTCTGCTTATAACATTAAGCCCTACCAAATAAAGCTAGTGAGCAGAAAATTTGAGTTCCAAGACCAATTCCAGGACCTAAAATAAAGGATCGTACACTGCTTAAAGCAAGATAGGTTGTACTCATTTTGATCAATACTAGCAGGATCACATAGTACATGTGAAAAATCATTTATTTATTTTCTGTGAGCACAGCTAAAAAGAAAACACTGGAAAACTGCTCCAAAAGATGACTTAAGTTGAACTATGTATTGAAAAGGAGGAAAAAAACCCCACAAGCTTGTCATTTGAAAAGTTTTTTTATGTTATTGAGACCAAATTCCTATTCTTAATCTTTACCAACATTCCTATTACAAGTTTCCTTCTGTATGTATAATATCACAATTGTAGGAACTTTCAATTTCAAGCAATCAAAACCATAATTTAAAATCTAGTATTTTATTCATGGTGGCTAACAAAATATGTGTTGGTAAAAATTCAAGTCCTTCTGGCTTAACTAGTTCTCAGAATATCACCTGGATATTCTGAGAACTAACCCTGACCTATTTGTTTGAAGAAAACACACAACACAACTCAGTATGTGAAATGTGTGAAAGCAAACGTAAAATAATAACCTGGGTCAATAAGGCTTATTTATGGCTACTTGATAATCCATGCCCAAAAAAATTCAGAACAAGTATACAGAAAAGCTTTCTTTGTCATGCCCCAGCTGTCAAGAAGCTTTAGAAACCAACCAAACACCAGTTTCTTAATATGGTACGGATATGCAACATAATCCTCTACAAAACTACTTATATACTAAATTTAGTATTCATTAACTCAACAGTGGATGCAAGAGTGTTTTCATAAAAAGCTAAAAGAGGCAAAGGAGATGGATAAATAAAGATATGATTTACAGCCAGATTTGTATGAAGACTTTAGTAAAACTGAAAAGCTTTGAAAATATGCTAAACTTTGACTAATCACAGAAACAGGTTTTAGCCCAGACTCATTGAAACATCCAGCCAAAAGCAAACAACTGCAATGAATGCATTATTGTCCTCTGTTTTGTAGCTGGAATTTCATAAAGTGGCAATCATGCAAAGAGTGGAGGAGATTCAGATCCCCTAAAAAGATAGCTAATTCCCCAGTGATTCCCTCACATGACAGGTTATGACCCATGGGGTAGACGGAGCATAGGTCAACTGCACAGTTCAAGAAGAGCAGCATAACCAATGTGTCTGAATTCCACACAAAGTATCCACATTTTTATTTCTTATTTCCCAGATACAAACATTAGCTAAGAGACTTTTTAATTGTTTCCAGAAATGTAAAATTGCACACACACTTTTGACTTCATCATTATGCAAAAGTCTTTCTCTTCTACTTGTTCAGCTAATTTAATAGTGCTTTAAAACTATGTCAGTGTAACAATTTTGCTTATGTTCATTCTGATCTAGGACTTAATAGGTTTTTCCTACCTATCTTCAGGCAGCTAACTATGGTATATCTACATTAACTCAGTTTTTGTTCTAGATTCTTGGCATGATTATCCCACCTAATATCTGAACCACTTTCTGTGATTACCTCTATTTTCCTTTTAATTATCCAAGAAGTGTTAAGTTTAGTACTTCAACTGGCTACTTAATTTTAGAGGTACTCAATATCAGTTCCCAGGCATGGCGAAATTCAGCAGATTTGTAACGAGCTAGGCTCTTCACCCTCATGCTCCTCTTATATCAGATAAACAGAGGGTTGGGGGGCAAAAATTGCTTGGTAGTTTAGGAATGTAACTTAAAATGAATCACAAGCATGTCTCTATGCAGTACATCTGGAGTCAACTGACTTGGAACAGGATGGAGGCAGTGTCAGTCAGAGCACAAAGGAGACCTCTTGCAGAAGGAAGACCTTGGGTCTCTGGTCTCTTATTTCTTACTAATTTTTTTTTTTTTTTATTCTGTGAAACAGCAGCACAGTTCTCAACCTTGACTTTATACCAAATTTAATATTAGAGCAACTAATTGCCATATTGCAATAGTTTTCTCAAGTCATTCTGAAAATATGAAGAGACCTGGTGCTAGAGAACCTCTGGAGATTACCCAGTTTTGATTACAAAAAAAATAAATTTAGGACCTTCTCCCTAACACCCAACAATCTCTCCTACTCAATACAGGCATGTGGATATAAGATCAATACTAACCCTGCATTACATTCTGTTACGGCTTCAGGGCTTTCTATGTGTATCAAAAAAGTAGATGGATCATCATATGGAACACCATCCCCCTCTTCTGCACCACAGCAAAATCACAAACCCTCGTCTTAGGACCAGAAGTTTCTGCTCCTGCTCTGCGCTCTCCCTGGTGCCCATGGGAACAGCCAGAAAGTACACTCATTGTAACTTTCAGTAGAGAAAAAATTACATTTAATTCTGAAGGCTCAGTCCAGTTCTGAGAGTTCATAAAATAAACTGACTAGTAGAATTTTGTCTAGACTCTTCTCTCAATTTATATTAATTTTAATACAATCTATTTGATTAGGACTTATTTAATATATTTAATAAAATATCTATTAGGCGAGGGACTGATTTCCTAACATGCAAGGTTACTTACCTTGAATAATTTACAGAAAGCTCTATGCTCCTGAAGACAAACTAAAAACAGATTTCAAATTAAAAGCAAGCAAACAAACAAAAGAACAAGGGAAGGGGGAAAATGCTGGGAACTCAGAAGGGAGCTAGAACTATTGTGAAAGCAAAAGTGGTAATGAAGTAGAGAAGACTGGAGAGAAGTTGACATTACTGGAGGGCTCTCTCAGTCAGCAATCAAATGTGCATTTGCTGCAGTGGAAGAAGGAAGGCAGATTAGGTTTAAAGATGAATTTTGCAACAAACCAGGCTTCACACTTTCTAACCTTTCATGGAATATATTTTTTGATAAAATTCTCTCCTTATAATGCAAACCCTTCAGACCCCCAAGAAATTCTCCTCATGCACCCACACTGTGTTTTCTGGCTTGAATAAGTTTGTTAGTAGATAAACACTGCCGCTGCCTCATGCTTGAAAAGTTTTGAATGTAATTGACTGTCAATGATATGATGATTTATAATGCAATCTGCTGCTACTTCTGCTGCTGCAGATAACTCTAATTTGCCTCTATTGTATTAGATATGATGAACTTGACAATCATTTTCAATTTTCCTATTTGGCTTTCATTCAGGTTGATGTGGCCAGTAACAGTGAATTTTCACTGTTCTTCCCCTAAAGCAATAAATGAACAGGAGCTTGTTTTATATGAAGCAGTTGGCTCTTTCCAAAAGACTTATTTATTGTGTAATGAAGCTTCTGCCAAGCAAAACATTTACTAAAAGTGTGGACTGGAACTTCTGGTTTAAATATTCGTGTTTTTACTGAATCATATATTGACCAGGTTGTACAATATTAAAAAGACAGGGGGGAAAGAGCCTACAGACATAATGGACAAGGTACAAGCTGATTGAGATGACCCAGTTCCTTAATTCTGATCACACTCAGACCTGGAGGCTTTGGTTTCTCTTGGGAAGACAGGTGAAAGAGATCAAGATGTTAATGATTTTTGGTTTTTGGGAGAACTATTAAGGAATGAAAAAGAAAAGTGATAGAAGATACCTGAGTGCATATAATAATATTTTAAAGAAATGCTTGCCAGACAAGCAAGTGCCATTTGACATCTCTTCAATTTACAGTCCCACTATCTTAAAAGGCAACTACTCAGGAAGATAAAATGTTTTTATTACTAGCTATAGAGATGAGCAAATCAGTTTTAAAGTGATACACATTAGACTACCAAAAACAGCCCTTGTGGCTTTGAATAACGCAGCTTCCACAGCCTCAGCTATATTTTCTCTCCATATTAAAGAAAGATAATTACACCTGCATTTGTTCTAGCTTGCTCTGGTGTGCACAGACATAATTTAAAATGTAAAAATTGCATATTTCCAGACCACAGAACAGTTTCTATTTACAGAGTTACAGCTGTCTCCTCATCTAGTGATAAGTGTTTTCATTATAGTTGCAATGGAGTTGTAATGTCACTCCAGCTGCCACTTGGAAGGAGATGGGCCCTATTCTGCTTCATCCATCACAAAAAAAGATTGACATCTAAGTTTCAGTAACTAAACTCTATTCTGTAGGTAAGATATGAGAAAAAGATTTAAGATCTCAAGTTCAGTTTGAACATCTGGCAGTTGGAAAAATGATTTTTAGACTTGCAAGCTAAACACATTTAATACAAAAATCATTGAGAAAGAAGAAATAGGGAACTCCACACTCTCACAAAATTACCTTTTTGACTGTAACCACTTTTCAAGAATTACATGATTTACAGTATCATGCTTTCTGTATATGAGAATTAATCCCAATATCATTTATTGAAAATAAACTATACTACTGTAAAAGGTAATTTCATTTGAATTAATATGAAGAAACTTTTTATAAATAAACTTTGCAGAAGCTTAGGCCAAATTCTGGGGGAAATTGACTGATTTTCCTTTTCCCATGTTCTTACAGTATAAAAAAATCACCACAAACAACATAAAGAATGATGATGTAAAATATGTAGACAGCACAAATATAAAGGTTGAGAAGAACAAATATTGCTTGCACCTGTTACAGTAATTCAGACCTGGAAAGCATTAAGTGATTGCCTTTCCTCTGCAAAAATATTAAAGGAATGTATACCTAGACCTTAAGCATCCACTTTAAACAGTTTACTTATTTGTCAACAGGAAGAATTTTTAAAAGTCCAATGATATGAAATTGTTTTCTAAAGGCTTAAGAATTATTTTTGAACAATTTGTTCATAAAGCTTGTAGAAGAAACAAAGGATTTACCCACCTGTGATCAATTTAGAGAGAAAAAGCAAGCAATTCTGTAAAATGTCTTAAGCGCTGTGAATTTTATTGCATAATTAATATGTTATCATCTATCAATGAGGCAAGCAGCATCACTTCACCTTTAATAGCTAGAGTTACTGAAGAAGAGATTTTGGTTGGAGACAAACAGGAAACTGATCACTGGTTCTAACAGGGAATCAGCTACAACAGTGAAGATAATATTATAATGTGTAAAAATGCCTGCAGTTACATACAGACAGGGCATGAGGCAACAATTTAACAAGAAAAAATCTTTTGAATGTGCCCTACCTTTCAGATAGAATTTTACTTTTACTGTCCGAGTGGAATTTCAAAGGTGCTCTGCTTCTTCTGCTTACTCACACAGAGCAACATTTATGGAGAGCAGCTCAGCAGTAACCTGTGGCTGCACACCGTGAGACAGAACATGGCTTGCATTTCTCTACACCATGCAAAGTGTAGGCTCTGAGTGTCTATGCACATTTTCTCTGCCTTGAAACTCAAAGATCAGCTTAAACCCAAAACTATCAATTTACTTCAACAGCCCTCAGAGACCAAAGAGCAAGAATTGCAGCTGCATGTAGAGAACCACAGCTCATGTGTGCAGGAATAAGCTTTACTCTTTTTTTTTTCACAATGAGATAAAAAAAGAGAAAAGATCTTTCATTCAGTGCAAAAGCAAGCCCGAATTGTTGTTTAGAAAATTTGTGGTTTGTGTCAGTAGACACTGCTTCAAAATTTAAATGCTTTTCAGTCCCTAAAAGCAGATGCAAAACAAAGCAAACAGTAACTGAGAACAGAAAATTAAATTTACAATGTAGTAACAGTGCAAAAACATAGGAAAAGCTACAGGTTCCTACAAGCATGATGTCATATATGTACTTGCTATTACCTTTGGAAGTTTTGAGATGATACCTTACTTATATGTTATTAAAGTTGATGTAATAAAAACCTCCTGAGATACAGAACAGTTATGGTTGATGTACTAAATTGTAATTCATCCCCTTCTGGCCACTTGCTATTTGTAAAGAGACGAAGGAAAAATAAAGACAAGCTCTTTTTTTGGTAGCTTGTTTAATCTGCTAAAACCTATTTGAGGTAATCCCTGCTCCGCAGTGTCTCCCAGTGGGAGATGTAAGCTGGCAGCAATACAGGTATTCACCAAAAAAGCTGCAACTGAGACATCTCTTTTAAAACATACTCTTAAAAACAGATACTTGAGCTAATTTTATTTAAAAAAAAAATTCTATGAACAGTTGACAGTATGGTACCTCACATTATTTAGAAATAACCTGTGCCTTTATGTGGTAACATTTAAATGGCAAGTTGTTGAAAAAATTGTTGGAAGAAGAACCTCACATACATGAGCTGACGACATGGTCCATCTCTGGAGCTGGCCTTTGGGGTTTCAATCTTCAAACAATCTTACCTATATAAGTAAGATTTCTGCTTTCTGTACTCTAAGCAACAGAGTAAGTTTTTAAGAGGTCTGCCTATCTTCCTCAGGAAGTCACATACCCTATGTTTTATTTTCCCAGTGAGATAATGACACTGAAATTTATGAATATAAATTTTCAGACAGAAAAAGGTATTCACTCTTTAAACCAGAAATCCTATAACATCCTATATCTCTATTCACTGTTCTATCGAACAAATAAAACAAAAAAAAAGCACACAATACAGCAACTGAACATGTCACGATGTATAGAGCTTCTCTGAACTGCAGTAAGCAGTCCCTAAATTTTTCAATGTGTACAGAGTTCAAAAAATGAAGTCATTATTAGAGCTTTTATGAACACATTAAAGCAATCTAGTGACGAAGAACTTCCTAGCATTTTACAGGGCAGCTTTGCTTCTGAAGCAGCACCATGTAGTTAAAGAATTCAGTCTTTCTACAAAGGTGCTTTCATATACACACTTTGAAGACAACATCATAACTTTATTGTGATTAAAAAAAAGGGAAAAATAAAAAAAGTCTTCACTATTTTTCCTCGGTTTTTATCCTTTCCTTCTTCCCCTCATTGCTACAGAACACAAAAAGCATTTCCAGACCTGACACTTAACGGCTCAGCTCCTGAATCCATGTGTGGTATATTTAACTGCAATTTTTATTCAATTCACTGTGGGTGCAGACACTTAGCTTTACACACCAGATCTGAAAGCATTGGTTCTAGTTCAGACAAAGTTGTATCACTAGGTGGGAAAGCGTAATATCAGAATCAGTGAAAGACTATGTTCTTTTTAGATTGTACTACATAGCAGAAATAGAAGAAATATTCAAAAGGCATTGAAAGAGAGGAAGCATGGCGTGGGTTTTTTGAGAAACAGAACTGTAGGATTAAGAGAGAAAAAAGGAATTTAGCTGTCATGTAAAGAACTGGACTCCCTGTGTTAGAGACAGTTTTCATTTATACAGAGAACTGCAAGCAGCAGAGAACACTAGCATGCTTATTGTCAGTGAATAGCATAATTTACCTTAAAAATTGTCCCTGAAAATGACGAGAAAGTTAATAAAGCTGAACTAATAACTGAACTAATTTTTCCAATCTCCATTCAGCTGAAAGAGAAAAATAATGTATAGGGGACTCAAAATCTAAATCTTCAGTCTCAGACATTGTGGAGCTTTCTAATCTAATTGAAATATTTACAGACATTTTGTTGTTGAACATTTTATTAAGAATAAACAGCAATAAATATATTTCCTGAGTTATACTTTTGAGGAGTGTTTCTAGTGTTGCAGTTCACCAACAATATATATTTTCTAAAACGAAAGTGGGAGTAACATTTGCCAAAGCATCTATTTTGCCAAAATGACATTTTACCAAAAGCAAGTTTCTCCTGTTCCTAAGCCTTGTGTCCTATTGAACTTCAATTCCATACTGGCAGTCCTGTCATGCAAAACACCTGGAGCCAGGGGATCACCTAGCCTCTGGTTTTCTTGATACAGAACCAACAGTCTCAATGGTGATGGAAATTGCATGTCTTCATGAATTTAGCCATTCCTTAGGGGCCTGATTTACCAAATTATCATACAGATTAGGATGCAGTCAGAGTGCTCATCCACATTTCTTTTCTACAGGAAGAAAAGGGTCAGAAACAGGGAAAGCCTAGAATATGAAGGTCATGTATTAGCTGGAGTGCCAGAATAAGAGCAGGTGATGTGCACATCCAGCCTGGAGCTTTGTGTAGCTTAAGCCTCAGGCTCATTTCCAGGACCCAATCTTGATTGTCTGAGTCCAGTTTTCTCATACAGTGCAAGAATGTCAATTTAAAACAAAAGAGAATGCATCTTTGGTGTCCAGTATAAAGAGGTATTTTCAGTATTTTGCTTTTGTTTTATTTTTCCATGTATTCAAAATACTCTTCTGCTTTTCTTGTTTAGCAAATAAAATTTCAAAGTAGTAACCTAAAAAAAAATGCTCTGGATCAGAGCCTTCAAACTTTTCAATGACTCTGAACTTCATAAATTACATCAGAAAAAAAAATATCTTTTTCAATCACAGGCTTTAGGGTTAATGCTGTTTTGGTAAACAGAATGTGCAGGTGGGATAATACTTTTTAATACCAGTAAACACAGTATTGGTTAAGCAGAGATAACAGCAATATCAAAAAGAATCTCAGAAGTTAATGCATGATAGCAATGGGCTTGTATTGTTGTGCAGGGAATAACAGCAAAGTAAACAGAGGGAATGTTTCAGGTGCCAATACACAAGGTTGGGTCAAATCTGGACAGGGAAGGACTGCAGTGGTTCAGCTTTTCACCCTCCACCTAACTGCTGCCTGCCACTGAAAAAGCTAATCCTAGTCCTCTTCATTGCCCAGCACTCCTGCAGCTAGGAGATAGTTGGTTCTTACTGATTAGTGGAAAATAACATTTTTTCTTTTCCTTTTAAGGGATACAAGATAAGCAACAGTAAGTACAAGGCCATCCTTGGAGCCTTGTTGGCAGCAGTCTGTAATTACATAAGATTAGGTATAATGTGATACTGTGCCCAAGGCCCCCTTAGCATTGCCCATTACATTTTGGTAGACAGAGAAGGGAAGAAGGGAAAGCTCAGCTCTATACAAGAATTGCTGAACTACATATTTAGATGATGGAATTGGAGATTATGGAAGCTATTTGATAAACAAGAGAGTCAGTGGACCACAAAACCCCAATCAACCCACAGGTCAAGGCTATGATTAGCAGTATCGTAAAGAAAATTGACACTTAAGCAACCTAAAATTTGTTTGATCCCCAGATTTCCTAGTGTGAGGGTATATGTATTCCAAAAAACGCTTCAGTAAATAAACTTGAATTAACTTCCAGTGTATTTCATCTACTAATCTGCCACTGCTCTCCATGCTGCTATAAAAGTGAGGTTTCCAAACCATTACCATGAATTCTTCCTTCCCACTGGTTGCCTCTACCATTCTGACTTTGAAGACTCATAGATCCTGTAATATCTCTGTTTACTGGCTCAGGCAATTACTGGTTGTACCTGACCACAGATGGCTTTAGTCAGAACTACAAGAACAAAACCACCCAACTCAGCTCTCCTACTTAAAGCTCTATTCTGATCACAGGTGATACCTGAGAATTTGTCATCTCACTGATAGTAACAGAGAAAGACAGGTGAATAAAGCAACTTTTTTCTCTGATGCCTCCAAAACTTTCTGGGCATTAACCAGAAGCTGTCATAGCTATAGAGATCAGGAAAGGTGAGGATTGGCATTAGTACTTGCTGTCATAACTTCTACATTTATTCTTTGAATGAAATGGTAAACATGCTTTGGACCTCTCTCTTCTAACCACAGTTTTAAAAAATGACTGTGGAAAAAAAATAAAGACATATATTTTCTCATTCTCAATTAAGTTTGTGTATTTTTATTTTTTTTTTCTTTTACTCCAATAGACTGGCAGATGTTTTAAGCATTTTGAATCTAGCAGTCTGTTCAGTTGGCAATATTGAAGGGTTGAAGATGGGGGTGTTGGGGGGAGAGGCTGAGAATAGCAGTAGATAGGTGAAGAGAAAGGAAAAAAGAAATACTCTTGCATAATACCCAAAAGAAGTTCCTCCCCCACTTTAGAGTAAAATTTAGTGTGCACATCAGCTCCTACAGAGAGACTATAAATCCAAGTTACATAGCCACATACCAAATGCACCAAGGGAAGACACTTCTCTTTTTCCCTTGATAAGGTGTCCCCTTCTGCCACTACAAGATGAGTAAATTACTTCACCTGTCTAACTGATCCCCAGTATTCAGCCTGACACTGACAATGGCAGTGCACCTGTTAGTGTGATGGACAAGTGATTGGCAGCATGGCATTTGCTGCTTTCTATAATAAGTTGGTTATTATACAATGATGTTGACAATCTAGAGACTGCAAATATTAAACTGTAACTAGGCATAGGTTTGAAAAGGAAAAAAAAAACAGGTTATAGGTGAAGTGTGACCCTGAATAAATTTTATGCCAAAGGTTTCTTTCATTTTGAAAAGAAAAATATCAAATTTTAAGTATGACATTTTTCTTAGGCGCAAATTATTCTATTTATGTATAGCCACCAAAATGTCAGTTCTGAGTTTTCCCATAAACTAAGCACAAGACTGCAAGTCACTGACTTGATGGTGTTCTAAGGCATACTGCATCTATAAATGCAAAAGTGTAAGCAACTGCAGTTACACTCTTTGTAAGAATACATCTTCTGCACCCATAGTAACTACCACTTTGATGAAACTACTCTGTTTTCTCCCCTGTGGTCCTGCTGCATATCTCCGTATCTCCCTTCCATATAAGCATCACGCCGGAACAAGTGTCACTGTACTGTCTCAGGACCGACAAAAGCTTCACCATCTATTAGCAGCAGGAAGACTGAATGGCTAATACCCGTCCTCTATGTAACAGAGGACACCGGTTTGTAGCTTATAAAGCTTACTGGAACCCCAGTAGAAAAAGAAAACAGGAAAACAGAATAAAGATACATTCTGGAATTTAAAAGCTGCTAAGAAAATTTCAGGAAATTTTATTTTTTTTAAACCCAGCATCTTGTTTCCAGCTCTTGCCAGGATCATGCAGAATAAACCCACTGTACGAATTACACATGTTTAGGTCAGGTGATCCCTGTCTTATTTTCATTCTAATTTTTAATAGCGAGGAACTACTTCAAACCTTTACATAGGAAATTTATCCCCAATATTACTCTTGCTAGCATTAGTTATCATCATGATTGATATCCTTGATCTTCACTTAAATGTTTACAGTGTTAAGGGAAACTTCTCAGTCAGACCATTCCCGAGGCTCCCTGGTGATCACACTCCAGCCACCAGAGACTTTACTGGCACCAAAGCCCCTTTGCAGCAGGCTTGCCTCTCTTGACTCCCCACACACCCCACTCACACAGCCAGATGAGGTGTCCTCACCAGCTGGACCCCAGGTTTCCCATGGCAGTCTCAGATGCCTCCTTCCACAAAGCCTTATATTCATGGCAGAGTAACACAGGAATAGCCCGAGCTGCCTGTGCCTCCCAGAAGGGACCCCGGACGAAAGAACCTCTGGGTTTTTATCACAGTCCAAGTTGGTGAAACCCTTGCATTTCCTACCCAGTCCTTGGCTCCTGCTGTGTCACTGAGTGTCTGGGCACCTGGCTGTGCCACATGTCCTGTCCTTTGCTATGCAAAAGATGAAAAGATGGGCAATTCACAACCTCTTGCCTTGGGCTCCTGCCCAGAGCTCAACCTGCAGCTCCCACCACAGCTGCACCCTGAGCTACCTGTACTCTATGTGTTCCACAACAACAAAGTTTCTAGAAGATTTGGGGGTTTTTTTCCTTTTTTTTTTTCCATTTGGTTTTGGGTTTTTTTAACTGTGTCAAGGTGTAATACATGCCAAATTGTTGATATTTTCCATGAGAGCATTTCACTTTGGAGTGTGTTACTGTGATGAAACAGGAAACACGTGCAAATTATGATACCTGAAGATTACGATGTGACACCCTAAAACCTAACCTTCTAATGATATTGTTCACAAAAATACTTCTTGACTTTCCCTTTCTTCCAACCATGATATAATACATGTAGAATTACATAGATCCCGCTCAACAAATGACATAGGATATGTATTTTACAGCGTTCTAATTAAACTGTTAATCTTGGTCCTAGTGGCTACATTTGTCCTAGTAATCTGAACAGCAGCAGGTCATAGCCTTAACCTCTGGTACATGTATCAGCATGGTCAAATTGTTCATTAGCCTGTAAACTGTCCATTGTTTGAACTGTGAGAACTTCCTACAATCCCTTAACATTGTTCAAGCTGTCAGTATGGCCTGAGATGGCTTTCCAGGCAGGCAGCCTTTTCTGAGGATGGAGGACATACAGCCAGAGAAGGCGGCCAATAAATGCATGACTGCGATCAGTGTTGTGACTTTTGAAGAACAGAATTTGCCAGATCCTTTTGATAACCTCTAAACAAAACCAACATGTTAGAGTGAAATGGGAAACACATGAAGTTATACACTTGACATCAACAGCAAGCCTTTAAATACTCAGTAAGCCTTAACTCTCCTCATAATGCCCAGATCATTTTTAAAACACGGCATAAAAGAATACTGCAACCTTACTGAGAAACTTCAACATTTAATGTTGAAGTTCACTGTAGCACTCTGTGTTCTATACGGGTTTTATTGTAAAGTTGGTTATTTTTTCTAAGTTAAGATTATGGTTTGGCCCTCGGTTCCTCCCATGTTCTCCCTCCTAATGGTTTGTTCCTGAGTTGTTTGTCCCTTATTTTCCTGCCAGTGACCTGTCCATCATTGTAGCCACCCCCCCCCTTTATTTCGAGAATTTTCTATGTAAATCATCCCTTACTTAAGATATGATTTGTCTCCTGAGCCTTTTCCCTCTTTTCCCTCCCCTGTGCCATACTTAGTGGTTCAGTTGTGTCCCCCGCTCCTCCCCTGAGCTTCGTTCATTGGTCCCTCATGTCTCCTTCCATTACACCCATTCCCTTTATCAGGGCCTACCTCACGGTTTTTCTCTGACGCCGTTACTGGCCCCGCCTGGGTCAATAAGGCACCTTGGCAACTACACCTGTGTCCCTTCCTTCCTTCGCCTCAGTGCTTCGCAGTCCTGCTCCCGCCTGCCTCACCAAGCTGCAGATGGAGCCACTACTTGGGGTTCTCGCAGAGAACCTGGGAGTGGTGGGATTCGTGGTCTCCACCGGTCACTGCGGGAGCGGCTAGCTAGCACCCGTCAGCTCCAGTGGCCACGGGACGAGATTGCAGCTCACAGCTTTAAGTTTTGCTGCAAACAGAAGGCTTATTCACGATTCATGATGTTACGACTAGAAAAAAAAAAAAAAACACTACAAAATTCTAGTCATAAGGACCTCCTTAAAGGAAAAAATAGCAAAGCTTAGAAATGATCATATTGTGTGCTCACAAAAACACCATGGACAACTCATGTATTTATTAATAACTGATAAAATATTAATCTGTCAATAAATTTCATCCATAATAATTTATTATTTAGAAATCTTTTATTTCAGCCTTTAGGTTTATAGCCATAGATTTTAACTGCATATCGCAAGTCTATTGATCTGTATAAAGCCATACGTAACACGTGGTATTCACATCTGCAATGTACTCAGAAAAATGCAGCTGACTATCTTCTAAACATTTTCAAACATTAGGAGGTATTTTAAATAATTATTTCTTAGACATAGCAGTTACTAATACCTACAGGCACACACAGAGATTAGTATATACACATATATATACAGAAATAATTTTCTGTTCTAAGTTTAGTGGGATAAAAGTCACTGAATTAAAAGAATGCTGAAACAAGCAGTCGCACACTCTAAATGACTGCTGCAATGCAAAATTCAGTCTCACAAAGCTTGCACAGTGACTTGAAATAATCATTTTTTTCCAATCCAAATGCTATTTTTCAATTCAGTGGGCCTCAAGCTTTTCAACAAACTGGATCAATTTGAAGCTACTCATTCAAAAGGGTTTCCTAAATGCCAGTCTTAGAATTCAACATGACAGAAGAGACAAAGAGTCATCTTCATTTCCAGTCACAATCAGCTGTGTGCACAGGCCCACAGCAGCATATGGACCGTAGATTATGCTGGGGGTGCAAGCTGCTCAGGAAAGACAGCCTTCTATTTTATTTTCCATACTGCAGACAGGCCAAGAAAATTAAATAGTTCTTAAAATATAAAGTGGTATTTTTTAATATCACTTCTGTTGGACAGCTGAGAACTATTATACCAGGAAATGAATAGAAAAAGTGATTGCATTTTAGCTAAGCGAATGGATAGTGAGCCCTTCCCATGTACAGGAAGACTACTCAGTTTTAGTTTCTTCATAAGTGCTAAATTCAGTCCTCAACACAAGGCACTTCAGCCTGCATAAGCCTTCACCACACTCAGTTGCAGTTACACAGCACAAGCACATGCCTGAAGTGCTGCACTAAAAGTCTGGTAACAGTTTGGGAGAGAATGCATTCTCTAACAACTGTGAAAAACTGCTGCCATGACACCATGCTTGGGAATGGGGAAGTGGTAAGTGAAAGTTCAAAAGACTCTGGAGCATCTGTTCTGTCTCCAATGCACACCTTTACTCATGTTACCTAACTCTTTGATCTCTTGTAGAAATTCGGCTGCCTTATGCTGTTTGCAAGCAGAAGGCACATCAGTGCAGATCTATTCATATGCAGCTGATTTGTTCCTATACACAAACGCTTCAAAAATACAAGAGCTAGCTGTGCTGGTGAGTAGTACAGAAAGAATACACTAAGCGTACGAAGCACAGCTTATGTTTCAATAAAGACCACAAAGCCAGGAAAGTACACTGTGTTTTTATAGGAATAGTAAGAAAAACACAAAAGTGGAAGACATTCTCAGACTTTTGGAGGACTGAGAAAGTTCTTTCTGTAGCAGTTTGGACATTTACAGGTAGAACATACAGGACCAAACACAGAGAGTAGGACAACAAAAGTAAAGGTCTATTCAAAGCCCTTTCCTATCTTCAAAGACTGCCTGTTTAAAGATTTGAGATTCAGAACACAAAAGGTATATTTGTATTTGATGGATGTAGCTACACAGTCTAGCTTTTTTTTTCATTTGGTCATCATCTCCTCATTTGCTGTAACACAAGCTAGCAGCAAAACTGATATGCCAGCTGGACAGAAAGCCCCACCTTCAACTCTTAGCTTCTCTGAAGCCCAGCAGAATGTTGTCTCTCATGAGATGGCACCCCATCTGTCCAGGTTTTTGAAGTGCTGAGCTATGTCAGCCAAGCAGACAGCATCCTGGCACATCTCTCAGGGAAGGCTCTTCACTCTGCTGTAGTGCAACTCAGGTATGGAAGGTTAACAGTACAAAAAAAATTATGAAATACTTTTGTTTCCAGAGAAGGTAAAGATACATTGAGCTGGCCCAAAAATGTGTTCTGTTCTCACATTTAGCTGCAAGTTTATGAACTGTGTCACAAAATAAATTAAGATGCCTGAAAACAGCACATCTGTCTTGCCCTTTTGAAGTTCAACTGCATCCAAACAAATGAGGGCATTCTGATGAGTGTCCTCTCCACAGTACAAAAAAAGGCCATAAGTTTTGCTCACAGCCAGTCCCCACTGTGTTGTTTTGTCTGCTTTTCATTTTCCTTTTTACAATGATTTTGATTGATAGTTCTATCAAACCTGTGGTAGCAACCAACTGGCAAACAATACTCCAGTGGAAAAATACGACAGAATTTAATACAGATAAAAACAGAGTTCTACAGAAGCATTTCTAAAAAAATGCACAAAGTCACCATGGGCATCTTTTAAACCTACTTACTTAACTTTCTAACAGTATTATATGGTAAGACAATACACTGAAAGTGGTAGGTCTGGTGCTCGGGTATTATTTCCCCTAGAAAATACTCAGTTCAACAGAGCAAGCCATTGAAATTATTATCCATTGCTGTCCCTGCATGAGCATTCAACAAATACAAAATTTAGATGTATGTAGTAAGCCATCTGAATGTGGCTCATAATACTCCAGATTTTATAAAATCTTCTGCAGCAAATTATTTAAAAATCTTAAATTCCAGTAACTCCACAGAGTTTTATTTTGGAAGGGCTATTGGGAACTGTCACAATGTGGAGAAGACTGAATCACCAACTATTACCACCTTATCTTCTCTTTATATTGACTATTTTTTGGTTTTTTGTGAAAGCTACCCACTTTTGTAATGCATTTTTGAAAAAATACCTTTTTTCAGAGAAGAAGACATAATAATTTTACTTTCTTACAAGCATCTTTTTGTTGTATTTTTTTTCTCACAGCCTGTTTAAGAGACTCAGGTTACATTAGTAATACAACTAGACTACATCAGTAATTTTATAGACCCAGAATCTCCCAAGATTTCAGTCAAGAAATCTATTAAATCTACTGAAAAATGAATCTTCTGACAAGACATGGTAGACTTCTAGTAATGGTTTTACTCTTTTTGTCATAATAGGTCTCTTACTACCATCACACAATTGCAAAATCATTAAGACACAGCCTCTGTCTTTTAAAGGGTAAGAAAAGTTATTAAAAAAACCCCTTTCCCAGTAGAGGACTATATGCTACTGACTGAATTCTAAATAAAGTAACGTTGCACAAAAAGCACACTCTATAGTTGGGAAATGTCCTTCAATTGGCTGATGCTGTAATGTACAGCAAAGAATTGAAGTGAGCATATATTATGTCCATTGACTCTTTCCTTTACCCTGAATCAGAAGGTTTTTTCCCCCTCTTTACTGAGTATCTGAAAGCCGATGGTAATTAACTGTAAGCTGCAGTAGCTGCTAGACTGCAAGAAATCTCTTCTCAGGTTAAGGGCTCTCTAGATATTTTTGATATCTGAGTAGAAAGGCTTTAAAAATTAACCCTAGAAGAAGTAGTAAAATCAGAGTATACCAACTAAAAAGTCCGCTGAATCAAGAAGAAAGTACTTTACTGACTCCACTGGAGTTTGAATCTGGACCCTGAAGACTGGTATGAAAAACCATGACCAATGGAAGTGGCATTACATAAATCCCTAAAGTCTGCATTACTCAAAACCTTTCTCTTCACAGGGGTCATTCTAACATGTTCTGTGATGCAGCACACTAAGAACAATCTTTAAAAATAGTGTTAATGTTTGTAAGAGAAAACGTTAAGGAAATCTTACTGTACAGGATCTTCGAGTAAGCATCTAACAATTCCTGCAAACATTATGATCCTGAATCGTATTATTAAGCTAAGTCTACCGTGATACCCTGGTGATATCAGTTTGTTGCATCTAAATTCCTCTGATAGCTTGTTTCCAGTCCCATTCAAAAAATTCCATAAGTAGAAAATGACAATATTAAAAAGGTTTGGGGTTTTTCCTAATTATAAGTAAATATTACGATAAAATTACAACAAAATTTTAAAAATCCAGCAAACAAACAAATTTAAAAACAAACAAATATACAAACCAACCAACCAAAAAATAAACTAAAAGTAAATATAATAGACAAGAAGAAAGAAGCACGCTTTCTATGCGTTTCTTAGTGAAACCAGTTGTCCTGGTCTGTCCCTTCAACTGCACATCTTCTCACTGGAAGAAAAGGTGAAGTGATGGATTTTGCATTCAGAAGCACAGATACATTGTGTTCTTTTACTTTTCTTGTAAATGCCTGCAATGAGGCAGAGAAAGAATGACAAGGAAAGGGCTTATCATTAATCGTGGGCATTGTGCTGGTTGACTCTGTCCACACAATGCCTTCTCAATCTGAGAAAAATTAAATATGTAAAAGAGAATATCAGAAAGCCAAGCAAATTTTCATGCAAGTAATAAAATGAGAGGTGAATCAGATGAGTGTATGTTTTTAAGAAATTCTGCCCCACACAAAGAATAGGAAATTAATTAATTACCTAAGATATACTGCGTGCACACATTAAGCTTTTCTTCCACTGAGGAAACAAATATAGACAGAAGCATTTTTACATTGCAAATCTACTTCCTAGGTCAGGCTGAACATACACTTTTTTTAATATATATACATATATATAAGTTCCTCCGTGTCTGGGTTATGATCAGATATTTAGGCTAGAAACAACTAGATTTTTTGCCTGTTGTGCATGTCAAAATATCTAAATTTTAATAGAAATTTAATATTTCATGTTAAAAGACTGGTTGCTGTTCTCACATTTTCAACGTTCTTAGCATGCTAGTAAAACCAGAACTGTCACTCCTATTTAAAAAATAACCAAAACATCACAGTCACAGGGGATCAATCTGCTTTAAATATTTGAGATATTATTTATGTGAACAAACGTTTTTATCCAGTAAGATCTCTTGGCACACTTTAAATGAGCAGCTCAGTATGACAGAGGAAACGTAACAATCAGAACAACTCATTCACATGTGACAATAAAAATGATTCCTTCTAATGTGTTGATGAAAAACAGATTTCTAGTTGTTCAAGGTATCACACATCACAGTAGAGAATCCTTTAGACTGAGTCCATTCATCAAAGCCAGCCGAATATGTTAGCAGATGAGTTACTGGAACACTACGCAGTTCTTTTTCAGCAGCAAAATTGACTATATTCACAGGTTAAAATGTAAATAGTAGAAACTGAATTGTGACATGAATAGTATCATTGCAATATAATAGAAATAAAAGGAATAAATGAATAATCATGTAGCCTTTCTCCTAAATAGTCTCCTATTGAAAGTTCCCAACAAAACTTCAGAGTAGAACAAAACTTATCTCACATCTGTGCACATTCACTTGCTTCCCAGCTGAATCCAACACATTATCAGAGAAAGTCAGAATTCATGATTTTAGAAAAAAAAATCTTGTGGGTTTTTTAACAGGAAAACAACTCTCAATTAACACCAACCCTAATTTAATCCTTAATGTAAGACATTCACAATCTCTTATAATAAAAACACGATTTAAAAGGGGGAAAAAAAAAACAACAAAAAATCAAGACTAAGCAGCTGTATGCACTTTGAATCTTCAGAAAAGCATGTGTTCTGAGAACTCTGCTTGTTTTTAAAACATCTGTAGATATTATATAGAAAATTACATTCTGCAAAAAACAACATATTGCACTTACAGATCACACACACTGATATCCTCATCTTATGCCTACCATACCAATACTTCATCTAATACTGATATAATGAGCATGTGCACCACCTACAAGTTACTATTGCAATAAGAATACACTTTTTTATTTGAAAACACTTTTATTTGTAGGAAGAAATAAGATTAATTTAGGTAAATCCTTATTTTGTACCAATCCTACTCTAAAAAACAAAACTTGCAAATAGGAACAGAAAGTAGAAAGCTGCATAATTCCCATTTGAACAGAAGGTGTGAGTGATGTGTATTTACAAAAAAAAAAATCTTTTAAAGAGATCACCTTTTTCCCTTTCTATCCTAGCTCCAGTATAACAGTCCCTAATGCTATTGGCATATGCACCTGTCAATTGATCAATGTCTATTGAGTTACGTAGCCAAGTGTGGGAAGAGCATGTGATAATCAAATCTCTATCTAAAGGTATATTTGAAACTTTCTGCTATCTTCTGAACTCTCATATTCTTCGGCTTTCAGCTTAATTACCCAGATGTTTCCACAGATGAGCACTGACTCCATCAGCTACTCTTGCGTGGAGGAGCAGGCTGCTGACAGGTGGCTGTACCACATTCACCATTCTCACAGAGAGAGTAAAGCACAGTGCATTTCACAGGGAAGCTGGTGATACAAATCCCTCATTTGTGCTCTGACGTGACTTTTTGCTCTCTACAGTAGCGCTGCTGGCAAACGAGACAGGAGCTCCCTCCCCACACTCCAGAACACATCAGTAATGCTCCACAATTCATGCACTGCTTCCAACAGAGGAGCAGCCGGCTTCCACTGACTCACCTTGCAAGTGGTTGCTCACATGCCAGTGGGAAATGAAAATTGATTCCTGCAGATACACTGCACCAGGTGGTTCAAGTATTTTTCCTGGATATGATGGAGGTGGAAAGGGAAATGGGAATCGGGGTCTGCAATAGAGAAGGGTCTGCACTGGAGAGATAGGAACAGCATCACCTAAGGCAGAATGTCTATTTTTGCTGTTACAGTTCCCAACTAGAATCACAGAACTCAATCACATCCAATGGTAAACACAAGTTGTTTCTTTACATGTCAAGTAAGGCACACAGCTCTTGTACAGTAATGAGTAATCTATTATTTCTGTGCCTCCTCAGAAAGTCTGTCCCTTAACTATGCTTCAGAGCAACCCTGAGTTGTTACTGATACCACAGACCATAAATCAAATCACAAAAAGATCAAAGCACAGAATGGAAAATGATTTTGGGCATTTAAAAATCCAAAAACTTAATGATCACGCATGTGCATCTACAGGCCTGATACAAGTACCCACATTTCTTAGGCCTTCTCAAGTGCAAAATAAAGTATTTCCAAATTGTATATTTCTTAAATTAGAGGCATTGCAAAAGCATACAATGCCAATTCCCATTCCATCTCAATAGATTGTCACTTATTATAACACTCTTAGAAAAAAGAGAGCTGGCCTCCTAATCCAGATATGTCTAACAAATGTTCAAAGGTTTCTGTCAAGATGGGTTAGGTTTAGAACTTTATCTCTCTGCTGGTTATTAAACCTGACTATAAAAATATTAGGATGTTTTTCCTGGAGCAGAAGTTAAAAGACAGCACACACAAGTGACAACATCAAGTTGTGTGAGATGAAGACAATGAAGGTATACACAATACAGATTCCCAGTGAGTGAGAACAGACATTCAGAAGTGGTTCAATGAGAAATCTAAAACACATCCCTCCCATTATGGACAAAAAATAGAGTCTCATCCTTACTTGAGTAAGGAAGAGTAAACACCTGGATGGTATATGACAGCTACTCAAACTCAATCGTGTCTCTTTGTCATCTAATCAGCATGATAATGTATGCAACTCCTCAAGCAGTAAATATGTGATTCAATGACTACAATGACAAGTTATGAAATCACATAAGAAAATGTATGCAAGAGAAGCTAATTTCTCTTTCCTCTTATTTTTTTATACCTTCCACCATCCTTTAGCATGTACAAAGCAACAATGTTGGTCAAAACACAAAAGTTGAATGTGAATTCATGTGATTAAGACAATTCATTTCTCCTCCTTACCCAAAATATGAACATATTTCAAGCCTCACTAACAATTATTAAAAAATAATAATTCCAAGAGTATAGATTCACTGCCCAGAGTCACTACATCTGTTGTATGAGTACCTTAAGCTTTGTTATGCAGTTGCAGAGCCAGATTGAGCATGCCCAGCAACATGTTCAGCAAGTGATGTATTTCAGCTGGTTTTTGTCCTTATAGATACACACACGTGTTTTGACAATGCTCTCATATGAAGGATATCGCTGTCAGGAGCAATCTCTTTGCAGCTATAATGCATAGTCTTTAGAAAACCATGCAGAAGGGCGAGAAAAGTTACTGTATTTAGGAAACATTGTCTTATCAAATCTTTACCTGTATTTACCATGAGAACAGTAAGTAGTGGATGGGAGTTGTTAGAAAAGATCTTAATGTGCAAAGGGAATGTATGGGTTTATAGACATAGTCATTTGCTTTATTAGAAAACATTACTGACAGCCCTTTGGGAACATTAATACCTGGTGGTTATTTTCTGCTTTTTAATACTAAAATGAAGACCTCAGTTCTTATATGTGCAATAATATTGTTGTTTCCATAAAAACAGATTTCTGTTACTCAGACCTTAGACTGTTTTCACAGTAGGTCTGGTTACATGAATTCTAATTATCTTCAGCAGAAAAAAAAATGTGGAAAACTCTTGGAGTCATGAATCTCTAATGTATAACAGTTTATTCTCTGTAAATAACTTAGAGAGATTATGCAGAGGATAGTGTTTTCCCTTCCAGAAAGAAAAGAATTATTTTCATAGAATTTACTGCAATAAATATTAGTGTGAAAGACCTTAGTAGTTAACACCAAATAAATCTTTCAGTCTGAAAAAAAAAAAAGCAGATGAAGTCCTCAGAAAGCAGCTAACAGCCAAAAAGGGAAGAAGATATTTTAGATGAAGATTCATAAGAACATACAGTTCATCTCCAAAAGCAGTTGGAGCTAAGACAGCAATAGCTCAGTGACATATTTTAACTTTTTTATCTGCAAGGAATTGAGGTGATTATTTGCAGCTTCTGAAACAAAGCATACAGCTTTGCCAAGGATTAGGTTAACAATCCTGATTTTTAGTTTCCTTTTTTTTTATAGAGAATAACCCTATTCCATTATCTGAAAAAATGGTCGAGATATTTTCTACAGTTCCCATCTCTGTGAATTTGATTACAACACTATGGTTGAAGTGTAGCTGTTCAAAAAAGAATACTTAAGCCTCTCAATCTACTAACCATAAATTTCTAGAAATGAATTGCTCTGACTTCCTGCCCTAAGAATAGAGAATAACAGATGAGGTAACACCACAATATAAAAACTTTCCTCACTTTTCTTTCACAGAACTTATGGCTTTTCTACCCACTTAGGCTCCTTTTTTTGTCAAGTTTTCATACTAGTCTTTCTTGTGTGTAATCATTTACATGAATACTCACTATTACCTCTTACTGTCACTGGATTGTTGCATCAGGAACAGGAAGATGAGGAAGAAAGCTAAGAGGGTTGGGGATTTTTTGTTGGTTGGTTAGGTGCTTGGGTGTTTTTTGGTTTTTGTTTTGTCTATTTTAGTGGTTTTGTCATTGTTCTGTTGGGATTTATTATTATTTTGAGGGACAGGGTTCCTTTCTTTGTTTTAATTTTGGCTTGATTTTAAATCACAGTAAATGAAATATCAACTATCACTTTAAAAGCAACCTTGGCAATGCAAGATACATTTTGGAAACCAAAACACAGTAGATTTCTAACATTCTAATTGCACATTACTAAACTTTCCTAAGGAAGACTAAAGTAAGATTTCTAGCTTTCACATGTCAGAACCACAATACATTTCCTATTTAATATTCAGTACTTCCTCAGCTTCTGATTTCCACAGACAATTAAAACACGCCTATCTTTGAAGATGTGTTTCAAAATGTACATTAAGTAGTTAATGAAACAAGTTTCAACGTGAAAAAAGAAATTTTAAATGTTACTGTACTTAAAGAAGAGATAAAATTGTCAAGAAGAAATTAAAGTATACATTGAACGTGTAAGCACCTCATCATAGTGGTGCATTTATGGTATTTAGATAGCTACAGTCCTAACTCCTATTTCCTACCTCAATGGAGTTTCTACTAACAGCAGAAAACTACTCAAGCCTTCATGACTTTTGTCTTTAAGATACTGC
Source organism: Molothrus ater (assembly GCF_012460135.2). Lineage (NCBI taxonomy): Eukaryota > Metazoa > Chordata > Aves > Passeriformes > Icteridae > Molothrus > Molothrus ater. The sequence continues at coordinate 53,834,809 of NC_050479.2, read as the reverse complement.
ATCTGTGTCACATTATGAATTTGAGCAAGCTAATTCCCAGATTTTTACACATTGAGAGCTGCTTTTACAGAAAAGCTGTAAAAGACAACATGATGATTAATATATTTGTAATATGTTCTATCTGTTCTGTTTCTTGTGGCTTCTCTGCATTCTCTCTCAAATAAAGTTTTACTCTTCTACTTTCTCCATCTTCTTCAAAGACTTCCTGAAACACCACAGGACAAACTAAGACAAGCATGATTGGAGAGAAAATAATTTTCACTACTCTCCAGGAAGCCCCCAAACCACACACTAGGCACTTATGCTTACACAACTGAAATAGCACAATGGGTGGATTTTGTAGAAGTGGTGGATTCCAGTAAAACCAAACACATACATCCATTTTCTTCACTTTCAATTCCACAGCAGAACACCTATCTCTAAAAATGGAAGAAATTTTAAAAGAATTACGAATACTATTCTCTTCAGAAAAAATATTACCTTTAAGAGTGACTACACTATAATGACAAAGCAATGAATTGATACAATGAAATATTGTATCAGTTTAATCTAAAATTAACACCTTTTAGATTATTTGATGGAGAGAGGAGAGCCTGCATCCTCCTTTCACTTAAAGAAACTGAACAATTTAGGACATTTTTTCATACGCCTGTGCCTTCATAAATCTCATGTTAAACTCATTATCCAATAACAGTATCAGTCAGTTAATTACAGCATGTTTGAATGCTGTGGGTCTAAGATTTACAGCATAGAATCTTGGAGTTCTACATTTAAGGCAGAAGAGAGAGTTTTGTTCCACTGTTCAGTCCTGTAGATCTCACTGTTCATAAAAAAACATTAAACAGTGGCAACTACTGATGTTTAACTACTTCACCTTCCACTCGGTAAGGGAAAGCAGAAGCTGACATGAGCTTGCAAGCAAAGTAGTCTCCTACTTTTGTCAAATCAAATAAAAATGAACTTTAAAGATACTTTGCTGCTCGAGTTACAAAATGAGTTGTTACTGTCTTTTGTACACTTCTAGAATAAAAGAGACACATATTCTTCTCAACATTCATCCTTAGAATTTGAAATTCCAGGTAGGTATCTCTTCATTTAACCCATAATATTAATCTGTTTCCTTTTATGTAAAATGTAATTCTGATCTGAAATAAGCATAAACATATCAAACCAGAGTTTAGTAAGGAATGGATTCGGTACATTATCCTGCTCTTTAAAAAAAATTCTCATTGCCAAGATACAGGCACAACACTTGCAAGGGTTGTAAACAACATATATGTTTCCTTCTGCAACTTCCACAGCAGGAAGTTTCATTTATCCTCTGAGAAATAAGGTCAGGTATATTTAAATAAAAAATAGCAACAGCAACAAAATTAAAACAAAATAAAACAACAAAAACAGGTGCTTGAACTATTCAGCACTTTACAATTGATGACCTATTGGTCTTAAAAATATACAGAATTCCTTCTAATCAGCACTTGAGATTATCTACCTATTAAAAAAAACATAGCAAAAAAGGCTCACTGAAATAGAGGGAGCAGATCAAGAATTAGAGACAGGAGACTGCTCGCAAAAAGCATTCTAGGATAACCTTCTTCTTTTCTAGACATTTTTAACCCTTAGCTAGTGTGGATTATAAGTTTCACTGCTGCAGATGGTTCACTTATGCAGACCATGTGAAAATATCATAATTAGGCAGTTTTCCCTGATGGGCTGCTGAACCCTGTACACTTTCAGAATCAAGGTGTTTAACTCCCTGGGCAGAAATTCTGTCAACATGTTCTACAACATATCTATGACATGAGAGAAGGGCCAGGGATGGTCTCTGTGTGGTAAAACTCTTACACGTCTGCTGAAGGTGGCATTTATGGGAGGCTTGGGTGACAGATAGTAGATACCACAATTTTGCAAATTCAGTAATAGTTGGTGCTGCTTTGGTAGGTGGGTGGCTGCATTTCAAATTTAAGTTTAGACTAAACACTGTTTGTTATACATGCCTCCTAGATATGCAAAGACAGAGGAAAATAGGGGTTTTTTGCTTGTTTCTTTATACGCAACGTATTTTTCCTAGTATGAGGTAACTGAAATGTTTAGATAGTAACACCTATTCCCCATTTAAAAAGTGGTATTTTTCAGATTAAAAAATTAAGAAGAGTTTGAGCAGAACTTTTTCTCAAGAGATATAAAGTACAAGGGAAATAATTTTATGCTAAAATTAAAAAATACTTTTGATGGTCATTAAATAAAAAAAACACTGGGATATATTTTAGAGACAAAATTTGATGGAAAATCATCTTGAATTACTAAGATGATAAAGTTATAAATGCTCTGATGTTTTTAAGATTTAGGAATAAATCTTAACTGACATCTTAATGAAAAGTTCTTATACTGTGCAGTATACCTGCTTGTTCAAAAGGAACTCAGTATCTGAGGATAAGAAAAGCAATAAAGAAGGTTGAGATATTAAAGCCCATCACTTTACAGGTCTGGAATATTTATCTACTTATTCTATTTTTAATTCATCTGACCATCTTCCCTCTGTCTGGTCCATTTGGCATACACTTTTTGTCTGCCCTTACTGTCTGGAGATCATCTCAAAATGACAACAGTAACACAGCATGATATGCAGTATGCATCTCCTAGCTTACCACACTTAGAAGAAAACAAAATAAATTAACAGTCATGTGAGTCAAAATCCCCTCCCAATCACTTTTAAAGAAGGAAAGAATAAAAGAGTGACATTTTCTATGTCTGATTAGAGAATCCCATATTAAAAAAAAATAGGTACTCATGTCACATCAATACACAACTATTTCACTTTCTTATAAATGAACTGCATGCCTCAGGATAAGATTCTCTGCTAGCAACATGCACAGACCATTACACCTCTACAAAGCCAAGGAATATGGTTTGTTTGTTTTTTTTTTAATCCAGTATATCTACAATACAGTTCTACTAACACATACTTTGTTATGGAGATGTTAATAACTGCCTGTCATAATTTCACTGATATTCATTTACAATCTGCTTCCACCTATTAGCAAAAAAAAAAACGAAAACCTTTCAGCATTGGTATTATCTGAAAGTGTATTTTTTATCAATAAAAGTTAAAATGTCATTCTTAGAAAAAATTACTACCCTTGCCTGTTTTACTGCTGTCTATAGTTGCTATTTGCTTTACAAAACAGAATTCTCCTCTACAGCAAGAGAGATGCTGTGATTACCCATGAGTTGCAGCACACTGCTTAGAAAAGAAATACATATTTCAACATGGAAGCAAGAGAAATTCACCATTTGTTTAGAGATTGCTGATGCTTGAGTGAGGGCATTGTTTGGTTTAGCTTTACTATTTCAATAGCAATTTCACTATCTATTATGGATTAGCTCACCTTCCTATAACTGACTTAATTTCCTCTTTTAAGTTGGTTATTTTTTATACAGACACACTGCTTATTTTAAATAGGTATCTTTTAATTCCCTTTTTTTTTCCTTATAAACAAGTAAAACTCATCTTGGTCATATCTCTCAGACTTTCTTAAAAAGAAAAACAAAACAAAGGAAGAGAATTCACTCATGTATTAGTTTAACACAATTAAACATATGGCATTAGAATACCAATTGAATTTGTACACATGGATCTTAATTGTTCTAGCAGATTCTCAAACTGTTTCTTTACAGCTGTTGAAGAAATAAAGTAAATTAGCCAGTAGGCTTCATCTGAACAGCCACAATACATTTTCCCTCTCTCTCCTGCCTCCTATTTTAAGTCATTCTCTTTTTAAGGTCTGATCTTCCCAGCCAGAGAGCATGCAGAGATTATCAAACATGGAACAGGTGATTTCTAAAACATCCCTGTAGCTACTGACAACCATCTCCCATCAGAGGGCTTCTCACTATCCAAATTTTCCATTTCCTCAGGAACACATTTTCCTAATCAACTCTTACATCCCTATTTAAACTTGCCATCTCACTGTATGCCACTAAAAAGCTGTACTGTTCCAACCCAGGCAGTAATACTGGGTCACAGGTAAGTGAAAATATGGAGTCACACACTCTTCTCATACAAAGGCAGAAAGCTTCACTGATTAACTCAAAATCTGTCTCCAACTTTCTGTGGAGTTTTACCACTGTTCTAGAGAGTGACATGATCCATGAAACATCTCCTTAAATATTGCATTGTACCTTTTTAAGCATTGCACTTCGTAAAAACTGGGTTTTTTTTCTTTTTCTCTCTATGCCAAAATTCAAAACTGGTTATTCTGCCATTTGTAGCTTTGTAAAGACACAAAAAACTTGCCTGCACTTACAACCCTTAAACACAATTTTCAAGAACATGTTTACAAAATATGCATAACTTGGCACTAGATGACTGTGGTGGGGTAACCTTGGCTGTACACCAGGTACCTACCCAAACTCTATTATCATCTTAGTACAAAAGTCCCATACCTTTTCAGTGATTTCTCATGAGCAACTCCTCACAGTACAACCATCCAACTCTCCCCTCAACTAGCAAGCCCACTCTTTTGTAGCACTCTTCTTCTTATTGGACACAGCTGTGGCCTATTAAGGGCAAGGCTGTTCCTAATCTTTGGTGATTAGTACAGCTGCAACTCCTCAGGTGTGAGACTACCTTCTGCACTGTTTTCTTACATTCTATCCCTCTACAAAACTATCACTCTGCTTCTCAGTAGGATGAGAGGAGAAAATAAGAAACTCAATCTTAGCCAAGTCCAATATAATGACTCTTGAGGAAAATGAGAATGTGTTGTTATGCTGCTTCAAAGAGCTTAATAAAACTAAGCCTGCCCATTTATGCAAGTAACATGCTATATAGCCAAATATCATGCAAATTGAGATTTTAAAAAAAAAGGAAACATTTCAGTGAACTACCCAAGCCAGTTTGACTAAAACAAGAGTTATTCTACAGCACAGTCAGAGATCAGAGACGTGAAAGCAGTTTTCTTTTGATCAATACTGATATGGTTCACAGAATCACAGCAGAAAGCAGTCAACCAGAGTTCACCATTGGCAAAAGAAATCTGACCTCCAGGGCTGGGATCCTATCATGTTTGAGACCCAGACAGGACAAAAATATTATTCATACACAAATTAATCATTGCCATTCTCAAAGCTGCCTTCTAAGGAATGGGGTGAATGAATTAAAAAGAGGACTAACTTGAAATGTTCCCTTACAGAGAAGCCACATGTAAATAGCAGTGCTTTGAACAACAACAGTGCCCATCACCTGCCTTTATCCCAACACAGATCTCCTATTTGTCAATAAAACTATGATAAATTACAGAAAAGGCATCGGCTCTATATATTGGTCATTGGGTTGAAATACAACTGGGTAAGGTTTTGAAATTTGCATTATCTAAAGAGTGCACTATGACTTTAGGCTGAGACACATTTTGTCTTTAACAAGATCTTACATTGAGGGAGCTTTATGGGAATTAGTCTGTCTTATTTTTTTAAAATAAAGATGCTAATGACACTTACCAAAGAGTTAAAATTTCACAACAGAGGCAATTTCCACATATCTGGAGTCATTCCTTCACCATTTATAGAAAAAAGAGATCACTACATATAGACAATATGTTATAATCAGGAAAAAAAAACCCAAACCAAACCAAACCCAAAGCCCCCAAACAGTCAATCATCCAGCCACTTCACTGGAGTCCAACTTGACTTAAGGATTCTAGCTGATAAGAGAATGCAAATAGTTAACTCCTACATCATTATGCAAGGTGATGTTCCGTGAAGGGAATACAGGAAGGCACTGCCTCTTCTGTCAGGCCACATTTTCAGAGGCATGTCACATAGAAAAAAAGTTGAAAGTTGAAAAGTTGAAAGTCTTGAGTTCTAGAAGCAGTAGAAACCTCAGGTTTACTGCTCAACAAAAGATAGCACAGTCTATCTAACTTTTATTGCCACCAGGTAACCCAAGAAGAGGCAATAAATCAGATCAACAACTGATGCTAATTCGGGCAGGATTATCTCAGCAATTATGCCATATTCTCCTACTCCACTTTCAAAATGAAGTCTCAAACCATTATTGAGGTAGACTATACAAACAGAGGAAGGTTATTTCTGATTGTTTTCCCATGAGAAATGTCTTCTTCAAGGAAAAAGAGGGTTCTCAAGGCAATTTGTGAGCATAGTACCATACTATGTCTAGTGTGGGTACCCTGTATCTACCAGGAAAGCCTGACTTACTTACAGTCTTGATCATTGTGTAGTGATCCATACCTGGAAAAATAAGCATAAAATTATGGTTTCTTCTAGTTCAGTAGCATTTTTACACTTACATTACACCACGGTAAACAATTACACACTTTGCAAGACAGAGAAAGGTGTGAAAGGCATCACTTTTTACCTTCCCTTCACTGTTTCTCAGCAGAATGCAAGTATAAAAATTATGCCAACTGCCTGCAGTAAGAGTCACTTATCTCCATCAAAGAATTTCAAGCATTTTTCAAACAACCAATTTCCTCTACCTTCACTCAAAACAAAAAAAACCACCCACCCTATATTAGGATTTAGTCAAGCAAAGCAAGCCACCAAAGAAGTTCCCTAAGGTCAAAGATAAGTCAACTGAAGAAACTCCTATGTTTCCAACAGACCTTATTCCCAATCCCCTGCCCAAGCCTTTATGTCACACCCGCACTTTGTAAGGGCATTATCCATAAAGGCCCTAATTTCTTTTTTCTATCTATTGCGGTTGCTCCATATGTCCTTTTCCTTTACTGCAGGGCATAGAATGGACTCACTAATCCTCCTCTCATACAAATGCCTGTTTTTCTGACATGCTGATGTTCATGTAGATGTGAGTTTGCACTTCTTCCCTTTTCCTCACAGTGGGTGAAGCTTAAGTTATCTTTATGTTGAATGATAGGATAAACACAAAAGCAGAAAGAAATGAAAACCAGATAAAAAAGAACAAGATAAGCAACAGCAAGAAGTTTCACAAATCTCCTCAACTGATGATGCTGGGCTGTGACAAATCAGGCTTGTACAGATTCTGTCATAAGCTAGCAAAAAGACAATGCAACTTTTAAAGGTCACATCCCTAGTTTCAAAACTCAGCACTAAAACAAGATATTGCCTTTAATTGTATTTTACTGGTTAATAACTGTGTTGATCTTCCCTTTTTCAAGTGCTGACATGAGTTACGTGCTTGTGAAACACAGTTGCCACTCTTAGGTTAGCTAAATTTTATAAAAATACAAATATCAGTTAAGAAAGCAGCAGCACTTCCATTATGAGATGGTGCCATTTATCTCTTCTTACATGGACCAATTGGACCATGCTTTCTCTAAGAAACCAGTCAAAATCTCCAATCCTTTCCAGAGAAATGGTCATGCTCAGCTTTCCGACATGCTTTTATTCAGCTACATGTTAATTAAGAACTTATCAATGCACATTTACCTGTAGATGCCTCACCAGCAGGTACTTCGTTTTAAATCACATTAATTGTTACGCTGAAGTATGGCACTGGCTAATCATATCACAGGTTATGTAATTTCATCATAAAAGTCCTCTCTAAGTACATGGTATACATGCTTACAAAGTGATTTTAAAAATGTAATTCCAATGTTGAAGCAGTAAGTGCAGACTAAAAAAGTTTTAAGTATTTCCTGTATGTCCCATGGTAGGTCATCTTAGAATTTACTCCTCTAAGACACTTAAGCAGACAACCATTTTTCTTTTCTCAATGCCATTTATTGCAGTAAACTAGCACTTGCTTATCATAACTGTTCCATGTGCATCATGAAGATGTGATGATCTATGTCCTTAAGTCCCATTTCTCACTTCCTCTTTCACCAGCCTGTCAGCATCAGGAAATTCAAAGCATAACAATTATGACAATTAGCATCAAAACCATTTGGCCATGACCCTACTATTTTTTTCAGAAACAATGAACATTACCAAGTCAACACTTTGTGAGAGAGAAAGCTGAGCTGGATGTTGGGATAGCACAATAAAAGTACTGTGGTGATATGTGTGTGCAATCAGCCATACAGGGACTTAAACTAGAAGTGGTCTTATTATGCAAACAGCAGTCTCTGGTATGCAAATAAACACAAACAAAGCACAACACGGGACTCTTGAATAATACCAGCTGCTGCTGGCAGTCAAGAAATCATTTCTTATAATCACTTAAAAATAAACAAGACACACACACCCATTCTAAACATGATTTTCATATATACGCCTTAAGTGATCACAGGATATGACAGGAATGTTTTTAAAATTCAAAAGTCTTCAACAACTTTTGGCCCTCTAATAGCACACGTTCTAGTGTGCTACCTACTTGTCTTGCCACTGGGCCATCACCACTGACACAGCTATATAGGGTTTCAGGCTTTCATTGGGGTGGCAGAATTTAATTGTGTAAACCAGTTTATAAAAGTAGAGTAACCTAATATACATAGGAGTAAACTGGAAGCAAAGGACAGACCCAAAGGACAGACAAAAGATGGAAAGTGTGGGTTTGAAGCATTATTAGCAGCCTTCATCTACTTTTCCCCCTGACCCCCTACTAAAATAAAGGAGAAGAATACATGTAGTTTTGAGAACAGCCAGAAGCAAGTACCAAAGAAGAGACTCTTAAGTCCCCTTTTGTTTTAGAGTTCTTGCAGCAGCAATACTGAATCTGCATTACAATGCTTTGCCTCTGGGCAGCAGCAATACCATAGTATACTACTTTAACTATAAATGTTTAATCACTGCCTATGATCTCAGCACAGTCCACCAGTTTCATTTTGTGAGCATGGGCCAAGCTGTGCAGAAATATCCTAAATCAAGGTTTAACAGCATCAGTTAGAAATTATTCTGGCTGTGAATCCTCTTATCTCCTCTTATTCATACTCCCCAGCTCTGAAGGCAGATTGCTTTTCCAGCACAACTGTTTTACCTAAAGATGCACCCCACAATGCAGAGCACGTAGACAAGCAAATTAACTCCCAGTCACATTAATGTTATCTAGACTTCAGTGATATCCACACTCCTACAAGCTACAAAGCCAGCTGTCTGTTTTCTCTGAAGTTTAAAAGTCATAGTAGGACCCAGAAAAACTGAGAAAATGAGACTGATCAATTTCATTTCAATAATGCTGGTTTGCATAAAAAAAGGGACTTTCTGCTAAGTAAAAAAGAGATTCCCTTATCCACTGGAAGAAAAGGAAAAACTGGAAACAAGGTAGGATACAATGGGAAGGTCCATTATGTGATATATTAAACTAAATATTCAGACCCCTGGGGCATAAATATGTAACAAACTGACATTCAACATCCTGTAGGGTAATTATGAGCAACTGCACTAGAAATCCTGAGTGAACTATTCACCTTCTGCATTGACAGAAATGCACTGGCATAACCTGACTTTAATAAAGGATTGATATCTCCACCATTGTGTTTTAATGAATTCTGATTTGATATTAGTAACAGCTTGCCCCATATTAGTGTACTGGTGATGGCCTCCTACAGTTTCTCTTTGAAAATGAAATTAAATTAGCATCATAGAACAACAGATTTTGTAAACTCTAGTGAATAATCTAAAAAACTGGTCATTTGTAAACCGATCGAAAAGAAGTCTATAGGACATTAACACAAGGAAAATTCTGTGAAGTCATTTACTTAGAAGGTAAATAATTAGCTCTGAGCCTGTGAAATTTGTGCTAGGGATTAATGTGTGTCTATATTTTAGACAGTTAACTGGATTTGCAAAATATAACAAAACTACATAACACTTCACAAGGTAATGTTATTTTCTTGGTACTTCAGTGGATGATTCTCCTGTGCATGTGTGCATTTTGTGCAGCTCTTTTTGTAGTCATGTAGTTGTTTTACCTGAGTTTGGATAACATACCTCTGAGCAACCATTGTATGATATTTGGAAAATTACTGTATTGGGAAGCCCCATTGCTTCAACTGAGGCTACAATCTACTTTTCAGGAGAATCCTTTTAGTTGCTCCCACAAACATGTACCACAGATCTGATCAGCTGCTTTCCCACAAGAAACTGCTTCATTCTAATGAATAGTTTGTGATTCTTTGCTATGTTTTCCACACTAGCAAAATGGAGCTGCAAGAGGTTGAATCAGTAGAGGGTACAATTATCCCTTCTCCAAAGCAACAAGTGAAAGACACTTGGATATCTTGTATGCAGGATTGCTATCTTTATTTAAACATTTCCAGTACATCACAAGCTTTGTATTGGTTTATTCCACTAATTTTTTATCTTATGCAGTTTGAGATTTATATATTGCCCTTTGTCTATTGCTTTAGTAATATCTATCTTCTCTTTAAAAATAATAAATAAAATAAAAAAAACCAAAAAAACAAAAAAAAAACCAATAAAAAAACACCCATCCCCTGAATAGATACAGGCCTTCTTACCTCTTATTTTCAATTATTAAAAAAAAACCCAAATCTTTTAGGAGTCAGTAAGAAAACCTTGCAGGGTTTGTCTGCCTTCAAACATCATGCATCTTGTATAACAGATCAAGCTTTTAACTTAATATGCTCTGCTTACTGTAACAAGACAAAATGACAGGGGCCCAGATTCCAGCTCCAAAAAAGACATGTGATGCATTTTGGAAGCCCACTCTTCTCACCTCTCCCCTCCACTGAAAGCAAGGGGCATACCTGTTTTGATATTGTTGTTGTAAAGTGCTCATTAAATTATGGCTCATCGCAGGGGGCAAGAATACTTTTGACTAAATCTGTTAGCCAGCCTCCTGCAGTGACTCTCCTCTAGATTCCCCAGCAGGCATCTCTTTGATGTGCTTATAATAAATGGAATACAACTGGGAGAAATCAGAAAGGGCAATGTTGACAACTGTCATAACAGGTTACAGCTTGAATGGCAACAGAGCAGAAGGTCTCTCTCTCTCTCTGTTGCTCTCATACCTCAGATCTCCTTAGCATCATTTCTGGTAGGCATCCAATCTCCATTAGCAAGAATTTCTGGAAAATTGCATTTCTCCCTAAATTCTCTCTCTCTCTCTCTCTCTGCTGTAAATATAATGCACTGTTGCAGTCCGCCAGGTCTTCTAGATTAAATGATTTTGCAATTCTCACAGCATATCCACCATGATAGGCTAAGTGCCAAGATATAATTGGTGATACATAACAGAAATTACAAGCAATATTAATAGAGGATATATTTCAAGAAAAGAACTATTTTCATTCCAGAAGCATTTTTACGCCATTAGGTAAAGGGCAAAAAATGTTAATGCTACTAAATATGGTATAATTCCTCAGCAACCATTTTTATCTGATGAATGCTATATATTTATGTCATACTGCAAATTGCCACATAAATTATCTCATTTTGTCAGCACTAGAAAATTTGGAATATATGACAACTTTAAAATATTGACTAATAGCTGATAATGTTGCATACTGCTTCATATATTGTGAAAACATACGTTTTTTAAAATAAAACATTATATGCATTAAAATACACATGCAGACTAATTTAATTGGTAATAGTAACTGTAAATTCCCATGAAGACAGGAAAATTATATCTCATCCCTGTTCTAAGCATTTCAATATCTAATAATGTTTTCAGCTCTTATTAACATGTTCCTTTGCAATATCAACCATTAAGATGAAGGCCTAAAACCCTTAAAGGCTTAAAACTTAAAAAAAATAAGCCACATAATAAAAGCTGTTTGAAGGCTAAATACAAAATCAAGGAAATCAAAGAAAGAAAAGTTAAAGAAAAACAAATTTCACACACAACTGCCCCCCCTGCCACAGTCTAATGAGATGAAAGGCAGAAGGTGCTTGATTTGAGATTTCACTTTTTCAAATCAGTCTAGAAAATTCCTGTTATAGCTGAGGCTGATGCTATGCAATCCAACTGGCTTTTAGGAATCCTAATTTCTATTATCCTACAAAAAACACCCTCCATGTTAGTAGGAATTGAAGCCTTTCCAACTGAAGGATGCCAAAATGTAAGCTAATACTGAGCAATAGTGGATCATCATTGTGTTCTTGTTCTGAATGACAATTTGGTGAATATGTGAGACAAGCCTGAGGCCTAACCATGACTTCCCACAGAGAGAGGAGGAACAGGCAGCGTGGTATAAGCCTCACAGCAACACTTTCAAGTGCTGTATTTCAAAAATAAATCTCAGACTGTATATGGCAGAGAGGACATAGGGACAATTGTTCTCCAAAGAACAATGTTAAGTTTTCACTTTTCAAAATCTTTCTGAAATTCATCATTTATAGAGTAAGCAAAGAACAAGGATAAAGTATTGATAAACAAAATCATACCAGTGATGAAATCACAGCACTGTTAAACTGAATAAGGGCTTATGCCAAACTTGAAGAGTAAGAGCAGTTTCAATAATTTCCACAAGAATGAATAATGACAAACTATCTAGGGATTCCGTTTTACTCAACATATGCAAACATAGAGAAGATTATATTCTTGGACATTGAAGAAATTATTTGAAATGAGATGTCACATATTCTTTGAAGTCACTCATGTTAATACACCATTGGGTTATTGTCACTGGCCTTAAAAGTTTGCTGTCATACTATTTAATTGGAAATTCCAAGCTAATCTAAGTTCTCCTATCATGTTCCTGTCCATCAAACCAGTGTAATAGCTATTTTAAGCTTTTCCATGTGTGGGAGATCACTGATACTGAAAAAATCACTTCATTGAAATATTTGTGTAATTAATTCTCAAAACCAACTGAAACAACACAAAAAAAGAGGTGCAAAATACAATTATAAAGCAATGGTATTTCTCATCTTGACTAGGGACCAGGGATTAGAACTTCTGTAAGCTTGTGTAAGGTTCTCAGTATGCACCAAAAGACCTCTCCTCCATGCCCACAATTCCGTCTCCAGCTTTCTGTACTAAACAGAGATGCTGAATTACATTCTAACCAGACCAGCACTTGGAGTCATACCTCATAATATTCCACTTGTTTTTAACACAATATTATGTTACCTCAAAAGTTGCCAGAGATAAAAGACTCAGTAATCAAATCTGTAGAAGTTATTATAAGGAAGAGCAACTGAAAGTCAAAAGATCTCCGACTTGGCATGCAGGTGATATCAGACTCATATACGTCTTTCCAAAATCTGATGCAACACGATTGCCTCCAGCTTCCTTAGAGCAACAAAGATATCCTATTTCTCTACCTGCACAACAAAGAATTCCATAAGCATCACTAAGAAAAAAGGCTCAAACTATTTACTCCAGAAAGACACTAGTCAGCTGAGACACCGCCTATCCACACTGTCTCAATGTGTCACCTTGAAAGGCTCTACAAGAAAATAGCCTGCTGAAAAGCTGTTGACTTACAGTGATATTTGTTTTCTAAGCATCTCCCTAAATCTCCTATTCTGTTCCATTCTCCCTAAATCTCCTATTCTGTTCTGAAGAAAACAAACAAACAAAAAAAAATTAGTAAGATACTCCTATTTTTACTCACCATGAAAAGCAAAAACATACTAGGACTTAGCTGATTTCAAATCCGGCTTCTCTTTTTTTACTTATTCCAGAAGAAAAAAAAAAAAGAAAAAAATTTTTATTTTACTAAAAGTGATTCAAATATGACATGAACTGTAGCTTTTCAAAATTCTAAATTTTAGTGATTCTTCTTTTACATAAAAATGTAGATAGCACTGAAGCAGAATCTCAGAACCTAAAATCAGCTACAGCATAATCTTAGATTAAAAAGTTAGAAAAAAGTCAGCACAAAAGAAATTAAAATAATTTTTATAAATGGCACATATCATAGAATATCATAGAATCACAGAATGGTTTGGGTTGGAAGGGCCTTAAAGATCGTGTATTTCCAACCCCACAGCCGTGGGCAGGGACACCTCCCACTAGACCACGCCAGCCTGGCCTCAAACACTTTCAGGGATGGGGCACTCCACGGCTTCTCTGGCAACCTGTTCCAATTCCTCACCACTCCCACAGAAAATAATTTCTTTCTAACATTCAATCTAAGCTTACTGTCTTCCAGTGGCACTCAGAATCACAGAAATTCCTGTAAGTGAAAGAATAAACTCTCAACATGTGTGTGGTAACAAAGACAAAAATAACAGCATTTTAAGGGGAAAAGTAGGAGAGGAGAGAAAAGAGTAAGGTTGCTTTTTATGGCACAATGATCTGGAAGGTTGTGACTTGCATGAAAATCAAAACAGTTTCTCTGAAGTAAGCCAAGGATTCATCTTCTATAACAAACACTAGGAATTTTTATAAGCTGTTATTCAACCAAAACTCCCCAAAACTTCAAAATAACAAATCTAACTTTAGCTTTCAAAATCTTGTCTAATTTTAGGAAATCTTTATATCATCATGTACCAAAAAATATTTCAGTGCCTTTAGCTGAGTAACTTTGTGATTCATGCAAGGTAATGAGTTTGCTCTTGGTATTGTTCTTTTCCAATTAGCTAAAAAATGTTTCTGCAATTTGGCCTTGCCAGTAGGTAAGGCCTAATTGCCTGAGTTTTGAGTTAGTATGAAATTCATCTCTTGCAAATTCTATCTGTGGATACATGACCTCTATCATTTTATGAATATTTACCTCTTAGAGAATGATTTTACCTATTTTAAGTATTTACGTTCTCTCAAATTAAGTATTAAAGTTCAGCCAAACTTATATCAGAAAGATAAATCCAACATTAGATTGCCCTTGTGGGTCCCTTTCAACTGAACCATTCTATTCGGTTTATTTTAGAATGATAGTGGCATTAATAACCATTACTGCATTAATAACACTGATCACTGAGCATACACAATAGGTGCTTATCATAAGACAATCAAGCACAAATTTTGCATGCCCCAAAACTTAGAAATTACAGCACACATATATGTGATTTTCAAATAGGAAGAAATATCTTTGGAAGTTTAGCTCTGGTATTTTTATTAGGCTCTCAGAATAATATCAAGAATTTATATAATAATCCAAATCCTACTTCAAAGTATTTCCATTAGTTAAAGTCACTGAAACCACTTTTGTTCACATTCAGAGGCAAAAGAAAATATATGTTGAAAATTAAACGTGATTTTTGCAGCTACACTGGAAGTTGAAGTGGTTTTTGCACTTTAATAGGTAAAGAAAATACATTTTTATGGTAAAAAGTAAGTGTCCTGGTATAAAACTACAGTTTTAAAAACATCTTCTCAGCTACTGTCAAGCCCTAAAAGTATCCACTTTACACAGCTGGGGCAGCACCTTCATTTTAGAAATCAGTTGTTTCCAGATCTCACCTCAGTATTTGATTATTTAGAAACTTACCAGGTTTTGGGACAACTTTGCTAGAACTTTGCTTTTCTCTTACTCATTTCTAAGCTGCCTGAATACTCATTCTAGTAACAATATGCACAATAACACTGAATAAAATGCATTATTCTATATCAAGCCCTGTGAAGACAGATTAGTGATTTAAAGGTAATACTGCTGTTCTGAAAGGTACAACATTGTTGTTCACTGTGCTGTTAGATGTTTATTTGCTTTGCCAGACTTTAGAGACTGAATCACTCACTGGATGACATGGCATGAGTTTCGTAGTAAGGAGAGCTATAAAAATAGTCTAAGCTATAATTTGAATGCAAGGCATTGAAAATGTATATGTTGCTATATAATGCAAATACACTTTAATATCATTATGTTTTTATGTATAAACTCCAAATTGATCAATGGGACACAAATGGAAAAGTGAATATCATTTTGGAAAAGGGGGGAAAAAAAAAGGATTTGTCCTCATACTTATGCAAGAATAAAGCTCTCTGTTTAAAAAAAAAATGTAATAATGATTCCTACTTTCATTATAGTTAAAAAGACTTTATTTCTCCTTACTGTTTTACAACAGTGAAAAAGGACTTTTTTACTTTTAATAATCTCATTTGAGTAAATTAGAGGATTAACTGAAAACCCAGATAAGATACAGCAAGCTCAATTTGTTTAATAGAAATATTCTTTTTAAAGAATCTTTCTCTCATCTATTTAACAGTGATATATATAAGGAAGAGAAAAAGTAAGAATCACTTTTACTTCACAGATGTGAAATTAATTACAGAGATAAGTGAGCTACCAAGGGTTATTCAAAATCTTTAAAGAAGTTAAGAGACTGAGCACCAGATCTTGGCTCAGTGCTTTATCACAGCATATCATTTTTAAGTAGCACAGCATCATATCTATTATACAATTAAAAATATAAATACTTATAGCCATCTCTAAATATACAACTTTTTTTTGGAAGCCAAACAAAAAACCCAACCCACAAGCAAATATCAGCAGAAAGAAGAAAAATTTTTCTGTGTAAGTCATGAACACATAATCTTTCTTCTCTTGAGAAATTTATGGGCTATCAACACAGTTTTGACCACAGTACCATGCATGAAAATTCTTACAAATGAAGTACTATTCAAGGAATCCTACTTGCTTATTCAAAATACTGGATGTAAGCTCTCACTGAGCTTATGGGATGCATTTTAGACACACAGATAGAATCCAAGGGATTAGGTACGAAACCTACATTGGCATAGGGGATACAGAAAGGAAATACTATGCTATGAAAAGTATACCAATTCATAAAGTATGAAGCTCACAAAGAATGGCAAGGCTTCTTTGTCACTCACATTTACGGGAGCTTGAGACGTATTTAACTCTGCATCACACGAGTCAGATGCAGCTCCTGTACTGATCCTCATCACTGGACACACATTCCCTTGGTTGTCCAAGACAGGCAGGCCTTTTGCTTTCAGCAGCACTGTGCATTTGATCTCAGTTTCATAATGGATAAAAAAGACCATGCTAGAATAAGCAAACAAGGTCAGTGGTTTCTATTTGAGCCTTTTATGTGTACACATTGTCTAAGCCCACCAGCTATATAGCAACACAGTATGCTTTCAGATGGATCAAGGGAGAGAGCATCAGTTGCACTCCAGGATCCCTGTAGATTGGGATGAAATCCATAGGTCAAGGAAAACAAACCTTGGCTGTTCAGAGGCATCAGAGGGGAGTATGCTGTTCCCAGGGGAGCTGTGCCTAGCAGGCTCTAGCAAGCAAAGCCTGGTGAAGTATTACTGCTCAGCTACAGTCAAATTCTCTTATCAAGTGAAAATACAATAAAAACCAGCCCCCAAATCCAACCATAAAAATGTCTCACATGGCTAACATTGGGCCTGCATTTAGAAATAGTTTCACCCTGCCCTTCTTCAGGGTTTTGATTAGCATGGTCCCTTGCCATGGGATAGGAGGTGTTCAGTGCAGGAACTCCTGAATAGGTTTCAGTCTTTGACCAGAGCCTCTGGACCCATTTTCAATTACTGCAATTCAGTGTATGACAAGGGGAAAATTGTTAAGAAATTATACCATGTCTTCTTATTAGTAGCTACTCCAAAGCATGAAGCTGTAAATTTGAACTTAAATCTTACATGTGGAAGCATCCTGCCTTATCACCAAATCAGTACTTTAGTACCAAATCAGTACATTTCCCTTCTAATGAATTCACTTCTGAGACTTTGAGAATAAAGATACACATATCGGATACACTGTTCTCTCTTTATTAAGCAAAAAAGATCTTGTTTCAGCCTTAATTGTATTTCCCTCAAACAAGAGGAAGGAATAATTCAAACTAAACTTAATCCAAGTATCCTTTAACTCTGATATTAAGAGTTCAAAATCAAGGCAAAATATTTTAGTGTTGATTGGTGATCTACTACAACAGCAACCACAATCTGCCTTCACAAAGACACAGGGGGAAAAAAAGTCCAAATTAATATACAGCAGTTAAAATGCAGCTGAAGAATACTAAAATAAACTAAAATAAAGATTAATAAAAAAATCTATTTGTTTATCCACTTCAGGCCTTTCTTAATCAAACTTGCTCTTATTATGAAAAAGAATGCATTGTAACATAAACCCATGCAGTACTTCCACTGTATGATAGTACAAGTAAAGCATTAGAAATCAGTAGAAAGGAATTATTTTCCTGAAAGGAACAAAATAGGGTATAGTTTGCATTTTAAGAATGGGTACGTCTTTGTTCTGAGGGAGGATGAAGCCGAAGGGAAAATCAAAAGAAACACAACACCCCCAAAAAAACAACCAATCAACCAAACAACCCCCCAAAAGCCAAACAAACCAAAACCAATCCCTTCCCCCTCCAAAAAAACAAGTCATGCCTAGCTCTCAGTGTATTGTGAGGTGCAAATCCCCAGGAGGTCTGTTACCTCTGTGGTGTAAACTGTACAACAGTTCCTACCACTCATATTTGATGTGAGAGTCTATCCATTGTATCAGTCCATTAAGGACTGCCCAATCCAGGAAATTCTGAGTAATTACTTCAGCTAAGAGCTGCCACCACGCTTCCCATGCCTACACTACTAGCAAAAGCAAAGCTGGCTCACTTCAAGCTAAATTGGGAATTAAGCTGCAGTATTGTCCCCGGAGTGGCCTGCCAAAGTACACAGCTGCTAGACAGGCACTAAGTGGGCAGACAGCTCTGGGGTCCAACACAGTTAGTGGAAGAAAGGAATGAATGCTGCCTTGGCTCTGAAGAGGACAGAAGGATAGTCACACCAGAAGAGGCTCCATATCCCTAATACTGACATCTGATTTCCCTGTGAAACTTAGAAAGCCACAAGTTTTGTCGTCAATGTTTTCCACCAATTCTGTGTGCAGCCTGCTCACAAATGAAGAATGTAGGCTGTAAAAGCCTACAATGAATTTTTATGACTATTTGAATTACTCTGTCTTCTCCCATTCTCCCCTGCTTCCACAAGAGCATCTGAAAGAAAGTGTGGTGTAGGACCATGGTCCCCTCACCAAAAGGGTAGATGATGGATTTATTCTAGTTAGAGAGAACAAACTTACCTTACCATAAGTGGTTGCTTTTTGTCAGCTCCTACATGAATGAATAGCTTATTTGAAGGAATATATGCTTTAAAATCCCTGCCAGCCTCTGCTATGCTGTAAAAATACATTAAGTTTCACTGAAGCCAATGAACATCCCATTTACTCAGTGGAAGCTTTAGTTTCTACCACCTTCCTGGAACATTTTCAACCTGAGATTCCAAAGTGTAGAGAACCATTCCCATCACCACTGACTCAGCCAGGATGAGAGACAGTGTCAGTACACATCCTTTAACAAATGGTTTCTGACTGCTTAAAAAAAATAAGCAAGTAGGCACTTCTATAGCTGTTTATCTTCTTTTCTCTCTCAGGCCTCATAGATATAAAAGCAGCAGAAGAAAGTGGCAAGATGTCAACACTGTTTGAACACCAAGCAGAAATAAAGCAGAAAATACAACTTTTTGGTATACTCATCAGTTTGAATGAAAAGCTGAACATTATTTATGAGACGTGTGAGAAACAATCCATTGTACTGAAAAGCGATAGTCAATCCCAGATATAAATTCTCTGCTGGTCGATAACTACTATACCCATTCCCTTAGACATAAGAATGACCTGACAGAGCCATAAATTCACAGGTTGTCCATTTTTCACAGAGAAGTTCCCCGCCCCTGACAGTCTGCAGTGCACCAGGCATGACATTGGCGTAAACATTTACTCATTTATTATTTTATGCTGACTGCTTTTCAGCTCCCCAGCAACAGACAGGCAAGTAACAATGGTGATACAACCTGGGCCAGGTTCAAGGACAGGCTAAATTTAGGTTTCAGAAATGGCACAGTGTGATAGCCCTTCCTATCCCAGCAATACTCTGTAACTCACTAAATATGCATTTTCTTTTAACACAAAACCTCACATAAATCCATAGGGTTTCAATCTGTACATGCATGAAACAAATTCTCTACCTACAAGTGTCTTTGAAGGAACCAAACAAAAAACTCAGTCTAAACTTACTGAAAATGTTAAAAATGGCTGGCACTGACCCAAAGTCTTTCTGAAGAGCCTGACCGATAATTAGTACATTTCAGTGATTTGCCCCTTTTGGGGCCTGTGTTCTAATGGGTTTTAGAGCTCGCAAATCAGTGCTAGGATTTGTTCTGTGCATTAACGTGCACAGAGTGCTAAGCTACTTATTTGTAATGATACTGTTCCTGTAGGAAAGCCTGCCTTGATTGTTAATGATACTTGAGGCTCTTAATCTTAAAACAAGGGGGGAGACAAACTGCAGGGTGTGGCATAGTCTGCTACACAGTTTATCATTTCCTGAAAATAAAAACCTCACTTAATTCTATTGATAGCACTCAGAATATTATAATAGGCATTTAATTTCCTAAACAAATTGCGTTTTAAGAAGCTGAAGCAATCTCTTAAATTACACTATTTTCATTGTTTATCCTTGTTGTTGTTTTTTTTTAAAGCTAGGTTCTATTCAAAAGTGATTTATTTGAAAGAATAATTTGAAGAAACTTGCTCTTACTTTCCATTACTCTCACATAATTTTTTAAAAGCACAAATAAAAAAAGGAGAGTAATACCTTATTCGTCTTCAAGATTAAAGACTGTTGTATGATCAGCATTGCACCACTACCTAATAGTGTACACTGTTAACACATTAATTGGTTTATTGACTAAAGTTTTACAACTTTTCATTCAGCCCAAAGTGCCCTTGCTGTGAACTCACCCAAAGAATTTTCAGGTTCAATAATCTAAATTATATTCATTAATACAGTAATAGATATATACAATAAAAAAAGAACAACAATTATCCTCAAACAAAGTGGAGCTAATGACTGATTTTCAATAAGACTGATTTTACATACCAAAAAAATGTAGAGACAATCAAAACTTTGATTAATAGTAAATAAAATAAAATTTTCCTTTGAACATCACAAGCTATAGTAAAATAAACTGGAAGAATAAGTGTAATGCATATTCATATGGTAAAAAATGTTATGACATACAGAGAAAAAAAAAATGAAATGTAGGCTGACTGGTAAAGTATGATAAAACAATGTCATGACAGATTTCCCTGTTGGCTGTCAACCTTTTATAAATTCATTCCCATCTTTCAAAATATTTTTAAAATACAAATTTCAGGAAAAAAAAATAGTTCAGTATGACCGATCCAATTTGGAATTCAAATAGAAAGTCAGTTTGACAAATTCTCTGTAAAACATGAATTTCAAGTTTGCCACAATTCATTTACAGACTTGAGGCTTCATGGAAGTTGCAGGAAAGGCTCTGGATCCCTTCTAAGTACAAAGTAATACAGATGTATACACACACACCTGTGTGACCTGAGCTCAGCTCTTCCATGGGATGAATTATCTTTACCTTCTGGAGACAAAATGTCAGTTAATGTAGAAAGTATTATACCAAAAGGATCTGATGTTTGTAAACAGAAAGATATATTTATAGACATACACACATACAGACATATAAAAGGGAGTATCATTAACTAAAAAAACCCAAAAAGTAGTGGAAAAGCCTCTACACATACACAGAACAAAGATATGAACTCATGATGGGACAAAAGATAGAAAAGACAGAATTTAGTGTAGCAAAAAGACACTGAAAAGAGGTCAGGATACTTAGTGAATCAGCTGCTGACCTCATATCAAACTCAGTCCTAACCATAGTGAATGAAAACTGCTGTTTGTAGATGGCTGGAAAAGGCTTTGAGCCACAAACTCATTCTAATATGCTGAACAAAAAAACTGGACAAGATATTATCATCCCCTAGCCAACTCATTGAATTGTCTAGCTGCAAATCTTATAAAATCATCCTGCATTCTCATTCATATTAATTGCCAGTCTATATCTAAATGAAGATGTAATTACATTTCAAAGAAAATACATAATACCCATTCTTAATTTAATGGTTTAGATGTCATGTATCTAAGGTATCTACGGTAAATAACTTTGTTACTTCAAATACCTGTCAGAGACATGCCTGCCCTTATGAAGTTACTGGAGGTACTGCACAGGGAGGTATAAGAATTTGGAATTTCTTGGAACATAGGTATGTTTCAGACTTTAAAAAGGTCAGATCCAGTGAGACCATAACTCTGTGAAAATCTCCCTAAATCCAGCATTTATGGAAGGAGAGATATCCACATGCATTCAGACTCTACAGTCCTATTCTTAGAATATTCATCTACCCCATGCACCGTGATATGTTAGGTTTTGTGAGACGCATTTTTGGACCCAGTTACTCACCTGTACGTGTCATTATCCTAGATATTTCTTCACTAAGTGAGTTCCTCACTGTTCCTACAGTGTATTATGTAAGATACTTCAAAATGCTTGCATGTGCACTGTTAAAATATCTAAATGCCACACGCTGAAAACACCTTCCAGGTTATCATGTTTATTATTGTGCTTGTCAGACATGCCTGGTTGCTCCTGATTAACTCATTCATTGTACATAGGACCAATCTGGCTAACACAGAATTTGAATTTTTGAGGATAGATGCCAAGATAATACCCTTACACCCATTCCAAACTTTCAGGTGAAAATCCATTTATCAAAGAAGAAAAATTCCTTCAGTAGTCAGTTCCCTGTGGGAAACCTGAAATGCCCCAAATCACTGGCTTTGGCGGTAAGTCTGTGTTCTCCATTAACATCTACAACAAACCCACCTGATGATAAGGAAAGGTCACCAAATGTGGTGGCTGCTGTCTTGGTAACCATCAGTCATTTATTCATACTGCTTGTAATCAGGCTAAAAGTTCCTGAGGCTTTGCCATCTGGAAAATTTTGCATAGCATCTCTAATAACTTCTTTTATTTTATTTCTTTTATGACTATGACAAGACTTGATTCAGCCACAGTTTGGAAGCAAACCAGCCAATTCTCTTTCTTTCAGGCACTCTTTTCAGGCAATTAAAAATATTTCTTTTTTTTTTTCCTTTTCTTAATATCTACTTTTCTTTTTTTTTTTTCTCCAGACTGAGCTGTATTAGAGATTAATTTGGAAAACCAGATACATAACATGGAAAAAACCTCTGAATCTACCAGAAATGAGAAAATAAGAAAAGACTTGAGACAAATCTCTCTCTGGCTTGCTGTGTCTCTTCCTCATGCTTTCTCTCAGATCAGCTAGCTTACAATAGCTTGCCTATTACAAACAACATCATAGAAGGGACTGTCCCTTTGGAGAGAAAAAGAACAGGCAAAAAAAAGAGCAACCTTTTCCTCCATCCTTCCTACAATTGGTTGCACCTCTGTTCCCTGTTCTGCCCAGCAAATTCCAACTCTCATAATTTGTCACATATTCCCTCTTCCCGCTCTCCTCCTATCCAATGTCAAGCTGCTCCCAGAAGAGGGGTAAATGCTCTCTTTGCAGATATATCCACTTGAGAAAAAATGCAATTTTTCTTAGCATAGTAAGTTTGGCTCAATTAATAACTTTTATTGCATAGTATGTCTAAAAAGTGCCCTTTATTGGGCAATATACTAAAATAATTGTCGGGTGTTGGTGTTGCTGCTGATTTAATATGTACCGTTTCCCATTAAATACTAAAGCTAGCAAACAGTTTCTAAAATTTAGATTTCATTATCCAAATTGTATTTACATACGTGTGACCTCCTTTAGAAATTATGCAATTCATCCTCCAACTAATTTTTAATAGTGATGAATGCATATGAAAATGGAAGTAGCACTATACAAAATTAGCCCATATTCCTCTGAAGCTGCTTCACACTGCCACATTCCTGCAGACTTGGCTGAGTTTTTCTCTTCTTGTGCAACTTCCTCAAGAATACTAAGCCAGTGAACACATGCACTACTACTGATACTTAAAATATCATCTGAATTTATGTTGTTCCTGCAAGCGACAGGGTTCTGTCTCAAACCTTAGATTTACCAGATATTGCTATGAACTTCTTCATGACCTGAATTCTTTGACCTGTTTCTAAAAACAAATCAAGAAAAAAACAACAGCACAAAAAATACCTTTCCTCTCTAAAAAACCCCAAAAAACCCCAAAAACCAAAAAATCCTGAAGCCACCACTCCAAAACTCATCAGTTAAATATTAAGATATTTAACTGTTCACCATAGGCAGGCTCTCTTTAATGTCAATATGACTTAACTCCAGATTTGAAATGTAACTACACTGCTGCAGAAGAGCCAATGTTTTGTTAGGAGGAACAAATAATAGTTTTCCAGCAAAACACTCATGGAAATCTTTTGTTATTCTTATTCTTCCAAAACAACTTAGTTGAATAAATAAAGCAGCTCTCATTCAAAATTTGCTGCATTTGAGAAGGAAAATAAGAACATGCAGGTTTGGAAAGACAACAAGCTTGATAACTTTTATTAGTGTTTCATGACAGTCAATTTCTGTATACATTGCCTTGCAAAGATTTGATGGTACCTTAACTGAATCTACAAAACATCAGAGACTCTCAAAGCTAGTCAGAAAAAAATACATCTAGAAATATCATAACACGTTTCTCAGCAAAATGTTCATTTTCA
Source organism: Molothrus ater (assembly GCF_012460135.2). NCBI lineage: Eukaryota > Metazoa > Chordata > Aves > Passeriformes > Icteridae > Molothrus > Molothrus ater. The sequence continues at coordinate 53,810,424 of NC_050479.2, read as the reverse complement.
TTCTTCTCTGGAGATAAGGAAATTTAGATAAATTCAAATAAAAAAGATTGAGTTTAAGGAATGAACACCAAATGCTTATCCATTCTATCTTCCCTATCAGTAATCAGGAGCAGCATTTTGGAAGATCAAAAGAGCCCTCCTTTCTCTCCTTCTCTCACATCTTCCCCCCTGCACACCGCATTGTCACATATGCACTCCTCTGGTATCTGAAGCAAGCAAAAATCTCCAGCTAAAAACAATGACACAGTTTCAAATGTTTGTGGAGCTGAGGTTACACTTCATTACTAAACAAAAATTTCCAGAGTTTATTCAGAACTTCTGCATAAAAATAAGATTTTCATCCAAAGTATAATCCTATTCTGTAAATTGCATTCATAAACAGTACAGAACACTTTTGCATTTTGAGTACACCATAGGATTCACTATCAAATTTCCTGAATTTACAAGTCAATAGACAGTCTTTCAATCTATCTGGTCTTTGCAGACTCAGCATGCTACTTGTAAGCCAAGCTGTTGTCCTTCTGGCTTTGCATATTGCTGCCAGCACTAAAGATTAGGCAGACCAAACTCCTTGCTCAGTAGACACAGCACAGAGAACTGGGGTGTGCTGACTGTTCCCAGATGAGCAGATAACTCAGGTGGTAAGTTAAGTGAAGCTTCCTACTGCTCTACAGAGCACCAAGTCAACTTACTGTGCCTTTCTACCATGTTCCTCAATGTTCTAGAAACATAGTCCGTCTATATCGATACCACAAACACACACAGCACACCCCCTATCACCAACTTTTTAATGGACAATTTCCTCCCTTTCTCAAATGAAAGATGAAATAATGATCATAAAAGAAACCAGAGGGCAGCATGTGATAAAATTTCTATTCAATCTGTTTTTCAGAGTAATGCTGTATGTGCTTAAAATACCATCCTGCCTCAACCAACCACTTTTTGTTTCTAAGAAAAAATTTGAATGGCATGATAAGATGTCATTGCTTGCAACAGTAAAAAGGAACTGAACACAGAAACTCCAGAAGGTCTTCTGCAGTCTTAAGTTCCCCACATGCTCTAAATATGCATGTTGTCTTTATCTATATTCTGAACTTGCCCCTCAAACCAACTGTCATCCCGGATGCCTGCAGCTCTATTACCAGGAGAAAATACCAACATCATCACTAAGGATTTGCTACTGGATCAATTCTGTAGGTGTTATAAATCAGCAGAGCTTCAGTAACTTCAGCTAAGTGATGATGATTTACAACGCCCTGAGGATCTGGCCCTCTGTCCTAATTACTTCATTAATCTGCATATTCCTGAAAGGAACACTAATCTTTTTTCTAAATTACTTTTACTTCAACCCACCTGTTATAAGTCTGATGTGGATTTATACAGAGTTCAGATCATACTTTCTTACTTATTTTTGAAGAAGCATTTCCCTGAGGCTGCCCATGGTCCATAAATGATCTATATGGCTGATTGAATCAAGCCTGGGCTGGTGCTTTCAGCAGGTATGAATTCAATTCCTCAAGACCAACCCATTAGAATCTAAACACTATTAATAGAATGGAGAGGAAGAAACACATTTTTTCTGTCCCAGGGAATAAGAAGCTGGCCCCTCTGATAGTAAGTTATTTGATCAGGTCTATCAGAGCCAGAGGAACACAATGACTACCTTCTCATAATAACAAGTAGTTTATTCCCAGGAAAGGAGAAAGTTGGTGTTGGAAAGCATGTTTTATCATATTCCCTCAAGATATCACTGAAGCTAAGAGCCCAGCCAGAGTCTAAGAAGATTTAGGTATTTATATGAATAATAAGACCACTGACTGCTACACTGGACTGTGTGTGCATATATATATATATATATATTTATTCTTTTTCTTTTTTTCCTTTTTTTTTTTAAATAAAATAAGCTTTCCTGTGCATAACTTAGCAACTAGAAATATGAGATAAAAACAGGTTCCGTGGAAATGCTGCAATGTTTCCATTTTGGAGCTTTTCATTGTTCACCGTATTTCCCTCTGATGCTGTCCATTGTTAAAAAAGGACCCTGAGGGACAACCACTCTGATCCTCCATGGCATGGCCTGAAAATGAAGAAATTCAGTCAGTAAGCAAAAACCTAACAACTGCATTTTATTTGGAAACTCATTCAAAAAAAAAAAAACAAAACCAAAAACAAAACGGTGTGCTGATCCCAAGTTTAAAGTGAGGCACACACATCAAATTGATTATGTGGACATTTAAACACTTCTAGAGTCCTCTGAAAGTAGCAATAGAACAAAAGAAATAATTTAGATGGAGTTGAAAGAGTTACTTTGTCTGCCTAAAACTTAATATTTTTGTAAAAGCAAATGTCTTCAAAGCATTTTCTGCAGAAATATGTAGTGATTGTCTTTAAGTCAACATTTTTCAAATGTTACAATATTGTAGAACTAAAATGGTATTTTTAATAAACCTAAAATAGAATGAACTGACACCTCACATACCATACTTTATTAACGAGCCCAGGCTTTTAAATAGCTTGTTCAACCATAAGAGGTATTTAAGGAGTGACATAAGATTCCGTACCCTAAATGAACGAATAGTAATACCAAGATTAGGTGAGTAACCCCAAGAAGGTGACAATTATATCAGGCTGAAAGCACTACAGAAAATACAAAATGTACTTTGGATAGGCTAAAGAAAGATTCTCAGTACACAGCAGCAAAGGTTTCCCGCTCAGATCTTTGCACCCTGTCCAAACCAAAGAACTGTTAGGGAGAGTGCAAGGAACAGGATTTTTCATTCCTAATTCATAGAAATAACTACCTTCCAGAGAAAAAGAGTTAAAGGTGATGACATTGTAACTGAGATAATGTTGATTTTATATTTGAGTTACGTACCTACAGAACAGGAATGAACTGAGTGTACAATTTAAATAAAACTCACACCTTGCTGATTTCTTAAGAGTTATTTCATTGCACTTCTAACAGGTAAGGAAATACAATTTCTTGTATTTCTAGTCGTTCCCTCTTCAAAATTTATTTTAGGCTACAAAAGGATATTTTACACAGCAAGTTAAAATCTCCTCAATAGTAAGGACTACTGTAATAAATGCTTGCCTGGCTTCTGTAGTATCAGGATGCCTTTTAAAGGGCCACTAATTCATGCTAACATTTGCACATTATCATTCTGCATCACTGCAGTATTTGCAGTGCAATTGCTAGCCTCATAAAATAAATACTAAACAAATTACTATACTCTCCCGCTTGCCTATATGGAGCCATCAGTAAGGTACTACTTTTAATAAATTTTCCTACTCTTTCTATGAGGAAGAATAGTTGCTACATGTTCTGATTTCCCCTTATATATTTCCAGCTTCATAGGTTTGCTGTTGCTATTCTTTCTGTGCATTTATTGTACATCAAGGACAAATCTCATTATCATATCTATTCTTAATACTTATCTTCAGTCAAGCCACCCACCAATGCTCCTCCCACCCTTTAGAAAATAGCATTCCTTGGGATTTAGTGACTGATCTGTAGGCCCATATGAACTAAGTTTGAATCTCCCATTATGTTTCAGGAATGACTTCACTGAAATTGCATGGGTATTCAGAGAGCAAATATTAAGTGGATTTCAGCCACGGCAATATCAAGACATTTGTTAGACTAAAGGCGAGTGCATGAGGAAAAGGAAGGGACATTTAAAATTTCCATCTAAAATTTTCATTTTGTAAACCCTCTTCCTATCTCCTTTCTTCTATCTTCAAAAACCTGTATGTTACATCTTCTGTATTAGCAAAAAAAAAAAAAAAAAATTGCTACCTGATCCTCCCTTCTAGTTACAATAATGCCATTTTCCTACTACGCTTCCTATCTTCTCCCTCCTCAGCCCCAGGCTTTTTATCTGAAGTCACTACAAACTTCACTAGTAAACTATCACTGTCCATCACCTGCTGTGAATCACAAACTCATTGCAGAAACTACTTATGGACCTATAGCTGGCAGGAAGCAGTAACAGCTTTCTGCATCTCCTTGCCCCAAAATAAGAGCTAACACAGACTACACCCTGCTGGTGAGCTGCTATGCAGTTAGGTGCAATTTGCATTCACTGGTCAGTGCCCATTGCTTCTCAGTGATGACTGTTCACCAATGGGAAAAGTGGTCACTGCCAGGCCACTAAATGGTGTGCAGAAATTGGTCACCAATGGCTCCTATCACAAGATAAGTGGTCACAGATTGCCTAGAGAGGTGATATGTGTCTCATCCCTGGAAACATTCAAGGTCAGCGTGGACAGGACTCTGAGCAGCCTGTTCTAGTTGAAGATGTCCCTTCTCATTGCTGGGTGTTAGACTGGATGACCTTTTAAGGTTCCTTCCAACCCAATCTACTGTATGATTCTATTATTGTGAATTTGAAAATGGCAAAATTACAATAACAGCAAGTGATACTGATGGGTTCCAACATGGCAAATCCAGCCTGCAGCACCTGGTCAGCTTACAGCAGTGAAATAACTACTTTTGTTAAGGATAGACATCAACATCAATAGTAGTTATTAGTCAGGAACTGCCTAGCCTGGAAACAGACTATTACCAGTTTACATAGGTAGTACCTGTTCTAAGCACATGTAGTCTTCACTAATCAGGCTGAATAATTAATTCTTGTAGCAATGGAGGTTTACCAGCTTTTCTCCTCTTTTTATCATCTTGTGATACCCTCATTGTCAAATTTTTCTCTTATACTTTGCTACAATATCCTCCACCTTCTCGCTAGAGTTTAGTAGTACAACATAATATTGCAGGTTCATTTTCCTTCTACCTGAAGTAGCCAACACAACTGATTTTCCCAAGCCCTTCTCTTCTTTTCTCCCCTTTCATATGGGTACACAGCCTATGGTCCCTCTAGAAGTTGTTCTGAGAAAAAAATCCATAGCTACCTACTGCCCAGGCAATGTTTACTTGCTCCATCACTGTCTGCAAGCTTGAGAGGTGGTAGTCTTGGTTTCTGTCAAGAATAAGGAAGGTTAAGGAAATACCTTGATGTCTTACATGCAGTATTGGTTACCTGAGGTTGGTTTAGATTTGTAGTCTTACCCAAGGTTGTATTCTCTAGATTACAAGAGATGTGGTTGTTGTGCAGAGTTTTCCCTCCCCCACCACTTGTTTTCAAGGTTATATCAATTTTTTTTGATAATGTCCTGTCTAACCAGAATTCCTTTAAAAAAGAACTGGTAAGAAAAGATCTTAAATCAGATGCCAAAGCTCTAGAAAAATGAATGCCCCAATTTCTTACTGTTGTGAATCTCACATACTATTTTCTTATCCAGCATTTTTAATTCATACTTTTTACTGAGGTCATCAACTTGGTTTGTATTTTGCAAATGTACAAAATGGGTAATGAAGTGAATGGATGTTCAGTAAGATAATTTCAGAGCCAGGAATAACAGTGCTTTGAATCTCTTTCCAGTGTGTGCAATAATAAAGAGCTGTGGAAATGGCTGTGAAATGACAGAATCACCCCAGTCCAAGTGATCATACAAAAAAGTTTGAAAAAAAGTGAACAATCAGGCTCTGGGTGAGACATAATGCAAGAAGATAAACCAAATGTACCTCCATCCTTTATTAACTTTCTTAATCAGGTTACCTCTGAATACCATGAACTCTAATGAGACCAAGAACCATCTATTTTAAATGCCAAGCAAACCCCTGTTAAGCAATACACTCTTTCTTTGTAGGGCTAATGCTCTCAAATCCTCATAGTAACTGGCAAGGCTTCTCTATCTGAACCTTTTTCTTACTTAGTATTTTGATTACGTGATAAAGGCCAATGAAAAGTTTTGCCTTTACAAGCAGAGGTATGTGTTGTTTTATTATTATTTTTAATTGATAAACAGCATTGCACTAACATATGTGGAAAGATCAAGATGCACTTTCTTTTTATTATTCCTATTATTGCATTCCCCTACACAACGGCACCCTCTTTGGAGACATCATTTGCAACATAATATTGATTTAATGTGCCACTTCATATGCATTCCACATCCTCAGATTAAAGATTTAAATTAATATGGCAAGTGAAACACTAAGAAATTCAACAAATCATCAGAGAGAGTAATCCACACAGGTTATATTTTATAGGGAAAAAAAATCCACAATCAAACACGCAAACAAACAAGAAAACCACTTCAGCAGCCACAGCCTAGGCCAGATTTAATTTGCTTGATTGATCTTGAGATCTTTGAGCTCAAATTCATTATTCTCCTATTAACTATTATCATTGTTGGAATTTATAAGGGACCTGTAAACCTATTAAACTGGTCTTAAATGTTGCAATCCATTTATTGAACAGACGAGCAATGAAAAATTAATTATTAAATAACCACCACAGAAAACATCAGTGGCCTTGTCACCTCAGAGCTAGATTGATAGCACGTTACCTTCTGGAAAGGTGGGGCCCTGCAATGTTCAAATATAAACCTTGGAAGGATAATGCTGAGTATGTCACTGCAGAAGTCACATTTTTAATTTAATGTTTTATTAAATGTTAGATAGAATAAATTTATCCGGGCCTCGCAGACTCAGTCTTAATAAATGAATTGGCACTCTTTCAGATGTAAAAAATGATCACAGCTTCTCAAGGGCATCGGAAACCCTGAAGCATAAGACACCAATAAATACAAAAAGCAAAGGCAGCATGGACAGTGATATATTTGCAAGCACTGCTGGTGAGCCAACACTTTCAAACTGCTGAGGCTAACAAAACAAGGGCAGTGAACTCCCAAAATGGTAAAAGCACCTGCAGTAAGAAGCTGTGCTTGAGTGCTGTTGCACAAACATGTCCACTACTGGAAAAAAGTGGAAAGGGTGTGGGTTTATCACCCTCCTGCTACTATATTTCAAGATATGTTTGTACGTTTAAAATTTCATGAGCAGTATTAATAATTTATTTTCTTCCTGTCCTTTACTTTTCTAAGACTAGACTTTGAAAACAACAGGCATGGAGAAGATATATTCTCTCCCCCCTGTACAGTTATCTACAGAATGTTCTCTTGTGTTTCCCTGTAGAACTGCTGTCATTAGTAATATTTAATCTGGCTAGGAAAAACGGTTACAAGTTCTTAAGTCAAAACCAATATGCCCCTGTCCTGGCACATCTCTCCAGAGACAAGATTTCAGCAAGTGGCTCCATTTCAAAAACATTTGGCTTACATAAATCAGGACAGCTCAACACTAACACTGAAAGGCTTTCACAGCATAGTTGAGCTGCACTATGTATTTGCACAGACACTAAACAAAGTGATTGCAAATGGCTGTTAAAGTGGCCCTAAAACTGCCCTTCCTCACATTGTCAAACAAAGGAAAAACGCATGGCATGCTTTTTTCCCAGAGTCCTAAAATGTTGGTGTTCAATAGCTGTCCATCTCACACTGCCACGTGTTCCAATGTTAGTCAGCACATGAACAACAGGTTCCAATAAGCAATACTACAGAAAGCAGTGACTTGTGCTAAAATTGTCTTCTCCTGCACTCTCTGTTCTTTGAATTCATGCAGCTGGCATCCTCTTGCTGAATACACAAGAGCATTTGAATAAGAAGGTAAAAAGGAAGAGGAAGAGAAACTTCCTTGGAGTCTGGCATTCTTCCAGAAAGCCAGGAAGAAAATTCTCAGCAAGTAAACACTATAAAAGAAAGTAAATGACAAAACAAAACACGCAATTGGGCTGATAAGTTCTGAATAATGAAACAAAACATAATTATGCTGATAAGTTCTAAATATATGATATTCTTGGTCTAACTACATGACACTTGCACCTCACTTATGAGTCCTACAACTGATGTGAGAGGAAATTAGAAGGACTTTATTCATCAAAAAGTGAAACGTGACTTCACATAAACATATGGTTGCATGGAAACACAAGCAGTGAGATGAACTTACTACCGGTAAAAAATGAAAAAAAAACCAAAGCTGAGCTATGCTATATCTAATCCTATCTTTCTTTAAATGACCCAAGAAAATAGATTATAGCCTCAGACAAGCAGTCACATTTTATAACAGAAACCACATATTTATATGGAAATTTAATTTTTTTATTCAAAATGTGAAGAAAAAAAATGAAACAAAAATGGTTTTTCTTTCATTCCATGACAATAACATAGACAGTGGCCTGTCCTGAAGTGTACATTACTGGATCCAAGAACAGAAAGTGGTTTTGGAAATATTATGCTATATATTTATATGAAGAATACATTGGGTTCAAGAAATAAATGAGATAATTAAAATAAAATCCTGAATTTAATTTTGAATAATTTTTGGCTAGGATAGAGTTAATTGTCTTCACAGTAGACTGTAGGGTGCTATGTTCTGGATTTCTGACCAAAAGAGTGTTGACAACATCTACGTGTCTTACATATTTCTAAGCAGTGCTTGCACAGCCTCAAGACCTCTGCTTCTCCTGCTGCCCCACCAGTGAGGCTGGAGGTACAGAAAAGGCTGAGAGGTGGGACAGCTGGGACAGCTGACCCCAAACTGACAGAAGGGATCTTCCATACAACATGATGTCATGCTCAGCACATAAAGCTGGGGGTAGAAGAAGGAAATGGGGACATTCAGAGTGATGGCATTTGTTTTTCCAAGTCCCATGTGACACATGATGGAGCCCTGCTTGCCTGGAGATGGCCAAACACCTGCCCCCCCACAGGACATGGTAAATATCTCCTTAGGTTTTCTTAAATTTTTTAGATGTTTAGATTTTTAAAATATGATTAAAATGTTTCATTTTGTAAATGTTTTTTTGTAAATTTTTAAATGAAACTGAATTTATCCCAATCTATGAGTTTTCTCACTTTAACCCTTCTGATTCACTTCTCCCATCCCACTGTGGGGGAGTGATCAAGTGACTGTGTGGGGCTGAGCTGCCAGCTGGGGTTAAACCACAACCAGCTTTTAATTATTCTGGTAACAGGCAAACCACTTTTTTTCTTTCATTATAATACAACAACCACTTTTGTTTCAGAAGTGATTTTCTGGTTAATTTTCAAATCACCTTTGGTGTTGGGAAGAAGAAAAGATTCAGATTTAAAGAGAGATTTGACACAGTTTCAGCTACTAAGTGAAGCCTATTGCTTTAGTGATTTTTGAGGTATATACCCTGTTTTGTAATTCAGACATACAAAAATGTTAACATTTTTAAGCAAAAATATGTACATAAGCAAGCAAAATAAATGTGGTTAGTGTGGATGTTGTAAGAGAGCAGAAAATCAAGAACATCATAAATAGCTCAGAATGTTGCAGCTGAATCTAAGTTAACACTCTTAGAACATGACTCCATGTGCTGCCTGGTCCATGTGCCCTATTTCCTGTCTAGAGGAAGCCATCAAGAGGAGTATAGGAAGTGTCTTTCTGTTGCCAAAATACAAAATTTGCATCGTGTTGGGGATGTGCTCCGTGATATTTGCAGGGTTATGTCCTGTGCTACAGATATATTCAGTGTCTGGCTCCTGCTCCACAGTAAAGAGAAATTTGACAGTGGTCAAATGAAAGGGCTTATCTCTTTGCTCAAGAAGAAATAAAGTCATGTCTGATTGCAGTAGTTGTTACCCAAGGATACATTCTTAATCCAATATATCTGAACAATCTATTGAAATGACCCAAGAAAGTATGGGAAGTTAGACAAGGGAAGAACCATAAAGTGATAGGTACAATAAGAAGTAAATATTTTTTTCTAATTCTTTAACATATAGGATTTTTTTCTAGAACTGAAAATACCTCAATAATTAGTAGTTATGAAGCTAACATAGCTAAATACGTGACACTGCAACAGTTCACTTTCTCTCTATTAGGAGACAAAATTTATGAGCCTATCTAAAGAAAACTATAGCCATTAGGAATCGATTACAGACTGAGATTTTCTGTAGCTAATCAAAAACTGACATATTCTTGTTGAATAGGATAAATGGCCATATAAATTAATTTCAGGCAGAAGGCAACATGCCTAAGTACTTCTCTTGAATGTTAGCAAATAAAAGAATGCATGCTGAAATTAGCACTTCTCTGCTAATAAACAGGGATTCAGCTGAAGCCTTCTATACAGTAGGATCAAACAGATTTATAATAACTGGCATTGGATGCTAAATTGCATCCACAATATAATATATACAGTAACATATTTATAATGTCTTCAACAGATGGGCCAGGTCAAATCTAACCCCAAATCTAAAATACCATACAATTTAGGAAATCCACATATGATCAAGAAATATTGCTCTAGACCAATATAGTGTACTTTTGTAAAAAGAGCCACTGGAAATAGATTGATATCAGACCATCTGTACTGTTTGTTACTACAACTGGCAAGCCTGAATCTACAGCTGATGACTCACGTATTAGCTTTACCAAAACTAAGCATATGAACTTTCAAAACTGTATCAACAGAGTCAATTTACAATGAGTCAGCAAACTGCAAGTCCATCAAAGAGAACAGCATGGGAAATAACAGCTTTACTGATTTTAACAGAAGAATTTGCTTCCCATTTCTTCACAAACAATGATACTTATTTTTTTATTGTGCACTTACTTTAACATGCCAAATAATGACAGTTTCTAATGGAAAATTTCTCAGAGGTACCTAGATCTTGACAGATGATTACATGCCAAATGTTTTTATCCTACACAAAATAGGGTAATGGATGGTAAGGATAGGTGCAAAGGTAAAAGGATAGGTGCAAAGCATTAGTATGTGTGTGCATATAAGTGTACATACATGACATGAAACTTTTGTAGCAATCCCATTAAATGCCTAAAAGTCTTCTAATCAGATGTTAAACACCAATTAAAAAAAAAAAAAAAGAAAGTCTGGGACACGTAGGATGTTGTTCTTTAGTAAACTTTGATTCTGAGGATGAAAAATTGAGATTTGTCATCCTCTTGTACAGTGACTAATGAGCTAATAAATTTACAGACAGATGAATGCAGAATTCTTGATTTCTCTTTAAAAAGGTAGCTACAGCCTAAGGAATTATTTTAATAAAATAGGGAATACAATAAAACACAATAAACCCCATAAATACTGTGAAAGGACTATGTTTTCAAGAGCTCTACCCAACCCTCATAAATGTAAATGAGACTGTTTACTCTGGTACCATTACTCACGAGTATTCTCTTTTAGTAAAGGCAATTTTTTTTAAAAAAAAGTAATTTCCAAAAGCTGTGTAATATAAATCCTTTCACACATGGAAATTGTAAGGGATTATAGATTGCAGTCCATGTTATAGTAAGAAAGAATTATTATCCTTCGTTACTTTGAGCAGGTAATTCCATTTCTTTCTTCTCCCCTTTCCCTTCTTATTCTTCACCTATGAATCCTATTTTTTTTGTAAGCTCTTTGAAGAAGGAATTATTTATATCTGTAGTTTAATCCTCCAGCACTGACTGGGGACTGCAGAAACAATTGCAATGTAGATACAACAAATGGATGCTGAGGTAGTCACAGCTGAAAGTGTCATACCTACACTATTGTTTCAGTTACCTATGAAGATGCTTCTTGGTTTGGAGCGTGTGCTCTAAAGAAAACTGATCTTCCTTTTGTCAAAGAATTCCTAATGATTTCAAATAGTTTCTAGAGTTCACTACAGACTTACTTCATTTATTGTCCTTATCACTCCATTTCTGTCTTCACTTGCCTGCTTTCTGTCCCTCTTCAACATATTGTTACTGTAGGAGGTATTCACACTGTCTAACTTTAGTCAACTAATTTAGGACTCTGAATCACCCTCTTTGAGTGCCTACATCTCATAAAATATGACTATATATGGAATAGACATTTTTAAACTCAGGTATTCTAATATGTACTTTTTTCAAACACCCAAAGTAACTTGGCCTAGGTGGGGTTAATATTCCACTGCATAAAGCAGTTCCTGTCAACAGTAAGCAAATTTATTAAGTGACTGGTTTACAGGTATTTTTGCACTAGCTTGGCATCTCACTTCCCTTTTTTCTCACCTAGATTTAATGCAGTAATCACACTATCTGTAGCAAAGCATAAAAGAAAAAATAAATAAAGAAGATTAAATGCAAATAGTCTCTACTAATGGAATTTACTAAAATATCCGTAGAATTTAAAAAGCAAATGCCTGCTCAATAAATTGCTGCATTCAGCCAAGGAGGCTGCAGCTGTGAGTAAGACAGTACATCAGTCCCACGCCTAACCACATCTTGACCTTTCTTTTGAGACTGTCAACAAAGGTGCCAATTAGAGCAATGATTTAGAGCAACACATTTTGCGTTCTGCTAAACACAACTGTTACCAAGGGGACAAAGATCATGCATTTTGCTTAATACTGGATGCCTGATTGGCTCAATACAGATCTTCCGCTGACAACCACTTTGGTAAGCCTCAAGATGAGAAGTAGGTAAGTGCACCACCCACATACTTTTCTTTTGATCTCCTGGGACACAGAAAAGCTTATACTGTAAATATCTGAAGGATTTCCTGGCATATTGTTGATTTTGCTTAGTTTATCATCTCTCACACACAAACTCAATCATCTAAGAAATTACTAAATTCTTTTTGTATCAGAACAATATTAAACTATTTGTTTCCATATATCACAACTAATATATGGCCATAAATTATGCATCCTAATTCAACATAATGAGAGCTGCAATCCAGGTATTCAAACTTAGCTTCTGAAAGCCTCTCCTTCAACCAAGCCATAATAAAGGGCTTAAGCAAAATATGAATCAACTATCAATTATTTATTTAAAGAATGGTAAATGAGATAAGCTGATGAGAGACAGAAAAAGAAGAAATTATTTTTCTGTCTCAGCTGAAATGTGAATGCATGCAATTTTGATAAAACTTAGAGAGGCAAGAGGAAAACAATGTATAGTTGAATACAAACTGCCCATAGCATAAAAAAATAAGTGAGTTATGTACCAAGAGTAGGGAAAAGACTATGATGCAGTCTTAAATATAAGATTAAATTTTATCTTGGAATTCCATTAGCAGGATACATATTGATGATCTCACAAACAACATAACAAGACCACAAATCTATTTTAAGTGTACAAGAAAATCTTTAGCTGACACAGGCGTTCAAATAATTACTTTGAAAGAAGTCAGGCATTTCTATATGTGGTTCACTAAAATTAAAAAACCCTATATGTATAACAATTACTATTAATTCATATATATCTAAAGTTCAATTAAAATAAGTTTTACTCAGTACAACATTGTTTGTCCATCCCAATCAGATCTGCTTCCCACACAGCAATTTCTATGAACTGATCATCTAAGGAGAAGCACAGGACATGTAATGACAGAAGACATGTGCAAGCAGGTTTTCAGTACAAGTATTTCAAACTGAATCTGTATTAAGGCATACTGACTGACATTCATGATAGGCCTACTTACTTGGATCTACCAAATCCTGGGAGGTGGGAAGAACTTATATAACATACACTACTTTAAATCTCATATTTCTCTGTAAATGTTATGAAAAAAACTTCAAACATTGGGCTAAAATTTACCAGGCAGTTCAGAGATGTTTGCATGCAAACTAGCTACTGCTACATTAAAATTCTTTTACAGTTAGGCATAGGATTAACAAGTTTCTTTACCAGTTGTCTCTTTTTTAAAATAAGTACTATGTCTTTTGGGGGATGGGGGTGGTGATTTGGGTTTTTTTGGTCTTATGGTGAGAAAAAGTGTATTGTGTAACAGCAAGCTATGATGTAACTACAATCAACACTTCTGTCTGTACTTTAAATCTTTAATTGCTTCCCTAAAACTAGCCTAGGGAAAAAAAAATCAGTACCTTGAAAATACACATAGTTTTGAAGAAGCTAATTGAACTGATATATTCTTTAAATTTTAAAGTATAAAATTTATTGCTTTTCTCTTTGGGGATTTTCTTCTCCCCCTGCCTCCTGCAGCTCAAACTTACTATTGCATGAAGAGAACTATGTTATACCTGATTAATGAATATGAATTGGAACCTAAAAGTTAAAGGCCAACCTGATTTCACTGTTCAAAATCAATAAAATCTGAAATTTAAAAAAACCAGATGAACAACTAAAAACAAGTCAATGAGTGAAGCTATCACAGCTACCATTTATTTTAAATGACAAGGTAGGTAACTTGTATTAAGTTTCCTACTAAAGACTTGCCTTTAAAATAAAAATGTTATTCATTCAGTAAAATAGGGCTTTTACGGAACTATGGAGATAAATACGACTATGAAATCTTCAGGCTAGAGAACATTTTGAATTTTATTTCTTTTTTGGTATGGTTTTACAATAAATGGTCAGTAAGAGCTTGAGAATACAACACAAAAGTTTGCAATACTGTATTTAATTTTGATAGGAAGGAAAAGATTAAGTATTTCCACTGATTCAGCCTTGGGTTCCATACCAGTTGGGAAAATTCAAAGGATGCACTCTGAGAGTTATGTTTTCAAAAGTCAAGTTCTATGAATGGACAGCATTCACATACCTGCTGATGTTTACAGGTCGTTAATGATACACTAATATACTTAAAAGAATACTTAATATGGAAGGATATAATGTAGACATCTTGTGCATAGGCACGATCCAAGTATTTTGTGAAATCTTTCTTAGTATGAAGACAGAAGTTTCTTTTATTAAGATTCAGCTAGAAGAGCATTTTCTTGTCTAACAGATAAATGACATGATACCTTATATGTTACCTGTCAAATACTTAATTTGATAGATTCTCCATTTCTCAAAGTCACATTGGTATGGAAAAAAATATTTGAAGCTAATGTAATAATTAATGTATCTGTCCATCTAGCTTTAATGTTTTCAGCTGTTTTCTTCTGGGAATCATATATATTTCTGCTTGGAGAGATTTGACTGGATGGTTTAAGGATCATGGTTTGTCTTACATAAAAAAGTTTAATTATAAGTGTCAGGAAAAAGTCAATGTCTTTGAAAAATAGAGTGCTGTCATAGAGAAAACAAAACAAAAAAAAAAAACTGAAACAAAACAAGATAAAAAAGCAAAATACCAAGTAATTTGAGAGTGTTCATAAAAAAAAAGCTTTTCAACAGTATTTTTGTCATACTTGGATGAAATCTGAGCTCCACTTTAATAAAACAGAATTCCTGTTGGTTTTTGCTGTTATGATTTTTAACTTTAAGTGATATTGTAGGATCTAAATAGAAAAATTGCATATATTTATGTCTCTGTGATTGTGTATATGTGGAAAATCCCCAGTAAAGACAGCACCAAATTGTCCCTTAATCAAGTTGTTGATCAAGCATAGGACAGCTGAGTATCTTACAGATATACTTCTATGGCTGCAAACTTCAGGTAAAAAAAAGAAAAAAAAAAGAAAAACAACCCTAAATTCAGAAAGATTACCTTTTGTGACTCATATTTCTATTAGTTTACTTAGCCCAAAGGAAAAAATATCATAATTGCATTTTGTTTTATATGAAATTGAAATGTAGAGGTACCAAAAACACACCACCCAATCCTTCTACCAGTAGTTACATAAACTCCCGTGATTCAAACTTGATGTTTTTCTTGTCACAGATTTCAGGATGAAACTGGACCTTTCAAATAAGCAGGTATTTTAGCCAATATCATCCTTGACAGTTTATTCCCATTGTGATATTTCACTTACTATCTTGTACATTAAAGTAATAACTATTGATACCACTCCCCAGAAAGAAGTCATTACTTGGGACTAGCAACATGGAAGGATGGAAAGTATTGAAACATTCTATTTGGAAAATGCAGTGTCTCTTATGGGTTCTGATATCCTGCTACACTGGGGAACGTAGGAAGATGCACAGCCTTTTAAGGAAAGTAGAGAAACAAGAAGCCTGTCTGAAAATGGAAAAATCTAAATATATTCAAACCAATTCTTATATAGTTTCTAGAGAAAAAGAAAAAAAATCCCGAAAAGAAAGAAGTACAGATTCTTCCCTGAATTGTTATAGTGATACAGGTTTATTTCAGACAGCATTTAAATACTTATTTGTTGATATATTTTATCATTATGGGTTTACACGAAATATAGTGGGATACAGGCTTTGCATAGTGAGTAACAGCTTCCTAGAGGTGCTGAAAAGTATTCTGTGACATTCTCCCAAATGAAAAAGCACCATTGAAAAGGCATATATTTATCTCTTAATACTACTTAAATGTACACACATTTCAAGAGATATATTACTCCACAGCAACTGCAAAGCACAGATATTTTCAGTATGGAGCCAGCACGAGGCACAGTATTGTCACTGTTTTCCATGTGCATTGTTTCCACAAAACTCTGCCGCCAATCATTTAATGCTATTTTCTTAGGTTTGGTGGGCAAACTGTAAAAACTGACATAACGTTTTATTAGGTGGCTGCTTATTTTGCAAATCTATTGTGAAAAGCATTCAGCTTTGAATTGTTGCAGTGAGCTCATATTTTTGCTATAATTTTTTCCCTCTAAAATAACTGAATTTCTATTCTTATATTTGATGCAGAAGTGCCATTAATATAACAATATGTTCACTAATAGGTGTGACTACACATTTTGTGGTCCATCTCTGTCACTGTCTTATTTTGCACAAGCCCTGTGGTATTTTAGAGCTTCAACAATTTAGTGAGAGCATTGAGTTTTCTTCCTATTCTTCCTTCAAATGAGAAACTAAATTTTCGATTGTGCTATATTTTAATGGTAATTTTTGTGTTGCTATGAATTAACAAAAAGGTCACAGTGGCAAGTTTTACTGTTACTCTCCTATATTTCTGCATCCTATATTTTACTGTATCAAAGCAGCTTGCTAAAGGAAAAAGAATATATGTAGTATAAATACTCATATACACAGAGATATATATGTGTGCATATATATATATATAGATATGTATGTATAATTGGTCCATAGATAGGCATAGATTATATTTTATGTTCTGTCCTCTCAGCCTATCAGGCACCAGCACTAGTTATTGAGGAGTTACTAGCATTTTCATAGGCTTGTTCACAAATTAAATACTTGATCCCTGTTGTCACCTGTTAACTGGTATCTACCTCTGTTCCACCCAAAATAGTTTGGATTAGGGTTGGGTGGACTACAGTATGGAAAATACAGGATTTATGTCAGATAAAACTATGGGAATATCACAAGAAGTGATAGCTTTCCTTATAGTTCCTTTACCAAACAGGTAGGGTCTGAGTTGCAGGTGTCTGATCATATTTCCCACCAATATGTTCAGGATCTCTTTTAGTGTCCATTCTGAGTTCAAGGCAGTGGCATGCATCTGTGCAAGGTGTCCCAAGCAGTCTCAGGAGCCTTCTCTGTGCAAGCAATCTTCTTGGTGAAGAAAGGTGGTGAGGTCTGTTGCATACTGTAGGCAGTCAGGGTTGGTGAAGCACACATAGACTCTCTCAGGGAGAGGATGGAGAACACTTGAGAGAAAGAGAGAGAGATACCAGGAAATAAGCAGGCCTAGGGGAGGTCAGGACGTATAAAGCCTCAAAATAAGTTTGCCCTTCCCCTTTCCAAGAAGAACTTTAAATATTTCAAATCTTAAAATATCTTGGTTCATATCAGATTGTGAAATAAAGCCTTGAAAATTAACAGCTGTCTAGACCATACCACTAGTTTGCTTTTTCCTTATTTTCACCCAAAGTCTGAGGTGTAAGAAGTAGACTCATATATTCCTGCCTATTTGGACTGATTAAATTCCTGGTTTTTAGGATTATCACCAAGACAATTCTAAGAACTGCTAAGTTAAAAGCTTGCTCCCATCTTGATTTTGAACGTGTCTGCCCAACATGATGAATTAATTACTTTTCCATTTTCTGTCCTTAATTTCCATACTTGTGGTTGCAAACAGGATAGTTGTGTCTCAAATATTTAGTTTTAATTATGAAGGCAACTTGGCCCTTAACCTTGTTAGTGTAATTGAATAAATGCGGTGAGAACAATGTTCCTCTCAAGAGATTCAGTCTCCATCTCAAGTCAGAGACTAAGTAATTTTGGGATAGGATGCAAAATGAAGCAAAACTTTTCTCAAAGATTAAAAAAACAAAACATAAATACTGTCAATATTCACTATAGCAAAACCTCAACGGCAGGGTGCTTCAAGGCACCATACAAGGACCAAGTGTTCAAAATGTATTAAGTAATGTCAAAAAAAAAGTGAACAGCAATTTGGCAAAATTTACAAATAACAAGGAAATCATGTTAACCAAGTCTAAAAAAGACAGGAAATCTGAGAGAAAATTGACTCAGGGAGATGGGTGGCCATCTTAAAAGATGTGACAATAATTTATTTAAATGTTAAATAAGGCCTGTTGAAAAAACAAACAAAAAAAGCCCACCAAAAAAACCAACAAATCACCAAACAAACAAACAAAACCAAAAACCAAAAACAAAGCAAAGCAATCTAAATGTGTAACATATTATTTGTTTTATCAGAGCTCTCACTTACTAGCACTATCTTAGGAAAAACACCTGGGTCTCACTGCAGACAGCTCAATGAAGAGCCCTGCTTGATGAGCAGCTGCAGTCAAAAAAGCACATAAAATTTTCAGATACAGAAGAAAATGAGGTGAAGAATAAGAAAGAAAGAAAATATGTCATTATATGAATCAATAATTTTCCCTTCTCTGGAATAGTGTGAAGTACTGGTCACCCCATCACAAAAAGATATTACTGAATTAGAAGGTATTCAGAAAAGACTGATTGTGATAATTAGGCATATAGACAAGACTTCATATGAAAAGACTGAAAAAACTGGAATTGTTAACCTTAAGAAAAAAAAAATAAAAGATGAATAAGGAGGCATATGATGAAAGTATAAAAATGGTAAGTGGCAAAGAGAAAATAGATCAGGAGCTTCTGTAGTCCTGGGTCTCTTAATTCAAGAACAAAAGGACACTAAGTGAAAGTGAAAAGCAGCAGCTCCAAATCTGATAAAAGAACATACTTTTTAATGCAGCACATAATTAGATTATGGAATTCAATGCCACAGGATGTCACTGATGTCAAGACCTTACCAAGACTCAAAGAAGGACTTGGCAGATACAACTCTTGATATTCTTGGGAATTTTATGCTAACTAACTGTTAAAAGGTTTTGAAAGAGAGGTTATGTGCCATATTTCATGATCTAAAAGAAAATAATTTAAAAAAGAATTTGGAGAAAAGTTCCCTCTAAGTGGATATTCCCATCTCTGGCTGTCTGATTATTTTGTTCTTTTCTTTGCTTCGTATGTTGGCATTTTCTCTTGAGACATCTGGGCAGCCTTGGTGGGAGGCTGTGTAATAATGAATAACTATTCTGTTCTAATTACTATTATCCCAGTCCTACCCCACTATCTTAGTATCTCCTATAAAATCTTAGTATTAGGACTTTGGCCTTCCCTTTTGCAGAATAATTGTCTTATGCTCTATTGTATTCCATTCCATTCCAGTTAGCCAGCTAGATTTCTCACCCATTGTCAATTAGTATAACCATTGTTGTAAGTTATATAGCATTGTGCATTTGTTTGGAGCAACTGTGAAACTTCTAGATGCAGAGCTAAATACATTTTTGCTGTGACAGCTATACAATTAATTCTGTGTGCCCCAATTGTCTTCCAGCCCTATCTTACCCTCCAGCCATGCTACTGACATCTTGCTTCCCATCCTGCAGCTGGAAAACATATGCAGTGTCTCTAAAATAGAGGCACTTTAGTTTTTAAACTTCCTATTCTCCACAGCTTACTTACCACATTTTTCTCCTTTCTGCCTGCCTGGCTGCTCAGAGAGATAAAGTATTCTTGTTCCCATTTTTGTTATTATCCTATTTCTTTTCTAATTCATTAGCTTTTTCTTTACCTAGTTTTTTCTATGTGAAGGCTTTCAGTGCAGGTAAACAATGGCAGGCATAAGCATAAAAGAACTTCTCAGATCAGATCTGTTAAGTGAAAACTGAACCAAAAACAGGGTGTGAGAAATACTTGATAGAAGCAGGATCACAGATTTTGAACAACATTCTTAAACAGGTATTCCTCCCTCTGTTATAAATTTCATGACATTCTCAAAGCTGGAAGGATTGAGTCAGGAAGAAAACCTTTAAGTACCTACCTATGTAGCCAGCAAAATACCTGCTAAATTCTGTGAGGTTTTGGGAGAACTACAAAGTAAGTGAAGATATTGGGGGTGGGGGCACAGAGAGCAGCTGTGCTCATAGGGCCAGCTGGGGGGCTGTACGTGCCTTGAAAAGAAGTTGAATTCAGACAGTGCTTACAAACTGGACACCATCGGGAGACTGTGAAGATACCAAGGGAAAACACCTGAAAGAAGAAAGGCAGCCCCAACTGAGCTAAGATACGACTAGCTACCACACAGAGACATGTGGTATGTTTTGTCTCCTTCTCTTCCCCAACAACTTCCATCACAGAAGGTTTTCAAGATTCAATGTGGCAGGTTGCCAGATAATCTCATCAAAGTTCTCCCTCCCACAAAAGGCTAGACCTTTGAAGGTCCCTTCCAACCTCGGCTGCTGTGTGATTCTATGAATTAGGACTGTATATATTAGTACACTGCTTTGGAACTCACTATTTTCCTGAACTTTCATATGCATGCTTCACTAACAAAACATAGTCCATAATTATTTTCTCTTTTTTCTATTTTAGGATAAAAATATTAAAGTAGCAAAAAATGGGTAATGTTCTACCTCTCACAAATTGAGCTGGTATATCACACACAATGCTAAAATCACCATGTAGATTACCTATTTGTGTTGTCTTTGGGACATCCACATTGCACTCACCATATGGTTTAGATATGCCTGGGAGTTTAAGTTAGTTTGCAAGACTGGTTTTAGGCTGAGTTCAATCCACAGGACATGTAACAAAGACACTCAGGCATAAATATGCTATTGTAGTACAACATTCAAGAGCAAAAGAGGAGGAGCTGGATAGCAACAGTAAGGAATTTAATTTTAAAAGTCTAGAAGAAATGGATCCTATATAATGTGGGATAATAAAAAGAATGAATACTTTCTAGTCTACAGGAATAGGAGAGTTTTTTTCCAATCTTTGAAAATTTACAAACACCAACTCCGAATAACTAGTATGTTTATAGTTCTTCACCTTTTAAATTTTTAATACTTAATTCTCATTGATTACAATTCCTTCACCATGAAACAAGGAAATACCTTTAATTTGAAAGGCACCTATGAGCAAAATAGTGCATTGTATTTTTTCAGTACTACCTAAATAAAAGAAATACCCAAATTATGCACAAATACTGTGTTTTCAGCCATATTTTGCCAATTTTATTTTACTAAAACTCACCTAGTTTTAAACTATCTTCCATCTTGAAAATTCATATTCTGAAAAGAAGTAGGAGACCACCTGATCAGAAAGAGCAGTTTTACCTAAATGATCATTATTTTGCAACAAAAAGTTACAAAAAGTTTTCACCTAGATGTTTATGCTCCCTTTTCAAGTCTGCCAGTCTTCCTTTTGAAGTCCTCTGTTCTGAATATTGTCACCACTTAAAAAGCATGCCCTGAAGTCAAGAAACATTTTCATATGAACAACTAATACATTTACTGAAAACCATTCTAACAAATATGCTTTCCCCTTCTTAGCAAAGAAAAATAAATGTCACCCATCTATTAAAACAAAGGATAAAATGTCTCATTATGGTTATGCAAAACTAGGTTTCCCATATTACCTCAATCATGTTACACAATGCATGCTATCTTCCTGTTTTGCATAGTGAAGCTAAACAACATATTATACCTTTTCTTCCCCTATATCTCATATTAGGTCTGTGTTCTTTTGTTATGAATTGTGTCTGATATAGACAAATACACATCTTTTACCATTAAAACAATTTTATCTTGAAAATTTAAGTCAATTAGATTAGACAGAAATGTTCATGGAATGAAATATGGATGGGATAGATTTCAGCACTTTAGTTAAAGGGGCATTTTGTTTTGTTTTGTGTCACTGTAGGGTACTTGTTTTTGTTTTCTGCCACTGTATACTTGATAACGAGCTTTGGAAGAAGTACCAGTGAATACCATTCCATCAGCTTCCATTATGGTAAATGTCTTTTAAAAACAGAAAAGTGAATTTGTGCCTATTTAAAAGACAAAAATTAATGTGCAGAATGTTGTAAGACCCATTCAGCTCTTCTAAAAAGTGAACCTTCTAAACCTGGACTTTCACTTACCCAATTACAAGTCAGATATCAGGAGTAAAGGTGAAACTAAGAGACCTTCTTAAAATAAAGGCCTATGGAGTTTTATGCTCTCCAATCTATTACGACTTTTTCTATTTAACAAAGAAAATCATATTCAGTCCTATGCAGAGCTCACAGGCTTGCATGTAGCTTTCTCAACACCTTATTTGGGATTTGGCATACACGACACTTTATCCTCAATCCAAATGTGATTTTTTTTCTGTTCAGTGCAGAGATTGAGCTATGCTTAATGGTTTTGAATTGGTTTCCCTAAGGCTGAAAAGCTCCTTTTTTTCTTAAACATTTCAATCAGGAATGCTGTGGTTGGAAGACACCAACGGCAAAGTACAGCTTTTTTTATTCTGTAGTTTTCATGAGAATACAAGCCACATTTCCATGAAAATAGTTAAGCAATCAGAAAGCTTAAACATACTTAATATTAAGTCTAAACATAACTAATACCTAACTATAGTTATAAATGTAACTTTCACTTAACATTTGTATATGGTATGGTTTATGCACCTATGCCTTTAAAAAATAAATCCCAAAATAAACCACAGAGTCCTAGCATTAGCAAAGATAATAACACATTCTCTGCTTCTATTGTCCTAGCATAAATTTACCTCTGGGCATTACTGCACAGAACAGAAGCTGTTACTATTCCCTTTGTCCACATTAAAATTTTCCAGTATTAAAATATAGGTAATATCAGATTTGTAATGGCTTCCACAAAACCACTCGTGTATCAAAATCAGCCTCTATTCAGGATTCCAATGAGAATAAGGGTCCAGATGTGCAACCGTCATCCGTATAATTAATCCAATGATATTCACTACTCAAATACAAGCAAGCAATTACTTAAGTAAGGTGTTTGTAGGATGAGGCCTGAAATTGTTGATTTTTGTTCTTAGCCAGTAGTTTATGCATGTATACCTTTCAATTTTTTTAATCATTTTAAATTTAAAATTCTAAATCCTTTTGCATTTATCTAGGATGGTCAGTTTTGGAAGTTTTAGGTTTATAAGGGTAAGTTCTAATATTATAAGGGGTATTACAGAGTGGTCATCTTATGCTATGCAGTGGACAATTACTACATAAAATATCTTGGGTTTTTGTTTCCCCTGAGATTAAAATTGCTAGTAAAAGGAATTATGAAAATGCAAAGCAATTTCTGAGCCAATAAGACTTTTATAAACCCCTGTGGGATCACTCTTTTCCTTAGTTCATGAAATTCAGTGGATTTTTTGTTCATGGTAACTGGAGTTCTCTCTTGAACTATTCTTCTTCATTTCCCTTCTAATCTCCCAAACTGTCAGTGTTCAGACATAAGAACATTTTTTTTTCCAGCTCATTCATTTCTTCCAAAAGATCTCAAAGTACAAAGCAGAAAATTATTTATCCAGAGATAGATGAAAGTGGACACTATTGTCACATTTTTAGTACGTTTGCAGACAATACTAAGTTGGTGGGACTGTTTCCTGTTGGAGGGTAGGAAGGCTCAGCAGAGGGATGTAGAAAGGTTGGATCCATGGGTTTAGGTGAGTTGCATGAGGTTAAATATGGCAAAGTGATGGCTTCTGCACTTGGTTCACAATAATCTCATTCAGCCCTACTGTTTTGTGGGTGGATGGCTAGAAATCTGCCCAACAAAAAAGGACCTGAGGAGCTGGTTGTGCCCAGGTGGCCAAGAGGGCCAATGGCACCCTGGCCTGTATCAGTGTGACCAGCAGGACCAGGGCAGTGATTTTCCTCCAGTACTCGGCACTGGTGAGGCCACACCTCAAATCTTGTGTTTGGTTTTGGGCCTCTCACCACAAGGACATTGAGGTGCTGGAGGGTGCCCAGAGAAGGGCAATGAATCTGGTGCAGAGTCTGAAGCCCAAATCTTACACGGAGAAGCTGAGGGTACCAAGGTTGTTTAGACTATTAAAAAGGAGGTTCAGGGGTGAACTTGTACTCTCTACAAGTACCTGAGAAGATGCTGTAGCCGAGTAGGGGCTGTTCTCTTCTCGCAGGTAAAATGCAATAGGATAAGAGAAAATGGCCTCAAATTGTGCTGGGGGAGGATACCAGGAAAATATCTCAGAGAAAAGGTTGTCAAGCATTTAAATGGGCTGCCCAGGAAAGTTGTTGAGTCACCATTCCTGGAGGTATTTAAGACATGCAGTTGTGGCCCTTACAGACATGGCTCAGTGATGGACTTGGCAGTGCTGGGTTAACAGTTGGACTCAATGATCTTAAAGAATCTTTCACTCCTAAATTATTCTCATTCTGCAAAGTTCTAACACGGGATGAAGGAATAGAGAGTCCTAAGCATGTTACAGTCTGATTTTTTTCAACATTTGGAGGGAAGGTATATTTGGGGTATAGATATTCTGTCCTCCACTCAAGCTCTGAAAGAACTGAGACTCAGAATCATGTAGTCATAAGTATTCCAAGTGAATTAATCTGTTGGAATTGTAGCTATTTGTGTAAAATTATATAATTCTGATTAGTTATTAAGTTCTGCAATTCCCAAGTGCTAACATAGGCTGCAATTCCTACATAGTAAGTCAAAAGCAAAAGGATAAGCTGTCTGCTGTAAATGAGACGATGGCTGAAGACCTGAGAGCTGGCATTTGGCCAAATTGAAGATTTGTATAGGACAAACGGGGCTGAGAAATAATTTTAATCAGTAGTGGACAAGTTTTGACAGAGAAAATAAAAAGATGTTATCGATCTTGTCAACCTTATCTTCCATTCTCCTTAATTACTATGGCCAAATTAGAAGTAGTATCTTCTAAATTGTTCATGCCAACCAAATTCCCATACAGTTAACTCCAAATAATGAATAGCCTACAGGACAACCTTTATTCATAACTTCATACATTTTTAACAATCTTTTCTAAAACAGTAGTTAGGATTGTGACTCTCAGCCTTAACAGAAATCAGGTGTATGTTGTCCAAAAGAAAATATTAGCATTTAGTTGATTGGTTATTTTGCTGTGTGCTACTTCTCTACCAATGTCTTCTAATGTCTTGGGCAGTTTACGGATTTGGTTTTCATTCAAGTGAGGCATTTGAAGTGTTAGGCTGGTCCCAACATTCTGAAAATAATCTATAGCTGTTCCAAGCTACTTCTCTAATGTCCTAATGGGCAGTATTTTTGCTTTGCAACAGCTGTTGGTCTATTTAGACTATATGTAGTGATCCCCTGAAAAACATGTGGCTTTATAAACGAATCAGTGAGGCACCTATAACCTAAGCTCTTTTTTCAACAGGTCTAAATACAACATTGAAACGCTTTTACAATAAAACAGTCATCGTTCACTCTGGGTTTTTTAATATATTCACCAACTTGTAATTTGGAAAATTCTGTCTTTTTGTTGTATTGGGAATTTAAATTTAGCCTATTGCCAAAGAGAAATTTACCAGAAGATCTTCACAAGAATATGAAGTAGACAGAAAAAATCTCTGAGTGAAAGTATAGAAAGATTAATGAAATGCATACATCAGAGAAAACAGCATGCAAAAAGGCAAACCCTGTTAAGAATTTATCTCTTTAGCATGAAAAATATTTGTACTTCTCTCTAACCTGTAAGCAAGTTATTACTGATAAAAATACCCACTGATACTCACAAACTTAAAAAATTATAATACAAAAACAATTATAAGGAATGATTTTAAGGAATAGAATTACAATTCAAGCATTGTTTGGGAAGGCCATTATTTGCTAATTTTAAAAGCAGTTTAACTGTACCCAAATATCTATGGCAATATATTAAACATCCCCCAAGTGACACCATACACATTCAATCTGTCATTCTCAAGGTGTTCTGCTGCCCTCAAAGAAAGTAAAGCATTTTAATAAATAATCGAGGTACAAAAATCACATTTCACTTCGAGGAGACTTTTCCTACCACTTTACTCTCAGCATAGAAGAAGAAGAATGGCCCCTTCAAGTAGGGGCCATTTCCTATGTGCCCATAGAACAAAGGGCTCCATTGGAAATAGTAGCAAGAGCTCTCTCTCTGCCCTCCCCATTCAACAGAAAATTTGTACGGTGTAACCTTCCATAGGGTAGAGGAAAGGATTCATGAGAGTGAATCCTCTCAGCTTGAGCATGTAAAACTTATTATTACCATGACAGAAATCTCATTTTCCAAGCATACTTTCTCCATTGCAGAATACATAAGTTTTAAATGCAGATGCAGTCAAAATCTCATTAATGACTCAGATCAAGAGCTGTCATTGATCATTAAAACATAAATGCAGTGACTTCTAAATCTTAAAATGACACAGTAGCTGTGCATTTTGGGAAATGAGAGGAACTGTGACTATAATGTAGAAATCCATGAATATTTTCTTCCTGCTGTCTAGGCATTGCTGAGATTTTTCTAGTATGAAAAGAACAACATAGCCTTTATATGACATTTTCAAACTATCTGTTAAAAAATAGAGAAATAGTACATGTTTTTCTTAATGTCTATCATACTCTCCTTTCTTGATGTGCGTGTGGTTTGCTTTCACTCTGAAAAGAGTTGCTTTAAAAAAAAATTAAAAGCTTCTCCCTTTATTTTTAGAACACAAGATTTTGTCACTCTTATTCTAAACAGTCTCTAAAGAAGCATATCTTACTAGAATACAAAGTTTGAAATACAATGGCAATTTTACATAAATGAACACAAGCCACCACTTGCTAGAATGGATTAGAATGTGAACTGGGCACCAGCTGTAGGTAGTGGCCACTAGTGGGACTCACTGTCTTCATCACTTATCATCACAAAAAATGGTATCTGGCAATTAAAGATATGGAGTTAAATAAAAGAAAAACCTAAAAAAATGATGTAATGGAAAAGAAATCTGGTTGTCATCATCTGAGATTCCCTAATATTGATAAAAAAGAAACTAATCTCTATTTCAAATTTATATTTAAATCCTACGTATTTAATGAGAATTGAGAATGATTCCAACAAAGAGTCCCATCTCATAAAAAAAAGAGAAGAGATAAAAAAGAAGAAATACAAAAAAGAAAGAAATAAAACCACAAAAAAAAAAAAAAAACCCACAAAAAAAGAAAACAAAAAACTCATGGTTAAAAGTATTTTCATTCTAAATTTCACCCATAAAGCCACAATTTGAACAGGTGTTTATGAAACCTTTTCAATTTCCTGTGATATGCAATATGTGATCTGATTGAAATAATAACCAATCAAATAATTGTAATTGTACCTAGAATGACTCTGTATTGCAAATGAGTTCTTTGGGAAGTCAATGAGAATTACCAAGTGACAATGCAAAATCTCTGTAACAAAAACCTGCAACTGGAGTTTTGCACAGCAGTAATGCTATTGGTCTAAGTGGGCAGAATTTAGAGGAAAGCCAAGCACTTCCAAATCAAAAAAATGTGAGCATGTGGTGGGTTGACACTGTCTGGACACCAGGTACCCACAAAAGCTGCTCTATCACTCCCCTCTTCATCTGGACAGGTGAAAGAAAATATAATGAAAAGCTCATGGGTTAAGATAAGGACAGCAAGAGATCGCTCAACAAATACTGTCACAGGCAGGACAGACTAGAGTTGGGGAAATCAACCAAATTCATCACCAGTTAAATGAGAGCTGGAGAAGTAAACCCAAATCTTAGTGACATCTTCCTTCCACACCTCCTTCCTTAATACCCTAATCTCTATGTCCTCCTAATGGGGGCTGAGGTCAGTGCTTCTCCCTCAGAGGTAGAGCACCTCACACTCTTCCCCTGCTTGGCATGGTATCTCTCCCATAAGAGACAGTCCTCCATGAAATTCTCCTGTGTGAACAATTCCCACAAGATGCAGCTCTTCAGCATCTGCTCCACCATGGGTCATTTCCACAGGGTGAAGTCCCTCAGAACAGGTTGCCAGCGCAGGACCCCCATGGGACAGGCCACAAGTCCTGCCAGCAAACCTGCTCCAGCAAGGGGTTCTGTCTCTCCGTGGGTCCACAGGAGCCAGGAGCCTCCTCCAGCACAGGGTCACAGCTTCCTTGGGGCACCTGCCTGCTCTGGCATTCTGGGTTCTCCATGGGCTGCAGGGGCACAGCTGCCTCAACTTGGTCTTCACCATGTACTGCAACACAGTAACTTTTTACTCTTCTTAAATAGTTATCATAGAGATGTTATCACCATCACTAATGTGCTTGGCCTTTGATCAGCAGGGAGTCCATCCTGGACCTGCCTGGCATTGGCTCCATAGGACATAGGGAAAGTTTCTTGAAGCTTTTCACTGAAGCCACCACTGTAGCTGCCCCCACTATCAAAACTTTGACCCATAAACCCAATACAGGGAGCAAACAGCACCCCTCTCACAGGTGTCAGCCATCCACCTCAGAAAGCTCACCAATTCTCCTGCCAGATGTGTTGAAATGTCATTTTAAGGAATAATCTACAGTAAACTCCCTCCAGCACAAGTCCCAGTTTCTACAACAGGCATCTCTCTTAATAAATTACCAGTTTGGGTTTTTTTAACACTTTACATTTTGGCAATGTAAATTTTACCTTTTTTTTTTTTTATTACTCTGTGTTAAAGAAAGACAGGGGAAATCAGGCCTCAAAAGTTGCTCTTCATAAACTCCCTGCAATGTAATTGGCTTTATCTGGTTTTAAATGAAAAGCAGAACACAAAGTGTAGGACCTTGGCCGGGGGGGGGGGGGGGGGGGGGGGTTGGGGGCGGAATATCTTTGAAAGGAGTAAAATAAATGTAAAGTCATGAACAGTACTTATCTAGCCACTCCAAATTAGAAGTCCCTCCCTTTCTATTTACCTCAAGCTGAATCACAGTTATTATTTCAATATATTTCCAAGAACAAGTAGTGTGTGTATGCTCGAGGGCTCTGTACCAGAAGACTAAGGAAAAACCGACAACAAGCTGCAGATTTATGATGCATGAATAAGGCAAATGTTTGTCACATGGCTGAAAAAGCCTCTCATCTCCTACTGCTAAACTTGTTTAGCTGTTATTCGGTATTTATCCTTTTTCCTTGCAATCCAGAAAAAACAGGAAGATCCTTGAACATCCTCTCAATTTCTTCTTGACTTGTAGGTCTTTACATACCTATCAACAAGCCACAGCCTCAGGAAGCTTTCTGTCTCTGTACACCAAGGAATATTGGCATGACTAGCATAGTAATTCTGTTTCAGGCATTTGGCTTAACCATCTTCATTGCAAACAAATTGCTTAATGGCTTTGGGTAGCAAACACATGCAGAGCTGTGCCAACAGATAGAGAAATAGCTGAGTAGGTATGGCTTGTGATCATATTTATTGGCATTGCTTTTAAAACCTCTTCTGAATCATCATTTGCATCATCATGTAAGTCTGATCTCTTTTGTTCAGAAACTCAATGCTTCTAACCTGTTTGTTCTAAAACCAAAAAGAAATCAAAAGTCAGGACTCGCTTCCTCCATTCAAAAGCTTGAGAGTCAACAAAGCCATGTAGGAAGAGGTTCCTTACTTTCATTAACAATAGAAATGAAAGGAGCAAAGCTCCATAGAAGTAGAGGAAGACAGGGAGCAGTTCATCTATCAAGAACATAAATACATAAAATGACAAAATCTGGCAGCA
Organism: Molothrus ater; assembly: GCF_012460135.2. NCBI lineage: Eukaryota > Metazoa > Chordata > Aves > Passeriformes > Icteridae > Molothrus > Molothrus ater. Next base: position 53,780,672 of record NC_050479.2, on the reverse strand, counting down.
CACACAGGCACCACAAGACCAAATCCCTTTGGGCTAAAGTGCTTCAAATATTTCTATAAAGTAGCAGAAATTGGACAGGAACTCAGGCAAGCCTCTCTGTGTATGGCAAGGGCTGAATGAATATGCATAGAATTTATAACAAAATCATGCATTAAATACTATGCAAGAAAAAATCATGCCTTTGAAACATGGCACATGTACAACGGTCCACCTACTTTTTCATACACTGCAACAACTAATGCCATTGTGCATATTTTATCTCAAACATCTTGCCATTGGTGGAGAACTTACCTGCTGTTTCTGTTAGGATAAACAAAGGAATCATAGAAAATTTCCTTCATATATTCTTGTTTACTTACAGTAATTGTCAGGACATCTGACTGAAAATTGGACACAAAATACAGCTTTCATGGTCAGAAATAAAACACTAACTGCAATAAAAACTCAACCCTAGAACACAGCAAAATCTTGATGGTTTTTTTTGTATTTTTTATATATTGGTGGATTTTTTTGGATTTTTTTATCTTCATAGCTGAATAGCCGTGACTACTGCTCGTGCTTTTAGCCACTCACCTTCACAGCTGCAGCCAAAATATCCACTGGCCTCTGAATTTATATTTTAGAAATAGGTTTTATTTCTTCAGGTGGGTAGGTACAAGTTCTGCCATACAGCCAAACACTTTGTAGCACAGTTTCTACTGTTTCCAGCAGTGACTACAAGAAAAATTATTTAATGGCTCCTTCTGTGCAGCCCTAAGGAAGTATGGTGAGCCATCCTAGCTATCAATTTAACTAGGTCTGTGAGTAAACTCAGAGATCAAGGTCAAATAAAAATAAATTAATTTAACCCTGTTTAACCCTGTTTAACAGACCAGTCAGTTCCACTGTCAAGGTCTTCCCCTAACTACCACTTTTTTCTCTTTTTAACTGCCTTCTGCATTTGATCCACCACTGAAAAGTAAGCTTGCTTTTTCTTTTTTTTTTTCTTCCCTCACTGATCTTTCTTTTTTTATTTTTTTTTAATTTGCTTTTTTGGTTTTTTTGGGGTATTTTTCCCACCAAAATGAAAAAGATCCAGTAAATCCATATCATTACATATGGACTTTAATATATATATATATATATATATATATATATATATATATATATATATAAAATACATATATTGCATGGAAATACAAATTTTTAAGAAAAATTTTCTCAAATATTTTGAATATTTTTGAGGACTAACTTATAATATGAAGGTCTCACATTAGATATAGGGCAAGGATACATGTCTTGAAAAATTTATCCCAGAGTACTTGGGGATATATATTCCAAACTAAACATATGCTTCTGACCACTGACTTTTAACTCCTGTCTATACTAGGAAGGAGACGTTCTTTGACTGAGTCATCAAAAAGTCAGCATAGTTTTCATCCTGACAACAAACATCCCTCCAGTGTAAAGAAATTATGCAAAAAAATAAATAGAATCACATTTCTGTTAAATGTGTAGTAACTGCTGATTTTTCAGTCTTGAAATTTGCCTAGACCATTAACAATAATTTGACAAGTTGCTCATGTTTACTCTGTTTTAATATTGGTTTAGGTGTCCAGAGGAAAATAGCTATGTTTAACATTCAAATATCAAACACTTTGATTAAACATTAGTGTGTTAAACTAATATTAAGGAAAAATGAAAAAGAGTTCACAGAACTGACCATAAGTCTTTTGGGTTGCAAGTGCGAAACACACTTTAAAATTTGGCATGTAGGCATTTTTTCAAAAAGTAGTTTGACCCCAAGGTCACAAACAAGAATTGTAATTAAGAAGCAATATTTCTAAGTCTGTACTTAGTGCTGGGCTGTGCAAAAAGATGTATGTTTACCATCAGAAAGAATCTGCGGGATTCTGACTAAAATCAGGTATGAACATAGCAGCTTGAAGAGTCAGGACAAAAAGGGTACTTAGCATCAAACCACTACACTTTCTCAAACAAATTATTAATTTACAGTCTCTGTATTCTCCTAGAAATCAGTGGAATTCCCTGAGAGAAAATATTGAACTAGGCTTCTCAGTCAAGTCTGCCATTTTATAAATACATGACAAGTTTCCTTAGAATCTACTAGGTGGGGTCTAAAGCAACTTCTGCACCTTGGAGCCATTATACTTTCTCTTAATATTAATCCTTCCCCTTTCTTCAGAAATAATATTCTCTATCAATAATTTATAATAGTTCAGTTCTATTTCTCCTGCAAAACCCCATCACAGTAGTTTGAACTCCAAAAAGAAAAAAAAATCTGCAGAGATTTTCCTGACTCAAAAAAAACCCCCAAAATCAACCACCACCAAAACAAATAAACAACAACAACAACAAAAACAACAACAACCAAAACAAAAACCCCAAAGTACCCACCAAATATGTAGAATTCAGATTTTGAATGATTTGGTCATTGCAAAACAAATCCAAAGAGTTTTGGATCCCCCCATCCCCTAAAAAAAATCAAAACAAAGCAAAACCTGAAACTACTTGAAAAGCACTCCCTAGAAACCAGCTGTTTTCCATTCTGAAATGCTACAGAGATTACAGACAAGGATAAACATCAGTGGATGGGGTGCAAATGTAAAAGCCTACACATTTGTTCATTTTGTATCATAGTTGCAAATTATCTAAATGCAATTTCCACTGTATTAAGGAGACAGCGTATTATGCTTCTAGCTTTCAGTCAGGTTTAATAAAGAGAAACCCTTCCACTGAATGAACAGTACCCCTTGGCTACTTTTAAAATAATCCATTGAGAATAGTGCAATATTCCATATATTTATTAAAAGTATTATGTTTCCTTAAGGAAATACCCCAAAGAAACATTGCTCACTTTTTTCACATATATGGAATAAAAATGCAAATACTCCAAGTTTAGAGGTCAGGTGTTTTTGGTGGGGTGCTTTGAGGTTTTTTTGGCTTTCATTATTGACAACAGTAAAAAGATTGTTTAAGACTAGCTGTGTCAGAATTTTGGATACCAAATGTGACAGGCTCTGCAGGTGTACAGTGCTTTCCTTATTGATACAAATTGAATCTGAACATAGCAATTTATTCAGCAAATCAAACCAATCACTGCACTGCAGTTTTCTCTTTCAGCTCTCATTTCCCAACCAAGTACTCTTAACCACTTTGCTACAGTTGCTTTACAGCAAGGTTTCAACTGCCATTAGATGCTGTTTTACGGTCAGAGTATAGGGGTTTAAAAAATTTTCAAAGACTGTTATGTTGCCATTAAGTGCTGCATCATTCACACCTATTCCATACTCGTTGCTTGTCTCCAAACACACTTCCATTAAACGTATTTCTCTTCATTTTACCCTAGAAAAAAACCTCACCATTGTTATCCCATGCAAAGTATATAAAGAGCTTGCAAGTAATTTTTTTTCAAATACACTGTAAATATTTTTCCTAAGAACAAGATTACCTCAAATCCTTATTTTTAATCATGAATTATAGTTTAAAAAGAGGTTCTTTAATGCAATTGTGTTGTATGTTATTTTGTTAAAAGATATTTAAGCTGACCAGTCCTCCAAAATAATAAAAAATATTAAAAAATGAAAATTAACATCAGATTGCCCAAAAGATAAATTAGGAAAGAGAAGGAAGCAACTCAAGAAAAGAAGAGTAAGACAGACAGTTAAAGAGGGAGAAAACAATCTTACTGTGTTGAGCCAATATATAACCCTGGATTAAAAGCTAGCCTTGGCAAGGCTCAAATGTGAAGATGCTCACATTGGGCAACCCAGACCTGCTGCTACCAGAGGTTGTTGCTATGGTGACCAGTGACAGTCAGCCAACAGTAAAATGAATTTACAAAAAATAGTTAGGAAATACTGAAAGGAAGAAGGAAAAAGGAAAGGAAAAGTTTTGTGTCTCTAAGCAGATGCACAGTTCCACTGTCTGCTGCTTGCCCTACTGCAGTGGAGGAATACATCACCAAAATGGAGCCGAACTTCCACTTTACCTCCATGATAGCTGAAGTATATTCCTGCCCCCATGGGTTTCTAATTGAAAGAAATTATTGTTTCATTCATGCTACAGCTTTTCAGTGACTCAGCAATCCAGCAAATTCAGCTGCCTCTGAAACCTGCATGGAACTGTTAGCTCATTGTTCTCATCTAAACTATTTAGAGGAAGCCTGGAGTGGCCCATTTCTGTCTTCTGCCTTTAAATCAGCCTGGGAATGGTTCCATCCTGATATGTAAAAGGTTTCTACAGATGAAATAGTTGTCACTGAAACAAAAGGTTTTGGAACTTTACAAATCTAGTGGAAAACTCAGTTGATTTCTTTTTTCAAACAAAGAATAAAGCAGAGACTGGCCGTTTTAAAAGCAAAAGCTGCTTCAGAGAAGGCTAGCTGAAGCTGCAGTCAGTGGACCATAAATCACAGTGCCATGCCCAGCTGTACAGCGCTGCATGGAAGAAAAGGTTTTGGATGGCAGTGTCCCTTGGTGATAGCTGCGGATGCTTGTGCCAGAGAGGTAGTTATTGTTGTTTACTTGCTGTGCTATCAACGTGGTATGCTAGAGAGCACACTTTTAGAATCAGCATGTGTGCACTGTATTATCTTATCTTGCACAAAACACAAAACATTGTCCCAGACCCCTGGAAAACTCCTGCTAGAGTACTGTCAGAAAGAGATAAAAATGAAGTACTACATCTGTTAAAGCTGAAGTGCTGAACTAGACTTCCCTAAAACACTTTTTCCTAAGATTGACAGTACACCATGATCAAGAGGAGGAACAAGAGAACCTCGTACTGAGCCCTCAAAATCTACACAGATATCTGTGTGCATGTGTTTTTCAAGCCTATAAATGGCATGAAGATGGGTAGAGGTGAAAAAACTAAGATAAAACAAACATGGAAGAAATTGTTATTTTCAGAGAATAAATATAGAGAGAAGCATTTTCACAAAATATGCTTTTACAGAAATATCAGGCACAGCCACAGTTGAAGAAATTGGCCAAATTGGTGTCCCCTTTCAGCCCAAGGAACATGAGGGTTCAAGCCACTTCACTCGCCCTTTTGAGGTCATGACTGGGGAGAGTCACTTAGCTGTGCCCTGATTTGTTTCCTCCATAGATAAAATGGAAAAATACAGACTAAATCAGCCTTTTAAAAGTGCTTTCATATTTAAAGAAATGAAAAGTGCTAAGTGAGTGGTAAATGTTGCTTGAGCAGATTAATACTTGGATGATCAATATACATTATGAGACTGCTCTTATTCATCATATTTCCCACAGCTGACGGAATTCAAGAAATAATAATATAAAGATGACAGCTGGTAGAAATGCCCTTAGTGAAAGCTACCAAATTTTCTTGAATGTAGGGGGAGCTGTGTTCTCATTTGCTTACACTTCAGTGCAACTCATACAACGTGAAATCAAAATGATGCCTTTCATCTGAATCATACTGGCTTTTTATACTGATGTGTTGTGTTGACTTAATTTCAATATTTCAGTGCAATTGTTTTTTTATTGTTCTTGAAAAGGACACAATTTAAACCCAAGTAATTTAGCTACTACTCATAATGGGAATTCTTCTGGTACTTTCTTTGAAGAGCTTCATGAAGGCTTTGACCTACAACCTGGTATTAAGCAAAGAAAGAGAACTGAGATCACAGAGTTCTCTTTTGCTAGATCCATGAAAACAAGTCCAAACAGATTTCATCAAGTTACAAGTTTCAAAAGGTTATATGCATTCAAAAATAGGGCATATCTTTTTTTTTCTTTTTTTTTTTAACGAAGCAGACTTCAGCTACAAGTATATTAAACATTCCTACAAGCACAAGCAAGAAAAATAATATTCTAATTATTTGGAAAGCAACTAAGCAACTTGAACAGCTTCAAAATATTTTATATTTTCAAATTTTAGATTTAAAACACTCGATCACAACCCTGTCCACAAATACTAATAATATTTTAAAATATAATTATCTAGCTGATTTTTATAAAAAGTAGGCATTTGGTAGAAGTTCTTGCAGTTTCTTTATATTCAGAAAGGATAGAAGATATTTTTAGTAGGTAAGAGCAACTTGCTATTTTTCACTAAGTACCTGATAATACTTACTGACATGATCACTATCCATATAAAAAGCTAGATCATAAAGTACATCAAAAGACAAAAAGCAAACAGAAATCTTTCATGCAAAATCCCTTGTTTATTTATTTCTAATGCACTTGAATCCATAGGAATAAGACCAGTGGTCTGAAACAACGCCAGAAGCAGGCCCTCAAAGAAGAACAGCAGTTACTCTAAAGCTTCTCCGACCTGCCATCCTCCTTTCTCAGAGGGCCTATTGAAGACAAGGGGGGACAAAGATGAAGCTGTGGAGATTTTCACACAGGACAAATCAGTTCCTCCTTTCACAAATGGCTGCATCACAGTTCTTTTTGCCATTCACCTCCTCTTTTGAGTATTTCAAGAGAATTGTAAAAGTGTGAGTGTCTCCAGCAAAAGTAGAAACACACTTATAAAAAAATTAGGAAAGAAATAGATCCTTGTAGCTCAGAATATAAACTTGTTCATAGAGGACAGTTAATTTTTTTTTTTTTTAACATCAACATATCTTTGCTTGTGAGTCATTTCAAAACATTTTGTCATTGTTAAACTAGACCTTCCCTGAAGTAAATTGTGGCTTCAGTTACTAAAAATCTTGGGACAAGCCAATATTCTATGAAATCAAAGTTAGCCTGACCAGAGATAAGCAAAAGTGCCCTCATTTATAAAAGAAAGAGAAGATAAGCCAACCACTGAAATAAACATTTTTAGCTCCTAAGGGAAAGGAAATCATGGTGATAATAAGTACACTTGCTAGTTAGCCACCTGATCTAAAGCCAATGATTCTTTAAAAAATAAGAAAAAAATCCAGAAGTAACATTTATACAATACCCACGGCTGGCTAGGAGCTACAATACCTTCTAGCAATGAACATTACTTCTCAATTAGAAAAATCTTTTTTCTTTTTTTGCTCCTTTATTTCATTAAGTAATGGAAACACCTGCTTCTTTTAAGTATCTTTGAAGTGTTTGGCACTAGTACTAATGCTTTACAGGAAAAAAGTCCCCCTTTTTACTTTTAAATCAAGAACAGCTAGATACCAGTCTCTGGGGTAAAATTGGGTTTGCCTTTTCTGAATTCATTATTCATTGAAGTCCACCTACCACTAAAATAGCTCACATTATGCATGAAACATGAGAACAGAAGTACTTTTTTACCTGCAGGAGATCTGGTTTTGTCTTTATCCTTATTCATTTAAGGAACAATTACATGGGCTAGAAACTTTTGGTAATAGATCTTACCTCTCTTTAGGGGCAAACTAGTGAATCTAAAGTTTTCAACAGGCTGTGAATTCAAATTGTTACATTCTTAGTATTTCTTCTGGGGGAACTAGATCTTAATACAAAAGGTGCAGAGAAGCTCAGAAAGACTCTGTCCTCAGTAGGAGTGAAGTGTAATTTCTGCATACTGGCTAGCTTAAGCCAGTAAGAAAAAATAAAAGGTGTTATCACTTCAGAAAACACCTCAAATCCACCTTTTTCATTTATTTCCTAGTTAACCCAGAGTAGGTATTTTATAAATATTTCCTATATATTTTTAAAAATTAATTAATTCTGTAATCTTCTTTCTCTAATTTCTTTTTATTTCTAACTGAAAAGGAAACCATACATACACAAGTACAACATTAAGAAAAAGCAAAATAAAACTACAACAAGGAGAAACTTATTTCTTGTGAGGTTTCACTAATAACAAATTAAAATATTTTGGCCAATAAATGGCACTTTTTTTTTCTTTTTTTTTTTCCTAATGGAAACTTCTTCATTGTCATACCCGCAGAATTCTCTGCTTAGTTATAGGCCTGCCTGTGTCTATCTGCATCGGTGCTAGAAAGCACAAATGGCTCAGCCTCAAAACCTACTGATCTGGCAGTCTGACCCCTAAAATATCAATGTGATAATCTATAGCTTGCTGCCTTTTGCTTTAGCTGTCTGTTGCATGCTTTGATTAATATCTGCCGTGCAGGAAAAACATATGAAAATCACATCATGTGCAACTGGTTTGAACTGTTGTGCAACCATGGGACACTGAGCCACTCTGGGGAAAAAGTTAAAATGAACTACAGTAGATAAATGTCAATTTCACAGGTTTTGACATTTTATTATATTATATTTAAATTAAAGTGAATTCAGTCTTGGTTTCTTTCTGCTCTGAGCCTGCTGGTTTTTTTCCTTTCAGAAGATTCTGATAAAATGCATGATCGTCCTCTGCTATGGCTCTCAATTCCTCTTTGGTGAAGACAGCAGGGTTTACATGATGAAATTTTAATGACCATGGCCCTGCATGGCAATGTGAGGTATCAATGCATTTTCAATAACACTAGGCATCTTTGAGAACTGGCATCAGGTGACATTCCTACTACTGAATGCTGCACGTCCTAAAAGGCAGGCGTCATGGAGATAGAGGCAGCACCAGGGAAAGCACCATTATAATGCAGCAGTTGTTCGGGTGAAATGGAGATTTATGAATCTCTGCCAGAGAAACTATATTATGGACTGTAAATTAAAATGGGGGCTTAATACACGGTGAACTACATGCTAGAGAGGCTGATTTTTAGATTGGCCTGTCTATTCAGGTTCAGGCAGCTGTAGAGACCACCTCTCGCTAGGCAATCCCAAGCTCTCCATGAAACCCAGACATTCTAGGTTTGAAAAGGCAATTGCCAAAGCTTTCGTAGTCACAGCAAAAACTAAGTACTCCTCAGTTGCTCCAGCAGGCATTTTACTCTCAGCTTACTGTTGTAGTATGGTGACTGGGATGTGGTGGCTTCATTCTCAGATGTAATTCCAATGCCTTCCACAGAGAGACTTTAGTTTTAACCCTCTGCAAGTCATAGTGCCTTAAAAGCTCAAAGGACCACATTTTGGTCTCTGAATTACTGCTGCTGTTCATGAATCTATCTTCTTAGATCTGCCACTGCACACTGGGAATACTTCCAACTCAATCAAACCCAAATAATTCAAATTGTTTACTATGTTTTGGTGAGCATTTTCTGGAAGCCTCCTCAGGGATGAAAAAAGCCCCCAATTTTGAATTAAAATAACTAGATCATAAGATGAGAAAAAGTTTTTAAAAACTCACAGTAACAGTACACATGCTCCAAAACCTGTATGGTAAAGTGATAAATTTCACACTGCACTATCCTTCTGCATATGACAGTGTTTCAAGTAGGGTGCAATACAACCTGTAAGACTGATCTTGAAATATATTAGAATATGCCACTGGTATGTCCAATATCTAGTGTTTCCCCAGAATAAAAGAAATGCATAGACCTTTTTCTTATAGACCACAAACCCAACACAATTATTTCCTTTCCAGCCATCTACATTATGTGCAACAAAGAGTTGCACATAATAAAGCACAAAATAAATGTACTCATCATATATCTCAATTCATCTGAGAGGCTCACTCCCTGCATTCTTTATTGTATTTCATATTCCTTTGGAAACTGGCTTACATCCTCACAAAAGGGTAATTTGTCTTAGCCCTCCTAAAAAAAAAAAAAATTCCCCTTGATTGCCCTGAAACAGGAAAAAGAATACAAATTAACTTTGCTTTCTGCTTATTTGTACAATTTAAAATGATAAAATTGACTTCACACTTCAAAACTCTACAAGGACACTTTGCCTCAAGTGAAAGTAGCTCCACATGGACCTCTTTGTGCTTGTCTAATGTGTAAATGTGGTGTTTTATGTTGAAGAAAGTTTAAGCAAGTATACCGTGCATATACAGTAACTCAGCTCTCACTTGAGCCCCACAAGTGCCATGCCCTAAGGCGTGCTACGGGCCATGATTCACATGGCAAACAAAGTATTTCCAGTGGACTATCTGCAGTGGTGCTGCAGAGAACAGAACATATATTCTAGACCTGCCAAAGCAATATGTTCCAGAAAACACAGCTTTTTTTTTTTTTTTGGAAGGCACAAGGGTAACACGCTGTGAAGTTTTAGGGTTTTTTTGTTTTTTGTTTTTTTGGGTTTTTTGAGTGTTTCAGTCGCATTTCAAAGCACACAAAGTTCTGCTACAAAGTTCCAAGTAAGGGATCTGTTCCTTGATTTATTTGCACTTTTCCACAACACTCTCTCTGTTGGCTTTCCCGGAATAGGGATATTAATGACAGCACACCAACATCTCCCCACAAGGGGTGAAGCAGTGCTGACAAACCACATATGGGCATGACACTATGAATAAGGCTCCACAAAGACTAGTACCAGGCAGCACATGGCACTACTAATACGCAGTGTAACAATGACAGCCTGAACTGCATCTCCTCAAGGAAAAGCAAGACAACAGCAATTTTCTGACTTCTGGAGGTGGCAAAAAGGTATCAGATCACTTCATGGCAGCTGGAACTGATCATCCCACTGTCTCTTGATTTAGTTACACACAACTTCAATTTCAGTGGTGTGTGCCACTGTGCAGGAAAGGGAACACAAGTGAAACTGCATGGTGCGAAAAGGAGATGCCACCTACTCATAACCACCTTTTGCATCAACAGCCGTCCCATACCCAGCTCTCCTGCCACTAGTCCAGGCCTTGGGATGATGCCCAGCCTGGTCTCATCCAGCCTCCAGGGAGGGCTTAATTCCCAGTGCTCAGGCTGCTCCTGCCACCTTCCAGCTGCTCTGCTCCTGGCTGGGGCAAGAGGCACTCTGTGCCCCCTGAGAGGATAACTCCATCTGCCAGCCCCAGCCCACAGGATGCAACTGTCCCAAATAGCACCCAGGCAGCAACCAATTCCAGAGTACAAGAGATGAGGTGACCACAAATATTTATTTAAAAAAGTAAGAAAATTATCAAGAGTTGGGCAACAAACCAAAAAAGCTCTTCTTATACATTATGACAGATTTTCATATCTAGATTTCCAAGTCAAACCCTTCAGCTTCTAAATGCCCAGAGTAATGCTAAGTAAATCCAAGTGTGATTTTTTGTTTCTTTTTTTTTTTTTTTTTTTAAGTGTTCTGGTTGATTTGTTTCCCAGAGTAAAGCTCCTCACTGAGATGAAGGTTCCCTGTACACAAGCACCTACACCTTGCATCTGTAATCATATCCTGTAAATGGCATCAGCAAAAGAAAGGAGTGACATTTTTTCCTCTTGATCACAACAGAATAAACAACATTTTAAAGGTTAAATTATTCAAATTCTACAGTTGCCACTAAAAAAAAAAGACATCTCTTCTGTACCTTCAGATTTCTTACATCCAATTATTTTGATTTTTTTTTATCCTGTTCCAGGCTTCCCGACTATTGCTGATTAAGGGGCAAAAAAAATTGTGTTGTAACTAGAGGCAACTCATTTACTTCCACTGATAGCTACAGCTCCAAATACAAGTCTTTCAGCTCAACTCAGAGAAGTTAGATGAACAACACAACAAGTTAGTAAAACGGAAACAGACAACACCTAAATGCATATCACAAAGACTTGTGCACTAAAAAAAGGCCTACTTGGGTGTCAGCTTTAACTATTTAAGGTCAGACAAATGCCAGGGGAAGAAATATGCAATTGTACTTAAAACAGTTTCTGAACAGCTTAAGAAAAAGTGAAAATAAAATTAGGGAATTCAGTTTGAAAACCAGTTTTAGTTGTCATAAATCCCTGCAAACCTGCTGTTGTTGATGCAGCCACAGACCTGATGGAATCATACTGTGCCAAAGCAACAAAACATTTGACCTTCAATTACAGAAGAGACTATGGTGCTCAAAAAGCATCATATAATTTTAAGATTTTAATGATTTTTCTTTTTCTGATGTTGTATTTATGTATAAGAAAAGTAAAACAAAATTAAACAATGGGTTCTGTGAAGCATCTTTGTGTAATTGTGCAAGAACTGAACACAATGACTCCCCTTTCCTTAGAATATTTCCCACTGATCCCTTACAGGCCAATTCCTTTGCTTCCCCAAAGCACGCCTGTTGATTATCTTCCTGCCTCAAGGTTTCCTTTTGCATAGATTATCCAAAATGAAGGTTTATGCATGAAAAACATCTGTTATCTTAAAAAAAAAAAAGGAGTTTGAGAACTGAAAAGCAGCAGAGTATGACAATCCCAATCATTCTGTCTATTTCTTTTTGACCAATGAAAGCTTCACATTTACATTCAGGCCTTTTAATCCAGATCATTCATTTATCCCATTTTCTGATGCTGCTCCATTTCTAAGGTAGTAACACCACTAATTCTTCCATGGTTATGAAAAATAAATTAAAGGTAATTGGTGAAAAAGACATACATATGCTATGTAAAGTAACATTGTGACTTAGCTCATAAAAGAAATGCTGACTGAGGAATTTAAAGTTTTTCCAAACTTTTTATCTTATACATGTGAAGGTTTGATGTGAAAGTTAGATGTCAACTGTAAAGGGAAACATTTCTCAAGACAAAAAAAAAGACCTCCCGTTGAAACATAGCCAGTGATAACCAACAATTTTCTGATCTTGAAGAGAAAATCTTGCAAGTACCTTGCATGTAATATTATCTTATGCCAAGCAGCCCTACTTTTTCTTATCATTATATTTATCATTATATTTTTGTTATAGATAAGTGTTTGGTTTCACAAATTTGACAAAAAAAGAAAGTTGCTGGAATAGATGTTCAGTAAGTCTTATTAGAACAACTACCCTGTTATATTTGCATTGCCCACAGGTCCTGAGAAAACATTCTGTTTTGTGAGGACAGATTTGCAATTTATATATAACAATTACTCTTTTCACTTTGGATAATCATAGTTATTAGTAAGCAGATCCCTAATAACCCCTTTGTATTTAACTTTGAGCTGTTAGCTTAGGAAAATTTGAGCCTGTAATTTCAAATATTTCTAGATATAATTTGTTATCTGTATTGATTAATTTTAACCTTCGTTGCAAAGGACAAGTAGAAAAAAAAAATTAGTATTATATGCACAAAAGAATCTTAATGCAAATTCATAGAGTTTTTGCTTCTTGTGATGGTACAGATGCATGACCCAAGATCTAGTATCTAACTGTATTCGTTAAAAACTGAATAACCTTATTTTTTGCTATTATCCTGGTGATGATAGAAAAATGATATTTGAAACAAATCACCATTAAAAAAATGCTGGAAGTCTTTGTTTATAACAAAATAACCTTTATATGTATGCAAAATTCATCAAATAAGATACAGTATCAATTCTATATAACAAAAGAATGACTTGTGTATATCCTTCTAGTGGTGACAGAAAGGGCTTTGAAAATGGCATAATTATGGAATTGTTCTGGTTTGTGGGCTTGAGGAGGGGGTGGGGAAGAGGTTGTTCTTATTTTTAAAGAGAAATCCAGAGACAGTCTAGATATGCCACATGTGAACAAAAATTGTTGTTCAAATGTCACTCATGACCTGACAGAAGGGAAAGATTGACATAAATTTCAATGCATAGAGAAAGCATACAGAAGTATATTTTGCTTTCAACTAGTTTATTAGTATTTTGTTCATGCAGAGAGGTTAAAAATGAACTCCTACCCACCTGTCAGTGGGTTCCTATTGAACACTTCATCCATAGCAAGTAGTGGAAGAGATTCATTATACTTGCACAAAGTAACACAAAACAAATGTTCAAAAATCAGAAAATATTACATGACAATTTATTCCTATTTGCAATGTTAGCATTCTGACTTTGGCTAGACATTCAAATAAATTTGATTATGTGTTTTTAAAACATCACTACCAGATAAAAACAAAGTATGGCACTACATTAGCGGCAGAGTATTTTTAAGATCTAATGAGTTTCTATGCTCAGAGATATATTAACCGCATGTGTGAATCATCCATTATAGGGAAATAAGGTGAGAAACCTTCTGTAAAAATGTAAAAAATGTTAGTGATAATAAACTAAATGTAGAAGCTCTTTAATGCCAATGAACAAAAAAAAATAGTGGAGAGTGCAAAAAAAAATTGGCATAAGGAAAAACGACATGGAAAATCAGAATATTCCTGAGTGTGCTGAGAAAACACAGTTTTCCAGTGAAGGTAATTAACTATATTATGTATTTGTCTAGAATATTCTTTGTTTTTCAGATTTCTTGAATTCAACGGGCTGTCTCTAAAGGCTCCATAAAAGGGAGGAGTTTTGAAGAGTTATTTGATTGAAGACAAAAGATAGGGATTTAACTCTGTAGAAGTGTACAGAAGTTAATGGTGAGATCCAGAATAAAAGCCCAGAGGAGAAAGGTATTAGGGCAAAATAGAGAAAAATATATCAGTTCTAGACACCCTTAGTAGAAGAGTTAGAGAAAATATAACCTATAAAAATAAGCAGCTACAGTGCTTAGAAGAACTTTGAGGGAGATGGTTTTCAGTCTAATATAAGGTCCATTTGCACTAACAGGAGTTTTTTGGGGTTTTTTTCATTGACTCCAAGGGATTTCTGATCAGACCATATGAATTTCACCTTGGTGATCTGAAGGCATTTTTTTTTTTTTAAGTCATGCTAACAGAAACACAGCCTATGTCAAAATATAACTCTATGTCATCTAAATTGTGAATCTGTGGTTGCATTTTCCAACCCACAGTCCATATTGTCCATCAAAGGTTACAGAAAGTGATAAATGAATGCCCTGAAAACTTTAAAATTAGTATGTACTAAGTGCAGAATTATTCTTTTCTTTTCCAAACACAGATCAGCAAGCAGAGCTTGCTGAAAGTCACTGGGGCTGCTGCAATTTCAATCTGCTAAAGTTGCCTCACAGGAATTCAGTGAATCACAAATTAACATAAAGAACAAAGACTCTCTACGTAATCCAGACTGTATTTTCTGTGTATGCAGATAGTTAAATCCTATTTAAATTGACAGCATTTATGACACACAACATTATACAGTCAAATGAACTGCCCATGTGCTAAAAAGTGAATGTAGTTCTTTTTCCTGAGAGTTGTGTAGGTAGCGTCCCATCCAAATTTAGGTTGGGTATACTAGAATTCTAATAGCCGGTAATCTGAAGTGCTCATTAGGGATATGCAAGAATTCATTACCTAAGTGTGTCTAATTTAACCATATTTTCTCCTTGAATGAAGCCTGCCTTAGTGGAAATTAGTGATCTAGCCCACACACTTCCAATACTGTTGGCACTTGCAGTTTACATTTGATATTTTTTTTTAGAATTCTAAAAATTACTTTCTCTGTCTTCTCTTCTGATCTCCACTGGGTATTTATATGCAGCAAGCATAATTATGCTTTTGGCAAGCTAGTGAAAATTAAACCCTTATGAGCAAAGAAAGGAGGGTAAGGAAGCAAGGAACAGGAAGAAAATCTGGTTTAAAGTGAACTTATCACAAGCTTACTGGAGTATAAGCAGAAGGCAGCTACATATTGGAATCTTGCAGTGCACTTTTAGGAGGTGGTGATATTTGGCTCATGCTTAATGAAAGCTGAGAATGGGTATTTTATTGAGTTGAACAAGGAGTGCATCTACGGGAAGATACTAAAGCGATGACTTTGGCAAGCTGTCTTGTTTCAAATATCAAATAATCTGATCTTAAAAATCCAGTGTCACTGACAAGGAGAGATAAACTTGTGTGGTAGGTCTCACAATACTACATACCCTATATACCCTGAGCTCTGATTTTCACATACATCACATCTACATTGGTTTCCTCACCAACAAAATAACAACTGTTAGTATACCACCCTTCTGTCTACTTTTATTGAAAGCTTCCCAAGGTTTTGTTCCTTCAAGAATTGTAAACACTGAACTCAAAGTGAAGCAAATAGAAGATAGGATATTTAAAGGAAATCCAGCAATGTAACATTTTCCTTTCTTCATACAGTCACAATACTCAGGGTCTGAGAGCTAGCAAATCCCACTGAGTGATGTACAGATGCACTGCTCCAACAAAAGAAGGGGCTGTGAAGAGCCTTTTCCCACAAACCTCAGAAAAGCACTAAAAAGAAGCCTATTCCAGTAAATGACCAAATATGGTCTGTGAAGCATGACCTGCCAATGGCCACGAAAATTTCTACAGAGCCACCAAAGACAGCCCCTGACTGCTGTACTCACAGGACAAGCCCAGGATGCATACAATTAATTTTTGAAAAAGATTCTGTGAAATCACCTGTCCTGTGCCAGTGTGTCTTTAACAGCTCTCACACTCTCAAACACAATCTGAACAGTTTTCATAGTGGCAAGTTTTCCTACGCAGATGTGTCCTTTCACAGTTAATACCTCTTGAAGAAGAGGCCACTATAAATCTCATAAAAATTTCACTCCACAGAAAAAGCTGACAGTCTCAGCTGTCTAATTAGAGCAAAGAAAGGCTACTTTCAATAGCTGAAATGTCAGCAGCAAAATTCCAAAAGAGTTTTAGCAGACAAAGGTATTCTGTATGAGTGAAGCTTCCTGTAACTGTTTTTTAGTGTCTGTGATCAGTGGTTTGTTGGGCAGATATATACTGAAACTTGTGCACCACAGATGAGAAAGATGACAGGCACAAACAGTTAATGGATTCTTTCATCTATCTATACTCTTTTGTCATTATAATACACTTCTGCCTACAATAGGAGTCTAACACAATTTGTAACCTGTTGTTAGAGCATGAAGAGAATGCTTCATGGTACTTCTCTTCAAACCCCCTTGCCCCTGAAATGGAATAAACAAAAGGTTGATTATTGTAAGAGTGTGTGTTTTGCACATAGAAGCCACAGAAAGCAGCATTATTGCAAGCCTGATGGGGAGTACAATAAAAACAAATCAGAATGAAATAAAGCACTGTGGTTAATACATAAACGTGGAAACCAGAGTGAAAGGTTAAGAGAAGGGAGCTTAATGGTAATTGCCCTATCATATTTTAAGAGCCTGATCTTCATTTTGCCAAGATAAATTAGTGCCAATAAAGACAGGTCTGTATTTCTAACCTTGATACTTATGAATATGTTGTGTGTTAGTCATTTGGCAGAACGAGCTTCAAAATAACAAAGCCTGTTTTGTAAGAACATCGTGTAAAGTGAAGGTTATTTATTTTACAGATTTCCTGCTTGTCAGCAAATGGTGCAACAGAGATCCAAGTGGAAGCTGAGTAGTAAACTGCTAAACAGATACAATCACATCATGTGATAAGAAATGGGCAAATAATTTAACTGGAGAGAAGGGGTGGTATCATTTAACAGCAGTAAATCAGTAATTAAGTTGGGAGTCTTTAATCACCACTTTGGAAAGTTGCAGGCAGAAAAAATGTCCTGCCAAGAAAAAAAAATTAAAAATGAGAGAGAGAGAAAGAGAGAGAAAGGATATGAATAAATATGAAGATGCTACAACATATCACAGACAGAAGAGTTTATTTTACTGAATGAATGTTGGATTTGGCAGTCAAAATCATTTCAGTATAAATGAAAGTTTGAATAGCTTTGGAATAGGTGTGAAGCTTTGTCAAGCAAAGAAGATACCACTACAAAACAAAAAAAAAAGACAGGAAAGTCACTGAAAAGTGACATTTTCCTCATTACTGCAAGTTCTATTCATCTTCCCTGATGAGTTCCTCTGACTGTGTATTCATTGACCCCAACAAATATTTGGCTATATGTTTGCTGCATAGATGAACTGCTGATGATTCCAAAAGAGTGTTTTAAGAACTCCCATAAGGGCAGTTAGTCATGCCAGGGGTGCCCTGTCAAGGAGCCTAGAGACTAGAAGTGCTGAGAGACCCAATTCTCCCTGTACTCACCTCTCTTTCTGTAGTGGGGACTGCCTGAAGCATCTCAATTCCTATCAGAGCCACAGATCCTAAAAACCCGAAGGAGCTGATCACTAAACTGAACTTGCTGGCCTGTCAAGAATGCCAGCTTCACTGAGCAACTGCAGGGAGCCCATTTAAATTCAGAACAATATGTGCCAGCACTCTTTAAACTCTTTTTCCTTTTTTCCATTTTTGATTCACTGAATTGCAAAAGGGTTGGGTTTTTTCCCATCCATCTTATCATTTGAGAAAACTGAATGTTTTCTCAAATGATAAGACTCCAAAATCTAGATTCATTTTTCTTTTAATAGCCTCCAGTGTTACAGTCTATTTAAATCAAATGATAGAGCTTTCAGTTCTACCTTTTGCTACTCTTACGGTTTCCTTCACACATTTAGTCCATCCTTGGTGTGCATTATTTGCATTTTTAGATCCTAGTTATTCCCCATTTTCTATAAAAAAAGAAATCGATCCTGCCATCTGAAAGTTAGAGTACCAGTTGGTTGCTTTGCTAGTTTTTATACAGCACATGCAGCTCTGTGAGAGGCTTAACTGATGAAGCTCAGTTTAATATGGCTTTATGTCTGGCATTTCAATTATCCCACGCAAGCTCTGTTTTTCAAAGCTTAGGGGGCTCATCAGCTCTCTCTTGTGAGGATTCAGATGTCTAAAAGTATAGTTTATATATGGCATAAAGTACGTACATCTAATCTCTGACAAGTTTGTCGTACCTATCAGACGACAGACAAAACATGCTCAGTGGCTGGGAGATCTGTGCATTAGCAATTACAGAAGTCACAAAGAGGTTATAAATGCCAACTAAATGTTTTTTCTTATTAGTACATTCTTATCAAACAATTCTATTCCTGCCAACTTAATCTTCAGATTCCCAAATATGCTCTCATGACTGTTTCTCTTTATACTGTCATGTTTTACCCTAAGTCCTTGAAGCAAAGACTAGTTTCTGATTTCTGTCTAAGTGAAGCTTTCACCTTTCCTTCACTGCAAGAAATTATTACTTCTCATTCTATTAAAATGCATTTTATGTATTTTTCAGGCAGGATTATTGGCTGTAAGATTAATATGCACCTCCAGTTTCAGAGGTCATTCCGGCTCTTTAAAAAGAGACAATTTCTCTTCTGGTCATTTATCAAGAATAATGCAAGGTAATACATCTAACCTGAAATAAACAGTGGAAAGAAAATCTGTAAGACTGTAATTGTCTACTAATATAGTCTCATCTTTACAAATCTGTATTTTTTCCCTGAATTTAATATTATTACTAAATGCAGTGGTCGTGCAATCTGTAATCCACAAAGCATTAAAAGGTATACACAAATCTAAAACAATGTTTAAAAAACAAGTTGCCTTTAGTTATGTGAGTTTTGTTATCCTGAACAATAAAATCATATTTCATAGGACATTTTGTATCTTTTGATTGTCAAAAAGTATATGAAAATCCATTTTCCACTGTGTTGGAAGAGACAACTCTAAGAAACAAATATTTCTTTCTGACCATAAAAATGAAAAAAAAAAAAAAAGAAAATCATATAGATTTAGGGCTTTCTTGAAGGTTGAAAAAAATGGGTATCTATGGTACAGCACACATAAACCACAGATTGAAAATCTGCAGTGAGGACTGGCAAGCTGAAGTGTTTCTTACACACTATGCATGCACATTCCCTGTCTTACTGCAATGACCTTATGATCCCTGGTGCCAAGTGCTCAAGTCCCAGCTGTGGATTTAAACTCAATCTCGTTTTGAGTTTCCATTCTGTTGGCAGCAGAGTCATTCTTCACTGCACTGCTCAAGCCAGAAAAGGCTTCCTGACTCGGAGGCAGACTCAGATAAGCAATGGCTATAAGAGAAGTTGTAATTGCACAAGCTCTTTCTTTCCCCAGCAGGTATAACTACAAATGAGCGTCACTGAAAATTCTTCTGAGCTTTAACAGGGTAGATAACTTCATAGGCAATTGTAAATCTAACACAGTGTCCAGATTAGCAAAGTAGACAGAAAAAGGGCCTGTTATTTAACTCCTTCCTAGCAAGCATGAATTTTTGTGGTGGGTAGGCTGGTTTTTTTGGGTCAGCTTTTTTTGAGTGCTTGTTTTTTTAAGAAAGCCTTCAGGAGTAAGGAAGGTGAGTAGCAGGCCTAGCCTAAACTTAAGTGAAAGCTTCACTGCTGAAATTTTACAGCAGTTAACACCACAAAATCAGTTAGCCAGAAATTAAGGAATATCATAATAACAAATGTTCTGTTTTGTTTTTCCCTCTCTGTACATAAACATTGCAAATGACATCTGCAATTTCTTCTCAGTGAGTGCACAGATGACACACTTCTTGTTAAACAGCAGCTTGTCTGTGCTTACTTTATCCTCATTATTCAGTGAATATACCACACACCCTTTCCAGCATGCTGTTCTTGATACGGAGATATTAACTTCCTCAGGGGCTCCTGATTCTCCTGCTATAGCTTTTAGTTCTTTCTAAATATTAACAGATTTATCCACACGTCATCATGGTGCAGTACGTGGTAGCATTGCTGGGCATGTTTCACAAAAGAAGGCTGATGTGCATCTGTTGAAACTGGAAGAGAGGTGCAAAATAAATTTCAGAGTTTCAGGGTGTCACTTCTCTCAGCAGCTGGCACTTCACAGCCTCGAATAGGGTCTGAACAGATACCCCTTGGCCTCAGCTGCTGGGGCAAGTGCAAAGGCATTCTGCACCTCAGAATTACTGCATCACAGGCTGTCACACAGGGAGTTTCTCACACAATGAGAAACACAAGTCTGCTGAAATGAGCGCTTCATTTCAGTCATGTGTCTCCAGGATGACTTCAGGCATAAAAAGGTACTCTTTCCTTAATTCCCTTTCCAGGCAATGAAGAGGATGACAGCATATCTGGCAGAGGCAGCTGACCTGGCTTTCTCACTTTCAGTATCAGAGCAATCCTACAAAAGGAAGCTTCCACCATTCCAATTAGCCCTCATGAATATTTTCTCACTCAGAATTTCCAGTTCATAATTATTGTCCAGTGCTGAGCTTCTCATTAACATATTCCTCAGTGACCATTCCTATCCAGTCTGCTTCTGCTCCTCCAGATTCTTAAGCCCTGTTTAACATGCCAATATAATTTGCTACCTTTTCTTTTACCTCCTGTTTTAACATTCCTGCCTAGCTGCAGCTGCAGTTGGCACAATCCATGAGCCACACTGATGCTCAGGTGGCTCCTGCTGACCGAGGTATCTCTTCCACACAAATTCCCTGTTTTCTACTCCACATGTACTCCTCACCTCACTGCAACAAAGCCAGACTGCAATTCTCATTTCTTTTTTGGACATCAACCGGACTGAAACTACTGAAAACGCAGAAGAGAATCTCCCTCTGGAGACCAAGAGCCCTCACAAGTACCATACTGGAAGAACCGCTCACCCTCATATCCATGGATATTTCTATTTAGGGATGGTTCATGTGCAGTCAGGTCACACCAGTGATTTCAGAGAGATAAAGAGATCTCAATTCAGGCACAAATCACAGACTTCAGCTGCCAAATGCAAATGTTGCTACTGAGCCAGGGCAAACTGAGGTATTTTTAAATGTGAATGAGTGGACTAAATATGTAAGGTTTTCCCAAAGAAAGAGCAAAAGATGCATTCTTACCAACTCCAGGTTCATATTTTTTCAAAGCACGTAGGGGCTAAATTTGGTGTAGTAAAGAGATACAAGAGTTTTTAAAATTTTATTTAATAACGTATTTTGTCTCTAGCCATTTTAAAAACTTGAGGCTAGGCAAATCTTGGCAAGGGAAAATGTCAGATAAGCTAGTTTTGGCAAAGTTATAAAGAACTGAAGACAGTCTCCTAGTAAAGGTTCTGTATTTTAGAAATTTATTTTCACTGTACCTAGGAGAGTTTACTCACAGGTTGAAAATTTCTATAGTTGCTTAACACTATTGAATCTGTGTGCTGATACATTCACTCATACTGGAACCTTTCAAACAGCCTTTACAGGCAAAATTATTGAACTTGGTAGCCCTAACTAAAGATTCCTAATACATCCCAATTTCTGTTTTACTTTCATGGATTTTTGCCAAGTAAAGCATAAACTCTTGTTCTTTGTTCTGACAGAGGATTAGTTAGACCTCCCAAGCTAGCAGTCCATCTGCTCTGCCAGCTAATGCTATTGTCCCAGAGACACCACCTCCTTCATTGTTCCACTGAACAATCCATGCCATCTCTTTTCTCAGCTGACACTGACAAGTACACGTCAACCCGCTTGCATTCTCCTGCACACATCTGTGACATTGAATATTGGCTTTCACAGTTTCAGGCAGTTCAAAGCCTAGTAAGAGCAAGGAAACACAATCCTATAAAAATACTAACATACAAAAGCTTTTAATTATACCATATTAGTTTATCCCATCAATAAAATGTCCAGATTTGCATGTTTACATTGCTCCTTTCCACCCTTCTCAAGACATGATTTTAACTTTGGTGAGTGAAACAAAATGTTTTAAAGCATTCAGAAAATTTAGAAGTACTTGTATATAAAGAAAATTGGATTCCCTGGCATAACATGTTCTGGTAATTTTTAAAATAGATATAAGAGTAGAACCTCTTTTACTGAAGTCTGGGTTTTGGGTTAAATCCGCAAAATGGAAGGAAAGCAATTCTGCCAGTAGGTCTCTGAAAAGCTCCAGCTAAATGAGCTGATGCAATCTCAGTACAAGACTTATAGTCAGCAATGACAACAAAATTCTCATTACTGCCAGCATTTCAAGGAAAAAGCAAGAGACACAGTGAAACTATAGTTGTTGCAGGTGGAAGAAATCCAAGATTATTGATAAGACATGGATCAAATTCAGTGCTCTATCCCCTGCCATGTCAAACACAGCTTCACTCAAACCTCAAGTGACCTTCATGTGATCCAAAATAATAGTCTCATATGCCAATGCCAATTAATTAGTGACAGAAAACAATGCAGATGTTATAAAACCTTTGTATTTTAAAACAGCAAGGTAAAATTGAAGTTGCTGCCTACAACAGGTAAGTAGTTAAACACAGAAGGAAACAATATATCTATTTGTTGTCTCGCCGTCTGTAAAACATACTAACACATAAAACATCTACTTTTGCTGATTCATCTGGGGCTTATTTACTGGATACTCCAAAAATGAGCCAACACTTCAAATCAGAAAGGTAAATAGCATCTCTGTCATGACAGACCGCATTCGCAATGTGTTGCTCAAATGGTTCCTATGCTGGCTCTCAGCCTTGGATGGGGAACCACCATGACCACAGTTCTTGGACTAGGAAAACAGGTGATAGGTGCTAGCTTTAAAGCCTTAAAATAAGGGGGAAATCCAATGCATTCTCTACAGATAGTGTGCACTCTTTTAAAATCTTAATTTCATTTACGTCAGTGTAAACCCGTCTCCAGAGATTTCTCTAGAGTGAATTCTGCCTCCAAATAGGAGGCATCTGACAATTATCCACCAGTGTCCCAGTTTAGCTAAATTGGTTTTAAATTGGAACAACTTGTTACATGGAAGGGGGAGTTAAAGGGGGATGTAGTTTTGCCTGAGACACATGATTAGATTTAAGCATTGAAATTCAAGGTCCCATCCTCTGGACACAGGCTGTCAGGCCCACAGAGTTGCCTTTTTGTTTTCGTCTTCTCCCTCCTCCTTTTTTTTTTCCTTTTGCTGAAAAGCATTTCAGCAGATGAAAAATCTTAATTATATTTTATACAAAGAGGGCAAGAACACTCATAATTTGTTTTAACACAAGCAAGCACAGCAAGGTGACATATAATCAAGCATTCCCAGACTGATGTATTAAACTGCTTTTCTACCAACTCCTGCCCTCCATCTGTGATGTAAGAATTCTCCTTCATTATTCCTTTTTATTATTTTCCCATGCAGATCACAGTGACCCATGCCAATCTTTGTGAATGTAGATGGTAGTAGAAAGTCCTTTTCATCACAGCAAATCTTTTCCTTAACCATATAAAAGGTTTGTTCATTAAACAACCAAACAGAAAACATTCCTCAGTGAAGAAACTGCAACTTCTGTGATTTATCTGTAACAACCCAAAAAACATTGGTAAAAATGTGCAAGGAAGCCAGTGAATCAACAGTACTTCTTTCTTCCAACAAGAGGCCCCCTAGTAATTGGATGTCAGGGAGCAGAGAGTGAAATAGGAATATTTTCACATAAATTATTGTATGAGAAAAAGAAATCTATGTGTACCTATACACTGGCTGAACCTTACACTCTCAGCATGAATGGCTTTGCCAGCTCTGGCGTTAACTGAAGAAAAAAGGTCCGTCCAGTCCTGACTGCTAAAGTGCAGGAGACCTCTCTTCAACTGCAATCAACTTCTTCCAAATTGTAAAGCATTCCAGCTCCTCTAGGTTAGGAAACAGCAGACTGGAAAATTGTAGAAGATTGGTTTCTACAGACTCTCTGTTTACAGCTGCAGTCTGTAACAAGACAGGCAGGGCTCGTTCTGCAAAGGAGCTCACCTGTAGCAAGTGTCCTGGAGCCAAGTGAGGATCTTCTATTTGTTCCAATAGTAGCTCCCTAGCAAAAATCTGTGTGAAGTCTGGAATTCTGTCTCCCTCTGTGTCCTCCTCCAATTCTTAGCGCTATTATTGTTTTTGCTTAGGCAATCAGCCTTAATATCATTAAGGAGACTAGAATCTTGACTATTTTTAATAAAAATATTAAGTGTAGAGGAAAAAAAATGTCCAAGAAGTAATGAAATAACAAGGAATTACTATAAAAAACCCCTCATAATCAGATACTGCTTTTATCACATCATATGCATTAAACTTCTCTGAACTGATGTCCTTTTCATCCTAATGTACTAAATTAAATATCTGCTCCTTGTAGAATTTGATTCATTTAAACTAGATTAAAATCAAATCATGAACAAAATCAATTTCACTTAAAGTACAATAATCCCAGCCCACTAAGGCCCCCTTCCAGTAATCACAATAAATGCTGTCTCTAGCACCATTGCCATCCCTTATTTTTCCCCCCAGCCTTTCACTGAATGTATAATTTTCATATCACATTATAAATTAGGACCTTGTATATCTTATTCACGTCTTATTAGAATAAGTTGGCCATGAAGCCAGAGGCAAGACAACCTCATTCAAACATTCCTCCAGGGTTTTCAGGTCAAGTCATTTTTTAAATTGGGATTGGTATAAACCCCAAGGGATTTCTTGATTTAAGAAAGAACTACAAATATTTAAGCTGTCTTGGGGGGATTATTCTGACATTGGATCGTGGGATTACCTTCTACATAAGACTCAAAGGATTTGGACTGGTTCAGCATCTCGTCAGAAAACTGGGCAAAAATGCTTCTTATGTGAAGTTAATCAGATATTCAATCATTCCTCACTTTAAGCATGTCAAGAGGTGGCAAACAAAGGGAGAGGAAAGCAGTTGCTTTGAGATGCACAGGAAACAAAAGCCATCCTCAGATATACTGGAGCATTTTAGCTTTTTCACAAAGGAGAGCTATTCCTTCTGACAATGGGCCAAAATCCTGGAAAAAAAAAGCTACAAATTCCTTACTTACATACCAGCCATCTCAGAGTTTGCCCCTTGAATTTGCAGCTGATCACTACCAGCATAGTGGTATTTAATGAAATATTTTATTAATAATTAATAACACTTGGCACTTCTATGATAGACCCCCATTTGTCTTAGAGCACTTTAGTCTAATAACAAAGTCTGACAACAATCTACAAAAACAGGAAGCTCTGATCATCGCTGATGTAGTTGGAACTGTGAGAAGGTTTTAGGCAAACCCCCTTTGTCGTAGTCAGATCCTGGCTTTGACTCAGATCTGAGGCCAGGCTTGAATTGCAGTTGAAACCATCCTGTCAAGAACAGCACTTCAATAAATTCTCTGACCATCAAAAGTAAGTGTGAAAAATGTCACTTTCCCTTTAGTGATTTCCTTTTCTCTTTTCTTTTTTTCTCCTCCTAAAGCAGAAGTTAGAGGGGGAAAATGACAGGAATGAGACTTGTTCACTACTGCAACAATAAGAGGAACAATAGCCAGAAACATCGAGAAAAAATGGCTATTTGAGAACTGTATCTTCTTACCTGGATCTGGCAAATATAAAGGGTCAATGCCAGACCTTCATACTGAGAAAAATATTGCAAAGAAAAATGGATTTTTTAAAAGATGCAATGTTGAAAGGAATTCAGTCACTCTCAGAAATGGGGCAATGGTGCCTTTTCAAACATGGATCCAATCCCTCAACTGAACTATTGTTCCTTATAAATTTATTCAACAAATAAAGAGCATACCACAACCCAGTGGCATTTCATACCATTAATTGCCCAGTGGGGAAAACTGAAGGGCAGGTATTTTTGTTTCTCTTCAGTACATTCACTGAAGAATGAAGAAAATATCCTTCCTCAAAGGTATAGTCTTCATTCCTTCATCCAATCACAGCATATTCACACACCTGTACTCTCTACCTGTGTAGCCTCACGTATCTCCTGTCCAACATACTGAGCAAAGACAGAATCAAGCTTAGTTTAAAACTCCAGAGGTAGAAGGTAAAGGTGACCAGACTTTAATAGTCTCTCTATTTTAAACACAGGGTTTCTTCTTTGTATATTTAAGACAGCACAGGACTCACACTGTACATTAAAAAGAGATTGTCTATGCTGGAGATTAAAAAAAAAAAAAAAAAAAGAGAGAGAGAGAAAACCCCAATCCTAACTAAACTTGACAGGAAACTACTTGCCAGTCACTGATGAAGAGATTCCAGCAGCACTAACAACAAGCCCTGCTGATTAGGGTCAGTCACTTCTCAAGCCCAAGGGAACAGTCTTTTCCAACTTCAATCACAATCTCATAACTCCCCTATGAATAAACATACCAAGGAATAAATAAAAAAAAGCAAAGGGAACTAGCAGTAACAATCCACACACAACATTAAACTGCAGTAATAATGTTTGTATTCTAGGAAGTCTGGAGAGAAGGAATTACTCTTCTTCACGCAGATAAAACGGGCTTTATTTGAAGTATGCTTATAACTTCAAATGGCTAAGTAATTTTACATCATAAACACTAAACACCATAAGAAACTTCTAACTTTTTATACTTACAAAAGAAAAACTGAAATAGAATGTCTCAGATGCTTAACTAATACAAAAATTAAAGCTCATTTTTAATGCTGAGTTGGGGTACTATTTTGGGGCTCAGGACCCCAAGGACCCATTTTTTTCATTGAATCTGCCACTGAGTTTTTGAGCAACTTTCTTTCCGTAAAACAGGAAAACACAACTCATGATGGTTAACCAACAAGAGTAACTTACTTCATATTAGTCATGTCCCAAAATACTAATAATTTTGCAGGGGAGAACAACACTGTTAATTCCTAGCACTGTGCATCCTGAGGCAATCCTGTATGAAGTGCTGGAGTGTGTGGAGGGGTCAGGAAGAAGATCTAAGATATTAGCATTAAGATATTTTGATGTATGAATCAGAAACAGTTGTATTGAATACTTATGAACACAAATGTCTATGTGTCTTTTTCTTGTAAAGAATCTGTCAACTATTTTATCTTCTTAAGTATCTTATATGAATAGGAAATATTCCTTTGGGCATCCTTAAATCATCAAAGAAAAATGCATACATATATTTCAGAACTTTTTTTTTTGCTATTTAAAAATTTATCTGCATCCACAGCTATAGATCAGTTTCTAGATATAAAGTCTCAGTATCAAAATACCTAAAGGAATCTCTTGTAATAAAATTTCTAAGATTAAAAAAAAAAATTAAAAATCACTTGGAATTCCATCTTGGAATTCCATCCCACAGAGCACAAAAAAACCCCAAACACAGAAACTGTTTAGTTAGCTCAAGAGACACTTACAATTTTTTTCCATAAATGCCATAACTGCTGAAAAGGAAGCACCCTGTGACATTATAGAAAGCAGCCACTGGTAGAGAATGAGGATAACAGCCAGTTTATCATCCAAATGTGATGCAGGATTTAGTATGCCTAACTTAGACTTGCAGGAAAAGGCCTTTCACAGATTTCTGCATAACCTCTCAATGCTTGGAGAAGTCCTTTTAGTTAAAACTATGGTATAATTTTGTCTAACATTTATGTGGGCAACCAGTGAATTAAGTTCTGTGTACAGAACAAGTACTTAGCTATTCCTTTAGTATTAACTCTTGTGGTGGTCGTATGACATCTGCCACAGGCTGCCTCTATAGTTAGAATATAAAACACACAGGGTCAAGCAATGGCACACAATTATCAATACTCACTTGTTTAGTTGTGCCAAATAGCATCTCCCAAGTAGTGTTTATGTATTGCATGTGAAATAGGAGGACCCAGTTGCAATTTCCACTTTGTGGTAAAAGGCAGGCAATCCTCTTTTGGAGGACAGTTAAAGAACGGGGGGAAGTTTAGCCATAGGGATGCAAACTGTGTTGCAATATCTGTGGGTCAAAGAATGGGCCTGATTGGGGTTTTTACTAATGTAGTCCTAGCCAAAGGGAGAGAACATGTTTCTTTTAGAAAAATGTCAAACTAATTAATGCTATTCTGTTTTTCTGCCAAGGTAGAAGCATAAAATTAGCATTCTGTAAACATTTAAGATGAGATTATGTTTGCTCTGTGAAATCACATTCCTAATCTCTTCCAAACCAAAGCACACACCAACTCCTTGAAAGCAGAAAAACTTTCACCCTATTGAGTTCCTAATTTATTTAATAAAAAAATCAATCAAAAATTAATATTGTTATAGATGAAACTTAAGCCTTTTTCCTAGTGCTTTCTTCTTCTGGGAATCAAACTTGAAAGGTTTAACCATTTCCTTATACCTGGATAGTCGTATAAGGCAGCTGCCCCAAGAAATCTCATTGAATGCTTTCTCAGCAGTTTCCTTATCTGATACAACATTGCCAGAATGACACGCAGTGCTGTTCCATGAAAAGGGACACTGCTTAGATTATCACATGCCAGCAGAAGCTGCCTTTTTCACAGGAGGCTTAAGACATACTTCCTCTGGTACTGGTCTAACTTCACTGCTGCACGTCATAGTCTGCAGGCACTCTTCTAATCATAGTGCTAATTATCTAAGGTAAAATACTCAGTGTGACATATCTATCTGCAACCCAGTTGCAGGACTGTGTAGATCTTGTTAGGATGTCAGGTTCTTCTCACACTTTGATATACCAGAGAATAGCCTTGTAAAAGGCAGCAGCTGAACACAGTTGCACAAAGTAATCACTAGAAGATGACGAGTGGATGCATATCCCACCCCTTGGATAGTGCCTCACCTAACTAACCTCAGGCTGTAGAGCTTTCCAGCACACAGCCTCCCATTCTTCAGACAAGTGCTCCAAAAGGAGTAGTAGTCATACAATTTCTTTAATTCTTAAGCAAAATTCAGGAACAGGAAATGTTACCTGTCCTTGCTACTTCACCTTCATACAAGCATGTATACTGGGTCCTGGGTGTGATTTTTAAGTGATAGGCTCTCTGCCCAGGTGAGAGGTTTTCTTTATCCCAAGAAAACTGTCAAGAAAGGGTCCCAAAAGGAAGAAAATTTTCTTTGAAGATGCAAAAGGCAGGGCTTTTAGCAAACTAGAAGATTCAGTATATGAACTTCCATATGCATATACTGATGCAGCAGCGTTGGAGGTTTTACCAGCAGATATTTTGGCACATGAGAACTTTGACATACTGGTATATACCAAGAGTTTCCAGATTTCATTCCCATCTAAATGCTGAACATACCCACATAATCTATAATTTAAGTGATTAAAGACTTACAGCCTAAAATGCTCAATGTATTTGTGGGGTATTTAAGCTATGGCTGAAAGGCACCAAAGCCTTAGGAACTCAGTTTGCAAAAGCTCACAAGGATATTCCAAAATTCACTTGTGTATGACATGAATCAATTATGAAGACATTTGGAAATACAGCAATCATTTTCCATTGCTGGCAAAGTAAAGTATTGATAGGTACTCTGAGATTCTGCCAGGTATTTGAAAGGTGTTGTATCATGTTGAAGTATCTGACATTTCACATTTTTTAGCAATTAATCTAAATTTAATAAAGGCACCAAAGCAAATATTTTCATAATATAGTACAATATATAAATATATATATATTATATTTTATATGTATTTATATATATTTATATATTTTTATATATTATATATAAACAAATAAATATATATAGTACATATTTTAAAAATTTACAAAATTAATTCTAATCACCTACAGTACAACCTTAAGATAATTTTACAAGTACTCTCTTACCCTTTTTTAGTTTTAAGTTTATTTGATGTCTCCCTTTTATGAACACCATATGAAGCTGCTGGTTTCACACATTATATTCACATTTTAACATACATAATCATGGTAACTGGCAGTTAATTTGTTTTTAAATGTTAGAATTACATTTTCAAAGAACTTTTAATCATTCTGAAAGTGTTTTCTCCAGCCCATTTACAAGACAAAGGTTTTGATCTCTGCAATTGGAGATTGAATGAAATTGATTAATTTAATGAAATTTTTATCCCATTTAAACGTAGCAACTTTATCTGCCACAACCTGCACAAGAACACAAATCACAAAAAATTTAACATGATGCAAATGTTAAAATATAAATGGTCTAGGAAGACCCTGCTTGAGCAGGGAGACTGAAGCAGAGGACACATTATGGTCCCTTATACATTCTGTGATTCTGTTAAATGTATTAAAATCCAAAGAGATTCTTAGAGTAATAATGTTGCTATAGTAGGGAAATTTAATGCAATCCTTTGCACTTGACTCCTTGCAAACCTCCTTTATGTGCACATGATTTTTCTTTTTCAAGATGAAACTCAGTTTTTCTGAGTTTCAGATGAGAACTTCCATTTTGAAGGAATGTGGGCAGGGGCAATCCAAGCCTCTTCCCCTATATCTGGTGTTAGAGAGCACCTGAATCACCAGGTGAGCCACTACCATACCACACATCCACACTTTCTGACAGCCATTTGGACAGAACCTCTTCAAGCAAACAAATGTTTGATTCTTTTGTAACCAGCCTAGCTGGAAATTTCAGAAAGGCCACAATGGCTTGTGTTAAGATATGTTTTGAACTTGTCAATTTTAACCATAGCAACAAACATCCAGAAGCATCCACTTTTGCTGTGTTACTGCTTGGATTTTCTCTGCTCTCACTGCCCTCCTCCAACCAGGCACAGCTGCCATGTGGATGACAGCTACAACTTAAATAAACAGAAAAAGGGAAAAGGGAAACAAAAAGGCAAAGAAACCTCAGCTTATAGCCTTGCCAGGCTTGCTCCCTTGCCTTTTGCTTTTCTCAGGCTGGATAAAACTAGTAACTAATGGAGCCTGCAGAGAAAAGAGGAGTGCAGGAAAAGTAGGGGCACACTGATCACTTAGGCCACCAGATACTGCTCTGTATAAAAATAAAAAAACATCCACTGATGTTAAAATGCATCATAATTCATAAATTACAGCCCAAAATTAACTGCTTTTGCTGCAGTCTGCTGGTACTGTGTTAGCTGTCAAGACTAAAACAACTATGTGCTCAAAGGATGCAAGACACTAGCTGTAGATTTAATGCTAACTCAATTTGTTCCTACTCTGTCACATCTGAAAATGAGCATCTCCTCAAATTCCCTGTAAAGAATAACCACAGCATCGACCCGGGCAGTGTCTCCCCAGAAAAACTGGCTCTAAAATGCAGGGCTGTCCTTAGGATGCCATTAAGCATAAGGCAGTGTCTTCATTTGCCTTCATGCATCAGTAGCTAACTCATTATTCTTTTGAGTAATTCCTCATATAGGGAAAAAAAATATAAAGTGTAAATCCACATCACTGTGCAGCTGTGCTAGCAGTTCTTAGTGACTTAAAAAGAAGCATCATTGACAGGCTTTTAGAGGCAGCTGCATCCTGTCCTCTCAGCCTTAAGGCATTGCTCTGGGTAGGGCTAGCTCGTGGGAAGGAAGAAAGGCTGCTGCTGAAAAAGCTGGGGATATAAAGTAACTAAATTACACAAGAAGTTTAGGAGGGGAAAGGGAATGAAAATTCAGAGAATGTGAAGCTCTACTGAGCAGATGAAATTGTTTTAATAGAAGAAGCCAGTTGTAGTATTTGGAAAAAGAGGAATAAGAAAAATTATTTTGGAGCACTGTGTTGTATCTCAAAATTGGAATTTCCACAAAAAAATTGGCT
Organism: Molothrus ater; assembly: GCF_012460135.2. Taxonomy (NCBI): domain Eukaryota; kingdom Metazoa; phylum Chordata; class Aves; order Passeriformes; family Icteridae; genus Molothrus; species Molothrus ater. The sequence goes on along the minus strand of NC_050479.2, from coordinate 53,748,662 downwards.
TATTATCTAAGATACCACTTGGTAACTTAAAACTCACTTTAGTTCATCTATCTTATCTATGTAAATCCAGCTCTTTATAGGAATCATAGAATGGTTTGGGCTGGAAGGGACCATCTAGTTCCAGCCTCACTGTTGTGAGCAGGGAACCTTCCACTAGATCAGGTTACTGAAAATCCCATTCAGATAGGAATGGCTTTAAATAGAAATAAAAATCTACCAAATAATGTATTTAGTCTCTACCTGTTGCTACGTATTTCTGTGTTTACAGTAACTTGTGAATATTTATGCTAGGGAAAAAAAATCTATTCCAACAGTCAGCTAAAAGGTGTCATTAAGCATTTGAAATTGGTAACCTTGCTAGAGATATACTCATAAAACATGACCTTTTATTTTTAGGTGAGTCTAACAACAAATCATTGAATTAGGAATAAATACAGCGTTGATATTTCCAACCTTTTTCCAACCCTTCTAGGCTAGATTTATTTCAGTGACTGTTATAACATTACATTATTTGTTTACAGTAATTGAACTGAGCAATCAACACAAAAACAATGTGTTTGAGAGCTTCTCCTGTTGCGTTACAACAGTCATTTATTAAATTACACACAGATGTCATTCAACTCCTTAATAGGACTGCCCTCAGGTTCAAGTCTGGATTACATGTATACATTGGCATTCTATTATTAATCTTTCAGCCCTTTTTATTTCCTCTTACAATATCAAAATGGATTTTGAAAGAACATTTCAAGAGAATTAATGTGGTTTTCTTTGGGGTGGGGACTTGGGTGGTAAAACTGAATCACGATTAGAGAGCAAAGCATATTTCTGCTTCTAATTCAAAATCAGTCAGGGAATTTGACATCGTAACCTCATTTTCTGATTTCTCCCTTTCATTTTGTACTGCTTCAATCCATCTCAGCATGACACAGTTACAATACTAAATTTACTTTCTGACACATGAAAGTTTGTCCTCCTAACTACGATCACCTACCAAAACAGGAAGCTAAACTGAACAGACATGTCCAGACTGTAGCAACTTTAACTCAGAAGCAACTTGAGAAAATCAAAAACATTCCTTTTCTGTATTTCAGCTACCAGCAATCTATGTCAGTGAAGTTGCACTAACTAAAAAGCAATTGTCAAGGTTAGAAAAGACATCCAAGACCCTAGAGTCCAACTATTAACCTAGCCCTGCCATGTTCACCACTAAACCTAAGCCCAAGCACCCATACCCATGATTTTAACATTTTCAGGAATGTTGTTTCCTCTGCTTGCCTGAGCAGCTTGTTTCAATGCATGACCACCATCTCTGTGAATAAATTTTTTCCTAATAGCTAAGCTAAAACTCTCACAGTGCAACCTGAGACCGTGTACCCTTGTCCTATCACTTATTAACTAAGAGAGAAGACTGACACCTACATGGCTACAAACTCCTTTTAGGTAGTTGTAGAGAGCAATAAGGTCCTCCCTGAGCCTCCTTTTCTTTTCCAAACTACACAACCCCAGCTTCCATCAGCCACTCCTCATAAGACTTGTGCTCTAATCCTTTCACCAGCTCTGCTGCCCTTCTTTGGGCACACACCATCACCTACACTCATGAAGATCTGGAAATGTGAAGAAACTCTTTTAGTAAAAAATCCAACTGGAGTTTTCAAAAGTTCTGGAAAGGTTCCTGTTGTACTGTTTAAGGAGTTCATCAGTGGTTACATGTACAGATAGAAAACTTCAAGAGAAGTTCTTTCTCTTTTGAGTTCTACTTCCCTTGAATGATTCACTCTATGCCAAAAGTTACAGTTAACTATTATAGCCTGACATCGCCTGGTTTGGCCAGTGGTTGGTTGCCATTTAAGGATAAGGTGGTACATGATAGTAGCAGAACTCTTACAAAAAAACTGGCAAGTCCAATCACTTTTATTGCAATGTTGGATGGACAATCTGCCTCTGATGGTAGAATGCCTCAATTATTTTTCCCTCCATAAGTCTGCCATGAAGTTCTAGCTTGACCCTAAAATGCAAACAGAATTTAGACATAATCTGACCCATATTGAGTAGTGGGACTCTAAGATAAGGTAGAATTGGAATCCATTTTTATGGCTGAGAAATCAGTGGCTTCCAGTTCTGAAATGCTCATTGTGGATCTGTCCTAATATCAGGAAACAAATCCCTGATGACTTTTAATGGCTGAAAACATAGAATAGAATATAGAATCCAATTTGTATTAAACAAAAAAAAATAAAAGGCCTTACACTGCCCCCTTACACTCTAGAGGAAAGACATTTGTACAGGGCTATGGACTAGGCTCTAAAGGAAGAAGGAGATAACACCTCATGTTTCCTTCGGTAACCTAGGGTGACCTGAGGGACTTGTATCTCCTTGGGTGGCAGCATCACCACAGCCTAACCCTGGGGATTAGTAAGCAGTCTTAAATACTGCAAAAGTATTCAAACACTTGCCAGAAGGAGAAGAGAAATCTCTGCCAGGGCATAAAGACCCTCCTCACTGAGATATGATGCCTATTTCAAGCTTAAGTCATTGCAATGCTTTCAGCAACTGTAGCTCAAGCAGTTCATGTCCTCCACTCTCTTTAGAAGACATTGAGTCACTTGTTTGTAAACCAATGTGTATGGACAGTATGGGACTAGGATGTATACTTAACAGCAGGTATTTTTTTTTTCTTTAGGTAGATTAAATCTCATTCCTTTTTTTCACTAGGATAAATTACATAGGTTTAGAGAAGTTAAAAGTGTTATGGATGCTGCAGCAGGTATTCAGCCATTTAAAAATAAAGCACCATTTCAACATTTCAAATTTGTTGTCCCAGTGTGCATTGGCCCAGCCCTATGATTTAACGGTGAGGGCTTTATTTTATTCTAGGCATTACTCTAAAAAGAAAGACTTTCTATGCTTTAAATATACATTTACTCTCTTGTCACTCTCCTTGTAAGAGTGTCCTGGCATTGAGGTAATGATTCATACAGTGCAAAGGTGCTACTCTGGAAAACAAAATCAAGCCTTACTGCACGTTAAAAAATAGGGCTTCAAAGCAAAAAAAATTAGAAAAATTTATTGGACAACTTTTAATAGTAACAAAACCAGGAGACACCTGATTGATAAGATCAACTGACTTTTCTGTGTCCAATACCAGGGATTATACAAAGAACCAATTTTACCGACCAGAGTATTTATGGCTGTCAGACAGCTCAGGAGTGCATTCCATAGCAAGTGATGCCAAATGGAAGTGCTCTTACCCTTTCAGCCTGACCAGCAAATCCATACCTCCACACAGCCATCACCTTGATCTTGGGGATATCATTATAAGGAAGAGGTAGCTTCAATTTACTTGGTTTGACTTGAGAGTAGACAACAAGTCAGAACTATACAGGTCACTGCAACAGTCTCTTCAAGGACCACTGGAAAAGCTGTGTACCTTAGCAGGCTCTGCCATAGATGTTTTCCCATGGAATCAGCCTTTTTGCTTCGTTGCCATATGCACTCCAGCTCTCCCAAACAGGGGTCCTTATCTCAAACTGTAAGCCTAGAGGTATTATCAATCACATGCCTTATGGTCTTTTTCAGTCCTTGCATTTAAGGTATGCATTGAATCTGCCCCAGGGCATGTGCAAAGAGAACTAGATTTCTGGTATTTCCCAGCTGGCACACTATTATAATGTTAAACCACTCTATTCCTGACTCTACCTATGAAGCACAGAGGGAGTATAAAGCTTAATTAATTCATGTTTGTAGAGTGTGAGCTTCTCAATAGAAAGAGACTGTGTAAGTAGAAATTAATACTATTAAATCAGGTATTGGGGGAAATGATCCCACTTTGTGCACTGAAACTTGTTCCTCTGTTCTTTAAATAGCAAGAACACAGGCAGCAACGTCAACGGAGACTGCATTCCTCATCATACCTTAGTTTGTTCATAAAGTTCAAGCCAAAATGAATTCTCCTGACACCTCTTCTGGCACTTTGTACTGAAACCTGAGCTGGGGACAGCATCCATTCTTTGGAAGTGCAGACATTTCCTAGGCACTACCTGTGGTCTCTGTGGAGGATGAATCAGTTATCCTGGGTACTTTCTGTTTGCAGTCCCACCGACTGGAACTGGCATCTGCTACAAAATGACAGTCTCTTGTTGAAAGCAAAATACTTCAGAGCAGGTTCTGGATAGGGGGATAAAAGTACTTTGAGGGGGGATAAAAACAAGGCCAAAGGGAATGAAGAGAAGAAATCAGAAAAAGAAATCTCAGTATTAGCAGGATGATAATTACAACTTTCATACAGATAGGTGCTTATGTAAAGAATTCTAAAATTAGTTAACACAGTCTGGTAATTTGCCTCAGTGCCAAATATGCAGTTATTTTTCATGTTTGTTAATGTTTTAATGATATTTCAAATAAACTGAGTATGGAAAAATATGTGTGTTCCCCATCATAATTTCTGCATTCTTGTTCGTGCTGAAACAAGTCACTTAATGTTCCTCACATAGGAAATAATAAGATGTGTCTGTTTAGAGCAACAAGAACAACCTGATATATTTTACAGTGCTTTAGCAGAGACTGCCACTTTTCAATTATGGCACTACCACAGGAAGCACAAAGGTGAGATCCTAAGTGTAAGTCTTATTAGTTACACTGTTAATGGTGTGAAAGTGCAGTGAGGGTAAGTGAGGACAATGACCACTTTATGCATTGTCATAGTGCTACTTCATGTATCACTACTTCCTTTATCAGAGTCTATCTCACTCATAAAAGGAGTTCCATCAAACACAAAAGGCAGTGAGCAAGAATAGAAAATCAAAACGGAGTTTTACACTGTTGGTTTTTTTCCCAGTTTCTAGCACCATTCAATAACATTGAGTTCACTTCAGCATTATATTGTCATTTTTTTCACCCTTTTCCTTTTCACTACAGACTCCATTTGTATCCGGGGCCCGAGGTGCAATGCCTTGGCATGTTGTTAAAAACATTAGTCTGAAGAAATCCCAAGGCAGTACTTCACTTGTATAGCATTTTTATAATTTCATCAACTGGACATCTCTTCTGTGTTTGTCAGAGAAAGCAGGTGTGTGCATGTGTGTCTGCACCTATATGTGTGTATGTGTACATGTAATGAAGATGCTCAGTCAAAATATCTATACTTTATCAGCTGCTTAAAATCTAGAAGCCACAGATGTTATATATAAAGCAAGCTAGGGCTTTCTTGGCTGCAATGATAGGAAAGGAAGGCAAGAACCATTCCAAATCTTCATGAAACTATATTCTTGAAGTTCATATTCCACATATGTCCACCACCCAACATTTAACTCCTGAAGATCATGTTGCTGCTCTTTATTACAAAAAGGTATCAGACAAGTCAGACCAATGCATATGGTAGGAAGCCTGTCAAATCCCCATTAACCTTTCTCTAGCTTCACAAACAATTTTTACTTAGTCTTTCCAGATCCTGCAAATTACTTTGCAGACTTCCTTTCAGCTGTCATCTGAGCAAATGAGAGATGCCACAGAACTTCCCAAAAGAAAATTTTGAAATAATTTATCAAGGTTGCGCTGTCTTGAGATAGAACTGGAATACTTTCTATTTGGAATTAGAGACAGGTTTCAAGTGTGATTGAGACACATGGTTTTCCACTGCTCATCTCCCCATACCCTAAAATGCCTGTATATATAGGGGGCATTTCTTGGAGAAATGCCAGAGAAACAATGTCATTTAATTAAATTTCCCTGTCCCTGGAACTAAAGGAGTGTTATAAAGACCCTGGGAAGTGACGCCAACTTCCTCTCCCCAGCCAAGAAACCCACTACAGGGTTTTTTTTCCTCCATGGTTTACCAACCTTGATGAATGAGTGCAGCATAACCAAAAACTTATAGAAAAAATTGGGAGGGGTTTAATTACAAAAATAAACATTACCAAAGTAGGCAAAAAAGCAAAAAGTTAGTTTAAACATAGAAAGCATCTATGTGTCAGTGTGGAAAGAAAGGGATAACCCTTCTGACATTGCTATTTTGTGCCCTGTTGGTTACACCACCATTAGTGCATATGCGGAACTTAAGAAGGCCTAGTGCTTTAAACTGAAGAATTTGCACGCATTTAGGAGAATACAGAACTGCCAAAGCATCCCTTCAAAATAACTGAATGAATGCACTGTTGCTATATAAGTTTAGTAAACAGCAGGACATGCATTTGTGAAAAAAGGAAGATAATAAAGAAGAGGAAAAAAAAAAAACAGGTAATGCAAGACAACTCCTTCTACCAAAGTTCCCTAAAGCAGCTAAAGTATTCAGGAGCCACCCAGACCGTTTCATTTCCTCTCCCATAAATCACTCCAAGGTTTTTACAAAATAAAGAAAAAAGTGAATATATAATTTTGCAATATTGTTTTTAAATTAAGGAAATTCAACAGTACAATGGCTGAACAATTACAATAGCAATTAGGGATTTTGTCACCTTTTTTTTTGTTTATGAACTAGTATTCACCAATATTCATGTGTTTTCATCTCTCTTACTGGGGGGGTTCATACTGTCAGGAACAGAATGGTTTTAACAAGGAAGAAGATTGGCACATTTTCAAGGAAAAAAAGTAAAATGTTCCCCGAGTGTTGTCATGAAAGTGATGGGAAAATTTGCATATAATAAGAAAAGAACAAATAGATTCACTCCTTGGTAAACTCTATTGTCAAGATTTTCCACACATAACATCATCAAGAATTTTTAAATATATCAACAGTTGCTGTAAAAGAGAAAGTGGAGAGGACACTATGGACTTAGAAAAAAGGAAATGCAGGTTAGACACTAAGGGAAAAAACATCTTGCTAAGAATAAGGATAATGATGCACTGAAAAGATTGCATAAAAAGAGACTGCTATTTTCCACCACTGGAAGTTTGGGTTTTTTTAGAAGTATATAAAAAATTTATCAGGAAGTCTTTATAGATAGGTGAATCTGCTTTTTGGCAGACAGCTTTCTTGAATGGGTGATCTTTTCTGTCTTCTCCCAGAGAAATCTAGGAAGACATTAAAATACAAGACAGGAGAGACAGGAAAAGAGAAAGCCATTTTAGTTCAGTAAACATTCCCATATTGTTCTAAATCATGACTCTTGAAGATGACTTGTCCATGATACATCATTCAGAACCTTCTTCAGAATTTATGGGGGAAAAAATTTAACGCATGTGCAAAAGCATAGATGATGTTACATTAAACAGAGTTATACTGTGGGATTTGAAAGGACTGCATTCTACTCCTGATGCTGCCTGTGACCTAAAAGGTGATTCTGGTCATGAATCCACTTGACTCTGACTTTCACAGTACATAAAATAATATTGATATTCTTATTCATGTCCTTCTAGATCTCTTGGTGCAAATCCCAAGAGAGAGTTACATATTATTCATTATATTGTTTGTTCATTATACTGTTGTCATGTTGCTATCACTAATATTAACAGTAATTATGTTAGCCTGTGTTGGCTAACACAACTTTTAAATCAAGATAATAAAACATCTTTTAAGAATGGACACCCATGATGAAAATTTATACTTATCATTGTTCAATATTAAGATAATTTGAAAATACAACCATAACATTGCTGTCAGTTTAAGGATTCTATGTGTGTTTTTAACTTAACCTCAACAGCAGTGAACTTTCCCCTTCATATGCATCATTCCATTCTAAATCTAAAAATTCTGAGCAATACAGAAGTCATATACATGCCATTTAATGATGAAACTAAACTAAAATCTTCCACAAAAATACGTCTTTGGACAACTTCCTCATACTGGTCATTCACTCAACAACACTATCACTGCCAAGAGAATAATCACTGCTAGCAAATGAACCAAGAGACTGAAAGACAAACCCCTGTTAACTTTCGTAAATAGTCCATGGATTAGTTTTATTCCTGGACAACTAGGACTAGGCCCATCCCAAACTATATTTTAAACAAACTTTAGGAGTTAGAAGTATTCTCTAGAGGCATTTTTTCTGCACTCACCTTCTTTGTAAACTAGCAAATTTTAATAATATAGACATGGGTCAATCTATGACAGTTAGCTTCTTTGGCATCAGTAATCCCAGGCACATTTAATTTCCTAGTGCAAATCTTGCCAAGCAGCTCTTTCATTAAATAATCTAATTTTTATTCTATCTTGAGCCAAAAAGAAAGCAAATGGTTTTATTTAGTAAAAGTTTGCTGCAGCTAATTGGCTCCTGTTTTACTTCCTGATCTACTGATTCTGTCCTTTAACTGAAAGACAGTTTGATGTGTGAAGATTTAGACACCCCTTGGATACTACCTAGTAAGGGTAACATCTTCACATCTAACATATCCACACACCTTACAATAATCTCTTAAGGCAATCCAATTTAATGATGTACTTTACAAGGCCTACTGCTTTTTAAATGCGTGTCTGCAACACTTTTCATGTCCATAAGCTGTAGCTGGCTTCCCTTTAGTATAAAAGTTCCCTTCCTAGCTGAAAAAAGAATCTCAGAAAAAAAAGGTCAGAATCAATCTTGTTGCTTCAGAAAGGTGTCTCCCACTTTTAATGATTAAAAGTTTACTCTACATGGCCCAGTCTAGTGGTAAATGTGCTTTATTATGTTACCATTCTATCTCACAGTCAGGTAAAATTTGTAGCTTGTTAATATAACAGTTTTGGCTTTGGACTACTCATTTATAATACATGGTGACTTTGTGCTGTCATTATACCACAAAGGTTTCATATTGTGGTCTCCTTAATGCAAGAGTTTCATATCTCCTTGATGTGTCTCATTGGCAGCTCCTTCAAGGACTGACTCTTTCTTCTTCTTGCAGCAGCCAACTGACTCCAGACCCCCCTCAGCCTACCAATCCACTCTTTTATAACACTCTTCTTATTGGCTACAGCTGTGGCCTGTTAAAGTCAGGCCTGCTCCTAATCTTTAATAATTAACCCAGCTGCAACTCTTTAGGGGGTGAGATTACTTTCTATACTACCTTTATTTACTTATATTCTATCCCCCTACAACTTTGAACAAAAAGTTATCCTTCCACGGTATTGAGATGTAAGTGGACTTATAAAACAGGTAGTGGTGGTCTTCATGAAATGAAGAGGCAGTAGTTTACATCTCATTGAAATGACAAGTACACAGATTAATAACTAATGTTTTATTAATACATATTTATTTCCTCTGCTGTATTCAGTTTTATAGCAGGATGCATAATTAATATACTATTTTAATCATGTTATAATAACAGAAGTCTCACAAAAGCAATACACAACTGGTTTTGTGCATTTAGTGATGTCTAGTGGGAAGCATTTTCATGTCAACTATAAATAAATAATTAGAAAGATAAACAAAATGCATGTCACTGACATTATTAAGGCAAAAGGTCTTTCTATAGTTTTGTTAAATACCAACGAGAGACACTGTGAGGTTTTGTTTCTGCTGTTTGTTTTTAAACAAGCCACTTGAAAGAGAATGGATTGGAAAGACTCAGCCACTGAATTACTGCCCTGGCCTTCTTATAAGGTTTGATGTGCCTCAGTGGTTTATTTCTCATAAGCTGCTCACCCAGCAATGGGGAAAGCAAACTGACAAGAAAAATGGTTGGCAAAAGAAAAAAAAAGGGAGGGTGGATGAAAGCATTGATTTCTCTAAATAGAGAATGCAAGTCTACACACTTGAACAACAAAATGCATGGGTAAACAAGAAAAAGCACTAGCCCAAGGACTGGCAGTCCACTGTAATTCATGATAAAGCAAATGCAAGCTTTTGGCATTATTCTATGAAGACTGCTGTGCTTCTGCCCTTGTAACAGGACACCTCTGTAAAGATCTGAACTGAAGATCTAATGTATCTCCAAACTGAAATGCTGTATGCTTTCAACTGTTACTCCCCATTGTCTACTGTTACTATTTAATTAAATATTAAAAAAAAAAAATAATGACCAGATTATATAAATACATCTACTTAGCACCAACTGTATCATTGCTACATGATAACAAATCTCTCTAGACAACAACAGATTTGAATTTTTTAGTCTTATTTATTATATAGGTCAGTATTAAAGAAAATAAAACAAAACAATTGCATTATAATATATTAAAGTGACATTAGCAAGGTCCTTTAAAAGCTCAAATCAGCAATAACCAACCAGCAGATCTTTTGTTCTTCCCAAAATTAGTAACTCTTAGAAAGAAGCAGAGCATTTTCTAGTTCTATGTGAGATGTTGACATCTCTGTTTCTTACTGTATTCTGTCTTCATTATGGCTGTTCGGACTTTTACCTAAGTGCATGACACAGCATAACACAAAAAGGAGTGTTGATTCCAGTGGACTGATGTAGCAATGTTCATGTCCATGATGCAACCTCAGTAAGAGTGAAAAGGCTGCAGAGTTGCTATACTTGTGATTGACAAAAACTTCTATCGATTATAATGTGGACAGTTCATCTCTCAGTTATATCTATTCCTTTACAAAGAGATGGTGATTCTGGTTAAGGGACAATAAAATGACAACCAAGCAGCCAAGCTGAATCCCTACTAAATCAGTAAAGCCTGAAAAGACAACACAGAAATAAAGAAGAGAAAGACTGTTTTGGGAACAATCATGAAGTAACAGGATAAATCCCCACTTTGGCATAGCACAGCTTCATGCATTTCTTTACAATCAGCTGTGCCAAACACAAAAACATCTGTATTTTTCACTTCAATCATAAATTGTCAGGTTTGAACATTCTGTTTCAGTGGCCAGGTTCATAATGTCTTTTACTGTTATCTTAGTCTTTATTTTCTGTTCTCCATGATTTTCCACTGTGTCCATGATTCATGAACTTTTAAATTCCCCTCAAGCCTTTAATCTCTACTTGTAAAATATGAATTTTCTTTCAACTTATTTATTTCTTTTAAAATGGTAAATTTTCTCGTTTTCATGGTCATGTTTGCTACCATAATCAGTTGACAACAGAATGCATATTACTATTAAATTTTTTGTTCATTTTTTAAACAAGACTTTTTCTTGGATTACCTGCATGGAATGGGATAGAAGGATATGAAGTTTTAAAGAAAAAACTTCCAAAGGTAGGCTTTTAAGAAAACATAGTATCACTTGGGACTGCCTGAATTTGGGATGGTTAAAAAGAATCAACTAAAAGTATAAGTTAATGGAAAGAAATTAAAACACATTAAGCTATATGTAGATGCTCTCATTCTGAATTAAAATCCATTTATATTTTTTATAGTTTAATCCTACCTTAAGCACTCCACTTTTCAATAAGTTTCTATATAGGGGCTTAATGGTCCCTAATTTTGCTGCATTAACTTCATACTTTTAGTTGTTCTCCTACATAGAATTGCTATAAGGTATCTAACTACCACATCTGCTTGGTGAGTGTGCAGTCAGAAACATAGAAACCACATCTAAGTGCTGCCATTTATAACAGCATTAATTTGAACCTCAAAACTATTAACACAGAAATATTAATTCAAAATAGGGACTCTTCAAGGCTTCTTTCAAAAGCTGTACAACTTTTTGAAACATTTCTTTTTAAGAGAAAAATATCAAAATGTTCTGCAAAATATGAAAATATCAATTCTTCGAGGGAAGCAACAAAAATTCAGGGTGAAACCTACAAAGGAACTTTGCATCGTTCAGATCTTCCCAAGTTTGTCACTTCCTGGGCAAATGCTCCAAAAGAAAGATACACCACTTCTATATTCTAAATGTATTTTGAGTGAAACTGGCTGTGGTCACAATTACTAGCACCTAAACTTACTGCTGCTTCTGTATTCAGCGCCTTTGCAGAGCACCAGTTCAGACCAGCTACTCATGGGATTTCAGCACAGGGATGCTTACTCTGTAAATCTAAATAGGATAAATTGCAAGTTAAACTGCTTTTCCAAGATCGAAATGCTTAAAAAAAAAAGTCCTGACAAAATTCCTCTAGGCTCATTTGGAAATTTGAAAAACGGAAACCTGCACCACCAAATGTCTAATTAAAATGAAAACCATGAAATATGTTAACAAGTGTGAGTAAAATGACTGCTGAACTGTTGAGAAATTTATGATGGTATAGAGATGCTTTCCAGGCTTATTGAAAGCCAGTCCAGATTGGAAGAACAGTTCATTCTGTCATAGTTAGAGCTCTCTCAGATTTTCTTTCAGGGAAAAGAAAAGAAATAAGGTGTTCAGTTCCACAAACCGATGACAAGAACTAGCAGATATAATTGGCAGTGTCACCAGCAATTTCAGACCCACGATCTGGATGATTTGGGAATTGTGAGGCAGAGATTAGATAGGAGAAAATTCAGTCAAAAAAAAAAAAAAAGAACAGGAAGCAAACGCATTAAAAGAAATATGGGTTTGTTTTGGGGGGGTGGGGGGGTTAGAGAATATTGAAGGAAAAAAAAAAGATTGCCTTAGATATGCAGAGGGCAGCAAAAAAGAAGAAAGATTACAGTAAGGTTATGGTCCCAGTAGGCAGGAGGGATAGTGAAGTTGTAAATGGAGACAGAAGGGAGGCAGAGGAGAGGGACTGAGGGGAGAGATAAGAAATGGTTTATGTTACAACAAATATAAATGTCATGCACTTCTCTTCCCCCCTTTCAGCTTAACAAGTGTTCTGAACTACAAGAAACATGGATGATATCAGGAAGGTAAGGTCTTCCCAAGAGACTACTGACATAGTAGGATTATTTCTTTTACCTCTCCAGCAATGACAAGTGCACTTCTGTAAACAATGTTCTGCTCTTAAATCATCTAATTTATGCTTTAATAATTCAGAGGTTTCAGAAGATATTTACCCAAGAAATATTTACTATGATGCTAAACTAAAAAATAAAAAACACAAAACCCCATGAAAAAACAAAGAAAGAAGCATTTTCACCTCCAAAGTTATGAATGGGAAGTATACAGATACGTCATTTCAGATGTACTGCATGAGCATATAAGAATGATACAAATGTGTACCTATACAGACAACAAACATTTTTGTATTTGTTGAACATTTATGAACTGAACATTCAAGTGTATGCAAAAGCAGTTTTATCTGCCCTTTTGCCCTTCCTCTTTCACTCTAGGCTCAGTTCACTCTCCTCCTGACCTGCAGGTACTGGAGTTCATCTGAGCCCACAGCATATTTAGCTTGCTCAGCCAGAAGAAAAGTACTAACTGCTTTTTAGTATGGCTTGTTATCTGTGGACCTGGCAAGCAGCAACAGCTCACAGAAGAGCAGCGGATGGGGACCTGAACCAGGGGGTGAGGGAGAAGGTACTGCTAGGCAGATTGTGCTGGTTTATCCTGCCAGGGACCCTCAGCAGAGGGGATTCTTTTCTGCAAGTATCAAATGTGTGTTTTCAGTTCTGTGCTTGCACAGTTTAACTCTGTTTTTCCCCATTATAATTTTTTTCAGTTACTCCAGAGTTGATCCATATGTGCAAAGAAGTATATTTGTGCCCCAGTAATAAATACCATCATGGTTCTGTGCTGTGTTTCAAATAAAGGTGAAATGTGAAGGATATTACCAGGTAGTTCTCAGTTCTCAAAACTGCTCTGTTGCTTTCCTTTTATTATTATTTCACAGTTTCTTTTTCCTTTCTCTTCTTTCAAAATCCAATAGCACAATCAGTGTATAAAGTTAGTATTGTTGAAATGAACATTTCTGTGATGCTTTTTGTTATAGTGATAGTTTTCCCTTCAATGATGTTTTCTACTAAGCAAGCAGAGAAAAACAAACCCAGTTTTTAAACTGCATCATGTAAAAATCAATCAAGAAGACAATCATGTTTCCAATGTTTTGAAAATGAAATCACCTATATCAGGAATTATTGTGTACTTACTGTATACACAGAACCATCAGTCTTTCTCTTAACTTTCTGGAGTTTCCCCCTCCCCAGCCCTTACAGCAGTTTTACCTTGGAGTAGTTCTGTTAACATCCTTGATGTACTGGGAAATTTATCAAAGTAAGATCATAGACATCATTCATTATGTTGCTTTAAATAAGCAGATATCATCTACCACTCAAAGTATTTTTTCCTCAAATAATGCTGGTTCCTAAGTATCACGTGAAAAAATGCAATCCACTACAACTGAAGGGAAAGTACTGGAATCATGCAACATCATGCAAAAGTGGCAGAGAAAAAGTGGGACAGGAGGAAGTTATTTTGAATACTCTAATGGCTGTCATCATTTGCAACGCAAGTCTCTCCTGCCCATAGGAGATTTCATTTTTAAATACTAAGAAGCTCACTCATGGGAGAGATCTCTTCATTTCAACCATGCCTCTATGTTCCCCCAAGATTCCATGTTCATTCAAGCACAGCACAGCTGTTTTCCTTTAGGAATCTGTCTGGTCCTATGCCTGCCTAAAGTCATCTGTCACTCACAAACCTATGTGGTGATACTCTAAATTTTTGAAAGAAATGCCATCCTTTAAAAAAACCACAGAGTCCAAGAACCTCATGAATACTTTATTGGTCATTCAGGATTATTCCCAGAATATATCCAAATAGAAATTTCAGAATAAGGAAACTATCATGTTCTAAATAAATGACAAATAATTCTAATTACCAGCCAAGTTCCAACCTCCTACTGCACACAGAGGATGATCTATCCAATGTATTCCTCCCCAAGGGACGGGGTCACGAGCACCTCAACAAAAGTTAGCCTTAAAGACTAGAATTCTCCCACAGTTAATGGAAGCAGGTACCAAGATAGTACATCCCTGGAATCCTAAATTCCTACCTGTGAAAGAGTTTATATGTCTGTATCCTGACCTCTCCTAAAATATCACTTCCAAATTCAAAGAAATTTAATATCTTTTGCAGGACTTCAGACTACCTATTAAATTTAGTTATTGTCTACACCTATGCTGACATCTGAGAAAGAGTCAGACAGATTTCTCCCAGACACATTGTATACACCAAAGCATGCAGCAAAATTATTCTGTATTTAGTTCTTAAAGTTGATTATTTAAACTATATTAAATCCCTGAGAGTCGTAATTCATTTGGAAGAGAGTTAAGTTAAACCAAATCAAGGCAATTTTTATTTTGAATGAACATCCATATAAGGACTTAATTAGGTTTAAATAACCCACTTCATATTCATTTTTACAGATTAATTCTCCTAAACATGACCATGTAAATAAGCTTCCAGTGAACTAAATCTAGTTTCAGTAAATTATTACTAAAAAATTAATTCAGTTGCAAACAGGGACTGTGTTTTGGTGTGTATTTTCTTGTTAAACTTTGACTATCAGGAAACATCATACAGAAGACATGGCACTAATCCATTTAAATGTCACTAGTAAACTGATTGGCTTTTTTTTAATGAAGTGAGGTTTTTTTGAAAGTATTTTTTATTTAAAATAATATTTCAGAAGAACTGTCACAACAAAAGAAGGTGTATAAGTTTTTGCAGCTGATATAAATATTTTTTTTCTTTTTGTGCTGTCAAATGCTATCTAGGCAGTAAATTAGTAACATTATTGGACAACCCTGCACAGCAAAGGCCCTATTCCTTGTTAAAGTAGCAAAAAGCCAGACCCAAAACAAAAATAAAGTTACACCTGGCTATTCTCAAGTAGAGATATTTTGAATATGATGCTTTAATTTAAATTAATTTAATTTAAACTGAGTGTGCTAATATTTGCAGAAATCCATCTATTTTTTTTAATTCACAGTTAATTTCCTTAGAAATAAGCAATGTATCCAACTGAGGGAAAAAAAAAAAAAACAAACCAAAAAAAAACTCAAAAAACCCCCCAAAGGTAAAGGAATAAAGCAATGAGATTGAAAGGTTCCTCATGCATTAGAATTGTTTCTTTGTCTGCATGGGAGTATGATAACCTCACTCTTTTGGAAGCAGAAGAGGGTAATGAATGTGGCCTCAATGTCCAGTTCTAGCATAGCTTTCTAAGTTTAATTCAAGGCAATTCCTTTACCTCCCTTTCCCAACATGTAAACTGTAGCTAACTACTGAATTTCTTTACAAAGTACACTCAGATTTGTGATTGAAAAGCATTTAGGAAAGAGAGAATATTGTATTATTATTTTAGTAATAAGGATGAAACACTGACACAATGATATAACCAACAGATACATGTTCAAACTTGTAGCACAGGAAAAATCATGTAGAATGATAAAAAGTGCAAACTGATATATTTAAAACAGAAGCCTAAAATCATAAAACCTCTTACCTGTCTGAAAAGCAACGAACCTAATACTTCTTCAAGATATCAGCAAAATGCATTACAAAAAAGCTTAAAATGGAGAGGGACCAGGGAGTTAAGGAAATTATGTTCCCATCACATGAATGGATGATAAATATATCAATACTACAGCATTCACCTCCAACTGACTGCTTGGAAACTGATGAAACATTATAAACACAAAGGTCATTGCAGCCAAGAAATGAGGTGGATTCCCAAGACGGAGTCACTAAACACAAAAAAACCCTCAGTAGTGAAATAAAGAGCTGTAACATAAAACTTCTCTCAAAATAATTGTCTTTGTTGCTGAGCTGGCTTTATTCAGATCTAACGACAGGCAGAATTACGTGTATGGGGCAAAGGCTAGGACACTTAATGACATCAGTGTCTGTGAAGAGACAGTTCAGCACTTTCCATCCTTCACCACCCTAAAACAACTGGCAGACAAGGAAAATAAAATAATTAACCTGAACTCAAGAACCTGGGCTTGAATTAAGCAGTTGCCTGTAGTATAATGCGTATTATCACAGGTTTAGTGCTATGAGCACCTTCAGTGGTTTCTAATGACAAAGTCATATAAGACGATCTTATATATATATTTTTACCCAAGAGAACAGAGGTCTCCTTGGCTTACAACAATGGATTTTTGGAGCTTCTTCCTTAAATCTTAAAGCTGCTAAAAAAATGTTTTTGCTAAAAAAAACTTTCCACATTATTTTATTCTACATTATTCTATTTTTTTTCTTTATTTTTAAGAGACACTAACATCCTTACATTAATACTGCAAAACACAAATTTCTCTGGGAAGAAAGAAAGGCTATCATCACCGTGGCCCCTAGCCCATCAGCATCCATCATTACTTTTTACATTACTTGATGACTGAAGACTTTGAGGGCAGGGGATGCAGGCAGGAAAGTGGGAGTAAATACAGAGCTATGGTTTTATTCTAAATTTATAGTGAAATTAATTTCCCTGATCTCCTGGCCCACAGCCACATGTCTTCTCTAGATCACAGGTGTGATTTGGCCTGGTTTGCCCTCTGTCTGACCTACACAAACAGTTTATGTCTGAAGCTCAGTAAGGAACAAGCTTTAACAGCATTGCAATTACTGACAAACACCCATAATATTTCTGCAATAAAAGCATATTCTGCCATTTCCTCCTCCAGTATTTTAAAACAGTCTATTCCTCTTTCTAAGCATGTGTGCCACAATCTTTTGTCTGATTTGTGACCTGTGTACATTTCAAAAAAATATGCCAGTTTTGTCCTTTTTTCATGTCACTCAAAAGTGAAATATTTCCTTTTTTATTTTTTCACATCCTTCCCCCTTAAGCAGGAATCACTGAAGTTAACTGACACAACCTATAGCTTGTCACAGAAAGTAGAGGAAAAAGCATAAAGGGACTTTTTGTGAAAACAACAGGTCTATGTGGAACACAATATAAGAGGCTGACACTGAATACTAGATAACATTCATGCCTGCTGGTTGCAAACAGAGAAGGAGAGAGACAAGTCTAAGGATGATAACCTAAAATACACTTAAACCTTTAATTTAGCTTCTTCTAAGACCAAAGGTTAAAAGTAAGTTTGACACGTTGTTCTATTGCCTGTTCTCACCCTTGGGCAACAAACGAACCAATGAAATATAATAATGGGTCCCTCTGAGCCATGACACTGCATCCCATCAATTGCATATCTCAGGAATATCAGATGTACTCTTATAGGGAATTTAAAATCACTAACGCATTTTCAAAAATACAGCAAACATTATATTTTAAAGTGGGTTTATTTATTCTTATACATTTTTTTCTTTAAAGATTTATTTGATTATCTGTATACCATAAAGTATTTATTTTCTTTCTAAAAAATGCCTGTATGAAAATGTCTAAGTAAAAATATCTAGTATTCTCACAGCTGCTCTTATACTGTGTTCATAGTTTTTTTTCACTTCACTGCTTTCCTTAGTTCACAGGTCCTGCTGGAAATGAACTGTATATTGCTTTATAGTTTTGACTGCGAATATCTCACACTCACTTTGTATAAGAGCAAATAAAAATTCACTAAAGGACCACTTGAAAGTAAACTCCATGTGATTTCTGTGTTAAGGAGATGAACTTGACTCTGATATTGATTTAATGACAATACAGTCTTTCCTTTAAAATTTTCAGTTGTATAATGCCAAGAAAATTTAGATGTATATCTCTTCTTTGAACTACATACACAACAATTCCTATGAATGCTAATAAAAACCAGTAATGAATCACAATTCTTTCATGTTAGAGTGGTGTATAAACACCCTGAATTAAGCTACTAAACACACATAGGAATTAAGCGTTGTTATTCCTGGCGTACAAATAAGGGAACAGGCACTGCAAGATTGGTTTGCAGAGTTTAATATGCAAGTTTCATTCCAGAATAGTGTTACAGCAAGTAGTGGGATTTAAACATGTGCTTAAAATTTAACATGCCCTAAACACCTTCCTAACTGAGTTCTAGGTGTGTGTCGGTGACAAAGCTCTAACACTAAATTTTGGCTGCCAGCCTTGAACTCCCAGCCATTTGTGCAATGAAGGTAAAGCACTGGCTTAGTGTCTGCGAATGGTAAGCATAGATATTGTTCAGGAGGCAGCAAAAAGCATGAAAGGATAAAGTGCGGCTTATAAAAGTAAGCACCATAGTTTCTCCTTGGTTTTGAAAAACAGTAATTCAGATTTCATCCAAAATCGTGTTCTCTCCCTCTGTTCTACATTTGTCTCCCTATTCTTCCTCCTTCCTTTTATTCTTTTTAAAAGCTGCTAACATCAGCTGCTTCTTTGTGGATTTTTCTTTTTGCTTCATTGCCTACAAATTGCTCTAAGCTCTTCATTCCCTAAGAACCTGTTCAGCTGGAGGAGAACAGCTGTACAGCAGGCTGTTTCTAGTACACCTCTGGAAGATGTATAGCAAAATGTTAACAAGACATACATATTGAAGTTTTTTGCCTTCTGAAGATTTGAGGGGGGATAGATATTTGCATATATTTAAACACATGTGCATCTAAGCAAATGTACAGTTGGGAAAAATAAATAATCTTTAAAATACTAGGTACATGTCTCCAGAGAACAAAATGTCAAAAATTCTCAGTCTCTGATTTACACCCCTGAGGGTGTCAGAGGATGTCTAACCATGTCAACTGGAGTGGAAAAACAGTGCATGTCAGCACAAGAAGGCCTGATTGCTATAAAACAAATGTCTTTTTAGTTCCTTGCTCCCTTAATCCTCTCCCCCTCACAAGAGAAACATTCATTCAACTGACTCTCATTCTTCAACTTCTTACTTAGGTTCCAAAGATAATGAGCTCCAGTATACATTTTACCTCAAAAGATAGATCTATTTTCAAAAAAAGCATGGTTGCTTTGTTTTTCTGGGTTTATTGAAGCAATCAGAAATACTAAGATGAGAGTCTTGATTACAAGTCTCTAAATAAAGGACAGACATCTGCAGAGTATGAGAGTGAAGAGGAATAGTTTTGAGTTTGTTTGTAATTCTCCAAAAGGATGCTTCTATCTGAAGAGAATTGACCCTGAGTTTCTGATAAAAAACTCAAAGAAGGAGCTGGAAAATTTGCTACTGACTCCTAAGTGTTATGTGTAAAGAATGGGATTCCTTTTCCCCAGACAGAGACCTGCTACTTCAAACACATAACACGCACAAGATCAATCATCATTTCTAATGGTGATGTTCCTGCTACGCTTTATGGGTCTACATGAAAATTCTGGATAAAACAAACTACATTAAAGGTGTAACACCAATGATTGTGGTGGTGCTCTTAGGTTGCTTTAGAGCAGGTGGTTTCATGTTTGCCAGATATTTAAATATCTTCTTATATACTTCCTTAATGGAAGTTTAGTTAGAACAGTGGAAGCTTAAGCTAGCCCAATATCATGATGGCCCTAGAAGATTTGGTAGAAAAAGAAGCATCTTGGTTTTGGTGGGTTTTTTTTTAAAACTTTGTCTTGGAAAAACAAACATGAGAGTAGTTACAATGAAAGATCCCAACTGACATAAAAATTATTCAATTCTGATCCTCCAGCAATATCATAATATGATTTTTTGAGCCCTTTTCTTCCCTTTCTTCTTGTTTTTCATTTGCTTCTCTAGTTTTGAGGCAGTGCTCCCCCACTGGCCTCTCCAGGCTGCCAAGGATAAGGGGAAGGAAGTGGAGATATTTACATATAAATATACTCCCCATACTAACCAGTTGCCCTTCATCCTGACATCAAAACACCTCAAAAAGGACACTTCTGTGACACGCATGAGACATAAGTTAGCCTGGAGGCTCTGAAGAAAATGAAGCATTATTTATCCTGCACTACAAAATAGAATATCTGGAGGTCCTTATACGCCCAGCAGATCCTAGTGCGACAGACTTTACCCTGGCCAAAGTGTTCTTGGGTCTCTGAAGAACTCCAAAAAGCCCTGCTGATTCTCGTCTGAAATGTTTAATGATGTTAGGATACTTGGAGAATCATAAAAGTCTCAAAGAGCATTAAAAGATTTTGGTATAGCCCATCAGTACTGGAAAATACAGCATTTCTAAGTTGATGTTGTCCAACACTCACACATAGATTACACTACAATCTGAAAATCAAATAAAAGCCCAGAGCAAACCCCTGATAAAACACAAAATAATAACTATGGGATAACTCATTAACCTCCAAAGTTCCTAAGAGGTTGGAGATCTCTGAAATGTCTGTCCTTCTGCAGTGCCTGCAAGCCCAATATGAGATTTAATGAGTCCTTAGTATCAACACACAAAGAAAGAAATGTTCTCTCATTTAGGATTCATCTAGGTTTTTACCACCCTAAAATTACAGTTATACCAGAGACTTAACTGCAACTTTACAGAAGTGTTCACTTTCAGTAAAATTAATAAGACCATCAACTTTTTAACAGTTGAAAAATGGATGCTTTTATGCAGTATAGAGAAAAACTTACAAATTAAATTTATTTTAGGATCCATTTTTATCACTATTTTCTCCAAGAAAAATAAAATCAATAAGAGGAAGGATTTTTTAATGTGATCAGCAGATCTTAACACTTCAAAGGGCTAAGGTCTACTTCACTGAATTCTAGCTCATGACAAGAATATCTTCTTAAGATGATGATTTATGCACTGATAATTCCAGACATAGCATGTTCAAGGTCTACTGTAATAGTAATTGTTCATACAATTTGGTTTATTTTATTTCTTTCTCGGAATTATATAGGAAAGTTAAAATATCAAACTGAAACAAAAAAATGCAAAAGACACTAAAAGGAAAAAAAAAACAATTTTTCAAATAAAAAAAAAATCTATTGGAAAGTAACTGCTGTGGGAATGGATGTTAGATGAACACCCTGTGAATGCAGGTGGAGAAGGACTGTAATCATTTCAGTCCTTCTCAAATACACCAAGCAAATGTTGTAGTCCTGATACTGTGGCCTAGATGGGCTTTTTCTAATTTCCAGGCTCAAGCTAAACCACTAAGCTGCCTCTCTCTAAATATGGCCAAAAAGATCCAAAGAACTGGTTGGGTTTATTTCATTTTCTTTGTAAAAATCAGTCTACAACAATTGTTCTCAATATTACGTTATCAAGAACATATTACTGCACAAAACAAAATGGAAGATTTGTGTTGTAGTTTTTCATAAGTTTTTTAAAAAGGAAATTGTTGAAGACTAAAAGTGAAAAATTTGAAATCAGAGGTTACTTGATATATTTGTGCATACAAAATTATTATTCAATACCTAGAGCTTAAAGTGGATAAACAGGTAGAGTAAGACAGGAAAATGTAATTTTATTAGAGAGGAAAATTGGTTATTGAAATTAATGTTTTGAGTCAGAAAACAATGTTTACACATGTACTGTGGCACATACTGGATACTTACCCCTTTAAAATCTTAGGTTTTATTTTGATTGCCAAGTAATTTTTGCTCAAGTTCCACTGCAAGAACTAGGCTGACTCCAAAGCATGCTCTCTGCACCAAGTTTCAGCACTAGCTAAATTACCTATTTGCACAAACCTGCAATTTAATCATCAGGTAACTGCAACAGAGTTTCATGGGTAATGACACACAGCCTAGTAAAGACACATGTGACATTTAAGAAGAATGGAGGACATGCAAAAAGTTGTCTTCTGCTACACTGCCCCAAATAACCAATGAAATCTGCGATCTTATTTAGGTAGACTATTTTCAATTATCACAAGGCAGATAGGACTCTTGTCTCCACTCAATTCTAAGATTTAGTGGGAATATATACATTGTCTAGAAGACTGTAAAAGAATTTTCTAAGTATGGCAACAATGGAAGGCTTAATTCAGTATGCTTTCTGGAATACAAAGTCATAAAATGAAATAGTTACTAGTTGTTTGAGGTTTGGGGTTTTTTTGGTGGTTTATTTTTATTTTTTGTTTTGCTTTGTTTGTCTGTAATTGTATGCTAGTCAAAACAGTATTTAATCAATAGAATGATGAAAGCTACAGCTTACATACTCTAGCATATGTTGTCAGCTCTTTCAGATTTAGCTTGGGGAGACCGATTTCATCCTTGTGCTATGTGGGGCTGTGATAAGTTACTATTATCTACGCTCAGAATTATCTGTCTGATGATGCTAACAAATACCATGGATTTTAGGTACCCAAGGCTATAATATTTCATTGGTTTCACTTGCTGTGCTGCCTACAGCAAGTTACCACCTGACATACCCAACCAAGCAAGAGCAAGCAGTTCGTGGGATTCAAACAACAAAATTTAAAAAACAAATAAAAAAGCTCTGTCTGCTAGCAGTAACCTTATGCTATTTAGATATTGCTAACTTGAAGGTATTTTTCATGTCTTGGACTACATTTATAGTCACTCTAAAGTCTCACATTTTCTATCCCTTAGAAAATACTGTATCTACACTTTAATCTGTTGAAATCTCACAAATAATTCAGATATCTTTGCCATAATGCTTAGTTATCACAGGTTTAGCAAAATGTCTGACAGTGCTTACAGTACACTAACATCACTGACAATCTGTATTACAACAAGTAAATTTTTCTTTTAAGTTTTCTGGTTACAAAACATATAGCAGAGTATTTTACAAGAGTATCTGATGCTCTATGTCCTTTTACTTCTATATCCAACAAAAGTGTTGATAAAGTCATCCGGAAGAATATATATTGTAAGTTGAAAGATTCAACTTAACCATATTCTTTCACATTGTTTCCTTGCTATACACAGACAGCAAAGCCAAATTTCTCTTCCAGCTCTGGAGCCTTCCTTCAAGTTCCTTAATGCAGGACTAATACATTTTCAGCACTGTAAATCTCAGTCTCCTGCAGCCAGATAGCTTCTCCTCCCTGTGACTAATAGTAAATATGACTAGTAGTAGATAGTATTTACCATCACATTCAACACTCTTGTCCCACCTGAAGACAAAAGTATATCCAGAACCGTATTCTCTTGGTTGTCAACATTCCCAATCTTCGGCTCATAGGCACCCTGAAAATTGCACATAAAATGGTAAAACCTTATTCAGCTTCAGACGCATGAGAAAATTTCAAAGACTCAGTGAAAATTCCCAATCTGACCGCTCTCTTAAGCGCTTTAAACCATCTTCAGCCATTCCTATGTGTCCGTCCCAGGGAGAATATCTGCTAAGCATTTATTTTTTTTAAATTGCACCAGGAGTAGACCTAAAGAGATTATATTAAAGAAAAACAGTTATGGGATTTAAGCAAGTCAAAGAGAATAAGTCCAAGTTAATGCTGAAAGAGCTTAGATTGTGATATTAATGTTCTTCTTGTTAGATTAATTTTAACATATCCATGTTAATATCATGCTTCATAATGCTTTCATGTCTCACAGTAGAACAGGCAAGACTGAAAATTTCTAAATGCAATAAAGCTATTCCAGAATATAAAAGGTCCCCTTTTAGTAGGCTAGAGAATCAGAAACATTCGCACTATCAAATCCTCTGACTGACAGATGATGCCAAAGTGATTTCCAGTTGCTGAAGTGTTCACTTCCATTGTGTGTGAATAATGAGGGGCTGAATGTGTCACTCCGCAAACAAAACTGTCAAGTCTCTTCAGTTTGACTTTCCTTGGTTTAGGCTTGAATGCTTTTTTCTTTCTTTTTTTTTTTCTTCAGTTTAAATAATGTGTATTTATTGGTATAAGAGTTTTCAGGAATATCAGCAATTCAATTTTAGGCGTGAACACAAATACAGGAAGATCAATGAAAAAAAAAATCCCTTCTGTGGAAATTTAAACTGGCCTACTGGGAGGACAAATTATAATTAAAATATCTGCACCCTGCACTAATCAAACTGAATCTATTCAAAGTGACTAAGAGGAGGACAAAGAAAAGTGTTGTTCTGCTATCCAACAGAGGAAAAAAAGTTACTAACAGATGTGAAGGCCAAAGCATTTAATGTCTTCTTTGCATTAGTTTTAATTAGAAAGGTCAACAATGAGAAGGGTACTAGGATAACTAATACAAAAAACAAAAGAATGATGTCAATTAAAAAATATAGACAGATAAGATTACAGAGTACTTAAGTAAATTAGTTTTCAGACCAGATGTGCCCAATGAACTTCCTCCTAGGGTACTTAGAGAATTGGTATAGCCATCTCAGAACCATCAGGAAAGCAATCTGGGAAGCACACATGAGGTATCAATAAAACCAAAAAAGCAAAAACATAATATTCATCTTTCAAAAAGTTGAAACTTAGAAATAATAATTTTTTCTGTCACTTAATAAGTCCTAGAAAAGCTCTGGAACAAATAAATCACAAGATTTTTAAGTAGCTCTCAATATGAAAAGGACATAAGAAGGGTCAAAAATCAGTTAAGAATTAGTCAATCATTTAAGAACAAATCTAGTCAGAATTCAATGTCTCCACAAAATAGTAACAGACCTTGTGGAGAGCTGAGTTGTGAGCAAGGTCATTTATGTTTGTACCCTTTGCCTCATAGAAAACCCTCCTGCATATAAAAAAATGGAAAATTTGTCTAAGTGCTAATAATATTGTGTGGGTTCAAAACTGATTAGGCAACTGTATACAAAGTGTAATCATGATTATGCTGTTGCTTAAAGTTATCTTTTACATTTTTTTTCCCTCTAACAGGCTTGTTTAAACTTTTAACAAAAAAGCTGCGAAGAGAGTGCTTATTGCACTTTAAGACTACATGCAAATACTGGACCCGCCACTGTGTTGAAAGTGGCATTCAGCCAGAATGCAAATTTCTGAAGGGCTTGAGCAAATCTAGATATCACAACTGTGTAGGCGAGGGTTTCTCAGAGAAGGATCTAGAGATCCAATCTCAATCCAATCTGGAAATAAATCAAAAGTGTTCTGTTGCAAGAAACACACCTTGGATATGTAAAACTGAAAAAAAAACCTGCACAATACAAAAGATAAATCTTCTTCACTCCAGCTTTTGGGAAAACTCAAGATGAATTGTTTCTATCCTGTTTGGGGCAGTTCAAAGAGATGGAAATGAATAGGAAAAAGTCAAAAGGAAAACCCTCATGAGTCTCACCAAGAAGGAAACATTTGAGATTTAATAACACGTGACTGTTAAAGCTTTAAGAAGACAAGGCTGAAGATAAAGATGATAGCAATCTTTTAATGTATAAAAGGTAGACCTAAAGAGGAACGTCTTGTCTGTGATAAAAAACAAGCGAAATTTAGTTGTGCCAAGATGCTGAAAAGATTTCTAACAGTAGAATTACTGCAACACTAAAACAGATTATTAGGAAAGCCTTGGAATTCCCACAGTTGGGTGTCTATTAAAAAAAAAAAAAACTATCAGGAACAACCTAAGTATCCTAATCCTGCTTTGGAAGGGACTGGATCATCAACCATACTATTTTCCCCATTTTTTTTTTTTTCAGTTCAAACAGAAGAGAATTTTAAAAGAGAAATTCCTGTATTTTTTTACACACAGTCTATCAGAAATACAGTACTTTTAAGAACTACTATAAATAATTTCTGCAGAGTCAAGCTTTCACCTCTGTAATGCCAGAGGTAGCTATCTATATCTGAAATTATAGAACTCTAGAATTCTTTGCTACTTTCTCAACCATTACTTGATCAGACCATTTGTTTCCAGACTGGACAATAAATCAGGTTCAGACAGATTCAAATTTCACTGAAAAATTGCAAGAGTGATTTGAATATGGTATTTTAAAGCTCATGCATACAGTTTGAATACAAAACTCAAAAATGAATATAGGAAATTCAGCTATGAAAGTAGAAATGTCTGCAAAAACTGATGCTATAAAAATACTTGCACACAGAATGATGTGATAATGAGCCATACATTGGAAAAAAATTATAGGAGACAACATGAATAGAAAACATACTTAAACTCAAAAGGACACCTGTGCCAGTGTTAAAAATGATTTATTACATGAATTGCAGGTCAGAGCAGACAATACTCGCCTACAAGATTAAAACAAGAAAGGGTCTCTTTCCACTCAAAATTGGACTATTACAAGCATTTCTAAATCAGTGTCTCATCTAGTGCAGTACAATTAACTCAAATTAGCATACTATAAACAGCACTATTAAGAAATTTAAAGGCTTTGACTAAATGAAGGAAAATTCAGCTACAGTCATCACACTAATCTTAATTAAGGCTGTTTTCTCTGACATAAAAAAAGAAAACAAAAACACAACTCTTGGACAAGTTGCTGCTATTATCAGGCGAGTCAATCTCAAAACATGCCATAGCTTTGCTGGCAACTCTGGGTCAACAGTTATGTCAATGGGGTCAACAGCAAAATAACCTTTTGTGCGTATGTGCAACCTACCCTTTCTGGCTTCACGTTCTCATCGTTAGTCCACTATCACAATAACTGCATAACTAATGGACACACATTTGTGCAGGCATATAAATGTGTGGTACAGCACACCATTTCAGAACGCTGACTGCAAACAACAAAATTTATGTTCTTTTTTAGTTTTCCAATTGAGTCTGTTATTTTTTATTATAGGTTACCAACACATTCTTAATTTTTAATTTAGGTGCATAATATCTATTTTCAGACTATTTCTACCATTTCACAAGTAGACAACAGTATTTTATTGATATACTCCATCATTTTTATTACAATGTCATCCCTGATAAGAAAGGCTTGAAAAAAGTCAATTTCTGTCCTGTAATTTTCTATCTTCATACTTTACATATTTGAAACATTTGGAGGGGAGTACCATGCAAATCTCACATTAAAGAAAAATTGTTGTAAGGAAAGGGATACTGTAGAGCCATATCTAGCAATAGCATAGCCATATCTAAAACAGGCTTGACTATTCGTTATTCCAAAATTAGATATTCAGGAAAAGTAGAACTATAAATCTGATGAATGTGACATGGAGACTTGCAACATAGGTAGGAACATACACTAGATTCCAGATTTCTCACTGTCCCCAGATCCTATCAGATACACTGAGCCTTAATGAGGAAGCAATGCTCCATCAGGGATGGAAAAATGCTGGGACATTTCCTAAATGGGGCAAAATGTTTCATTTTTAACCCAGGTAAAAGAAAGTTTAATGCCACATTAAGGATTTCTTTCACTCAGGATTGAAGAACCTGCAGTAGCAGACGATTGAATGGCATCCCTAATTCTCAGAGTTGCATCAAAGCACCCACTATAAATCATAAAGGCTGGACACTGCAAATTAATTCTGCATGGCCAGTTGCAAACTCTTTCACTTGGTTTTTTGTTAAGAGCATTTTCTTAATGACTTTAAAAGTTGAAACTTCCCTGGAAATCTTTTATTTGTGAGAGCAAAACAACTGAAGAAATAATGTGTCTGCATAGCTGTATTATCCTATGCAGATGAACTGGTCTTTTACTGTCTAGATCAGAGAGAATGTGAAGATATGCTCTAAAACACTCAGTTTTTAATATTCTCCCACAAAACAGTGAATAGCTCTTATTGTGTCCTTGATGAAAATCATACAAGAAAATTCAGAGCAATCTCTTTCCTTTATTTCTGTATATCTACAATTTCCTTATATTTATCATTATAAATTACTATGCTCTAAGACTATGACAGAAAGATCATGTTCAACAGGTAGCAAATCCTATTAAGAAAATACCTGATATTTAAGATACACTGATATTCAGCTCTGCTGTATAGCCAAGCCTATGAAATTCAACATACTTTGTTCTGCTCTGATCTACATCAATACAATGTTATACTGAGTTCCTCCTAATCAAATACCTGATAAATGGATCAGTTACAAGAAGCAATTGACTATAAAGCAAGCCTCTGAACACATTTTCATTGCATTTGTCACTGCAATAAATGAATAAATCTTTCAAATCACTACTCTGATGCCTTCCCAAAACCCATGAAACCTGAACTGCAGTATTCTGCGCCATAGGTTGTCTCTTTGACAAAACCCAAGCATGTTAATTGTCTTGATTTGTCTTTCATCCTCAGTAATTACTTTTGCTCCATATGGTCACAAGTTAAGTGCCTTCTATTTGAATGCAAAAAAGCAGCATTTTTTGTGTGGGCTTGGAAATATCATGACGACTTTTGACAAAAGTTTCCTTTGTCACCATTACAGGTAAAAATAATGGAACAGACAGTATTAAAAAAAAGTTTCTCAACTTTTTAAAGGATTCTTGGGAGGCTCACTTCTTTGTGCCCTGCTTAAACAGGGCAACAGGTGCTGATCATTCAGTAAATTAGGATCCATGCAAGATCAATTCAGTCTCTTGCCTGTGGTAGGTGCAAAGGCAAGACCAAAAAGAGATGGAATATTAAGCCATTTCATAAAAAAAACAGTTCCCCCTACTCCTTCAGTTTCACCCTGTGTTTATGGCACTTTAAGCTTGTCTTTCTGCAAAGACAAATTTATCTGTTTCTTGTTTTACTTGATGTCACAGAAAATAGAACTAAAATAGCGAGAACAAGAAAATGTGGGGAAAAATCCTGGTGTATACAATAACCAATGCAAAACCATTTTATGCTTGCTGTAGTGTTTTATAAACAAGGGATGGAAGCTGCCACTTTTGGCCCTTTCAGTGGAAAACAAAAAATTTTAAAAAAGCCTTCTACAAGTCTTACAACACAGTTTTCTGGACATTTAAAACTCTGGTCACCGTTATTTCAGCTAATTCCTAGAGCAAATAAATGTCACCCAAATAATTTGCTGCCAGTCTGGAATACAGACAGGCTGTCCCAAAGTTTAAATTAATTTTCCCCAATTTAACTCACTTACTAAAACCTACACAAATTTCAACAAGGATTTCTGGAAACAAATCACTAAAGCACCAAAGAGCTTTGTAATCATGCCCAGCACTTAAGTAGAAAGAACATTCAGGAGTATGCCAATGGCTTGCTATTAAAATAGAGTTAAACTAATAAACTTGGAACACTGTTTGTACCAGCTTTTCTTTTAAAAAAAAGATATCACAGAGTTTTGGGTTTTTTTAAGTTTTGAATTCAAAGTTTAGATATAAACACCTTAGATAGATTGAGCTAAAGAAAGCAGATAGTAATTTAAAGTAACTAGAATGTGTGTCATGATAAGCAAAAAGGGATTAAACATAGTGAAATACTGAAGAATTAATTTAATCTTTACTTTCTTTGTAATATATCAATTTGAGGCGTAAAAATAATGTGCTATGGTTATGTACTTCAGCAATTATGCCATAATTAAACAAAACCCATTTCATACTCACCCTGTATCTCAGTTTACAGATCACCACATTAGTAGGTATTATACCAACTTTCCCTTGAGTTAACTTGAGGACATTTTTCGCTCTGCAATACAGATACAGCCTCTCACTATTATCTTCTATTAGCAGCTTTGCTCTCTCCCATCCAAGTGTGTAGCTCTGTCAAACACACTCACACACTAAAGGAACTTCTTAAGCTTTGGAAATAATGAAAGGATCAGACAGCTACTGTGGTGTTTTGAGACCCTCAGAGAAAATTCCTTGAGTGAAAAGGCAAGCAGAACATACTCTGAGCACTGCAACAGAGAATTAAAAAGACGAAAAAAAATCTATTATTTTTCTGTCTTCATCTTATAAAACTACATTATTCAATTACACCTATCAGAAAAAGAGAAATTACCTAAAATGAGACATCTGCCAGCATTTACCAGAACTCTTGAAAATTATCATAGGCTTCTCCTAAACAAAGGGTAAAACAGGAGCTGCCATATTCTGAACTTAGTGCTAATGGTTTTCATCTTTTCTACTGTAGGGCTAAAATGAATATTTTATGGAGAATCAGTGCAGGAAACTCTTTGGGGAAGGTAGTCTAAGATTCTTAGAAATCAATGTTTCCTTATGCATATTTATTTTCCCTCACAATCGTCTCAAAAATAGCAGAGTTTTTTTGTTTTAAATCAAACCTTCACTTCTTCCCTTAAATAAAAGGCCAAAGCAAGAACAGATTGTGAAGCCATTATATTCATGAAGAGAAAAAGAGAGGTTAATTCAAAATTCTATGGTCTGTTGAACCCAATATCCACACGTTCCCCAAAGCAACAACAAACGCACCACGGAAACTCAATCAAGGCATCAAACCCACTCCAGCAAATGTGTTGTGCCAACCCATTATTAATGTTGCCTCTCAGGGAAATTCCGTATCAGCATGAACTTGCTGAAAATATTTTTCACAAATTCGCATTATACTATTTCCTTGACATTAAATGCCAAAGACGGCAAATTAGGAGAGGCCTGGGAGACAGAAGACATTCAAGGATGTGTCCTGCTCACAGAACCGAACTGATGAACAAATTGCACAAGTACACTCAGAAAGGGTTTAATTCACTGACATTAGCTTTTAGCGAATTTGACAGGTTGTAGATAAGAAAGTTGTCCTTCTGAAGAGAGCGTCTATGGACTCATTCTCCTGTATTCCTCCCCATGCCAATCACAGGAACAGGAATGAAATATCAGTGAACCAACATAGCTGAATCAAGCCATTCAGCACAAGCGTATGGAGCTTAATTGTGTTCCCTCACATCTTTTCCTACTGCCAAATAAAAACACCATTGTTCCTGTTGAAGAATTCCCTTTCATGTCTCAAGGATCTCGGCCAACTTAGTTGTGAGAGTCACGCTGCATGCCTAAGTGGAAGTGAGGGGATCTCACGTCTTCAAATTCATCCTCTCACCCTCTTTATGGCAATACAATTTGAATGCATTAAGCACTGCTGAGCACACTGAGAAAGTTCATTCAGCAGGTGCTTACACAAAAAAATCCCCTAAACATGTCACGTTACAATTTGTATGCAAGCTACATGGATGCTATCTAAAAGTGCATGCTAACTGCAGCCTCACCATTTGAGAGCACCCATCTTAGGTGATAATGCAAACATCCACTTTCATAGATGAACAGCTGCAGTAGGTGGGAGAAGGAAGAAGAAGGGAAATACTTTCCATAATGTGACCTAATTAAAACTGTACATAATAAAGGAAATTGATGGCAGAGACGTACAGATCTTAAACACATTTTTTTAAAATTCAAAACCACATTGGGATGTGAGTATTCATTAGCAGGCTCTTTGAGATGAGAGTACATAAGAAGAAATTTCACAAGAATTTTCTGTAATACCATAATTTCTGAATTATTCAGAAATTCCTTTTTTTTTTTTTTAGAAAATATGTCACTTGATAAAGCATCAACAATGATAAATCACATATGAAGCTTTTAGCTTTATACGTTATTATAAGCTATCACTGATAAATCAGTTAAAGACAGTTTAATCTGTCTGATAAAGGTTATTTAGTTATCAAACTCATGTTTTATATAGATTGTTATTTTTTTTAATTTTAAGACCACTTATTAAAATAAAACAGGACATTTAAAACCATTTTCACTGAGGTGAAGGGAAAACAGGACTTTGCTGAAATACTACATAGCATGTGGAAGTATGAAAAACACAATAAGGATAATTCATTCAGTAGAAGAACAAATGGAATTCTCTATTCATTTCTTTAAATGTTTGCACTGAAAAACCAGCTCTTGGCATGTGTCATGCAGCTGGGACAAAACGAGTCTGTAATTTCATTCGGTGCTCCGGTTGGATTTGATTTCCTAACACCTCCTGCAATAACGACAAACTGTTGTTTTTGCAGAAGTCTGGGCAACTAACCCTAGAGAAAGCCTCTAAAAACACACTGGTTGGGAATGGAGGAAACTGTGAAATGCACAAGCCAACAGTTTTATTTGGTAATAAATTCTATCTTTTGGCATAATTGCCATATGGCATATTAATTTTTATGTTTAGCAGTTTTTCATTAGAAATTAGTGTTTTTCTTCTGTTTCAAAAAATCCCTTTATTAAGGCAAACATCTTTTCTTACTCTCCTTTAAATCCCAAAAGCCTCTCTAAGGTAACTACATATTCACAATATCCTATTAGGCTGCTCTATATTTTGTTCCAAATCCTGAAGAAGAAAGCAATATTCAGATGAAGATGGACCAGAATCAGAACTGTAAATTAAATCAAGCACATTTAAATATGAGATTTATAGCACATTTTCTTCTTCAATCTACAACGCATTTATTCTAAATACCTCTTCCTAATGAGTAATTTTCTGGATGTCACCACAATTTTTGAGAGTCAGTATTCGAGTGTAGTACAAGCAACATATTTATATCAGTTTATTTGGTCAGGAAATAGGAATATAACCTGGCACATATCAAGAGATTGGTAATTTATCTGTATTCTGGGACAAAAACATTGCAACTGTAATACAGGAGTGTCAAACGGCACATAAAGTACCCTTTTTGATCACATAAATGAGATTCTTAAAATAATGAATAAATATGGATCTAAAGTCATTCTTCCAGGGAGGGTAGTAGGATTCTAGCTGCCAAATAAATATAAGTGCTGGATTCAGACTGTGAGAAGCATGGACCTAGATCCAGGCTAATCTGCATGCATCAGGCAGGCTGAGTCCACAAAGAGAGAAATCCTGTCCCTCAGTCCTTACTCCCTCTTTCCACCCAAGACATTTAACAGCCTCTATCAAATTATTTCCATGTGGTCCAAAAAGGCAGAACAAAGACAGGATAATGAGACAGTTTAGAGTTTCTGACCCTCCCCCTCTGCAGACCAAAACCAGAAAAAATATCTCAGGCTTAATACTGTTCATTTCGTTACTAGTTTCCTCATGGTGTATTATGACTGTACCATTTATGTAGGCTCCTAGGTTTTCCCCACACTGGAGAGAAAGGATAATTAAAACTCTTTTAATTAGAAAACTATCCTGTTAGTGTAAGAAGGAAAAAATCTTAGACTGATGAATTAAAGAAAAGTATCATATTCACTACAATGTGCAGAATATTAACAGTAAGGAAGCTCTATCTTAAAAGAAAGCATGAAAATAGGTAAAACAATAACTACCCTAATTTCTCAATTCAGTGGGAGCTTTGTTATGTGCTAAACTTGCAGTAAAAATGAGTTATGAAAACAACTGTCATAAAGGCCATTTTTAAAACATGAATAATTCAAAGTTCCTGTTTTTTTTTCTCAAAAAATATTACATTCTGTACCTTGTACAATTAATGCAGTTGAAATAGTCAGACTTTTAAAGCAACCACTTTTTCTATACAATAATATTTCATTGGAATTTTTATTGTGTTTGTTTTCATGGATCTCAATAGACAATACATCCTGTGAAAGGAAAAAATCTAATTCATTTTACCAACCATGCACAGTCAAAAGAGAGATGGAATTGGCATGTTGCATGTTGTGAATGAAAATTGAGAATATATGTAATAAGCATCTCTAAACCTTAATGAGTTATTGAGCTGTATGTCTCCTAGTGTGTCAGTGATTCTTTTAATTTATTTTCTAGTTTCAATACAACTTTTCTGTAGGAAAAGAAAGCCCAAATGAAATGAAAGTGAAAATATACAATGAAGCAAAATTAATAAAACCCAAATACTATTGAAACTAACACTGTATCTGCCCCAGGGTGAATGCATGGTAAGAATCAAACCAGGAGTGACTATGGCACTGAAGCTGCAGTTAGAATCATCCCTGGGACTTCATAGTTTCTCTCCAGAGGCACATGAGCATACAGAGGCAGGAATGATAGCTGCTGCTTAAAATACTGAACATTTTTAAACATCAAAGGCAAATAATTTTATTTCCCCTCAAGATTAAATGAAGGAACTCAAACAAAATACATATCATGTTCTTGCAGTTTTTTTCCAGCAACAACAATTTTAGACAAACCATACTGGCTCAGATTTTGATGTAAAACATCTAAATAACAAATAACAATCAGGGACAAGCTGCTGATGTGCAAAGTAACCTCCCAGGTGCAGAGGGCAACCACAGCAGACACCTCAGGCTACAGCTGGTGTTGAACCAGAAAAGGACAGAGGCAAATCCTGCGAGGCAAAGTACTGTTTCTTTGTCCTTACGCGAGTGACTCAGCTGTGATAACTCCCCCGCTTGGGTAAGTACCTGGACATTAACAGGTGTCCAACCCTGCTGACAGGCTAAGATGGGCCATAACTGACCCAACTCTGCTGACTTAACACTGCAGCTGCAACATTTTAGAAGGTGTCAAAAACTCCTGACATGTCCCATGATCCAGTATTACATCACCCAGTGTAGTACTCCCAGCCCAAGGGGAGGTTCTGGGGCATTTTCCCCTAGACCATGCATAATATAAATGCAATGGACTTTGTGTTTTGGGGACTTTCCTCCCATACCCCACCCCTGATGAATCCAGTCTGCAACCACCACTTTGACCACTAGACATCAAATTTGCAACAACCAAGTCTAGCCATGAAATCCACAGGTGTTGGTATCTAATCTTATCCTTTCTTCCTTTCTTTCTTTTCCTTACACATTTCCTTAAGTGTTACTTTCATGCTTTTACATTGCTATGTTACTATAGGCAAAAATAACCAAAACCATTGCAACCAAATTGTTCTAAAATAAACCCTATATACATATATTTATGAGCAGCAATCGTTCAGTGTTGTTTCATTCTACCCCACCCCAAAGGGATCGATCAACAAGAACTCGGGTTACAGTCTTCTTTAGGGGTGGGTCATAACACAGGCTTACAATGTAACTTCTGCTAAATGGCTAAGGGCAAGTGGAGTCCTTTGTGGGCCTTTCAGTCCTCCTACTGCAAGTCACCTCTACCCATAAGAAAAGAATTAGTATGTTTACAAGTTCATGTCCTCCAGATCTGCAGTGACAGCAATATCACAAAACAGCAATACCACAAAATATCACAAAGTTGATCTGCTTAATCAACTTTGCCACTCAAAACGTTTTCTTTACACCTAACCCAAAAACCCCACATTTTTCTATTTAAAATTAGTATTTTTTGCTTATCTAAATTGGCTTATTCACACAAGCAAATGACCTGAGACATAGCACAGCTGAGCTGCATCAACAGATCGTGTCTAATTACATTTCAATTAAGACCACCTAAGAGTACTCACAAAATCTGCTGTTGAAGCTTGGAGGTTGTGCAGTGACCATGAAGCTTCTCTAACTCAGTCACACACCTGATGCAGGCACGAAATCAATTTCCTTGCCTTCTCAGGACTGAGTACCTCCTCTAGTCCATCCAAATCCATGAAAAAGGCTTGCTAGATCAGTTTCCACAGTAAGCACTCTTGGATCACATCTAGCAAATCTGGCTTCACTCACAAAGTTGAAGCAGTTGATGCTGCTTCATCTAACAGGCTAGGATGCAGATTCTGAACTGGGCTGAACTCATCTTTCTTGATGGGAATGAAAATTATGTTTCCCACTCACACAGGGATATATTAATGCATAAGTTATATGACTTATGGTGAAGTAAAGTGGGATAAAAACTAATAAAAGCTTAACCTAATACTAACATTTCACTACTCTATCATTGCTGCATTCAAAAGAGAGAGGCAATGAGAAGTGTTTGCAAAAGTAGGCTAATGATCCAGACTCATCACTTCAGATGATAGCCGCTGGTCAAAGAACACTCACATATAATCAGACAGATTCAGTACACTAAAAATTTAAAAATCAAAACAACAATTTTATTAATTCACTTCCAACATGATTAGGATGAATTTGTTGTCATTACCCCTGAAATGCATACCACATTGCCATTGCTAGTGCAGTCCTATAGCTACAGCACTACCCTGCAAGCCTCAGTAGAGCTGTGCTGGCAAAGTACCTGGAAAGACAGCCTAATTATACCAGGTCTGGAATGAGCTCCCAACAAGAAGGGCTTAAACACCAGCAGCACAGAGAGCTGTAAAGAGAAAAAAAGTACAGGGTACAGACACAGATGCTTCCTAACATCTTTATTCATCCTGAAAAAAGCCAAAGCTCCCAGTGAAATTGCACAATTCTGAAAAGTTAGGTAAAAAACTCTTGACTAATAAGTGAAAATGCAAATTTATGTTTGCACTCAGTTATTATAAAAATCTAGTCCTTCCCTTCATTTTTTCTCTACTTAGTACTCACTACATATTTGACCATGCTAGTTTAATATGGTCATTTCCACTCCAGCCAAACTTAACTTATTTACACCTACATCACAAATATCTGGCAAATTCAACTTTTTGAAGTAGGATAATTTGCTTCTACAAGAAACTTTTCTTAGCAATGAAGTTAAACACCTTCACAGAACTCCAGAGTGATCCTACCTGCTTATGTACCTTAAATATCTTCAATAACTGTTTAAAATACAGGCACCCAGGTCAGGAGACAAATTTCAATAGGCAATAGATATTAAAGCACTAATTAGACTGTGAGTTTAGAATTTTGCTCCTGAACACTTTCAGAAAGATACCTAAAAAGACTTTCACAGCCATTTATTGTGATAATACACAGATCTCAGCAGTTAGACAAAGGCCCACAGCATGATATCTCCAGTCAGGTTTCTGTCTTTTTCCTCATGGTTGTCCCATTTTCCATGAGGAAACATTTTTTTTTTCTTATTTCTCTGTTACATTTCAAGACAGATGAATGAATAATTAAGCTCACAGCACATGGAGGTTCAGTGTGTTTTAGAAAGAGCACTTCTTGAGCTCCTTAGCACTGCAGTGGCCATAATGCTGCTGCTGAAAGAATTCTTTCATTATATTACACATAATATACTGCACACATAAAAACCACACGTATACATACGTAGACATTCTTTGCACTGATGCAATGTGTTATATAAAAATAAACAAATAAAAATCAAAAGAAATTACTTGCAAGGAAAACACCATAATGTTATTTTCTAAAACTTTTGAAGAGGTATCATTGTATTAAGAAACACATGTAACTGCTCATGGAAATTAAATCATCATAAAAAATACTTAATAGTAAGGGCATCTGGATATTTATGAATGTATGTTATCTGCTTTTCTTTAAAAAAGTCGTGATTCCAAGTATGTGATGACCTAACATCCATACGTATCTGTAACATTTTCATAGCTCAGTTCTCCTTTTCTGGTGTGGTTAATCTCTTGATACCATTAAGACATAATAAGATGTAACATCTGCTTGCAATGTGTATTAGAAGGTGGAACTTCCTGTCAACGCACTAATTTTTGGACAAATTTGAACCCACTGGTTTTGCCAAAGTTCTCAAAACTTCTGCAAATATTAAGATTCACAAACTTTAGGCAATAAACATTAGAAAATACAGAGAAAAGGGAAATGGAAACAAATTTACTCTCTGTCTTTGTTCCAGCTCCCTCCATCGTGCTGACTCACACACCATCTACCATTCTCAGGTACCACATCTTGGTGTCCTACGTGTATGCGGCAAGGCTTTGATGCTGGAGGGCTGCAGGGCGGTGTCTGTGAGGGGCAGTCCTGGCAGACAGCTCCAGCCAACCCACTGCAGGGCATGGCTAAGCCCCACGGCCAAGGAGTGGCATCTCAGAGGAAACAGGTTTCAGAAAGGGCACAGGTAGTAACAAGTGAACAGGGGGAAAAAAATGTGAGAAACACCCCTGCAGACACTAAGATGAGGAGAATGAGCTCCAGGTGCTGAAACATAGACAGCCCTGCCGCTTGTGGAAGACCCCATGACAGAGGAAGCATATCCTGGAGGACTCTAGCCCATGGAGGTGCCCACACTGCAGCAGGGGAAAATCTGAAGAGGAAGGAGCAGCAGAAAAGATCTGTTGTGTACTGTACCCATGCCTCCATTCCCCATCCTCCTCCATCTCTTGGTGAAGAGGAAATTGGTGAGGGGAATATGTTTTTTTCATTTTTCTTCATTTTGCAACATCCAACTCTATGCTAATATAAATAAATAACATAAATAATTTATTTATATAAATTAATAAATCATATGTTTCCCCAGCCAAGCCTGTTTTCCCAGTGATGGTAACTGATAACTGATCTCCTTGTCTCTACCTTAATCCATGAAATTTTTAATCTAATTTTCTGTCTGCCTTGCTAAGCAAGAGGACTGAAAGAGCTGCTGGGTGGGCATCTGGCCAAGATCAACCCACCACACTTCATACACTGAAGATTTTCACACACTCAAGTTCCCACTTCTGGAGACATGGGGACAAGTCTCAGTTTCAACAGAGGTCGAGAGCAGATTTAGACCCATGAGGATCAATAAACTAGATGAACTTCTGTCTCCTTTTTCTGAGGGGATGTTCTTACAGAAACTCTCAAGCACTAGTAGAAGATGGAAGTCTATACAAGTACCTCTTAAAAAATAAAACCTGGCTGCAGAAAGAACAATTAGTCCCAATTACCCAGTAGTTCAAGGACTGCTGCAACATAAAAAATACAGTTCAATTGTTTTTCAAGAGTATTCCAACTCCTATTGCCAAGCAAAGTGCCTCAGCACCAGGCTATGAGCAATCATGGGGTATTTTTAATTTGTGCTATTCAAACCATACATGATGATCCATGACTCTGCCTCATCCCTTCTATTATCTTGCTTAAATAGCTGTCTCCTCGTGGCAGTAAATTATGGGTTCCACCCCAGACACAGAGCTCTCCCTGTGCACTGCATGGATGGCTCCAGATCTAGCCAAGGTCCAGCCTCGGACATGCATTCAAGAGTTTGGCAAGGCAATGCTCCGGATACGGCCGCTGCTTCCTTCTCCACATCTCAGCATGACTGCCTCCTCCACAACTTACATTAGAAAAATAAGCACTGTTGCGAATTTAATTATGTCTTTGCCTTTCTCTGACAACAGATTATGCTTGTTAAAGAGTTTTTTGTTTGCTATTGTTTTACATCCAGTTTCCAGCACTAGCTGTTTTTATATACTTCTTTCCTTCAGCCAAGCAAAAACAGCTATAGTAGCTGCTTGAAAAAATGCTTCTTATTCATTTTCCTCCACTGCCTGGGAACCAGATTTATGAAACACTATGAAACAGATATGAACTATTTTATATAAAAGAATTTTCCCCTCCTTCCCCACTGGCCCTGCATTTTCTGTTAGCACTGGAAGGGGAGTAAGTCTGTTTATGTGAGCCAGGGCACTCCTGAAAACAAGATTATAAACCTCAAGTGGCTACAGCAGGGAAATATTTATTTTGTTGAAAATAAATGGAGAAACTCTTGGATTATAACTGGAATCATATGTTATAAATCAGTTTATTGAATAACACAGCCTTGGAATAATCACTGTCCTGGGACATAGCTTTCTACTTCCACAAAGCCAGATACAGTCTGTGTTGGTAATAATAAACATTAAAAACCAGAATTTCTTTTCCTTTCTTCTTGCTGGCCCTTTTTTAAATGACTTTGGGCCCAACCCTTACGAATTACAAAAGCCAGACAAACTAAAAGCTAAACCAATCAGAATTTCCTTTATGCCCTTTCCTAAAATGATGCTTTCTCTGCTATCATTAACATATTATCTTCCATTAGTGGAGCTTATGCTTTTCATGATGTGAGAACCTAAACTTCAGACAGTAATGTTAAGATACTACATCTGCAGGATAGGACTGTTCTGTGCTTGTTAATAGTGTAAAGAAAAAGCAAACACCAAATCTCATTTTCTGAGAAAGGTGAGAGAGTTTTGGGAATTAAAAAATGAAAATGGAAAACAAATAAATAAAAAAGGACATCCCTGACGGTCAAACAGGGGCAGTTAGATACCATGAATTTTTCACCATGCCAGACCAGTCAATCAAAGATAACATAATGCAAGAATATCTGAGTGACACTTCAAGCTGTATTCATAAGCAACCTGCCTCTTTCTAAGTCAATGAAGAGACAGGACTTACAAGCCCGCACTGGAAAGTTATTGAAATGTGACTGACATCTCAAAGGAAAAGTGTCAACAGGATAACATGACCCTGTGCTGAAACACTGCAAGGTTAATCAAAGTTATGGCAGTTGGGAGCTAGAAAGGCTCTACCTTAGATTGAATTCTTGTAGTCAAAGCAGTGATGGGGCCACTGTCTCAATTTCACTTCCTCTCCTACTGACATTTGCATACCAAGTTTGTAGCATTTGTCCACTTTTGTTTTGGTTTCGTTTTAGACAGACACTGGTGGATGTTGGCTGAGAGAAGGCTTTATACATCTAAGTAATGACTGGTTTGCCCTTTCTCCTCTGGGACTCAATCTGCTGTTAACATATGATCTAAGATAGTAAATACACCACTGGGAGATTAAAATACAGTGCTACAAATTGCAGAGTTATTGCTCAAAAGGGAGTAGATAAAGTCTGAGTTAAAGTATCAGCAGAATTCATCTAAGCTTCCATGGAGCAATAAAGGGAGTAGGTACATGCTAAGACTGTTTCTTAAAGTTCTTACCTCCCTACACCTGGAGAGTTTCCCAACAATCTATTATTTACCAATATGACATCAGGAAATATATTGCACAGATCTATCTTCTTCTCTAACCTCCTCACCTCACCTACCACCTAGTTTTGTAGGCTTATAAAGACAAATTACTTTTTCAGTTATTTTGCTTATATATGTCAGTAGTTATCATTTTAATTCAGTACTATCATGGTTAAAATGTAGACCAAAACTATCCACTTAGCACTTACTCTGCAAAGTAACAAAGCTAGGAATAAAGATAAACTAAGGACAACAGGATACCACCAATGCAGTAGTTGTGTTCATATGCTCAAGACGACAAAATGCAATCCTTAAGCAATTTAAGCAAGTATGGCTTTTACGGGAAAAAAAAAAAAAAATTCTCTGATTTATTTTGTTCCTGGATTGAATCTTTTTGCTTCCTTCAGTTTACTTCATATGTTTCTTGTTTTCTTATTCTGTCAGCCCACAGCAATATCTCACAGATACAAATAGCACCTTCTTGACACTGCATATCATTAGCTAAAAATGCTAGTGGCCCTATTCTGTTGGTTTCGTTCCCTGCTCTTTCTCCTTTTCTAGAAGGAAAACAGTCTAGAAAGTAAATATGCTTCTTCCTTAGAGCCTAAGGACCTACAAATCTTTTTCTTCCTGCAGACTCTGTCTGATTTCTAAATCACTGCCTGCACTGAATGTCACACAACATTTCCATTATGGAATAAGTCCTCCAGTTAATTATTTAATTATGGAAGATTTACAAAATAGCATCCCTTTCCCCAGTAAAAAATTAAGAAATATGATAACAAAATATTCTTTTATTATTAATATTTTTAAACTAATGATGGAAAAACTTCTAATGAGGGAAAGATCACCTTGGGAATATATTATATCAAGCATGGCCAGCAAGAACTTTTCTTTTTGGAAGAATAATGGCTTAATGTTTAATTAATCCTATCCATTTCTGCATTTATGGGAAGGCGGAGAAGAAGAGTCTGCTTTATAATGTGGAAAATTAAATATTAAAAACTTTGTGCCTACTTGACTTTACATTTTCTTGTTATGAATGGGTATTTTCACTTTATTTCACTTTCTTCAAACTACAAGAGACAGAAGCAATTACTGCAGCTCTGCTGAACAAAGGTATTCTCAATGTACCTCTGATACTGCCTTGCCAATCCCAAAACAAAACAAAAAATTAAAAACCATTTAGAGTATTAATGGAACCTTTAAACCTCACATTCAAAGTGACGTAGGTTACTCAAGATTAGAGAAGACCAGGGAGAACTTCAGAAAAGCTTAATAAAGTTATGAATTTAAGAAACTCAAGAGATAAATTTCAGTGTAGTCAAGTGGCAATATACACTGGATGAAACAATGTGAATTTCCCCCTGTGTACAAATGGGTTCTAAATTAAGTGCACCTATTCAGAGAGAAAGATGTAGAAAGTATTTTGGACAGTTCAATAAAACCGTTTGTTCCATGTACAACAGTAGTCAAAAAGCCCAGCAATGTTATTAAGGCCTGTAGAATTAGGAGTATAAAAAGACAGAACAATAATGAAAATAAAACCTTTAAATACAGTGACCTTAAATAGTCTATGTTCTTGCCTTGTCTCAAAAAGAATTAGAGAAAAAAATCCATTCAGTGGAAAGCAGAAAAATAATGAAGATGATTAAGTATGTGGCAGGTCCTGAGCTGGGAGAAAGGACAGAGTAGGGGTATGAATGGCCTCTCTGAACCACTCTCCGAGCAGCCATTTCTCCTGCCTTTCCACTTTTGAGTGGTACCTCTGAGAAGTGCCCTGGTACCACCTGCCATAAGAGCCCTGAATCACTCCAGTCAGTCTGGCACAGAACCCACCTGAGCCTCAGAACCTGTGTGGCTCCCAGCCCTGCCTCACCCATGGCTGTCTCATCCATGCTGTGCCTGCAGCCCAGGCAAACCATCCTGCTTCAGGAAGAGGTGAGATGTTGGGGGTGCCCACCTTCACCTCCTACCCATCACACTGCCACAGGGCAGGCTCAAACCCAGATGTTCAAACGCGAACCTTTCAGTATGTACTGTGAGAAATAGTAGTTCATACTAAAATAATGTTTATTGTGAACTTTAGATACTGCATAGTGAAAAATTCTAAAAGGAAACTTCTTCCACACTTCTCCCAAAGAACAATATGGCTCCTTCTCTCCCTTGTGTTATCCTCCCTCCACCTTATCATCACTCATATCCTTTTGTTGTTTTCTCCTTTATTCACTTTTGACTCAGGTATCCTTCCTTTTCCATTCTCTTTGATGACTCCTTACTTTCTCTGCTTCTTGACTTCACAAAAGTCCTGGAGGTTAAACAGAACGTAGACTGATACACTTTTAAGCCTCCCTTTTAGTACATCATCTTTCCCTTCCACTGCCGAGTGCTTGATCTTTCTCTGGAGAGACCCAGCCCAGGGGGCTGCCAGCAATTGGCTGCATGCTGTGTTACACCCTGTACTCTTAAATTTGACTTGTTCAATCCACATTCAGACCCCAGACTAACTACATTATAAGTGTAGTTACATTAAAATTCTCTTTCCTAACCTAATTTCTAACAGCAACTTCCTTACCACCTGGTTTCGGAGTGGGAATTATCTAAGGTATGCTCATCTAGCTCTGTACATGAAAAAAATACTGTAACTGAAGGTAGGTTTGTCATTGATTTAGTGACAATTTACATGGAAAACCTTGACCATGGGATATACTCTGGTTCACATTAAAATGGAATGTCACACAGCCTTACTAGGAAAATATTAGCTGTTCCATTTAGTCATTTAGCTTTTTGTTTCTCAGTTTCATTTTATCTACTGTCCATGTCACTACTGCATTCTGACCTCCTCTCTTTTACTCAAATTATGCTGCAGTGTAAATGAACTTCCCCTCTCCCTGTGACCACTTAAGCTTTGGACTTCTCATGCTCCCAGACGTGGTCACATACTCCTCCAGAAGTGTCAGTAACTAGTCTTTATCCTTATCAATTACCGCCAGTCCTCCACCTTCTTCCATGCTGGGATTATCTTCCTTCTGTCACAGAATTACAGAAGAGAAAGGACCACTGGGAGTCATCTGGTCCAACCTCCCTGCTCAAGCAGGGTCATCCTAGAGCACATGGCACAGGATTGAATCCAGTCAGTTCTTGAATTCTCCAGTGACAGAGACTTCCAAACCTCTCTGGACAATCTGTTCCAGTGCATGGTCACACATGTAGTGAAGAAGTTCTTTCTTATATTTGGGTGTTTTTTCCTGTGCATCAGTTTCTCCCCTTTGCTTCTTGTCCTATTGGTCAGTACACTGAGAAGAGCCTGGCTCCATCCTCTTGACACCCTCCATTCTGGGGTGTCAGATACTGATAGACATTGATAAGGTCCCATCTCAGTTGTCTCTTTTCAAGACCGAACAGGCCCAGCTCTCTCAGCTTTTTCCATGGTAAAGAAACAAGAACAAGAATCAAAGTCTGCTATGCAAGTGTCTTTACCATAATCCCCATTAATTTCTAGCCACTTTGACATTAATGCACAGGCATCACAGTTCTTAATAGGTGCATAATGTAACACTAGCAACACCAAATGCAAAGGACACAAACCTCGTACATACACAACTCTAATAATGGTCTATCCAGAATAGGCAATTTTCAATGAGACAACTTTTATTTTATATTATTGCCTGTAAATGGGACCTAACATAGACAGCTCTGACAGGAAGCCTGGAGGCCTCAATTTCTAATTGTAACTTTAGTACTGGTTTGTTCAGTGAAGCTAGGAGAGCTACATCCTTCTCTTCCAACCTGTAAAATGAGATTAGACAAGATTACCTCCTCTAAAAAGCTTTAAATCTATGCAAAACAAATGTCAAAGTAAGAACTAGGGTTTTTGGTGGGTTGTTTGTTTTTTT
This sequence comes from Molothrus ater, assembly GCF_012460135.2. Taxonomy (NCBI): domain Eukaryota; kingdom Metazoa; phylum Chordata; class Aves; order Passeriformes; family Icteridae; genus Molothrus; species Molothrus ater. The sequence continues at coordinate 53,703,785 of NC_050479.2, read as the reverse complement.
TTAACTTAGAGATTTTTAAATAAGCCATTCCTATAGAGCCAACTCCAACGTTATACTCGAGCTCTGAATACTTCTATTTCATAAGTATATATAGCCAATAGCTTGTGTAAATATAACAGTTTTTGTGTGTCCCAGGTGTTCGGAAGCTAAGGAGGCATATGTTTGGTTGTGGCCCAAGAGAGTGTTTGTAAGCACAAAAGCCCCTAACTTTTCCCCAAAAAGAGAGCATCATTGTAGAGACACTAACTCAGTATGAAATATAAAAAATTGAATTGTTTGGCAAGGAATTTATAATTATAGAAATCTTGAAAAAAATAAAGGTTTCATATCCAAATCAGACATTCTGGCCAATAAACTGAAGATCAAAAAGAGGCAAGAAGTTGGCCTCCTTTCTGATGAAAGTCCATTGGGCTGCCAACAGACTGTGACTGCTTTTCTTACCAACTGTATTAATTAGGACCCTCAGGAAATTCAAAAGCAAGAAAGAGGGTGAGAGGGAACATTTGCCAGAATTGCTATGGCATGTGCCAAGCCCCACTTTTAGAAGATGTACCCAAACCAGTGACATTTTATCTATTCCAGCATAACTGAGCTCAGTGGGAAAATTCCACTGAGTTCAGTTCACGTATCAATTTACACTTAAGGGTAAAGTGGTTAAGTGTCTTGTCTAATTGAATTGTTTTTATTACGGGTTCTGGTTTGTCTGAACAGCATGGCATTCAGTACATTAAGGACGCCATACGTGAGTAGCTCAAAGAAGTTAATTCTGTTGGAAGATATTAAAAAGCAGAAAAAAAAAAAAAGGAATCCATTGTTTTTTTCCTTACTGCTTATTTTCCCATTTTCCAGAAGCATATTATGGTCTTCAAGACATTGCGTCTAACATGCATAAAGAGCAGCACGTTGCATGCTAACTATGTGGTTTGGGGTTTTTTTGTTGTTTGTGGTTTCATATTGGAGTTAGATTTTTTTCCTTTTTGAAAAAAAAAAAGTCTAAACAATTAAAAACAAAAAGGGAAAGAAAGAAAAGGGGAAAAACCTAGGGTAGATGCTATGCCATTCTTGATCTGCATCTGCCTGATTCTAATAGCAAAATGATTATAGAATTCATTTTCAGAGCAAGTAATTCATGCAGGATGCAGGTTGCTTTAAAAGAAAGAAAAAAAAAAAAAACATTCCTCTTCTGAAAAATTCAATCTCTCGTGACAAGAGCCAAAGGCATCCAGACCTTTGAAGTACTACATTATATGGAAATGGTACTTCCTTTTAGGATAAATAGTACCCAAAACTCTTCAACAGGTCCTTGGAACACAAGCCCTATGAGGAACAATTGAGGAAGCTGGAGTTGTTTAGCCTGGAGAAAAGGAGACTGAGAAATGACTCATCACTCTCTACAACTCCCTGAAAGGTGTTTGCAGTCAGGTGGGGTTGGTCTCTTTTTCCAGGCAGCAACTGACAGAACCAGAGGACACAGTCTCAAGCTGCATCAAGGGAAATACAGGTTGGATATTAGGAAAAAGTTTTTCACTGAAAGAGTGATAAAGTACTGGAATTGTTTGCCTAGGGAGGTGGTGGAGTCACCATCCCTGGATGTGTTTAGAAAAAGACTGGACTCGGTGCCATGGTTTAGCTGAGGTGTTACGGCATGGGTTGGACTCAATGATCTTTAAGGTCTCTTCCAACCCAGTGATTTCTGTGAATTCTGTGAATTATTCATTAAATCAAGTCTGTATTTGAACTAACACTAAAGTACATATTTTTAACAGAGAAATCTCAGAACCAGTTCAGTAAAACAGAAATAAAACAGGATTGTAAAGAAGGCCCCATTTGCTGTATCCCAAGTCATATATTTGAAAGCAATTCCTTCTCCCTAGGCTTGGTTTCAGACAAAATGACTCAATCTGGGCTCCAGCACACTCTGCACAGTACCCTCTGCATCCCTCAGAAGTTTTTATTTCTGCATCACATCTGCTCCCTGCACTTTTCAGTATGTCAGTGTCTTCAGGCTTAGCTACCACGTGTTCTCTATCCTCTGGTCTGGTATCTTCCCTTACAAGCAAATAAATCTACCTCACTTTTACCCAGTCACTTCCTTTACAGGGGAACAAAGAAATGAAAATAAATGACATTCATCACACACATACATTTTGGAACAACCGCTGGTCTCTGTTTTCTCACAAAACATCAATGAAGGCAAGAGAGCTTCATGACAATAATTGGGAGAACCTCAGTGGAACATACATCACTGTCTGTATCTGGTGCTATTCTGTATGCTCTGTGCAAGGATCTGAAGGGGTGACATTCCAGTGGACAAATGTTGTTTCAAAGTAATACTAATTTATTCTGCTGCCTTGCACAATCTGCATTGAGAGCTAGAGGCCACAGATTGAACGATACTACAGATCTCTCCAGCACAGACTCTTCTCCTACAAATGCAGAATTAAGTATTCATGAAGAGATTTCAAAGGTCTAAAATGACTGCAGAGCTTTCAAAATGCGACACTGTGAACTAAGACACTGTCAAGTAACAAGTAATAACTGGAAAGGAAAAATTTATCTCTTGAATATAACAGATACTCTACAATTATTTTTCCCTATCTTTACTTTCAGAAAAAAACAGAACTAAATTTCTAAAAGAACAGAACTAAATCACAAAACCAAAGCAAACAAGAAAACAAAAATCAACCCTCAAAAAACAAGAGTAAAAGGAAACATAGGGATTAATGATTGGCACTAAACAGAACAGTTCTCTCCTCTTCCAGTTTATTTTTTAAACTAAGCATACAAGAAAATGGCTGCTAGTTACACTTTGCTGATCAATGCAGTATTGTCTTGTAAAATAAAAAAGCTTTTGAAACTCAGCTTGATCCTTCAGAACAAATTTTTTCTAGAGAATACAACTTTTGAGACCAATTTTTAATACATACCTTTTTTTTTAACACTGCCAGTGACTGCAAAACCCCCCAAAAATTAAAATAAAAAATACTGTGTTTTACTCAACCCACATGCACAGTTTCACCAAAGCTTTCCTTAAACAGAGAGCAATATGAAAACAATATACCCTACTCCAGCACAGCTGGGCTCTTCCTATGAAGCACACCTGAAAAACCAGACTGAACTCACAGTTAGCTATACTCACTGGGGCAGCACTAATGTGCATTCTTTTACAGGAGTAGAACAGATGGAAACTCAATGTTGCAGTACCAAGAAAGTCACAAACCATCTTTGCTTAAGTTCTTCCACCCCCCGAATACTAAAGTGCAAGAGATAGCCTGGACCAAGAAGAGGGCAAGTGAGTCCAGCTATTCTGTAGTCTCCACTAGAGAGGATCATGTTGGAATATAAAGCTGAATTTGTAGATTTGCTGGACACTTAAGGAATACTCTCTGCAGTGAGAAATCATCGAATGCACCTTCTGCGTTTGTGACTACACCCATTGTATGGACCCTACTCACCTTGAGAGGTGCAAACCCACACACACAGGCTATACGCTGACTTCAGGTTCACTGTGCCTTGTTTCTTCTCCCTTTGCATGTGAAATCAAGACAAACTGTGCCCATTAAAAACACTCTCACTCAAAATTCTACTCCCATAAGCTTAGATTTGACATTCCTGAATAATGGAATGGAGGTTAGTGCTTAACTGAATCAAATTACAGGACACTGCTTCTTATTTGAGGGATTGCTCGGAGACAAAAACTATGACTTCAGTTTTTCTTATTATGTGTAAAGGGAAGGAGGAGGGAAGCACTTATTTGTTTCTTTGGCTGGAAGGGTATGTTATTACACATAAGGCAACAAATGCATTGACGTATTTATTTCCCAAGGGAAGTGACAAATCAGTATATACCAGGAGAAACTTTGTCACTTGTCCTAGAACAATCCCCTCTGTTGCTCTGGGTGACTGCATATGCTCTGCGAACAATTTTATTTTTTTCATATAGCTTTTATGATGTTTACCATTAGGCTACCAACATCACAGATAAAACACCCCACACACAGAGTCAACACACAGAGGTTTACTCAGGAACTTGAGAAGGTTCTGATTTCCTTGCTCAGCTTGGGGAAAAATTGAAGCTGACTTATTTTGCTCTTCCTGGCATCTTCAGCACCTCTTTTTCACTCACGGTAATATAATGCATAAAATGATTTTCAACCACATTTATAAATAAATCTCGGAAAACAAATCAGTCTTAATATATTGGTTTATAAACTCTTTTTTATATATACCTTCTTAAATGTCCTGTTACTGTGGCATATGAGACTAACACACTGGCTGTGGATATACCACTTTGCTGCTTTAAGTTGAAAAAAAAAATCACTTCAAAATTAGGAACTCAAAGTTATTCTACAAAGCCAAAGTTTCAAAATAAAAATTGTTAACACAGGAAACTATTATCTTTGAGTATGCATTTAGGTAACTATAGTTATTTTTCATTACTTGTAAATTTGCTAAATTACTTATAAATTTTATAATTTTTAAATTATATTTCTTTACTTTGCTACCTAGAAGCATCCTTTTGTTGCTTGGGGTTTTTTTGTTGTTTTGCTTTTGTTTTGTTTTTCATTTTAGGATTTTTAAAGCACGTAATACCATAACTGTATACAATGGTGTAAGTACTGCATTCAGGGCAACAGGCTCTGCCCTGAGAACACGTCCTTCCCACTCTAAGGCAATAAAGAAAATGTGCGATGGCAGTCTCCTTAACTGTTACTGTTTTCACCTTGTGTTTCTCGTGCTGATGAAGTGCTGAATTGCACGGGTGTCACAGAGGTATGCAAAAACAGCTCCACTCAGTTAACAGAATCAGACAAACCTTGATGAAAGCCAAAACCAGTGGCCACAACTGACACACACCATGGGTGACCCTGATGTGTCCCATGGTGTTTAACAGGTTACGAGTTCCCTGTGCCTGCTGGCATATTGTTGCTACATGGACAAGGACAAAGATCCAAAGCACACATTCACAGACTGACATGGAGCCCCAGGGGAACCAGCAGACTAGGTTGCTCCACCCAAAGGGCCATAGGATCACTGAGGGATATCCAGTAGAGAAAAAAATCACTCACCTGGGGGTAGTGCGAGGGCACACATCCCAGCAAGTCTCCATGGCAGTGTCCCAGTCCCCAGGGCAAGGCTTCACCTCACAGACCTGCTGTGGGTGAGGTAACCGTTTATCCAGGGCTCATGGCTGTACCTGGTCACAGTCCTGGGCTGGGGCCTCTCCTTGGCCAAGGGCTCCCACCCTTCTCACTGCCCCCTACCAGGAGCAGCCCTGGGCACACCCATCTGCTGTGCTTTAACCTCATCAGGAAGCTCAGGCCCCACAGAGCTGCTGGGTTACACCCTCTCAGTGGGATGGAGAGAGCACCGTTAAGGGTAAAAGTGAGGAAATGAATCTCTTGAGAAATAGGTAAAGCAAAACCAAAGCAAAACAATAAATTTGTTGCTACTTCCCATGGGCAGGCAGAGACAGCAGAGCTCCATCATATGGAATAGTAACTTAGGAAGGCAAAGACCATCACTCTGAACATCCTCTTCTTCCTTATCCTTCCCCCAGCTCTATATGCTGAGCAGGATGCCATATGGTATTCAGTAGTCCTTTCCTCTGTTGGGGTCAGCTGTCCCAGTTGTCTGCCTTCCCAACTTGTGCACTCACAGCTTCCTCACTGGTGAGGTGAGATGAGGGGCAGAAAAGGCCTTGGCTCCACATAAGAGCTTTTCAACAATAGCTAAAACATCTCCACATTTTTAACACTATTTTCAGGACAAATCCAAAACACAGTCCCATACCAGCTACACTGAAGAAAATTAACTTCTCTTCCCCAGCCAAAACCAGCACGCTGCCACAGCCGTGGTGTAAGACATGAAAATAAGGGCATGAAAGTCTGTCAGCAGACACATATTGGCCAGCAGGGTCTGTGTGTGATATTCTCCTGGCTCATTTGGGGCTGGTTTTGGGGGTTGTTTTGAGGGGAGGAATGGTTATTTTGAGTTAAGTTTCCAGAACAGGTGAGTAGGCACCTCTATGGAGCATTTTACTCAGAAAGTTGGTACATTAAGTGACTGGTAAAATAGAATGAACCAAATTAGATCAATGGGTCAAATTCACTTTTTGAAAGCAAAAATGAAATGAAATTCAGAATTATTGCAAAGCACCATAATATAAAGGGATCTTATGCAATATACCATATCTGGCAAGTACGGAACTTACAGAATAAATGACAAAATTGGTCTGTGTAGAGTATGCCTTCTTCAGTGAGCTGCTGTATTGATTATAAAAGCTACTGGAACTTGTAACCTATTCCATATAAGTGAATACAGGCAAGCAGCTGATGCGTGAGTAATTTACTTGAATCAGGTCTCTTCATTGCTACACTTCAGCTGGGAATGAAAATGCAAAAGTTGTTTGGCACAGCAGAAAGTTCCCTTAGCTGGAGAAAAGCTGTTGGATCCCACTGTTCACAGTATTTGATCTTAAAACACTAGAGGGCTGCACACCTTGAAATGTCTGTACAGTTCTACTCTGTTATGCAAGCCGGGTTTCATAGTCTCTGCTGTTTAAACAGATTTCAAATTTGGCTTTCTTCTAGTGTTGCCCCCCACGCCCCCAGCTCCCATTCTGCAGTGGCAGAGGTAGAATTACTGCTTCCTCTCAGCTTCAGTTCAACTTGCAGTAAGAAAGTAAAGGGTTTCTTCTAGAATTTTCTTCAATTTAAAATAAGCATATTGTAGGCCTCTAAAACAGTGTCCTCATTCACACTGACTTCACTGCAGGCACAATTCTGAAGTCACTTAAGTGTAAAAACGATTCATACAATGAGAATAAACAATATCACCAAAGGGGAACTTCAATTTTGTATATGAGACTGATTGAGCTAAGTAAATCTTCCTGTTTAGCAACAGGATAAACTGTCCTTAGTCTCACCTTTGCTGGAGCAGAACTGAGAATAAAATGACTGTGTAAAGAACTGCAATTATGCCCTCCTCTTTTATTCCTCCATCCCCAATAAAGGGAAGGAGTAGTCAGTCCAAGGGAAGTTGCACATTTCGTATTTACTATCAAGATTTATCAGATATTTTGTAGCCTCTTCTGTGCTTTTTGGAGCTTAGAAGAATGCTTGAGCATTTTGAGGAAGAAGGCCATGTGGCTTGTAAATAAAATATACATGTAGATCTGTAGTTGCAGGAGAGAATTTGAAAATATCACTCAGGTGGACTTAAACTGTTCTAAAACCAAAGGGCAAAATAAACAAATATGAACTTGGTTATTTTTATACTCTGAATGCTCTCTGAGAAGTCCAGAGTGCTTGATGTTGTCACTATTTGTTTGTCTTGCCAGCAGATTACTGAATTGTGATCTCTGTTTTGCTGAGGGAATGTAAAAGCAAATTAAAGTCGCTGAGTCTGTCTGCCATGGGTCATTTTGAAAGGTGCTTTCTAGTTCTCTCTGGAAGATGGTTTCTGAGGAAGAAAAATATATACGGCTTAAGACTCAGGAAGACAAAGCAAAAATATATTGAGAAGATATAGGCATATAAAGCAGGTTTTTCTGGGTAAAGCAATATATACAATCAGATGAATAAAAGGAGGAGGCATGCAGTTGCACAGCTATTGACTTGGGGGAAGAAAGACTCCAGCAGCTTATTTTATTTGTGCTGAAGTGATGGAAGTTAGTTATGCATGCTCCCTGAAACTGGCCCAAGAGCACATTTTGGAGAGGTGGGGGAAAAGACAGCTTTACAGCACAGAAACATTCAGTAATCCATGAAGGAGAGCTGAAAATGAATGCAACAAATCCAAACTCCCCTCTAAAGCCAAAGGACTAGCCAACTACTCTGAGTTCTGGTGTTATTTAAATTATGTGTTCACAAAATAATTTCAAATGTTAATTTAATTTTCAAAATTAATTAAAAAATTGCATACATTCACAATCAAAAGTGAATTTACCAAAATTTTAAAATGCTGTTGAATTTAAATTATTGTTTTGGTCCATTTTTCTTACCAGGTTTTTTAAATTGTTATTCAAAAATAAAGGATGCATTTAGTTCAAGTTCTATATAGTTCTTTTTAGTTCCATGGGAGTTCATAAGCATTTTGCAAAGTAATTCTGAGAAGCTTCAAACTCTGTATGATCAATAAGGCTCCCAAACTTTGCAGGCACATTATCAATCATAGCTAGTTTAAGTCCATAAAAGAATTTAAATCCTTAAAATCAATCCACTTCTTTTTTTGATAAGAAGAAATTATCTGATTGCTGGCTAGTAGCAAAATTGGGAGAAACACAAAATTTATTCAATTATCTCATTATTTAATTATTTTACTCTTAAATAATTAAAAAACCCTAATTGGCAGTCTTCTTCATTTAAAGAACATAAGATGTTCTTCTGATTACTCTGACCAACTCATAAACAATTACAATTTAATAATCCTAGTTTCTAGTGTAATAATCCTAGTGTAATAATCCACAGCACATGTATCCTCCTGTGACTTACTCTGGTGTGCAGATGAGATCTTGAAAAGAAAAGTTATCATTCTTTCATTAATTAAAAACCTGTTCTCAGTGGTTAAAAATATATCACAATTTTAGGATTTGCCTAAAATCCACTAAGTTTCTGATTAGCAGAATTGGGTTACTTTTAGCTTCTGAGTTTAGACAAGGCAAATTAATTTTGATTAAAGGTATTTGTACTTCTTTTTGTGGCCCCTAATTTGATCTCCTATGTCTTTCAGCTGTGGTGCACATCTCCTGTTGCAAAGCTCATCTTTCAAAGGATGTTTACTACACCAGTCTTTTTTCACAGCAAACCTCTAACTTCTTTTCCTTCTCTTCCCTCTCTTGCTTGGGTCGAAGAACAGCAGACTACTCACACATGAATGTTTACAGTGGAGAATTTGTGATACGGAATATTCAGAACCTAATCCTCTACCTTTTCATTCATAGTTATGTACATGAGGAGTGAGTGGAGCAAATATATGTCCTTAAAAATACCTGAAACTTTTTTCACATCTGCCCTCATTTTCGTCATCATTTTTATAAATGTAGGCCATGTGGGGTGTCCAGAAAATCCCTCTTTGCCAGCTTGTATTCATCCTAAAACTATTTCTACCCTGAACACGAAGGTATACACATAAAGTCACATGAAGACAAAGATGTATGGCTTTGAAGAAAAGATGCAAGAGACCTTTCACTCTTCCTTCTCTCTAGTCACACAGAAGCTTGGCTGATCACAGTAACATCTGAAAACAAAGTCATTCAACTATTTTTAAGGTGTTGAAGTTACTAGAATCACTATTTCTGTGGGAATTCTGTGAATGGAAAAGGTACAGACTCCTGTGAAATGTGTCCAAACCTATTCAAACACAACTCTAAAAGAAGTCATCCATTTAGTAATCTCCAGCTAAGACAACAAAAATAATCAGCCCCTCAGTTTCTTACCTTTATTAAAAAAACAAAATCTTAAACAAAAGGTACTTGATAAATAATCTGTTGAACTGATAACCATTATAGTGCCCAAAAAAAAAAGGCTTAGCAACAGTATTCAAAGAACAAGAAGGCATAAAAATGTAATTATTGCTTATGCTAATTTACTTGCATTCTGACAGAATTAAGTATTTGTGAGTTTCAATACTATTTTTTTAATGAATTTTTGAAAACTGGATGAAAGCATTAAACAGCACAAATGGTAAATCACTGAGAGCCTAATTTTTGGATGTATAATGTAATGGGAAAACCGACAACTGCCAGTTGACCTCTTGTTTCCTTGCTTTCTGTACTGTGATCATTGAGGTGAAACTCTCTGACATATTCCTTCAATTTTTCAAAAGCAAGAAAATGAATAAAATACCCTTTCAGTGATCCTGGTATTTAAATAAATGACATTTATAATAGGAATGCACTTTTGCCTCCACTTTAGAACCTTTTTCAATTTCTTCCGAACAGCCGTTGTTTATGACAAGGAATGACAGACCATTTCCATTTCCATCTCTGATTCCTTTAGCCAGGTCATACTGTCTCATGCAGAGTGGGAGGGAGAGGGCAGCTCATTCTGCAACCCAGGTCTTATCTGCAGTACCCAGTGAGTGGATGGACTGACACCCAAGACTGAGCACGCAGGCCCACCTTGCCTGCATGCGAGCCTCCTGTAGCACAGTGATTCCTTTAACAGCAGTCTTTTGTTTCTGCACTCAGCTGTATTTGATGAGAGCAGAGCCTTTGTGCTGAGATGTTCCAGCACTTGCTCCTAGTCAAAAGTTGGCCGATGCTCAAGGAGAACGTAGGACAGCACCAGAGGACCATTTTGGTGCCTATACTTTTCCTGATGTGTGGTCAAGTTCTGATGCAGGAGAAGGGAAACCTCAGCAGACTCCATCTCTCACCTTCAGTTTACACCTACCAATCTAAGTGTTTATCTACCATGCAGATAAGAACAACTTTGAAATTAAATGTGCAGTCTATGCATATTTGTAAAAAATGCATAGACTTATTATGCAACTCTCTTTAGCATTTCATTGGGCTATTGATACTAGCATAGATGAAGTTTATAAATTAATTCTTTGGACTCATTTGCAATTTGAGACTGCTGGAAACTATATAAAAAATGTACAACAAACCATACAATTCATCAGCATTATGATCCTATACATCTAGGAACAGCTATTGTGAGTGCCAGTGGCTGTGTAAGAATATCTGCATGTTTATTGTTCCCTCCTGAGGCAACAAGCATTGTCTGAAATGAAAGCTCTGTGTCTTGACTGTCCCTTGAGAACTATAATTACAGCTATAGAGGATATACCATACCGACTGTCGAGCGATTGAAAAAGACTGACAGGCAAATGCATTTTGTGTCCATTGCTCTGGTATCAGATCCTCTGAAAGTTGAAATGCATAGGCAATGGGCCAATCTAACCTCAAAATTAGAGGATTGAATATACCAACATCAATAGGATTATAACTTTTCATATTGTTCATGACTTTGGCCCAGTGCCTTCAAACAGAACCAAAATAAGTACTGAAAAAACAAGCACTGCATTTTCAACATTGTTAGTTCTAAATAACCATAGCTTCTGGCATACAGCTGAGTGCTTTTGCTAACTAAACAAACCATATCTCCACATAGAAACCAAAGTCCATAGACTTGTCAGAGAATGGACGCTGAGGACATGATCAACTGAAATACAGAGGCAAAGATAAATAGAAGAATTGAAAATGCCAAATCATGCTTGAAATTTTAGAGCATGTTGGTAATAAAACTCCCTGAGATTTTTCAGAAAATATCTCAAACCATCAAGATCCCCTCCTAAAAGCAAAGACACTTAATGGAATTGGAAAAATACAAAATATGTATGTGAAGAAAATAATATGAACAGCAAGATTAATTCAGATTAAGTTGTCATCACAATGTAAATGAATTAGGAACATTTAAATTCAAGTTTCTCAGGATTTTTTTCTTTAGGCAACCACAATAAATTAGTGATAACCTCTGAAGCCAAAGCAGCCTTAAAATTTGTTGCAATGTGCTAGGATTTTACCCTTGGCTCAAATTAATATATTTTTAGGCTCTAAGTGAATTCCTTGATAGACAAAAGATTTTTGACAAATCCAGGTTCATCTCCTGAGTAAACCTTCTTAAAGGCAAATTCAAATAGTCAAATGTTATATCATCCAATTTTTCCCATATTTGTATTTTAAAAGAAAAGTAATGAATTGTTGGTTTGCTACTTATTGGTTCACATAGAAAATGGAATTTATAAAGAATTTTACTAATTGTCAGTTCAGGTAGTAATAGGTTAGTAATTTTAATTTAGAGAGAACATTTTAGGTATTTAAATAGCTGGAAATGTACTGTCATCCTTAATAAGAACAATCTTTAGAATTTTGTATGACGTATTAATCCTGAAAGTGGTCATCATCTGTAATCTCATCACCAACTTTATGAATGACTTTAACATAAACTCAACAGATTTCTTCAACATGCCAGCAAGAAAATTCCCCAGCACAGTATAGATATATTAATCTTATCTGAGTGTGAACCATGCAGCTGCATTTTCTCATCAGACACAAAAGACATCATACTTGGGATGATCCCCTCTATAATTTATCAGTAACAGAACATGCAGCGACAGAACTGAGAATATTCCTGGATCTAGTATGACTGTATTAGCAGCTAATTTATGTGCTTTAAAAGCCATCAAAATCGAGGGTGAAATGTAAGTCAATGTAAAATTAAAATGTAAAAATGGTCTCAATGAAAAATATTACAAGATACTAGAAAAGTTAGTAATTTGCTTTTTTTTAAAATTTATTTTAATTAGGATTTGCAGAATAATGCAGAGGCATGGGTTTTCTTAAATCTTCACTGTTCCAGTTCTGATCCAACAAAGGAGATCTTTTTCCATTTTGAAACAAGTAATAGAATATGAATACCTAGGAGTAATGGGAATAAAGGTGACACAAGTCATATCTTCAAGATTTTTAAAGAGCTGTTTAACACATCATCTAATATTTCCAAATTAAATAGGAGCATAAGGAAAAGGTGGTCTCCCTTGTTTTGTAATGCTCCATTAGATTTTGCTGTGCTAAAAAACATTAGTTCTTGTGATAAAGAAATCTCAAAAATTAAAACTGTGAGTTCAGAACTTAGAAAAAAAAAAAAAAGCCAGGTCGACATGAGAAACAGCTATTTGAGCTTAACCAGGCTTCAATAAGCCAAGCATCTTGAGGGATGTAACTGAGAGCAAACATTGTGAATGAGAGGCTGGCAAAGGACATTAGCAGACATGACTGATAAGAATTCAGAAGGAGGACCACAAAGGAAACCGTTTGTTTAGTTGGAACCCCAAAACCCTCCTCTAATAAATTTTCTCTGCATCACAAGGTGTACAAGCTCTTTTATCTCTGATACTGTCTTTTCTCTGTTGATTGACTTAATTCAATGTTTGGGTAACACACAATGTCTGACTGATTAATAGCCATATTTTTCAGACAGGAACAGAGAAGAAATTATCTTTTATAAGGCTGCCTAATATATCCTTCTTTGTTATATCTCTGATCACTAAGGTCTGATCTTGTTAAAAATTGTTTAGCATTTTGCTTGTATATGGCAATAAACTCAGGGTTATATTTTGTAAACTAGGAAGTCTTAATTTGGATTTTTCTTGAAGATTTGGTATTATTTACTGGGTTTCAGTGCTTTCAGCATTTATTGTGCTAATCACAGTTCCATTATATTTTGACAATACTATATTTTGATACATTTAGTATGCTCTGTAGGCATACAATAGATTGAAGAGTGGCAGAAAAGAATATAAGATAACTCAAAAGACAAAATACTTGATCATCATTTTACTGTACTAGCTAACTTTCACTACTCTCGTGAAGACAAGAAGAGCAAAGGTTCTACAATGAAAGCTTGAATGGCTTAGTAACAGTGCTTCTCAACAACTCAGCCCTTCATATGATGTTCTAAAAGCAGACTGACCAACCAGCTCTTTGGAGAAAAAAAAAATCCTTTTGAGAACTGGTCCTCTTTAGAAAAAATGTTTCATACTGTTCCAAAATGAGTCAGACCCAATTTTAGCAAACTGTGTCTGGTATTCTATTCGTTGGTGACCTTATTTCAGATGAACACCTGCTCTTCCCTTCCATATTCAGTCTGTTCAAGAGCTACCTGAAAAAGCTGTGATGTCAGCCTCTCACAGAAGCTTTCCTCCCTCTTATTGCTCTTTCCATCCTACTCTTTGTTGTACTTTAAGGTACATCATGAGTAACAGTAGTGCGTGCATGTGTGTGTGAGTGTGTGTATGAAATATTTTTATATCTTCTTATTAGCATAGAATGGTCTCAATATTGTAATCTACTGAAAATAGGCCACTTATGAAAGAGGGATGGTAAGGTTCACATCCAAGCACCAGTTTCAATTTTAGGTTTGGTTACTTCACATCCTTAGAAACACTGGCTACCCCCATCTTGGAATGTTTTTCATCCAGTGAAGTCTCATTTTCATCAGTTTTGTTTCTTCTGCCATTAAGAGGAATTAGCTGTTAGTTAGCTCAGCTACTTTCTTTACACTCTATTTGCACAAATATAAGTTCCACTACACATAAAGTATAAGACTAATTCTCACATTAGCATGAGACAACAATTTATTTTCCTTGAGTTTTTAGTCTTCTAATAGATAAATTAAAATGGATGCCTAAAATAGTCCTCATTTCACTATTGCAAAAGTCCAGCACTATAAACAAGCTTCAAACTTTCAAAAATTCACTAGTTAGCAGCCAGGTTTCTCAGAACCACAGAATTGTTGGGAATGGAAGAGACTTTGAGAGTCCATTTAAACCAACCCCCCATGCTCAAGCAGGGATACACAGAGCTGGTTACTTTGGACAAAACGCTGATGGATTTTGAATATCTGCAAGGATGGAGGCTTCCAATCTCCCTGGTCAACCTGTCCCTGTGCTTGGTCACCCTCATAGTGAAAAAAAAAAGCTTCCCCATATTTAAGAGCAACCTCCCATGTTTCAGTTTGTGCCTTTACCTCCTGCTCTGTCATTGGGCACCACTAAAAAGAGTGTATTGCTCTTCTTTACTTAATCCCCTTAGGCATTCATACACATTGGCATGGTCCCCAAAAGCCTTCTTTTCTCTTTTTTTCTGAACAGTTCCATATCTCTCTGCATTTGCATCACTGGAGAGATGCTCAAATCCCCTAAACATCTTAGTGGCCCTTCACTGGACTCTATGACCATACCTCTCTTCTACTGGGGAGCCCAGAACTTGATACAGTACTTCAGTTGTGGATTTAACAGTAACTGGATGATATCCAATGCAACAGAATCCATCTCCAAGACTAGGGCTCCTAAAAATTATGAGTGGAATCCTAAAATTTATCTTTCTTTTGTGTAAGCATTCTAATGTGAAATTTCTACTTTTACAACTTTAATGTTTACTAGTCTTTATTTTCACATTTCTTAGTCTACTACAAAAATTTAACTACAAAAATATATTTGTATTACATTTGAGTAGGTTTACTTTCTATGCCCATTAAAAATGTAAACATTTATCTGATTCTGCCTTCCTCTTCATTAATATCTTACAATAAAGATATACATAGATTGAACATGAATATGTGTGTGCTTTCTGGAATATTGTATATAGCAACCCGAGCTTAATTGATATAAGTGCAGCCATGATAACTCACATCAACTAAGAATTGGGTCCCATTTTTCCAGACAAGCTTTTGTTCATTCAGCACTGCTTTTAAACATGCTAGGATTGAATTCCCTGAAAACAGCCAAATTTAGAACAGGCACAACAGAGGAGCAAATGAGCAAGCTTTCTTGTTTATCCTTACTTGCCCTCTCCTTCACAATATCCTTGACCCAAAATAACCACTCCTAGGCATGAGATTGTAAAATAGTCTGAATGATCATTCAGCTTTCCTTTTATTGGTGTCTGTAGCTAATGAATGTGCATCAGGTTTTACCTCTACAGCAGAAATTGTATTGATTCAATATTAAATTGATAATATATGTGTATAGCAGAGAGAGCTAAAAAGAAATTTGTTTTTTAAACCATTTAAAACAGATGTCCTTACTAATTTATTCTGATGCATTTAGTTGCACAATTTCTGCATACTCAGTCACAGTCACACTGAAGTTCTAATTTGCATTAAGATTCTATGGGTTGTCTTGCAGCCATATGTAAAACCTTGAAGATAACCACAGATAGACTGAAAAAGGAAGTTTCCATGCCACAATTTAAATTATTTAATGAATATTATCCATCAACCTAGGGAGCTATTATTAAAGTTTTGGGTTTGTTTTTTGGGTTGTTTTTTTTTTTGGTGGTGGTGCTGATGATGGGGATATTATTAAAAGAGAGAAAAAAGCAGCCGTATATAAGTGAGAGATACACAGCCTAAAGGAAATAACAAATCATCACTTTTCAAACAACTTAAAGGTGTTTGCTAATATGGTAGCAATCTGCTGTGAAGTCAAGCTGTAAATAGATTCTTTTGTGTTAGATTTGCATGCACAAGATGTTAATCAGTTCAAAGCTCAGACATTCGTGTTCCCTAGAATTATAACAAAACAAAGCTCTCTGACATCTCTATAAATGGAAATACTCTGAAAGAAATGAAGAGACCACTTTGTCTCATTTTTATGTACAGAACATTAGTTATCACATGTAAAAGATCAAAAGCAAAAAAGAAAGCTTAAGTGCTTGGCTAATTATACACTAGTGCACAAACTATGCGGACATTGTTTGGCTACATTCCACCTACACAGAGCTAAAATTCAGCAGCTCAGGAGATGTGATCTACCTCTAAGCACTTGGATTACCAAGCAGAGCACTTTCTGTCACAATGTTCCTGTTTGCCATCCATCAGGTATATGAATACTTCAGTAGAATCATAGTTAGTGTAAAAAAAGGGAACAGAATAAGGATTTCAAAGCTTGTTTCCTTGACCACCCTTCATTTCTAGGAACAGACACTTTTTATGCCATCTATCATTGGATTATAAGCAAATCTTCGGGTGACAACAGTTTCTATATCCCAGGTGCCAAATTATAGACTCAGATACATGTCATGCATCTCTGAGGAGCTTAAACAATCAACTTCTATGTTGCTATTTTTAGTACATGCAGCTATTAAAAAGACAACTGCACTTAAGTTCAGCTCTGATCCTCTCAATATGTTGAATTCTTAGTTTTGTTTTGTATATGAACAAATCACAGGCATCGTATATGGCTGTTATAAGATAACTGATTCTTTCTTTGAGGTCTTTGCTTACCACACACATGCAACCACTTTTTATAGCATCCTTTCAGTGTATCTGTTGTTATTATTCATAGTTCTTACTTCAGGACACATCCATTCACTCATTTTTCAGAAGAATAGAGCAAGAATCAGCTTGCTTATGAAGTCATGGTGATCACTATGGTTTTTTACATAATTTTTTTAAGTAGTGAATAGGTGAATTTGGTAAGCTACCTTGAGAAAATCCCCATTTAAAACAAATTAATACCTAAGGCAAAAAGGAGCATGAATAGATGAAGAACAGATATATAAAAGAAGTGCCTTGGGAGGTGCTGCCTCTTCAAGAATCATGAAGAAGTGGGAAAAGAATGAGGAGTTATCTTTTGTCAGGTGAAAGCCAATAAAAGCTGGTGCAGCAAGAAGCCAGGACAAGGCATTTTTTTAACTCAAAAAATATATGCTGGAGGAAAAAAAAAGGTTTCTCTAAACAATATTTACGATCATACTACAGCTTTTTTGAATGTTTTTACTTCTGCAAATCCAAATGCAAATCACCTTTTAACTCTTCTTTCTGCATTGTTCCTGTCTTCTACAGGTTGCAGACTTTAGGATAACCCAGGTCTGAAATAATCCTAATGACTTGAGTGCAGTTGAAGGATAAATCAATTTGCAGTTAAAGGTCAGATAATCTACAATTTTTCATTCACATTTCCACAGGATTACACTGCTATGGGATCCTTCTATGCTCCTTTGTAATACATCAGCGAAACTCCAGATTATGGAAAAAAAGTAAAATCTACATAAACATGGGTACCTTAATTTTTTTCCATTAAAAAAAAATGCAGGTCACTTCATTCTAGCCTCTTACTCTGTTTCCATAGGGAAATGGCAACATCACTGTATGACCAAATACATGGTAGAATTCAACAAGAACCTGACAGGATGAGAAAGTCATACTCCATGGGAGTGGAGTTGTGACCTTATCTTTGCTTGTAGTAAGGGAAGTGAGAGGAAAAAGTTGGTATATCCCCTAGGGCACTCACCCAGGTAAATCTTCATGGGTGTCTTCTGATAAATGATGATGTAAAGAATGATGGAATCAGGACAAAAACTTCCAGGCTGCCTAATGTAGACATCCTTTAAGAGTAAGATTGCATCAGGACTTCTCATGCATCAGTTTGGAGGGGGTGGACAGGTCTGTGGCTCAGCTCTTGTTCCCTGCCCTTGCTGTGAGAATACAGGGGTTCTGCCATAGCATAAGATTAAGCATTCAAGGCAAGATAAAGCTATCTTATCCTTAAACAAATGTCCCTTTCAAAAGCTTAATACAAAGCAGGTCTAGAAAGTCTGCAGCTATAATGATTTCATGTTTTGCTGATCCCAGCCTTTTCTACTGAAAGACTTTTTACTGGTCTCTTGTGGAAAGTTGAGATCAGCATTTAAATGCAAGTCTATCTATTTAACATAAGTCCTCAGCAGCCCAGTAATAGTCAGTGATACTGAGAATTTATAAGTAGTTATGCATGGATACATATATAAATGAAATGCATATTACACTTTTTATGGCCGATGACTATACATTCAGACTTTTTTCAAAATAATTGCAAATTCTTTGGGTTTTTTTTCCCTTTTCTCTATTAATTAGGATGCAAAACCATTACCTAACAAGAATATTTTTCTTGTTTGCAACATCTCTTTCCACAGACAGTTAGGGACCAATTAGAGGCATTTCCTATCTCCTTCTAATTTCTATACCTAACATACATTGCTTCCTCTCCTAGGTAACAGGGAAGCTATTACACATGTAATGGGGAATACCAGGAAAATACTCCATGTTCTTTCTATTTCTTTAGTAATAATCCTTACCACCTATTTTAATGTGATAATTTTTACTTTAAATTAGAATTCTTATGAAAGAAAATGATAAAACTGAAACATAATATAGCAATCCAGCTTGTGCAACATGCAGCCCCTATAGCTGTTTTTTTCTTCCTCTTTTCCCCTCTGCAGAAACTCCAGACAGCAAAACTGTTCTCAGCAAAAAGCTAACAAAATCCTATTCCTTGTGCTGTGCATCATGCCAGTTAAATCATTTAATACTAAAGAATTTTTTTTTTCCATTGAAAGGCCTTTAGGAAAAGCTGATCAGTGCAGAAGGTTTCATGTTCTAAGGTTAAAAGGGCTTCTAGCCTGCACATTCAGCTCCTTCTCTTACTTTGTAATCTAGAGAAACCTGGCTAAATCAATCTCAGCCTCTCCAAATAAAGTATACCAGACTTGGCACTTCTGTATCTGCACATTGCAATTTTGCTTCCCACAGTGCCAGTGAAGCAGTGTGAGACCTTGTCAAACCTCATCAGGCAGTGAGCACGAAGATCAGGATCCCCAGCCTGGGGTCCCACACCCCTAAAGTCCCGACTTCAAAGTGACTCCCCCATGTCTCCATTAGGAAAAGTATATACTGCATGTCTATGCCTGGAAATTTTTCTTAGGTTTTTTTTTTGGCCCATGCTTAACTTAATGCCTTAAGCATCTCTCTGCATTTCCCTGGCCCTCCAGTCAGTATATGCCTCCTGTCTCATCTGCTGCCTCCTATAACTGCCAAATTTCTGCAAGATTCCGTTCAGACCTGATTGTCAAGATTTCTCTGAGCCTCTTAGCTCTTCCATGTTCTTTACCTGTGGCTGAACACAAGGCATTTAACCTTTCAGCTTTGATTTTTGTCACTTGTAAAATGGAGAAAATAATCTTTAGTACTTACCATGAAAGAAGTCAATATTTATCATTGATAACCAGAATGTAAAATCTGAGATCTCACACTTGGGTCTTCATCTTTCTTCCTTCAAAATCAATGCAAAGTTCTCATTGACTTAAGGAGAGCAGCATGTAGCCTTTGCTTCTTTATCAACCCAGAAATACTGTGATGACTGAGATACTAAAGTACTGACAGTCACTGGCTTTTAGATAGATGTTCAGTAGCAGTTATGACTTACCACCACTACTGTCTCAGAAAGGAACCAGGAAGATTGATGCAATTTTGTTTTTATTAGAGAGGTAAACTTTTTTTTTAATTAAAAAAAGCAGCACTGTAAGATTTGTATCTTACTGCATGAATAAACCTGTTTCTGTTCACACAGCAGTCGCTGAGTGTGAACTGGTTTCCAAGTAATAAGGACAAAACTTTTATTAACCTATTTGATGTCCCTCAAATTAAACGATTAGGAAGATTTCAATCTAACATAATGCCAGTCTTCTCAAATCTGGAATCATAATGCAGGGAGCAGGGTGTGGTGGGGTGTGGGGTGCAGTGTTTTTTTGTTTTTGTTTTTGTTTTTAAGACAACAACTGCAACAAAAAATGTCTTTCCTTTTCACCTTAGGAGTTTCTAGTCCAGAAACACCACAGAGACAGAGCAAAGAAGGCAATGATTTCCAGTTGTGGGGAGGGGGAAAACACTACTTAGTTGCACAGGGTCCTGTTTTGACTTCATTTGGAAGGTTCTATAACTATTTCTCAGAGGAACTTTATGCTAGTTTAAAAAAGTATCTCACTTCAGTAAGAATTCGGTCAGAAAAGAAGAAAGGGGTGTGTGTGTATCAATAATGAGGTATTTCTGGGAACTACACCTTGGGATTGAGTTAGGTAACTTACATTACAGCCAGAGTATCATGTCACCTCTACAGAAGAAGTCAGGCTCTCTGTGTTTTCCATCAGAATATGAATATACAGTGTTTTCTGGATCAAACCAAGCATGCTTATGTAAATATGATTTTAGTTTAACTTAAGAGCCACACCATGTCACAGAGCTTGTAAAACTCCTGAGCTTGCCTCATTTGACTCTATCACATTCAGAATAGAAGTGAGTACAAATACACAAATGGAACGAATCCACTCTGCTTCCTTTGGGATAACAGTATAGTCCCTCAGCTAGCTTCAAAGATGACGTCTGAGTGCTCCAAGCAGACACTGAGGCCAGCCCCAGATGAATTCTCTGCAACAGTACCAAATTGGAATAACCTATTTCAGGCCTGGTTCCCTCTGAGATGATAAAATTAACAGTAGACTTCTCACAGCTGTGTATCCTCAGTATCTGAACCTATGCTGTGCCATTCAAGCTGCTTCAGCAATAAAAAAGCAAAACTGAAGGAATGTCTTTTGCAGAAGCATACGCATTTCTGCTTCTATTTTGCAATGACAACATAAGGGCAGTCAAATTCTTAGACTCCATGGACAGGTAAAAGAAGCTTTCATATTTCTGATTAAATCAATCATTTTTCAATATGAAAAGCATTTTCCTGAAAGTATGAGCATTTTCCTGAAAATAACTTCAGCCTCAAAATGATTGATATCCCTTCTGGATGGTAAAAGACAATAGAAATCTACAAGCAGTAATGTGTAAAGGAACAAAGGAAGAAAGGCAGGAAGGAGGGAAGGAAGTAGAAAGACACATAATGTGTTTCTATATCAACATGCATGTGCACTTATGCACAGAAATGAATCCCTCCACTTTTTAATAAGGATTTTACTAGACATTAATATTTTAGGAGCATCCATTGTACATAGGAATATTCAGCAAGATATGTTATTGGTATCCTTCATAATATAAGATTAGAAAACTAAGAAAATTGGGATACCTCTGAAAAGAAATAGCACTCCATAAAAGAATACAGTTAGATTAGAAAAAGCATCTCAATGTCTTACATTGAATATTTCCCCCTTCCAAAATAAAACAAAACCAGAAAAAAAATCCCAAAATACAGAAGACAGATAGGTATCTAATTCCTCATCACTGGTTTTCACTCACTGAAGTCTTCTGCCAAGTTAAAGCAAACAAGTTGCATGCACATATGTGGCTTGAGGAAAAAAAGCTCTGCTTTTTAATAATGGCTCTTGTAACTGGACCTCTCAATACATACAGAATTATGAGGCAGTGCATACTAAGAATATTAGCTTTCATTCTTCAGATATGACCACTTTTTTTTATAAAAACTTTTTTAAACCATGGTATCCTAGAATCAGCCATATTTGTTTTGCCCTGTTAATCAAGTGTCCCTTTTGGTCTTTGTCCCCACTTGAGTTTGCATCTACAAAATTTGAGTTCTGGAAATCCATGCTTAATCATCATCTTCTGGGATTTATAATTCCTGGTGTTTATCATTCTCTGGGTTTATAATCCCCAAATATGAACCACTATGGAAGTAGGATACTGCTGAGGTTCAGTGTAGGCGGCAGAAAACCATAATAATATATGTAGCTCAGCATTCTGTGTTCCTTCTCACAGTGTCACTGAACTATAAAAATCAAAGGTTCATCCAGCTTCATAAACTAAACAGGAGTAGGGCACAGTCACCATGTTTAGAGGCACAGTCCTTGACAGTTTTAAGGGAACTACTGCTGTCAAAGAAATTCTTGTGGTGTAGTTCAGGGGTTATCTAGGAATGGAGACAGTCCCCAAACTGCAAGACACTGGTCATCTTGCCTTTAGGAGCATCTAGGGTGCATGAATGTGAACTGTGACACACTGCTTGTTCTCTGAGCTAGATAACAGAATTTTGCTCTTTTATTTATTTTTATTTTGTGTCTCTCTACAATTACTTTAAAGGATGTTATAGTGAGGTGAGTGTTGGTCTCTTCTCCCAGACAACAATAGACAAGTGATAGGACAAGAGGAAACAGCCTCAAGGTGGTCCATTGGAGGTTTAGATTTGATATTAAGAAACATATCTTCACTGTAAGGGTTGTCAAGCATTGGAACAGGCTGCCCAGAGAAATGGTGGGATCATCAGCCCTGGAGGTATTTAAAAGACATGTGGATGTGGTGATCAAAAATGTGGTTTAGTGATGGATTTGGGGGTGTTAGGTTAATGGTTGGACTCTTTGTCTTGAAACAAACATTAAGAAATATCTTGCAACCTTTAAATTACAGTCATGTAAATGAGACACATATGTTCAAGTCACTGCTTAAAACTTCACTGTGTCCATCAAGATGATCCTGTTCCTTTCCAAATCTTAAAATCCATGATGCTGTATTCTTTATAAAATCCTCCAAAAAAGGGCCATCCTCAAAAAAAAAAAAAAAAAAGCATTTTTTCCACAGTAAAAACAGAGAAAAGCATGTTGCCAAAGGAAAAATAAGAAAAGAAATTACATTTTCCGTATTTGTTTTTCAGAGCAGGATGACTGACATTATTCTACCCCTAAGTGGAGGAGGATGTTGAAGTGTAGAAACAAAACTTGTCAAGAATACTGGCAAAGGAATATTTGCTGAAAATTGTTAAAGGAGTACCCACAATAAAATAGAAAAAAACACCTTACAGGTATACATGGATATAGAAGACAGTGGAAAGAAAGTGAATATGTTGCCAACCAATTCAGTTTTATTCTAGAAATATTTTATCATAAGACAGTGGACTTCAAAGCTGTAATATTTCTTCTC
This sequence comes from Molothrus ater, assembly GCF_012460135.2. NCBI lineage: Eukaryota > Metazoa > Chordata > Aves > Passeriformes > Icteridae > Molothrus > Molothrus ater. The sequence continues at coordinate 53,680,587 of NC_050479.2, read as the reverse complement.
TATAACTCAACAGTTCTGTGGGAATCATGTCCATGAAGACACATGCTGAAGTGTTCTTGTACTGATGTGATGTTAATTAAAGAGACAATATTATTGCTGACCATATTTTCTCTTTGCACCCATTATTCATCATGTTCAGGGGCACATGGCAAACTGCAGACAGTTGTCATCTAGATTATATAACTGTACCTTTTTTTTATGCTCAGCAAGAACAAATAGTATTCTTTGAAACAAATACAAAAGAAAATATTTGCATAAAGAATTAAAAATGCAGAATTTGATCAAGTTTATCTATTTTATGGGTTCATAGCACATCATGTTCTAGGCATTTTTTCTGAGCATGCCTGCAATATCTCATTCAAGCAGTTTTAGATATCTACTTTCCATGAGAATAACGAAGAATAAACTTATATTTATGCCTAAAGTTTAACTTAAGCCTTTTTCAGGGGGAGGAGGGGGTGATTTAATTTCCATTATTCTTCCTTTCTTTTTCTTTACCTGACAACTTTCTAATATAAAATGCATGAACAGTGAAATGAGTAGATCTCTAAGATTCCTGTATCCCTGGTGGGTTGTTCAGCTACGGGGATATACAACCAAGCACCTTCATGTTTGCTGTCCTAAATCCATGAATCTTGAATCCCTGGGTGCCCAAGTGGCCCAGTTTCAATAGTATAAGAACATTTTAGAGGATGGGCTTTTTTAGGTTAATTCTTTCCCTCTGTTTTTTATTCAGTATAAAGTTTGGTATACCATAGACATTTTACCATTCACTTTTTTGGTCTTTGATTACTAGACAGGTGTCAGAGAGTAGCAACTGAGTGCTAAGGCACTGACTCACAAGCTTGAAATTCAAGTCCTTTCTCTGAAACAGACATCCACATCTTACCCTGAGCAAGCCATAGAAGCAGTGCATGCCTCAGTTCTTAACTGGAAAATGGAAAAAAGAAAAATCTTTAAAACCGTGCTACATAATTAGTACAGTACACGACACAGTACATCTCAGAATATGAAAGGCAATCATATCCTATGGCAACAGCAGCTGTATTCACACTGTAAATATAAACTAAGGCTAGTTAATCCCAGAGAGAGGGGCATCTTTTTCACAGAAGTGTCACAGATTTCAATCAGCTTTAATGCCAATTGACTATAAGTCACTTGTGATCCCTGTATTGGCATCAGTCTGCTTTAGGCTAAGCTCTTCCACAACGTTGTGATATTTGTGTTTCCAGTACTGAAGGTATTTCAATTAATTTTAAAAGATCACTGAGATTTTTTTTTTCCCACAATAAATAATTCTATCTGCTTCTGTAAAACCCTTTGTTTCCAACCCTTCAATTTTTGGCACAAAATACCTGCCAATCTCCCTTCTCACTACTAAATGAAATACAGCATGGAAAGCAAAATGGAATAAGAAAAATTAAAATGGTGATACCAGTGAGAGTTGCAAAAAGCAGCAGTGATAAAAACTCCCAAATTAAAAAGCCAGTGTGAAAGATGCAACAACAACAACAAAAAGAAATAAAACCACCAACCAACCTAAACAAAACAAAATAAACATACAAAAACAAAACAGACCAAAACAAAACAAAAAAAATCCAAACCAAATCAAACCAAACCAAGCCAAAAACAACAGCAACAACAACAAAAAAAAACAACCCCAAAACCAAAACAAACCAATTAAACAAATCCAGAGACAACATCAAAACTCCATACCTGGAGTGGAAGTTGGAGAATATTTGAGCAGCTGTTAATCAAATATTCACTGTTAAGCAAAAGAAGAAGTTCATTGTAAAAAGAAAATCAAAACTGAAGCCAAATGGGAGAGAGAAAGGGACCATGCTTGAAACAGAGAAAAAGAACCAAAGGAGGAGAGCACTCTACATGTTAAAAGGCTCAGAGATCTGCCACATGACACATGGACACTGGTAAGTGAGACATGTCTTCAATGCACAGCTCCACCAGTTTTCACTGGCTTCATCAAAACTTCACATCATATGATGTCTCAGAGACATCATCTCAGAGACCTGTCATGAGATCCTTAGTTGTATCCCCCATTATTTTTTGCCCTCTATCAACAGAGGGCAAACACATTCCATTTCCTAGGTTCCTGTGCCTCTTTGTCCATAGGTGCTTCCTTACAATCACTTGAGGCTTCCTTACAAGCCTCAAGTTTGTCACTGTATCGCAGAGCACAGTTTTGAGCCCCACTAAAGCCTCTAATTTTTTTCCCAACTAGCCATGTTTCTCATAGATGGAATAATTCCACAAGCTTCTTGGCATTAGTTTTTTAGGGCACAGACAGCATCATCATGTCAGGAAGCAATGTATGTACAAAAAAAGGCACCATTCACTGTGTCACTAGGTCACAAGTGCTCCTCTATCTAAAAAGCTCTGTGAATTTAGGTGTATTACTTCATTTTTTTTTCTGCACTTTTTCCACTCCACATTCATCACCACCCAGTGCTCAGAGGTCCCAGTGCTGCCCCACAGAAGACAGGCACTCCTGCTCTTTCTTCACTTCTCATAAAAGCACATGAAAACGTACAAAGCAGCCACAGGAGCCAGCCAGGGATGGTGAAACGCTCAGCACCACAGCATCAGTCCAGTAGGACACCTGGATCCAGGCTCATATCATCAGCATTCTGCTTCAGGGGACACACTGGCAAGGGGACACAAGCAGATTGTCATAATAGTCCACAGTGCTCTCTATGTAGTGGGAGCCCTTTTCATGTGATACCAGGTGTGTATATACACACACAGAGCATGTTTGGCAATGATTTCATATTTGTGTATAAATTTTTATGAAATGTTTTCATTTCTAGAGAAAGAAAATGTACATTCAGCTGGCCCATAATGCATTCTGCTCTCACATTACTCTGAATCTTAATGACTAAGGTTGAGAATAAAGGTGTAAATGTTCATATATTTTGGCAGCAAAAAGTAGATTAAAATCACAGAATATGATTTATATTTAAATGTTAAATGTTAATTTTGAAGATGATTTTATATGTGAACAATGATAGAATTACTTTTACTGTAGATAAAAATCAAAAAAACCGGTCAGCTTTGTTCTTTGTCTCTATATTTTTAAAAGCCTCTGCAAAACCACCATGACAAGATTCACTTCTCACACAGCCTAATTCCTCTTACAGCTCTGAACATTGCTATCTCAGGATCTAGAAGGTTGAGAGACATGTTTTTTCTGCAGATGGCATGAGAGAAAAATCAAGACACGACGTAGGGAAAGATGTTAAGTGGCAACAGACTAATGGAGAACATTTTGTCCTACTTTTGAGGAGCACATCAGGAACAGCTTGCTTTTATAGTGGATCTGAAGTATAATCACTGGCACTATATGACTGCTGCAAGCATTGCTCTGCACTAATCACTACCATATTATTGTAAGTTTTGCTGAGCATTCTGTAAAAGATACATTGCATTCTTTTTTCTTTTTCCTTGGCACTTATCTTGAAAATTAATCAGATATACCAAAATCTCTAGACAGTAAATAATGATAAGCTGTAGCTTTTAACATTCTTGATAAGTTTCAGAGATTTATTGCTTTTCATTTTACTAGCTGCCAAGAATCAAAACAATGGCTAAATCTATGTATGGATTTCCATTAGGTAAATCGTAATAACTAAATAGTAGAAGGAAGAGATGTCTTTGATGCAAAAGCATCAAAGCCTTTAAGAACCTATTTTTAAATCTGCAGCAGTCACCCATTTTTACCATAGTAAAAGCCAAACATTTTGAAGAATGATTTTTAAAGATATATTCACAAATTTCTATTCAGATATTGATCCAATATCCATACAGAGTCTCTGCAAAGGTGACAAGGTGACAAGAAATCTATTTAAAATCAATCTTGTCATATAAGTGGTAAGGAGTAAAATTTAAAAAAAATTCTCTTCTAGGCCAAGAAAGAAGAAAGAGAGACAGAGCAAGAACAAATCTGCAAGAAATGCTTTCTAGTCATGTTATGGAATATTCTATCGAGCAATCCTCATCTAGTATTCAGAGAGTTAAAAGACATTCAAGCTTTGCCAAATCACCTTGTGTATCTCCAACAGGGATATGCTTTTTATATATGACTGATATATTGGGGAATCATGTAATCTGCTAAGCTTCTGGACATGCTAAGTGTGAACTGGCTCTTCCAAAATCTGAGCAGAAGCAGATATTTATGAATCTAATCACTGTTTGCCACCTGAGAAAACTGGCTGTTAGGACTGAGCCCTTACTCTGAAATCATTGGGAGAGCAGCCATTGACTTCAACAGATCAGTATCTTACCAAGGATTAAATCTGGTATAAAGTGCATTTTATTTCCACCAAGTAGATTTTCAATCAATGGAAGAAAATCTGATTATTCTTTACTAAAGCATTCAGGGTTCCTTGGATTTTTTTTATAGTCCTTTTTTATTTTTTTAATGGATTTGGACATGCAAGGAGAGGTAAGGAAAACATTTTCTCCAGGATACAAGCAGCTTATTTTCTGTCAGCCTTCTGTGCTGTTCAGAATTTGTCGCAGAATCCCCTACAAGCTCAACATTTAAGACAAAGCTCACCACAACCACTTGGAATCTTCTCAATGCTCTTCCAAGACAATATAGATTTTATCACAATATCTTTTTCATCTATACCAGGTATTCCTTTACCAACCAACCAACCAACCAAATAAATCAGAAAAAAATCTCCTTAACAGAGGAAAATATCCTTCACTGTTTCAGAAGTCTAAAAATCATCAGAAGTTTTAAAATATTTTACAATGCTCCAGTGTAAATCTGAAAGCACAAATAATGGCATATATCTATATATGTATACATTTCAATCTATAGTTCATATTGATATTCAATTCTCTCTTATCTCTCTTAATCCTATAGATATGCCTGAACATATACACATGTGTATTTGTTTTCAAGTATGTGAGGAACAGGATTCCATTTCCTTGTTCAAATAAGATGTACTACCAGCCATCAAGTTCCTCTGGCCTTTAGCCAACTTCAGGCAAAAGTTCATTTTTGTACCAGCAACTGCAGCAGCCTAAGGAAAGGGCACGGTTGGGGTTTGGCTCAGGTAAATGGGTCTGTCCATGATCACAGTACAGCAGAGCCTCCTCTCGTGGCAGAGGATGCTCCAAGATCCTTTGGGACGGGCTCCCGTGTCTGCGTGGGACAGTGGGTTGGTGTAACCAAGAAGTTGATTTCCCAGCGGTATTTTGGTAAAGGCAGAGTTACTTGTGCTCCTGTAAGAAATGTTTCTCATCACTTCAAAACCTCTGTCTGTGGGAAAGCTTCTCCTCTGACACATGAAGCAAGCTCACCCTGCCCAAACCACAAGTATTAGGGATAAATGCTGTGTGTATGTGTACATGTGTGTATAACATCCAGCCTCTTAAATTTTAATCGAGCTCATACATAAGTTTCTCTGGTGATGGTGAAAGTGTCGGAAATACAAAGCATGCACACACATCTCCCAGCAAATGAAACGTGTCAGCAACAGCTGTAATCAATAACAATATAATATTCTTCCCTAAATAATGGTACAGCAGCAGAAGTGTGTAAGACAGTGATGAATTATTCAGCAGGTCTGCTTTGCTGCTACATTGCTCCTTCCATGGTTTAAGCTTTTCTACAGCTGAAACACCTGGCACAGCACTCTCTGACTTCATCTTCTTCTGAATACCTAAATCAATTTCTTCCCTCATATAAAAATTAAGTTACCTAAGTGCCTGAAGCTTTAAATGGTCTTAAATGGCAAAATTGTATAATGTTGTGAAGTTTTTAAATAAGTACCTTACTTCTACTTCATAGCTTCACATGGAGATTTGAAATGTATGTTAGCAGGCAGGTGCATATTAAATATTCTTGGAAGTAAATGCTCCAGACTATGGAGAATTTAATTCAGTATAGTGTGTATGATATTCTGGACAAAGTATTCATTAAAAGACACAAGGTAGATCTATTCAAGTGGTTAAAATGAAAGCCCAGGTTGTTAAATTCTTGCTTAAATTGAACAGTATGCTATTCCCATGTAGATACACTTGGTATTGCCTAGAATAAGCACATAGTAATATAGTTTTGTTAAATTAAATGATGCAAAATGTTTCCAGTGCCCTAATTCCCTAAAAATGCACATATATATATATATGAAAAGTATATGTTTCAACATCGTTTCAACATCTAATTAAATACAGATTATTAAATGAACTTTATAACACTGAACAAGTGTAAAAAGTTAAAATATACAACTCTGGTTCACAGAAGGAAAGTAATTTCTGCAAGACAAACAAGAAAAACAAGTTGAAACTTTTTGCTTACAATTTTAAAGAAAAGGGATCTAGTTCCTGTTGCGTTTATTTGAGCTATTCTGGAAATTATTTAAATCTTTGTCTGGACAGCAACACATTTGTATCTAGAGATATTAATCTAATCTGCCATTCTGTTAGAGACAGTGAGATCCCTTTTAATGTATTTAATGTGCTGTGTGCAGCTCACTTTTAAATGCCACAAGCAGTACAAATTCGTCATCTCTCCTTGGGAATCTGCCTGATTCTGTATTACAGCTTACTGCTAAGTAGTTTCTCTGATACTCAAGCTATATTTCTCCTGCTTGATTCATGTTCTACTTCCCATTACTTCGCGTTAACTCTCTCTGCCCCTGCTACCAAATGAAGAAGATCTCCTGCTTTACTAGCTGCTAACTCACTGCTGTGAATGGAGCAGCAAGAAATAAATTACCCCCCCACCTTGGAAGGTCACCTCTGTGATGTCCCTGCCTTCACCCCATTCCTTGGACACTCACTGCTGTCCACTGCCAGGAGCAGGACCTCTGCCATGACCTCAGGAAGCTATTTCCCTCTCCTAGGAGACACTACTGGATCACTACTGAAATAACTCAGCATTCCTGGAGGAATGTGATATTTTTAAATAGGCAGTGCATTGACTCTGGAGCTCTTGCGTAAGAAAGGTTTCTAACAGCAGCTCCAGGCAGAGCCCAGCCCGCCCAGTGCCGTGTGCCTCTCAGCAGCCAAACTCCACCTCACAGTGCGGCACCGAGCAGCGCTGCTGCTGAGGAGCAGAGAGAAGGCACATGAAGGAAGGTCACAAGGTTTCGACCTAGATTTCAGTCAGCAGGAGTCTGCATCAGAAAATAAATTTGGATGTACTTCAGCGCCCTTGACAAAAAGGCTACAGGCTTGAGTGAGGGAGGAAAATAAGGTGCAACCTTGCCTTTGCACCACAATGCCTAGCAGGGGGATGGAAAGTGACTATGCCTTCGTTTCTCTGCCGTGCTCTCTGTGATCGTGCATTGAGAGAAAAGGATCTCCTGTGTCAAGCAGACTGCCACTTTGAGCAGAGAAAATAGCTAGCTGGCTCATGACTGCTGAAACAGAAAATATTTGTTAAACAAGCCACTAAATTTTAATAGTAAAGTTTTGAAGAGTTGGTTGGGAAATCTATGCAAAAATACTTATGCAAAAACACTTCTGCAAAAACACTTACACAGTAATTATACTTTCCTACCAGAATCCTTTCATGTCTCCCTCTGATTCTGGAAGCTGAGACATGACCTGTCTAGTCACCATCATCATTAGAATAGGTTGACAAAGAAGCAATTTTTTTTGAGTACTTTTATTAAGTTTGGCAAATAGATATTAAATTAACTGCAAGTTTTCACAAATGCAGTTACTCTAGCAACTCCAGAACATGAAGGAGAAACAAAATGCATTAAATATAAATAAGTACATGAAGATCATAACTGTCCATCCCTGATCAAAGTGAATGAGCGAATAATAGAAGTTCTTCTACATAGAAAATAACTATTTTCCATAAATCTTACATGTCCTTAGGAAAACATAAAACTCTTTTTTTTTTCTGCTATACAGAGGAGGATTATTTACTAAAGGAAACAGTGACAAGACCACATATGAAAATATATTGTAAACTATTATCTGCAATTCTTCAGTGAAATGATAAATCAGATTATGTAATCTCAGATGACAATTCAGATCTATTACAACTAGCATACATGTTTATCCAAATACTTCTAATCTTAAATCATCACAACTATTACTGTCTCCTTCAAGTTCCAGTGAAATTTGTATATTAAACAGCGCTCATAAAATAAAGTTACAACTTGCCAACTGAAAATGGTACAACAATGAAATGATCTAATCTTATTTTAAGCAGGTTTTGACAATGGCTGCAGTAGCTCATTGTAACTATCCTACTTGCACTACAGCCTCTTAATGGAAAAGACCTATTTTCTTTTAATTTCTTGTATTATTGAATTTATTAGCAACACTGAACTGAACGGAAAGCTCCCCTATCTTAAATTGCTAGTGATAGTTTTTGCTGTGAAACTTTTACAGGAATTTTCATTAGTACAGATGTAACTAAAGCAACAGAGGTTAATGTCCAAAATATATCTGGAATACTAGAGAATGTCCAATACTGCTTAAGAACAGCAGCCAAACTTCAGATTATCTTCTACTGCATATGGAAATCCATAATTAAATCTACTTCTTAGTCCCACCTTGACACAGGCAGGCCTTGTTGACAAGACAAGAATTTGCTTAAAAAAACAAAAAGTGTTTTCAGCAACAAAAGCCCTTGTGTAGACAGACAGATGAGGGAACAGATCATTGGCAATGAATCCTACCACTGAAGGAGACCTTGTAATGGGTGTGTAGGCAGAGAGAATGTTGAGATGGGAATGTGTTGGGCAGGAAGCTTTGATAGGAACAGAGAAACCAAACCAGAATTGGAAATATTCTTTCTAAAACTGACATACAAAACAGCTGAGAAATTTAAATATCAAAAAGAACCATGACAATAAGATGATGGTGTCTGCTTCCTGCTGGATTAACTGCAAGGGTTTCCAGTGTGGTGTCCCTGTACTTCATGCTTGTCCTTTTCCTTGGTAGTTAGGCTTGGCTTTCTTTTTCATAGATATAGCACCAAGTAGCAGCTGTCCTCCAAAATTACCCAATTTTGTAAGATTATATCTTTGCTTCTGTGTTCTAGGAATTATGTGATATATAACCACAACTCCAGCAAAGTTCAAAGCTTTTCTCTATGCACACTACTGAGACACCTGCCCTAATGAACACAAATAAAGTGGACAGGGGGGAGATGAGGAGGGTGGATGTTTAATGAGCTTCTTTGGTAAGCAACTAAATAGGCTTAAGGAAGCACGTGTCTGTTTTCTACTATTTGTACACAATTCTTAGGTCATCTCTGCCAATTCACTTAATCCAGCATGTTTGCCAGCTCAGAGGAAAGGGCAATACCATCCTAATTCACAGAAGACAGCAATGTTAAATAAATTCGAACTATCATGCTGAGGTACTGCAGTGATAAGGGCAACAACATCTTCCGACCACACCTCTGATGCCTCCCCAGATGACATATCTGTTCCTCACCACCATGTAGTGGCTTGGCCTCTGGAGAGTCCTTCCTCAAGAGACAGATCCAGGTGATACAGTTTCTTTCTCACAAAGCAGTAAATGAACACATAAGTCCAGTGCTGCATAGGAAATTACATTGTCCTGAGGTTAATTTTAAAAACAGCAAAACAATTAACTATGAAAACTCTCATTTGCCTGAGCAAATCTTTTTTACTTGAGGCAGGAAAAAATAAAATGTGAAAATCTGTGTAAAAATAGGGATTTGTCCTTGGAGATACTTAGAAATACATTCTTTCCATGTGTATTAAACTCTGCTTCAGCTGCAAGTACTTATTCATAGACATTCTCAGACTTCTTAGAGCAGTTTGTTTTTAGAAAAAGACAACTTTAGATAATAAATCTGTATACACCAGTTCTAAACTGGTAAAACTCATAAGAAACATTCATTTAAAAATAATTTTCTTTCTCATGATCATTTTTTTTCCATGGCAAATAAGTAATTTTAATTGGATTTTTCATCTGATATGATATACAAATGTATTTAATGCAATTTGTTTTGCAGCAGTTCACATTACCTTCATTAACAAACAGAAAAACAGTTCCTGCAATTTATACCATTAAATGGAGAAGAAACAAGGTCTGTGAACATCTTGGGACACAATTCAGTCCACTTAAAAACATTTCAAAAGCTCTTTGTGGTTCACCTCATAAAGCTTCTGGTCCACAAGGCTCCTTCTTCAGATGTCTCCATCTCCATGCATCTCTGAGTGAGATATATGATGCCAGAAAGATACATGATTGCATAAAGGGCTTTATTTTACAGTGCCTGCACAAGATTTTAACAGAGTATGGAGCCTTTTGGTAGAACTGCAGTAAAATCTACATTCACTATCCAACTATTGGTATTCACCATCAAACTACTGAATCATGTTATGACAATCTTACTGTTTGGCGTAGTCCCTAAACTACCTGGAATCACAAAAAAGCCAAGAATCCCTGAAAAAAAAATCTCATTGACTTTGTTTTCATGAACTAGGATAGAGGATGCTTTGGAGGTGCCTCTGTCCATTGACTGCAAAATTAATCAATGATCACTGTGGTATTATTAGTGTGGGAGCTCCATGAATTGGAAAAGTTCCAGGCCAACATCTATCTATTGCATTTCCCAAAGTACAATGAAAAAGTCATCACATAACTTTCCCCATCTCATATATTCACAGCTGACCCCTTGTCTCAACAACTGTCACTGTGACACTCCAGCAGTCCTACAAATGTAAAGTCCTACTTATGCAAATGATAATTGATTTGGTCTGATGCTTTCATCACATTCCCTGCCTTATGCTCCTTTTAAAGATTTTCTCCTCTGTATTATTTACTTTGCCATAGTTTTTTTTAAATGTTCAAGAAAATCCACTACTGACCTTTCACCATTCCATCATTTTTCTTTCATATTGAGAATTTTACCTCTGTCTCTGATAAGACTGTGAGACCAGCTTCTGTATGCTGTTCACTTTTAAACAAATATCTCCATCCATATGAAGCTTGGTGAAATGTCTCCTAGTTACCCTCTTAGAAAGCTAATACATTTTTTTTTAATTTTTATTCTCTAATTTTCACTTATAGGTGTCCTCTACTATAAAACAATTCCCAGGTTTCTTTAGGTTGGGGTTTATGTTTTGTTTTGGTTTGGTTTTTTCCCTTTTTTTTTTCCTGTTTTCCACAATCCCTTTGGTTTTATGCAGATTTGAATTCTATTTTATATATAAGTATTTGAGGCAGGACACATATTTTTGAACTCTTTGTAGAATCCAACCAATGAATTATTTCTAGGTGTCATACAGTGAAAAAAACAGGGAATAGAAACAACTATTGAAATTAGCATTCTTTTCTTATTTCCATGTCTTTCTTTGAATATGGAAAGCATGCTGTTCTTTTTCTAAATTTGTCTAGCCTTCCCACTTTACTACAATTTAGCACTGGAGAGCTTTATGAATTGTTTTTGATAGGTACATAAATTTACTCCATTACACATTAAAAAAAAAAAAAAAGGTGTCCAGGTTTGTCAAATGTAATTGCATAAAAGCATGCTAATTTTGGTTCTTGCACTGGTGTCTCAGCAGAATGTTCTTCTTGTTCACCGTTAGAACAATAAATACAGAACAAGGATTTTAATGGTATTCTCTTTTATAGCAATCTGATGGGGTGAAGTAATTGCTTTTGGTGCTCACAATATCTGTAGCTAGATGAATTTACAAGGAAAGCACTTTAGCCTTAGAGCAAAATTATGAATATGTATCAGGCTCCTGCATTACGTTTATTGTCTCCAGTACACAAAAATCAACTTTGGCATTACAAGAAGAGAGAATAACCAAAAAACCATCTCCTCAAGTAGACAATTATTATTTAAAGTGACAGTTTCACCCCTCTTTTCCTCTAAATAAGGGACAAGGGTCTAAACCAATAATCTATCTTTTTTTACCTCTCTCTGTAACGTGTTCACAAGGAGGCTGCCATTAGGCATAGCACTGCTGACACCTACATTTTTATGCAATAATTCTGATGACAGCTATTAATGCACCATCAATAGTAGACTTACAATACTAAACATGCATTAAGCCACTACTGCTTTCTAGCTGTCTGGAATTTCTCTAATACAATCAAGGGAACTGGCAGAAATCCTAGTTTGCTATCACATACAAACCAAAAGAATTTCCATTCATCTAAAGCAGCGAGGAATTGGGTTTTCTTGATGCTCGTCAGGAGAAAAAATTCTCTTTAAAAGAAGACTAATTTTCAGATTAATAAATGGTTTAAGATCATACATTCAGAGATAAGATTGCTGAATCCTAAATAACTGGATGAATGTACAGCAAACTCATAATAAACCTTCAAATGAAAAAAAAAAAAAACCAAAAACCCAAACCAAAAACAACTGAAAGGACTGCAAACTGCTAACCTAAATATGATGGGTTCTCACTGTGCATATCCACTTACTGTCTGACAAAGCAAGTCTTTTGCACATTAGTTACAAGCCATGACAGAAATTTTATTCCTCCCATTTTATTCCCTCACATAAATTATATAGAATATATGACTTAGGAATAATTTCAATACATACATAATGTCTCTGCTTAACATCCAGATGATATCACTTTTTGGCACTGCTCTAGTATAGTAAAACAGATTCAGAAATCTGATATAAAATGCTTATAACCAAAGGAAAGGAAACAAAGAACAGGAAGAAGGAGAGACAGATGAAAAGAGTTGCATGTACATTTTGAAAAAACACACAATGGCAGCTAATTCAAAACTAAGAAATATACAGAGAACCATGGAATAGGCATCCTAAAGCATACCAAAGCTATGTTTTTGTGCAGTGTTCTCAGAAAGAGTACTATATTCAAACGGCATGCCAAAAATACTAAGCATAATGAGGCAGCCAGTTCTTGTCAAAATCTATTCCTAAAACTCTCAGCTTGTCATTTTCTAAATACCATTATTTTTTGTGCAGGTTATTTCTTTATTTTGCTTTGAATTTTAGGCAAAGTTTAGGCAAAGTTTGTTTCCACATATAAAACTCATCATTTGTGCTTGTATCTGGAAGTAGACCCTAAATAGGAAAATTAAAAGACATATATTTACATGCATCTAAACACTGCTCATAAAATCCTGTCTGTGTTTTTTTTCTTTTGAAAAGACAAGAGCTTAGATTGTTGCTGGGAAATTAATCCTTTTTCTGGGCCCTCACACAGAAACTTTTGAAGGTTAATTTTTACTATAATTGCTATAAAGAAGCTGCCGTGTACGAGAGCCCTGTTTCCTAGTCAGACAATGGCTTTATCAGAGAGCTTACTGTCCAGCCATTGAAATGCTCATGTCAATGTCAAGTTGAAATACCATCATCCTCATGCCAAGTGAACCAAAAAGAGTGTTCAGGCACTTACTGGAGCTAAGTCTTACTTTTCTCTCTTTTACAAGCTGTTTCTGAGCCAGCTTCACATTTGATACATGCCAAAATTGTTGGGAAGCAAAACACGTGATAGTTTTGCTGCCATATAAGGAAAAGCACTGTGAGCAACCATTTCTAATTCCTGTTGTTAGAAGGAAAAATCTGTGGAGAAGGATCTTTTAGATCTTTCATATCGCCACTGTTAGTCACAGAACAGCCTGTATTCTCTTCCCCTTGTCAGATTTTCAAAAGTCATCTTTTTTGCCATCATGCTCCCTCCTTCCTGGGCTGCATAGGGACAGAGAGAACCTGAGCATTTTAAAGGCAATCTTTCCCCCTTAGGGAGGGGGTACCTTACAGTGACAATCCAGAACAGTCGTTGCAACCTCTCATCCATCGAGCTGCAATGGCACGTCACCACTGGGTCCTCTGTTCTGGAAACAGCCATTGTTTCTGTTCTGGCTTTGGAGGGTTAGGCTTCTGGGGAGAAGACTGGAAGATGAGTGTCCTTTGGAGAGTTCTAGAAACCCTAATTTACTAGGCATGAGATCACTGCAAGGACATTACTTCCAGGTGCTAGTATTGGCAGACACTGCAGCATTGGCAGGTCATATTGCCGCATTTTTGAATTCACAGGAGCCAAACTATGTCATCTTATGAAATCAGTCTAAAGAATGATAAATTACCTTCCTCCATACTGTACTGGATCCAGGATAGAGCAGACTGTACAGGAAACTATCACTTTGAAAATAAAAATCCATCCAAGATACATTTTCAGGATGATGCCAACTAAGAGGTACCACATTATCTGGAGAATGTCTGAGAGATACAGCAGGAGTTGAACAGCTACTGCTTTTCATCCAAGGGCTCAGGCTACTAAATTCTTCATGCTAATGAGTTATGTGGATGGTGGGCTGGATGCAGGCATGACAGTAGGAATGATGCTTTGAGTTGTTTTATTCTATAAGTTGTACAAGATAAACAGAAAACTGGCTAGAACTTTTTAAACTGATTGACATCAGAAAGTTGTAGAGTTCTAGTGAGAATCTTTTGAAAAGCTAATATGTTTTTCCTGTCATCAGAACCCAAAAACTGTATTCTAAACTATTTATAAAGAAAGAAGGGGAAAAAGCCTCCTAAAACCAAAGAGGAGGAAAGTTCCCTTTTTCATAAGTAATCAAGAACCTTATTGAACCAGTGGTCACCAAAGCCTACAGAGAGGGAAAACATCCTGTTATCCAGAATCTTTGGTATTTTTTACACAGAGAAGAAAGGGAAAAATTTTTAGTCATGTTCATCTCAAAAGTTCCAAACATCTGTTTACAAGGACAGTGATGCCCAGGAGCAAAGCAGTCAGAATGGAGAGGCTAACAACTCGTGTTTTGGATGGAATGCTTAGACTCGCCATCCTTCTCACTGAGGCATCCCTGAAAAGATCAGGAGAAAAGACTGGTGCCATTCACATGCTCTGGACAAAACATGAGGCATTGAACACATACATATTTTAACTTATTTGTCATTAAATATAAGAAATTTCATCCACCCTTGAAGGAAAGCAACTCTGCAAAGCTTAGATGGATTTGGATTGAGCTGTAAAACTACTTTTCACAGTATACATTTTAAAAATTGAAATAGTTTTCTCAAATGAAGGAAGGTTTTTTTTCAATATGAACTAACAGTTCAACTCAATAACTGTTCAACTATGGTGAAGCAGATTAATTGCTCTCCCTTTTTTTTTTCTCTAGAAAAACTATTTTCTGGTGTAAGAAACTCCAAACAAATGCAAGATAAATCTGTGAGGAATAAAAAAGGGCAGAGCAAACAACTTACATGCAATTCAGACAATAAAGACTTGCTCTACTAAGCTGAATAAATAAAGCAATCAGTTTTAAGAAAGAAAACTTTCTTGCCAATTACATAGATAATTTTCACCCCTAGAGAACTCATTAGTCCCAAACTGTATTGCATTCCTGTCATCAGCCAACACCACTTTTCAGTAAAGAGTTTTCACATGTTTAAAATATACATACAACTGTATTCTTCTGAAAATGTGTCAGGTGTTTTTAAGATGACAGTTTATTCAGTATTTTCTTTTCACACAGCTAATTTCCATTTGTTCTTACAGTGTAGCTACAAAGTTCAATTTTATCAGAAATATACGTGTAGATAAAAAATACATTAAGTGTACACATTGACACAAATAGCTCACCTTTGGGCATTAGCATAAATTATGAACATCAGAAGAAGTAACAGATGCTCTAGGGGCAAATGACATGGCTGGAAGCACACAGAGTGTGTTGTACTGTGGCTGGTGAATACCCAGCTCAGACTTCTAGGTCACTCCTTCATATAAGGCTCTGTGTATGAATGACAGTGCAGAGTTGGTGGTCTACTGGCAGAAGAACTCATTCCAATATGATTTAAGAGAAGAGGGGCTATTCCACAGCAATCTGACTCTCTGGGGATCTACAGATTGCTGCGTACATGGGATGCTCTACTGGAAGTAATGAGGAAAGTAGAGAGATGCTGTGGTCACGACACTGCATGTTTTAACAGTGACCTGCGTGTCCTTTAGTTTAAAGTGCAGATTTCAGGCAAACAGTGAATGCCAGATTACTATGTGAATTTTTGATCATCACTCCTTTTCTCCAGGGATCCAACTTCCCCGAGGACCTCATAAAAATATTTGCCCTGTCTCAACCTTTCATTTTGTTCCTCAAAGATCCATTGAAAAGGTATCTGTATCACAGCTGCAGTCCAATGTCAGCCAAAAACAAAGTACAAAAAGTTCTGCTGAGCTGTAACTCACTGCACTAAGCTGAACAAAAGCTTCCTTCCTGAAGAATAGCAAAGGCTCTACTTCTGACAAAAGCTTGCTTTCTTTTCCAGCTCTTTAGGATTCAGCATCATGACTTCAGGGATAGCTGTAGACGTGCAGAGGTTATGTGGAGATTTCTGAGATCTGAGATTCGATTCCCATTATATTTCATAAATCACTGTGCTACCAGCCTATGATAATTTTATTTCCAGGTGCGGAAATCAGCCTGCTGAAATAAACCTTTCAGTCATCTTTGAAACTGGCATGTTGCTCTGGAGTTGCAGCAGCAACTGCACAACAGTGCAACTGTGCAGCTGTGCAACAGTGCACTGCTACCTTCCTTTGAGATTCATAAATTAATTCCAGGGATTATATAGATGCAATTTTACATATGGTTTTACAATTGATGTCATTTGTTATGGCCTCTGTAAATACGGCAGGTCCATTCCTGACCAATGCTGGTGCTGAATTTCTAGCCAAAATCTAAGCAAGGTTTAAATGTCTTGTAAGCGCCTTCCTTAATTTCTTTGTAGTAAATATAATGGGAAGAATATCGTACAATTTTCAAGACCATTAAGTGCTACGGTTAGGAAGAATTCTTTTGCTTCAGTTTAAACACTGGGAATATCCCTTCCTGTAATGTTGATTCATGTGTATGCACTTCTCTTTTCAGGCCCTTAAGTAATGGAAAGTTAAATAATTTGAAAAACTTGTTCATTTTAAGCTTATGCCAAGACGCTAAACTATACTCACTGCAAATTTTAATCACCGAATATACTTTGTCAGAATGCACCGAATATACTTGCATTTGTCTGACTTTATGACGTACATGAAATATAGAGCCTATTTGAAAGAAAAGGTCATAAAAATGGATCATAAGAAATGGAGTGTTTTCCAAATGTAGCAAGGAAGCTCATGCTTTCACAAAATTATTTGGAGGAAACAAATTGAGCACTCATACTAGAAAAGAAATGCGCAATGCAGAAATAGAATTCTGGTGTAAAAATTAATGTGGTACAAATGAAAGATTATTGTTTGAGTTAAACAAATCTCTCTTAGCCTCATCTCATAAATAGCCAAACATTTATTCTATCTAAAAACCAATTTTCATTCTCATCATAACAATTTCAAAGTTAAAAAATGCAGTTCAAAATTTACAGCATAAAAGACAGAGGAGTTATGCTTCAAACCCATTAGTGGGGAATCAGACTTAAACCAGCTCACATTTAGCATGCATTTTATTTTTCCCCACTGAGTTTATAGCATTAGATTCATTTATTTTCTTAACTGCACATGGTCTCTTGAACTCTCCTGCAAATACTTCAATCCCATTAAAAAAAAAAAAAAAGTCTGAGGAAAGAATTTATGTATGTAACTTAAGCTCCTCATATACGACTTTCTTCTTGTCTCTGAACCACTACCAGGAGAAAACACTATCCATTCCTTATTGTGTAAAAAAGCCAGCAAAGTGTGATTACATCTGGTAGATATCTAGCACCAACCCAGACACTGAACCTCTGGAGGCAGGATGTGTCCCCAGAGTTCCCAGAGTTCCCAGCTTTCAATAAGCTTCAAGATACTTTATGAGATATTTAAATTTGTGCTCACTGGGCTTTGTGCTAGAAATGCTGATATAATACTAGATGCATTAAACAATTTGTCATACTCACATAAAAGGTTGGGTATTTTATTTGCCATCCTATTATTGAGTTTTCAGCTTGAAAATTACAGGACTTGTATAAGTACAGTCACACTGTTTTGAAGAAGGAAATGTTGTTTAAAATACTCTAGGCAAGTTATTGCTATGAAATAATAGAGATAAAAAGCAACAAACAAATAAAACCCTTTAAACCATACCAAACATGAAAGAAAACAAAATGTTAGAATTAAACTGTCATTGGATGACTGCTTTTAAAGTTCACTGTCTTCATTAAATTCCCTCTGAATTTAACAACCATAATTGCCAACAACTTTATTTATTAAGATTTATGGTTGCATTCGACAAATAAGCACAATCTAACCATGTCATATCAAATAGGTATGCAGCAAAGAGTGACAAAAACACATACAATGGTTTTCTCCATCTACAAATTATTGAGTTAGCCAAAATGTTCTGTTTGTAGGAAAGTTACAAAGAATTTATGGAAGGGCAATACCTAATTAGTACCTGGGCTGCTGATCCCAATTAATAACACTCTCTAAGTGTGTTCAAAGGCATTTAAGTAAAATGAAAGCCTTCAGAAATGCGTCGAAGCATTTAATACCTAGATACTGAAGTGATAAGCCTGCTGTAAAAGCCTAAAATAGGTTAGACAGATTAGACTGGCAGAGAAAAACCATAGGCAAATAAAACACACAGTCAGGTATGAAAGAGACAAATATGCTTGAAAAAAAATACATTTGAAGAGAAGCTTGTGCTTGTTTATAAAAACATTGTTTTTAGAAGCATGGTTTTAAACATCATGCATGCTGTAAAGGAAAACATTTCCAGATAACACAGCTGCTCTAGATAATAGACAGCTTTTTAAAAAAGAAGAACCCAAGCTTCAAACTTTTTTTATGTAAGAGCAATTAAAATTCTCTGGGAGGCATTGCATGACATACAGGTGTTACATTGAACCAGTTCCTTCTCTGATCAAATATATCAAATTCAAATAATCTGATCCTGCAAGAAATATTAGTCTGCCATAGCATTAGTAGGAATAGTTGGTGGAGCAAAATAAGGAATTGTAGGTCATCTGGTGCTGTTAAAAATGCTAAATGACTTGTGACATCCCTCCCCTCTGTTTCTTTACAACTATATCCAAAGCTCGTGTAATATTTCAGTTGCAGAAAATGAGGCTCAGTTGAGGTGATCCCCACCCTGAACATAGTTCTTGTCTATGAGCTGATCCCACCTCCGAGTAGAACTTTACATACTTACATAAATTAGCATATGAGAGAAAAAAGTACTGATCTATTCTACACATCATGTCTGAGAATCCAAACAAACAAAAGGCCAAACTGGAGCTGAAGCATCCGTGAGATTACACGCAGGGTTTTCCCTCTTCCTCGCACACCCATGAGAGTAATCAGGGTATAGCTGGGGAGTGAAGTGATTGCTGTGTATTTATGCTGCTGTGTGTCCAGGAGGGATGATAAGAGCCCACTGAAGCTGCTGAGTAACTAAGTAAAGGTGAATTATACCTTTCTGAAGACTGGCACAGTGTGTGCCAACCAGCCTCCTGGGATGTCTGTTCAAAGGTGTGCTACTCCCAAGCAACTGAAGCACATGGTCCAAAGCCTGCACACTGGCAATTGCTGCAAAATCTGTATCAGCCATCAGTAAGGAAGGAAGTGAAGCTACAGAAGAACTCCCTTTTTTTTTGCATTTTCAGAACAGCTTGAATACTAATAGAGAAACACCTCTAAGGTGACACTGCTGAAGTAGAGTATGATTGCAACCAAGAAGCAACAAGCCCTCACTGCCTATACTGAGCAGAAATTTCACCAGTTACCCACTGAGCCACAGACCTGGCCTATTTTAACACTTCACCAGATTCCCCAGGGCAAGGCAGCTGATCAGCTCAGCTTCAGCTAGAGAAAATCCTGTGGAGCTAGAGAGAGGTGGAAAATCTCTCACTCTGCAAGGCAGAAAGACAGAGACAGAGCTTAAGAAAGTTCCCTGTCAGATAAGAAATCCACCCTTTTAACAATTTTGTACCTCCCTAATAGCAGTTCCTCCTGCATAAACTTCAGGCAGGCTGGGTCAGTGTAAACATCCTCCCCTCCTCTCTGCTGCACTGGGCCTCCTGCTTATCCCCCACCCGCCGGCAGCTGTGGCTCGGGAGGCAAACAGTGGTCATGCTGTTCTGTGCACAATGACACAAATAAAAGAACAAGCAAGCTTGGGAGATTTAAAATCTAGAGCTGAGGGATTTCTTCGAGTTTCACCGTGTCTCTGTGATCCTCCCCCTAAATGCAAGAGCTGTTTTCTTCAATAAATGAAGCTCGTAATAAACATCTCTCCTCCTGTGTCTCCAGAGCCCTTAGGGAGCTCTGCAACAGCAGAGCATAGAAATTTGCAGAAAGGTGTCCTCTGATGGATTTGACTTACACAGTAGCAGTTGGTATAAACCGCCCAGAAATGGGAAATGGGATGTCTCAAGACACCCATGGACTCCATCATTAAAAATCATTGTATCAAATGCATATTTGAGCTTTGTTTCAAAGAGGTGTTTGAATCCATCAAACTATTTTTGAAGCATAAAGGTTTATTTATAAGGACTTTTTGCCTTTCATACCTTCTTATATACTCAATTCACAGATTCTCCAGTTAAGGGCACAAAAAGGACTTGTGCATTTGTTAGAAAATTTGGATTTCAAAATGTATTTTCTCAGAGAATACTGTCATTGAAATATATTAAGTTGAAAATACAACGAATATGTTTCCAAAGTTGAAAAAGGCAAGACCAGGTCTTGTAACTAGACCTCACATCTGCAGAGTCAGAATAAGTATGATGGAGGACAGATTCAAACTATCTTGTCTCAGCAGGGTATTATAATGGTACATATTGTACATGCAGAACCTTAGAAACTCTCATAAATGTACTTACAAGAACTGAGAAGTAAGTGCTTTGTAATCTTTAATCAGCCCAACATTCAAAGCCTGCTGAAATTAGAGCAGATCTTCTTTTCAGCAGGCTTAAGGTCAGGTATTTTACATATATTTAAAAATAAACTCAGCAAAGTCATTGCTGGACCATTTCTTGTCCTTCCTCCTCATAAGGACTTATCTGCCCAGCTATTCTAAGTCAGGCAAGTCTCCTTTAACAATAAATACAAGTTTTTACCTTTACAGAATCAGTCCTCAGTTAAAAGTCAGTTGAATTTCTGTTTTATCTTATGCACCATCAGCAAAATGATTTATCTAAATCTGAACTGCAGAATTTTTATTGGTAAGATAAATGTAAAAGTCAGAAACATGGATTTTCAGACACTGTATTCACAGAGCTGGCAATTAGAAAAGCCATCTTTGACTTTCTACTGGCACTGACAGCAAAGTCATTAAGAAGAGTTACATGAATTTACAGGCTTTTCACAGTAATTTTTTCTGATCACATTACCAGCAATCTTAACTCTCTAAAATATACAGTGTGCAACTTGGGGTGATGGAAATGAAAATAAATATCAAGAAGGATGAAAATATCCCCAACATAGTAATTCTAATGCTTATTTACAAAGATATTTTATCTCTTTGTATGCTTATTAGCTCAACATTCCAAAAAGCTGGTGATTCCAGTACAGTTAGTAATAACTATCTGATTGCATTGTGTAATTGGGATTGGACATGGATCCAACACACTCTGGGAGGAATCTGAATGCCATTTGGATGATCTAGATAGATGTGTTACACCACTATGCCAGCTCCCACAGCAATCATACACAAAATCTCTATTATTATCAATGGGAATGTGATAGCTGTTGCTTCATCTTGAAAATAAAAACAACAAAAAAGGGGTTTAAAGCCTTCAGTATTTAGAAGACAGAGGTAATGCCTACACAATGAAAACTGCAAAATCATTGAGATGAGCTAGAATTTTATAGGAGCAGATCAAACAAAACTAAGCAACACTTTTCTGGAAAAAGTTAGGCAAATTACTTACCTGAACAGATAGAATGTAAGGCACACCAAACACATCATCTCACTTCAATTATATGCATTCACACACCCACACACAGATTTTAAAAGCATGTTCTATACAAGGTTATTATACATAAGGACATATAATAAAAAAGTAAAATAGGGATTACTAATTTCCTATGTGTTTAGTCACTTTGTCAGTCATGCCATAACTGTAGAACCTTGCAAATAAATGGTTTCTTACAAGAATATAAAGAATAAAAAGACTTAAAAACCCAAAAAAATCCTCAAAGTGAAAATAAATAAAAATACCAAGGGGCTGTTTTATAGGGAATACCCCACAAAACAAACTTCTTAGTGGTTTTTATTTCTATTTATTAAATATTAAAGGAGGAATTAAACTATACAAAACATTAAATGTAGTAATCCTTTGCTATGTAGTTCATGCACAACAAGGCTAGTGACTCATAAAAGACCTGAAAGCATCTTTGGCAGGATTTTATCCTCACTCATTAGGCATCATATCAATGTGAAAGGACAAAAAAATCAAAATTTATCCTAATACAGTTTATTAACTCAGCAGATTTTTCACTGATGGAAGAAGTGAGCCTTATATCTTGCATTATTATTGATTATACTATCATCTTATACTTAGTATCACTTCCTTTAGCACTGACAGTGTGGTTAATATCACAAACAAGCAAGAACTGTATTGCTCTAATTGTCCACTAAAGGGCAACTTTGAACTGCTGGGTAGATTTTTACCTTCTATACATGTTTATACTTGAGTCAAGCCTTTGGGAAGTACAGGAGGTCAGGTAAAGATAAAAGTTGTTTGTTCAGTGTCAGTAACTAATAAGAAATCACCTTGTCTTTAAGCCCTCCCTGAGCCTTTGGAGGGTATGGGAGGTGATGAGAAACAAGTTCTTGATCCCCTCTTCTTGACCTCAGCCCCTGCCCAGCACTTATGAGGCAGCTGGAGCTGTGTCCCTGCCGTGGGCTTTTCACAAGCCCAGGATGAACGGATGCCTCTTTTCTGTTGATTGCTCCTGCTTCTGCCCTTCTCCTGTACCCAGCACACCCCTAAGGACACCAGTGCCACATTTTGAGTTGGAGGGAATTGGTTGAGATTCTTTGGCTTTTTTGCGAATAGCATTTCAATTACCACAGCTGTTAAAAGAGAGATGTACCCCATGCATATGTATTATTACCATTAAAAAATTGACACATTATATTAGAGTGAGACTAGATTTTGTTTCTGTTGGCATGACTATCATGTTTTTCTTTTTAATTTTAATTTTGCCTTCCACTCCAAAAATTTTTAGAAACTTTTGTGTTTCAAGGACAATCTTCTCTGATCTCCAATTGAGTTACAGCACTCTTGACATT